>NC_086154.1:232884729-234084729 GCF_035149785.1 Candoia aspera
GGCAGCGGGTTCGTTGGTTTGAGGCTAGGTTTCAGTGCGGGTTTGGGAGCGCTAGCTAGGGTTTGGTTGGAGAAGCAATCTGCCGTTTTGTGCCCCATTTTTCCGCACCTCCCGCAGGGCCCGCGAGTAAACTTCTTCCTTTGATATGTGGGACCAGCCGGCCCCAAGTGTGGCGCGGGTACCTTTGGGCTGGTGTTGGTTTTGTCTTCTGTCGTCGCCATTAGGAAGGTGCGGTGCGCGTGTTCCGCTCTCCCCGCGAGGTGGATCCAGCCTTGCAGAGTCTCCGGGTCGTCCCGGTAGAGAGCCCATTGGAGTACCTCGTGGTTGAGGCCCCTTTTGAACATTTCTAGCAGGGTGGTTTCGGACCAGTCGTTGATCTTCCCTGCAAGGGCTTTAAATTCGAGGGCGTAGTCCGGGACAGTTCGTGCGCCCTGTTTGAGGCCTTGGAGCGCGCTTTTAGCCCTCTCTTTGGCTAACGGGTCCTCAAAGTAGTGCTTCATCTTGGTGATGAAGGCATGGAAGTCAGGGAGGGCGGGGGAGTTGGACTCGTACACTTGGATGTACCAGTCCGCCGCCCTGTCTTGTAGTTTGATCGCCACGGCTGCGATCTTGTCTGCTTCTGAGTTAAAGGAGTGTCCGTGCCGCCCCATGAACTCCCTGGCGTTCGTGATGAAGAACGACAGTTTTGCGGGGTTCCTGTTGAAGAAAATGGGGAAGTCCTTTGGGGCCCGGGTGTTCGGTGAGTCCCCTCTTCTCGC
The DNA here is from genome assembly GCF_035149785.1 of Candoia aspera. NCBI lineage: Eukaryota > Metazoa > Chordata > Lepidosauria > Squamata > Candoiidae > Candoia > Candoia aspera. The sequence goes on from NC_086154.1 coordinate 232,885,488, forward strand.
TCCCCGATCCATGGCTTCGTCCACCTGGGGCGCTTGCCGGTTAGCATTTGGCCTATGGGGGTGCCCAGGCCCGCTCGGGGTTTGGATCGGGGTGGGTACCTGCACGGGGACGTGGTTGTGAGGTATGGAGGACATCAGCGACTGCAGTGTGGTCCCGAGGTCCCTTAGTTGGGCCTCCATGGCCGCGAGTCTGGCTTGCATTTCTCGGTCCGAGATCCGCGCCGCAGCTGTGGCCGGACCTGTCGGCGTTTTCGGATGGTTGAGCCACCAGTGGGGTTCGGGCGTTCCCTTCCGCTGGTCAGCTTCCTCGGTTTGGAAGTGATTCAGCTGGTTTGCCTCTCTGTCCTCCGCCGCGCTTGCTGCAGTTGGGCTGAAGCTCCACGCCTGTGGCTGGGGTGCGATGTGGGGCGGGGAGGTTTCCGCGGGTCCCGGGAGGTATGTTGCTCCCTCCCATGGCCGGGACGCCTCCGCCTCCCTCCGGGGTTGGAGCTGAGGCTCGGGGTGGGTCGGGAGGGTGTCCGTGGCTCCTGGGGTCCGTGTTGCCTCTGGCCTCGGTCGGTCCTCCTCCTCTTCTCGCCGTGCGGCTCGGCCGCCCTGGCCACGACGCGTCGGCTTCATCGCCCTCCGCTCGTGTTCTTCTCGCCGTCTGTTCCTCCCACGGCTCGTTGGTGTCCGGTGGGGCTTGGCGAGGCTGAGTTTATGACTCTCAGCTTTATGTCATGCGCTGCCTACCGCTGAGTAAAACACAGACACTGTTTCAGGGAAAGCAGGTTCAGGTTTATTACAGCGTAGTGCTGGACGAGAAAAAAGCTGAGAGTGAAGGGAGCGCGCCGGTGCGGGGTTTAAATACCCCGCGCCGGTCAGCGCCCCCTCACCTTGGGTTGCGTCATCCCCCCTTTGTCCTGCATGCTTTTGTGCTGGTAAGTGAAGGGTTGCGGGGCCCCTGCTGGTGCCCCGGGATTGCCCATAATCTGTTTCTTCCTTCAGCCGGTGATTGCTGTCAGCTGGGCGATCTCCGTTGCGTTTTGCTGACAGCTTAGGTGTGCCTCGTGATCCGCCCTGTCTTTGTCTTTCCTTCTTCCTCTTTTGTGTCCTGATGGCTGAATCATCCGGCCGGGGTCTGTGTCTGTTGTTGTGCGTGCTATGCTTATCTTAAGTCCCTTCCTCTGCTTCCTCGGTATTGTCATGTGTGCCGTTGTGCCGATGTCTTCAGCTCAACGGCACTCATGACAAACACTGTGACTTGAAGCGGAGAGCACCAAAGTTGGGAAAGGTTGTCCAAGACAATGCGGTCATTCCAGGAGTCCTTATATAAGTCAAGAGAGGCAAATTGGTTCAATAAAAATTTGGCGTGAATAAATTTCTTCTCCATCCGTAGTAATTGCCTCATGAACAGAAATGGCATATGTTCACAGAATAAGAGTTACTGAAAGGCCACATGCTTCCATATATAAATAAAAATACAGTCTTTGTTGGACATCTTTCTTCATATTGAGCTAAAACAAAATTTCTATTGAATGCCTCAAAGAAAGTTCTGAATTAATGCCTGTAATACAGATGCCATAATCTTTCTGATGGGATACATCCCATAAACTCACACTCATAGTGACAAAGGTTCTATTCTCTCTATAGCATGTGGTGGTTATTTATATTCAGAATATATTGGCAGATTCTTATGAGCTTACAAATCTTAAAGTGCCTAATACAAATGTTGAAATACATAACAGATGGGTACCTCACCCTATGATGAATTCATGATGGGCCCAAAGCTGTTCACACATCATTCACAAGCACATTTTTTATTTGTTCGATGTGTTGCCCACTTTGGTTCAAGAAACAGATTAACATTATTGGATACAATCTGAGAGATTTGTTATTTCAAAGCAAGTCCTTGTTCCTTTCTTCCCACAGAACAGTTCTTGAATACTCCCTCCTTTTGTCAATACAATTTTCTAGTGAGGCTGTTCAGTTTTGGGGGGTTTAGTTGTCACAGATTTTGAAGTTTTGCAAATGTGCATGGAGTGTGTAATATATGTTGATTGGAGAAAATGCAGTACCAACAACTTTGCACATTTTCATGAAGACATGCAAATGTGCATATTAGTTGGTACTATACTGCCTCTATTCAGTCTGTATTCTATGTCTATAATCCATGTATATTTATCAGAAGCTAAACCTAAAGTTTATCCCCACAAAATGTTCGTAGAATTGGACCACTGTATTTCAACGGAAACTGTTCAAGCAACTGTAGAGGCAAATTTTTGCTTGGTTGTGTACTTATATTTTAAGTTTCCCAAGGGACCATTTAGTTACTTTAGAATCAGCACAACAATATATAAAACAGTAAAACATTGGAATACCCAGGAACAGCCCAAAATAAATGTGTTAGTAAATTTTGCCTTTTTTCAAACAACAAGAGAAGCTGCAATAATACTGCTTCCCACACCTGGCTGTGATAAGTCTGAGACTAAATCTACACTGCTCTGTGGTGTACAAGGATAGAGCAGACAAGCGACCAGTTGACTTCTCCAGTTCCTTCATCAGAATGATGGTCATGGATTGTGAAGATGGTGGAGTTTGCAGAAATGGCTAAACTGACTTGTTTGGTTAAGGAGGGAGCAATAATTACTTTATAAAAGACTGGAAACTCTTTATGGACTTTTTGCTGAAAATGGATAAAAATGAACTGGTGATTTCTGGATTTACTGATTAAAAAGGGGTGGTTTATGGGAAAAAGGGAACCAAGATATGTAATTTGGAAGGGTGGAGATGGTAACTATAATGTCTATAACTGCTGCAAAGAAGATCAGAAGTTGCTTATTTAGATATCTTTTTTTCTTTTTTCTTTGTCTTTGGCTATCCCTCATTTTTTCTTTTATTCCTTTATTCCTTTATATCTTTTTTTTCTATTTTTATGTTTAAGTTTCTGTAGTTTTTAAATCTTGTGTAAAATTGTCTTTCAATAAAAATTATACACACACACACACACATACTATACACACACAGACATACTCCACACACACACACACAGAGTATATAAAGAATTATGGTCATACAAGATCTTCCTCAACATGATGCCCTCCCAGTTGTGATAGTCATGAATTCTACTTGCATTTTATGGAAGTTTGAATATTATAGGTATTCAAATACCTATAATAGAGAGCTCCAGAGCAGAGTAAAGAGGATAACCTTGATGGAGAGAGAGAAGAGCTGTTACATTATGTTTATATAGCAAATCCAAATGAATGTAGTTTTAGGCTTCCACGGAGTCTATTTCTTGGTCTGGTCTGCTGCATAGGGCTGACACAAGGCGAAGCAACCTATGCTGCATCAATGCCCCTCCCCTTCAGTTTTGATACTAGGGAAAAGGCAGGTAAACTGCAGGAAGATTCTTTATCCCACCAATATTAAATGAACTTATGCTTTGCCTTTTGTCCAACACTTCTTAAAGTCTGGCACTGCATCTGGGAATACAGCAATGAGATCATTTGTAGTTTTCAAGGATCTATCAGTGAAAGGAGCAGCTCTGGACCAGCAACATATTGTTATATACACTGATCAGGCCAGTATAAGCACTGGGAATAAAGAGAACTGGAAACTGTTATCTGGCTGTCCATATACATCCTAAAAGCTCAGCTGACAATAAACTGCATCCACATCTCTTTCCAAATCAGGCCCTCCTGTTGGGCGGAATCTGAGATGAGTTTGCACCCAAGTAATAAAATTTCTAGTGTTTATTATACTTAAGAGGCATAAATCAGAACTCTGAAACTGAAGGTTTCTTTCTCCACTCCTAGAATTTGAATCTTTTGGCACAGCATGAGCAAATTTTCTCATTTCTCATTTTTTTTTCATGTCACGGTTATAAGGATCAGCCAGAACTATTATCAGCCCAATAAATATCATGTAAATCAAATCCAAATGCAGAGCTAGACCATTCTTAACAGATGTTCATCCATTCTCTGTCAATTCACTGGATGCACCCCATGTTGGGGCTACAGTATGTTGGGTTTGCAAGGTTGTCTCTTGATCAGAGATGCTAGCTTGCATAGAATAACATGAGCATGCATGGGGTAAAACTGATCTTGATAGGTGTGCTTGTGGCATGCTGGCCAAAATGTTCCCCAAATTGTCCAGAACTCTCCTACCTACTAGCAGAGAATGTTTCACAAGGCACAAGTATGAATAAGGCTGGTAATCTTGTCTATACCTTCTCCTCACCGCAGTCATTAGGATGGACCTGTAGCTCAATCCTTTCCCAGCAAGGAACAATTCACCCAAAAAGCTGCTGGAGAGCTGTGGGTGCAATAAGAGCAGAGAAATAGCTGCCTTTCGCCACCCTTATCACCATGATTCAGTCCCTAATATGGGCTCTTACTGGTGCTCTGTGGATGTATTCTTTTCTTCTTCCAAGAGTGCTCTGGGCATCTCTTTTGGCATTTCAACCTTCAAAGTTCATCAGAGTACCAAGGAGCCTTTGGGACTGATGCTAAATGAGAGGTTACATAGGAACAATGTTGTATATAGAGAAAGAGATAGTTGCAAGGAATGTACTCAATGCAAGGAACAATTAAGACTAAAAGAGGCAGAGAAAATGCAGAGGAAATTTGATAGATTTTTTTCCTCCTGGAGGTGGATGTAAAGGGCTAAGCATGGAGCCTCCAAAGGAATGAATGAAATTAAAAATAAGAGTGATTAAATGATCTGGGACATGGATGTTATCTCACCCGTTTGATCCTGTTCATGAATACCAGTTATTTTCCCCCCTAGAATTAACTACATTGTGTGACAAATCCTACAAGAAATAGCCATCATAACAGATCCCTTATGCAAGCTTATGACAGCTGCATGCTCTTTAAATAGGCCAGGCTAATCCTCTTTTCACAACTCCCAGTTCTCCTTTAGAAAAAGAAAAACCTTCAGAAGTCATTGATTATTTCCCAAAGTCCACGTATAGTACTGTGCCCTGGGCAGGGAGGGGAGAACACAGGAGAGTGATGGCTTGGAGGCTATATCAGGAGAGGAGAGGAAGGTGATGTGTGTTTTGTCTCCAGTAATAATATCCTCTTTCCACAATTCATGTCTTCTCCTGCTTTTTTCAGAACGTAAGCTTATCGTGAAAACCAAGGAATATTCTGTGCCAACTATGATCACATAAAGTTGTCTAATATGATGAATTATCATTGGAACAGTTGTTGCCTAATTTAGTTAACACCCCTGATTTGGACTGAAATTGAAGTGAGGGAATGTTGCAAGAGTATTTCAGAGATTTGTATGGGACTAATAGTGGTATGTCAAGGAGTAGAATTGAAACTAATACTACAAACATTAGTGTCCAAGAAGAAATGGATGCAAAGGCAGTAATAAGTGCTGTGAAAATACTGAAAATATTGCAAAATGGTAAAACTGTCAGTACAGATGGTATAACCGGAGAAATGTTAACACAGGAATGTAGTTTGCTTAAGAGGGTGGTGTACAGCTTATTTAACAAGTGTGTAAGACTGCATCCACTCCTGATGATCAGAAAAAATGCTATTATTTTTCCATTATCCAAAAGGAAAGGTAGCAAGAGTGAATAATAAACAGGCTTGAATCATGGAACACTTTGTACAAATATTAGAGTTGAAGGTTGTTTGCTCAATATGATAAAAGGGAAGTTGTTGTTGTTAGCTGCCATCGAGTCATTTACGACTCATGGTGACCCTCTGTATAACAGAACAAAAAAGGGGTAGAGGACAGAAATAAAGCATGTATAAGAATAAATGGAATGCTGAACAATTGGAACGCTTAGCAACTGATGTCCCCTTGGTTGTTCAATTATTTATGAATAAATGTATGAAGAAAGCTTGTGGTGACATTAGAAGTGTGCTTGTTGAGGACATGAATGTGCATGTACTTTTGTATGTAGACAGTGCTGTACTGCTGGCTGACAACCCAAATGGTTTACCGCCAACATTGGATGGATTGTATGATGGAATGAGGAATAGGGAATTGAAAATTAATGTACTGAAGACCAAGTAGTTGTGTTTGATAAGGAAAATGGAGTAACAGTGACAAGTTACACATAAGTGGCAAAAAAGTAGAGCAAGTAAATAAATGTGTGCAGCTTGATAAAATGTTAACTAAAGATGGGGAAATACATGAAGAAATTTCAAGATGTGCAAATGTTTGTAGGAAGGTAGACGATAATATATAGTCTGTTGTGAGGAATGAACATTTGTTGAAAAAGTGAAAATGGTTACTCTCATAAAGACTTTGAAAAGTATTTAGCAGTAGGCAAGCTCTGAAAGACATCTAATAGTAAAATTGTTAATCCTTTCCTTATATTGTAGTGCTGGTCGATACATACAACATATGTTGGTATAAAGGTAAAGGTTTCCCTTGACGTAAAGTCCAGTCGAATCCGACTCTAGGGGGCGGTGCTCATCTCCGTTTCTAAGCCTTGGAGCCGGCGTTGTCATAGACACTTCCGGGTCATGTGGCCAGCATGACGACTCGGAACACCGTTACCTTCCCGCCGAAGCGGTACCTATTGATCTACTCACATTTGCATGTTTTCGAACTGCTAGGTGAGCAGGAGCTGGGATTAACAACGGGAGCTCACCCCGCCGCGCGGTTTTGAACCGCCGACCTTCCGATCGACAGCTCAGCGGTTTAACCCGCAGCGCCACCGCGTCCCATGCTTGGTATAAACAAGCATATATCTTCTATTTTTAATAATATATTTATTTGGATTTATATTCTACCTTCAATCCCCTTTTGGCTATACAAAGCAAGGTAGCTCATATGGAGGGAAAAATAGAGGCAAACAGCTGAAAATGCAATTCTTCCTCCCTGATCAGTTAATTATAAATAACTACAGGTCCCTTTCTTCTACCTTAATAAGTAACATGTCCTATCACTAAGGTTGGTCTTATTGGTAGTGGTCCCCATGCTTTGGAATATTCTTCTCCCTGCCCCCCCCCATATAATCATGCCCAGAGTCATGTATGTAAGATGGCCAGCCATATAAATCAAATAAATAAATAAGTGTAACTCAATCCCTCCTTGCATTTTATAAGGCCATGAAACCCTTTTTATTCCAATGTGCTTTGGCCCTGATTTGTAGGGGATGACCACTATATTTAGGAATTATTACTATGATATTGATTTTTATTTTGTTGCTTTTATTGTACATTGCCCAGAGTCCCAGCTGATTGAAGTGATTCATAATATTGTAAATCAATCAATCAGTTTCCACATCTGTGACTTCTAGCACCACCTAGTTATTGTTGAGATGATACAAAATCTATCCTTGTTATTGCTATATTGGTACAAAAAGCTGTTGGATTTCAAGTCACTAGTGGGAAAATGTACTTATGGTTAAAGACACATCAGAATTTACAGATAGGGTTGGTGGGTTATAATTAACCCTATCTAATATTATAGTGAAATCATAAATATATAGACAAACCTCAGGACATAACATTAATTTCTCATAGACATAAGCCTGCCTGGCCATGTAATGTAACTTGTACGATTTTTGCAGAAGTACAAGGAACAGCAACATCAGAAAGATACTTGCTCAGCAGTTCTGGTTTGAAATGGCTTTCAGTTCTATTGCATCCTGGACATTTGCTGAGATCAACAATATGAAGTAAGATAGTGTAAAGGTCAAATTAACGCAATAGGTCCAGCATACAGCAACCCATACTAGACCTTACCTCAAGGACAGAAGATACTTTTTTTCCTCCTGGAAACTGTGACATTAACACCACTGAAGTCTTAGTAAGGGCAAATGAATATAAATGTGGTTTGGTGAATGGTAACTATGTGGGATATCAAAGCTTGGAAATCCAATGGCAATTCTTTGTTTTGGAGAAAATTCTGGGTGCTTAAGAGAGCTCTGGATGATTGGGGAAATGTTGGTCTGGGGCAAAAAGCTTCCTTTTTGGTGTTTCTAAGGATCCAGACCAATATTTTATTGGTAATTAGCTTAGTTTAGCTCATTAAGCTTGAAGAAAAGCTATAAGCATAGTTCATGTATTTGGTAATTTAGAACTTCTTGTTTCCTTTGGGTATCTGTGGATTGTAATTAATATGATTTTTATCTTATTTCCTCAAATTTTATCTCTAACTACCCTGAGGTATCCACAGTGGGGATTCAAAAAATGTCAAGATGCTGTCTCTGATGATATCACTAAAGCCCTTCCATCACCCATATACCCACCTTGGCCTTCCCACAGATGCCCTTGTAATGTTGAGGAAGGCTGAGCAATTGAGCTTTTTCTATCCTATGTATGCATTTTCATATACACACTTATGTGGACAGACGCATCTATTTCAGGAATTTACTCTATAGATCCCTCCTTTCAACAGGTTCAAGGTCAAGACCTGTTGTGAGTATGTGAGATTGTGTGCTTTATGTGAGGAAAAAGTTGTGTGTCTCATTTTGTGCATGTGTGTCTTTATGTGTTACTGTTACCATTACAAACAGGTCTGGAATAGATCATTCTCTCTTTATAGCTGAGAATGCTAACTGGCCCCTACTTTTTGACTGAGTCTCATGCTGTTTAAGCTACTGATGTCAGAATTCATTTGTACATCATTGTCTTAGAAGCCTATACCTTCAGTTTTGGAAAAGCAGGCCAGAGGGAACATTGCTTTGTTCGATATAAAACAGTTTCCAAGACTAAGGGCAGTGTGCTGGTCTAACATATTCTTAGCAAACTCCCCAGATTCCTTCCAGCCTGAATCTGCCATGATTCCACACAGGCGACCACCCTTGCTTATTTATCTACCACATAGCAAAAGCAGAACTCCAGGAATGTATCCAGTCTGCCTGGACTGAGCTTAAACAGGGCTAGGTTTTTCATTGGGACTTTGGCAAGTGCCTGCACCTTTAATAGCACTCTCTTGCTAGATGATGCAGTTTCCCCATTCCAAATCTTGATTTATCCTTTTGTTTAATGTTCCATTTTCAGTTTGTTTCCAATGGGAAAAAAATCCATCTTCTTTCTGCAGACACCTTAATTCTGTTAATCCTTCTGCTTCAGTCAAAGCTGGTAAAAACTATGGGACCAGAACAGCTGTTTTGCTAACTGTGCTTCACATTGGCCAACTGCTAACATCCCAGCATGCTCCTGCAAAGATTACTGATCTGTTTTTATAGTAGGACGGTCAAGTTCATTGCTGAATTATCAACTATAGAATTTTTTTTTCTAAAGAAGCATTGTTCTAGGTGAATGGTCCTCATTATTGTATATCGTACCATATCCATCAAGAAGACTGCCTTTAAAAAGAGAGGGAGGGCATTAAATTCCCATCTGAGATCAGAAGTGTTTTCACCAAGTTTCACACTGAGTTTAAAACTTGTATTAAACCTGAAAATAGACAGCTTGGTCTTTGATGTTCCCACTGTGATTTGACCCATAAACTTTCGAGAGAACAATCAAATGCAGGACTAAAGGCACATATTTCATGTGATCATGATTTATGTATCTGTATTTCATCAGGTTCTCTTATGTTGGGACAAAGGAATAAAATTATTCTAATTGTGAATCTCTGTGTGTGGAACCCTGAGGTTTTAGAGAGCTTAGTTACCTATCAAAGATAAATGCACAACTGCCTTCTCCGATCAGAAAAAAAAGGAAGTTTATTTTCAAATAATGAACTGTGGCAATATTCAAGCAGCCTGATTAGCTTTTCATTTTTTTCCCCATATGTAAAGTTTCCCCATATGTTAAGGGCACTTCTGTGAAATTTCCATTTTTTAACATAATATCTTGGAGAAAGTCTTTTAAAACTGGAAACCTCACCATCTGCAAGTTGTGAAAATCCCATAGCACTCCATGCAAGTGTTTATTAGTCCGTAAACTGTGACCAAATATCTCCTTTTTTCCCAAGTAATTGCATTCTGAATAAGTAAAACTCCTGTAACAATTGGACTGGGAATACAAGATTTAATTTTTCTCCCAACCCTATTGGATTTCATGGAAACATTGCAGAAGCTAATTGTCTTTCTGCATCCAAAACCTATTTAAAACTGATTTATTAGACAGATGTCATGCCTATGGCACTGGCCATGTACTCTCAATGCAAGTATAATGTCTTTTTAAAAACCATTTTTTTAAGCTCACATTGTCACAATAGATGGCAACACCAAGCCAACCTGTGAAAAAGCTAAGCAGGGTAGTACTTGGATGAAAGACCGCCAGGACAGTCCAGGGCTTTCAACTAGATTAGACTAGACTTTCAACTAGAAATACAAATCCCAGAAGAAGGCAGTGACGAATCACTTCCATACTGTTGCCAAGAAAACAACATGAACATGTGTCACTGACCCTCAGTTGTGCAAGCTCGTTTCTTGTTTTTCTTCCTTCAAAAATTAAAGTGTAATACCACTAACTCAGGGATATCCTTAATTGGCTATTGGTTTTGCTGCCACTACCAAACCTTTTCCTGTGTTGGAAATTCTTTTGTTTTTCTCCTGTATGTCTTAGCCTGAGGCAACATGGTTAACAGAATGTGGGGAAGACATAGAACAGCATAGTCTCCTTGTTAACATGTAAACAAAGAATCAAGCTAATGTTTATTAAGTAACATAAAATGGGTTGTAGGCACATCTTTAGGCTATCAACCCTTGCCTTCCCAGGCACTGAATATATATTTATAAACCTGTCATTCTGAAAGTGGGAGATTTTCTTAGGGCTAGAAGTCTGGGTTACCCCATCCTTTCACCCACACTTCCCAACCCTCTCTCAACTCATTCCCACTTCTTCCAGAATATAAACTGGGAGGAGGTGCCCTGCATTACCATGCTTTGAGTAATAGTTCTAATGACCAGACATCACCAGCCACATCTATGTGGCTATCAGTTCACCATAATACAACAGAGACATAGACTTAGATCACTTTGCTTAAACTGGAGGAACTGAAGCCAACTTACAATTGATTAGTAAGGCAAAGATTACCTGTACCTTAACTCAGGCATAATGCAAGCAAAGTCTCTTTCATGTTAACTCCTGAAGTCTTCATAAATACATATAGTTTTAATGGAATAGTATAGCAGTGATTTACCATTGCATTCTTGCAGGGGGGTTGTTAACTTCCCAGCCTAGCTTACAGCCCTGATATTCCCTGGTAGGGTTCCATATAAGTACTAACCACATCTGGCCCTGCTTGTGGCCCACCACATTTTTCAGGCAGGAAGCAAAGAGGAAGTAGGATCAAAACACAAAATGTGGACAGAACAAAAACTGGCAATGGCAAACCACCTCTGTACTGGGTGACTTAAAGCCAGTAATTCTCTTTCAACCCACCTACCTCACAAGATTGTTTATGTACAGGGGTTATAGGCCACTCCGATCCACTGACTTGAGTGACATAGACTAGCATGCTGGCTGGGGGTATTCTGGGAGTTGAAATCCACATATCTTAATGTTGCTGAGGTTGAGAAATGCTGCTTTAGAAGGACACCATATCTCTAGATTACTACCCATCTTTGCTATGTGGCAGTCTTCTTCTTAGCTTTGCAGGTGGTTCTCAAGGTAGCCAAGTGACTCGGCTTGGACAATTAGGGTGCATATTCAGCAGCAACTTACAGAAAAAAATTGGAGACTACAGGATCTTGCCATTCCCTCCAGTAAGCTAAAGAAGCCCCATAATATTAGGACCTTAGGTTCAAAAGTAACAGATTTCCTCACTGAATTGTGTAGGTGAAAATACCAAGCTTCCCAAAATAATTTAGCATTGGTATAATATGCCTTAGATTAAAATGCTCAAAATGCTACTGCCATAGAGGGAGAAAGAGAAAGGGAAGCATCCAAAGGGTGACTTAAATTAACTTCACACATTTCTAACATTTCTAGAGATCTTAAATGACTGTTCCCTAAAAAAAAAAAAAAAAAGGACCATGGAACCAGTTGGAAGGGAGGCATTGGTGGACTTAATTAAATGGCACAGTCTTACACCTAATATGAGATAGAATGTAGTCACCATAAATCATAATTTACACCTCAATTGCTCATCTTCCTTACAGTGTGCAACTGCTCCCTGACATAACATTCCAACCATATGAAAGACTAAAATAACGTTTTCCCGGAGCCATATTCTCTACACCTAGAAATGTCTCCAAATGCTGTACGTAGACTAGAGCCTGGGCTGACTAGCACTGAAACAAGAGCCTTGGCAACTAACCAGATCTTATTAGCTTAGTACCTATCTATCTACCGCAGGACTTCTGCCCCTCCTAGTATGTGATAACATTAAATTTAGATGGGATATACTGATAACTAACACATTACTTCACTTTGGCATATCCCCCAACTTCCTTCCAAATATGGGTTACAGCAAAGCCACAGAGCTTATTAAACAAAGATTCAAAGATGCTGAACTTCAGAATAATTAATCAGCATCCTCCAGGTTATATTGTAGCCTCAATGCATCAAGGGAACCACAACCTACACACTATTTATTTAAGTTATCTTATGCCCAATATCAATGGGTTTTTCCCAGAGCAAGTTTTAACATCTTCCCCCCTCAAATTATGGAAGGCAGGTATGATGGAATCCCTCTTAGGCAATGCCTTGTGCCTATGACAAACCTGAACCCATGTTTTTAAAGGGGTAGATTTTATGAAGAACTGCAAACTCAATTAATTTGCCCTCTGATGGAAAGACTGCCCAGCTGCCTGATCAGTGTTATCTAAAAGGAGGTTTTTTTTAATGACAGATGTCCTGAAATCACATTTCTAATTGCTAAATTTTGTGCCTTAGCCATAAGCCTATGTCACATCCAGATTTGCTAACAGAAGTGCACCATGTATTAAACTATGAAAGTGTTGTTATATATTTGGATTCTATTTGGGTTGTTTTAACTTATTTTTTATTGGTCAGACTGTAATACAGAAAGGTAATGAAAGAGAGTTTACTTCAATAAAAAGTAAACTCTCTTTTATTTGAGCTCAACTCCTGGTGACCTCTACAAATAAATCCATGCAGTTACTTACTTCTTACATTTAAATCTTCCCTTTCTTCTAAGATGTCAAAGCAACATTAATGGAATTCTCTGTTCCAATTTTTCTTCATGACAACAGCAGATGCTGTTTTCTAGCAGTTGGAAGACAAAATGGAAGAATCAAGCCGGATTAACCTTGGCTGCCCCATCTAGTGACTGGCCCAGTAGAAGATCACTGCAGAAGACAGGAGGGAGGGTGAGTCTTTCACTGCCCAAGCTCCAAACTTGCTGTGGCTGGGTGATCTACTGGAGCTGACACCGTTTCTTTTTAATTGCTAACAAGACCTCTGTGTTGGAGTACCCTGCTTTCCTGCTTACATGAACAGTAATCTGCACCTGGAGCTCTGAGTAAATATTCCATCTTGAGGATTGCCCTATTAGACAACTAAGATTCTCTTTGGTAACCCAGAATGCTGCAGCACTGAAGAAGTAGAATAAGGCAGGGTGAAGAGGACATTAGAAATATGTTTGGAACTGTCTGGGAAGGATATGAAGAGTGTGAGAGAAGTGAACGGAGCCTCTCTCATTTGGACCCTGGTTGGAAAAGCATCAGGGAGTTGGTGGATGGAAGGGCAGAGAATGGAACCTTCTATCATCCCTCATGGGAGTGGGGATGGCAGAGGGGAGAGGATGAGTAGGTACTGGCTGTGGGTTGAAGGGGACAGTGGCTGAAGAATTGGCATTGTTTTTGTCAAGAGCAGTCAGGGAGTAACTGTGGAATGGAGATAATTGAGGATGTGTGGAGGTGATGGAGAAGAGATGGGATAGATTGGTAGGAGCGGACCTTCAGGGAGCAGGGAAGAGAATGGGATCATGGGGAGAGTTAAGGGTTCAGGAGAGATTCAATAATTAGGTTGGTGATGGGCGTAGGGAGATATGGTGGAGGCAGGGGGCGGACTGCTCTCGGGGAAGGTGGAGTGATTATTTGAGGCCAACCCCCACTTCAGCCTGCCTGCCCTCAACCCAGGGTTAGGGTTAGGGCTAGCAGCTTCTGGCTGTTGTTGCTGAATGCCAGATCTGCTTGCAACGAAGCTTCTTCATCCACAAGATTATTGTGGATGAGACAGCGGACCTGGCCTGATCGGTAACATTACCTTTATCATTTTATAAAACTTATATAAGGTTGATTTTAAAATCAGGTAAAGTTCCTAAATTTTATTACACTTATAGGCCTATTTAATTAATTAATTAATATTAATACTAAGCTCTTAACTATTTTATTGGTTGCAGGTTTTACTATACATAATCCACCTTTCTCAGTTTGGGTTTATAAAAAAATCAATATGCATCAAATAAATTTATGTCTATTAGTTGAGAACTTTCCTGAATGGCAGGCATTATTCATTGTCACTCATGCCTTAGTCACATCTTGAGTGGACTATTGCAACGGACTCTACAAGGGGCTATGCCTGAAGAGCATCCAGAAGCTACAGCTAGTCTAGAATGCAGCAGCTCAAGTAGTGATGGGTGCACCTCGAGGACCCTTGTAACACCTTTACTCCAAGAGCTGCACTGGTTGCCTGTTGGCTTCCAGGTGCAATTCAAGATTTCAGTGGTACAGGCAAATTTCATAATAAACAATGTAAATTCACAAATCTATTGTTTGGCTGCTATGGTACTTTGAGCAACTGCTTCAAGGCATGTTAACCTCAAATACAAAATCAGTCTGGCACCTACACTCCTCATTGTTTGACCACTATTTTTCTGTTGAAGGACGGACTATTTCAGCTAAGGAGCCTTAATCATAAACACCAGCTTAGCCCTGAAAGGGAAGTGGGAGTGAGAAAGATGCTGAAAATTGTCCTGCCTTTAGTCTCTTTAGTATAAGTAGGGAAAGAGAATCTCTGTTAGGCTTTCAAGATTATGTTATTATACCCTGCAACAATAAAGTAGAGTTACAATAATCCTCTGGGAGTTTGTTTCCTGACACAGATGAATTTCTCAGCCCTGTCTACTACTCCCAGGCTACGGGCCTCTGCAGGAGAAGAAGCGACATCATGCAATGTCACAAATTACATAATTTGTCTCATTTCTGCAATGAAGTCACTGTGGCTTCTTACAGATATCTGTAATTGCAACTCGTATGATTTAGCTAATATCCTGTCTTTAAGAGCCTCTGTGAGGGTGGGGAAGGAGAACCAAGAAAGGTCTACAATTTTGTGCCTATAAAGTGACTGTTCAAGTCTTCTTGTTATTGCTTGTACTTCTTAGAAAATTAGCAAAAACATACACTCAGTTTCAATTTTGCTGTCCTTTAATTTTTAACACTAAGATTATCAAAAAGTGCAATATCAAAAGTGCAAAGCATTCCATTTTAAGTTCTTTTTTTTTTCAGACAGCTGGTCAGATATAACAACCCACTGCCAAATTAATAACTGTCATTGTCTAGAGGATAAATGGGAGTTTTCCTGTGTTCATTCTGCATGAAAAGAAATCCAACTGATGAAGTGTTAGAACATACATGTACAGACAAATATTCTGAATAAAATGGACTCAAAGATAAATTATTTTTCTCGGCACGTTCATTTGTAAACAGCCATTTTACTCGGTTGGTTGATTGCTGCTAGAGCCATTTACCTCTCTGCATTCAGCTAGATATATAGCCCATAAATAGTGGCTGGGCGTCCCCTGTCAGATACGCCATTGTAGGACCACATCATGGTTTAGGCTTCAGGAAAGTGGTTGGGGCTCATGTGCTTTACACATGCTCATAAATGATATGCCCTGAGTGTGTGAGCTTGTACCATCTGTGGTGCCTGAAGCAGTGTCTGGGAGGCTGTGACAACTCAATTGCAGGCCAGAGGTTTTGAAAAACATGAGATAATTACTATTCCCTCTTAGGCAAAAGTCTGCCTGTGTGCAGTCCTGGGAATGCCACATCTGCTAAAGCCATTAAAAAAGCCTTTGCTGCTTATCAGTGTTACAATAAAAATAGTCATCAATCTGGATAGGATCACCAGTTCTTTGGGCTCCCTCTCACTGACTGGATCAACACCGGCTTTAATATCCAGAAAGAATGTAACTCTTCTGCAGTCTTTGCTGAGATTTCTTTTCCTTTTATAAAAATACTGTAATCGTATATGTGAGAATAAGCCCTACTGAATTCTGTGAGGCTTATTTCTGAGTCAATATATATATATAGGATTGCACTGTGGGTTACAATGCAGTTTCTGAACCATAAAAAATATAGCGGCGATAATTCTCACATTTAGATGGAAAAAGTACAGCCGGAAAGAGAACCCGGCTATAAATAACCTGAAATGTCTGAAACAGAGTTTCTATAAAATATATTGAAATGTCTTTGAAACCAGTCTCCAGAATACAGGATGGAAAAAGACAGTTTTAATAATATGATACAAGAAAAATAAAATGCCCAACCCAAAGAAAAAAAGCAAAGTTTTTGTTTTGATTCCTTCTTTTGAAACCCCATTATTCTAATTAATAACCAGACAACATTGGCAGGTTGAAATACTGTTACAGGGCATTTCTATACCACAGTTTTCCCTTTCCCAATCCCTCAGTAGACTCTCAGTTAACCGGAACTCAAGCAACTGGCACTCTCAAGCAGCTGGCAAAAAATCGAATAAATAATACTTTAAATAAAATTTAATAGTAACTCTCAGGCAACCAGAAACTACGCTTACCCAGCATCTACCAATCCCTATGGGTGCCAGTTAACTGAGAGTCTACTGTATATGCGTTTATCTGAGTGTTTGAAAAATAATCTGAGCTTTTGCAAAGCTGCCAAAGCCACCGTTCCTCTCTTGCTTTTAAAAATCTGTTGTTAGCTGATATACTGAAAGGATATTTGCAGAAATGAACTTTCCCCGATAATTGTAATTATGGTGCACATTGTTGCGGTGGCTGATAAGGGGTGCAGGAGGAGGAGGTATAAAAAATCTAAAGAATGTCTACAAGCAGGCACTTGGGTCAGTGGGAAGATCGTCAGTGGGGTGAGGTCCTGAAACAATATAATTCTCCTCATCACCTCCCCAATGGGAACAAAAAGAAACTGCTAGTGCTTCTCCCTCATTCATGATGCAATCACTTGCAAGAATTCCAAGCAATCTGATGATTTGCATGCTGGCTTCTCCCCTGCTGAAGAGAAACAGAACTCTTCTGAAATGCACTCCTGTGCCCTTCATATTTACGACTGCAGTATGTTCCCATGAAAAGCTGCAAGATCAGTCTCAACTGTCTCTTGAAGTGGACTTGGCAGGGCAGAGTACATTTATTGTGTGCAAAAAATTGTGTCATATGCAAAAATCTCTGAACAATTGCTTTGAAAGATACCCGTGAAACCCTCAAGCCACATTTTCTCTTAAAGCTCCTGTTAACAAAATGCTGCATCAGTTGATAGTGTCATTATGATGGGTCCTTCAGGTTGGATAGCATTCAGCTTACTGACTGATAATTGAGAAACCAAAGAATACCAACAAGAAGTCAATATGTGCTTCATTGAAGATACAAAGGCCTTCAGTTATTTAGACCCTGCCAAACTATGCAATATGCTTAGGAAAATGAGAATCCTAAAGTATTTCATTGTCCTCATGCAAATCCTATATATAGGTCAGGAAGCTTCAATCCAGATAGAACATGGCAAAACAGACCAGGTTGGCAAAGTAGCTTGGCTATATATTCTCTTCTAATTTATTCAATTTATATGCTGGATATATGTTGCAGGAGGCTGGATTGGAAGATAAATGTGGTTTTAAAATTGGGAGGAGAAAGATCAATAACCTAGACCATGCCTATGACACTACTCTGATAGCTGAAAATGCAAATGTCCTGCAAACTCTAGTATTGAAAGTCAAGGAGTACAGTGGAAAAAATGGGTTTAAAGTTAAATATAAAGAAGATTGTATTAATGACAACAGGTAGAGCAAGCATCCTTAGAATTGACATGAGGATATCCAAGTGATGGATAGCTGCTGCCTTTTTGGATCATCTACCATCAGCAAAGGAAGCAAAAGTCAAGAAAACACCACAGACTAGCACTTGGTGGAGTAGCCATGAAGGCCTTGGAAAAGATATTCAGATGCTTTGATGTATTGGTACCTACAAAGATCAGACTTGTGCAGGGAATATTTTCCCTGTGACTTTGAAGAAGTTGGAGTTTGAATAAACAGGATAGAAAGAGTACTGAAACTTTTGAACTTTGGTGTTGGAGAAGACTCCTGAGAATGCCATGAATTGTCAAGAAAACAAACCGATGGATCATTGAACAAATCAACCCAGAATCCTCACTTGAGGCACAAATGACCAGGCTCAAATTAACCTGCTTTGGACACATTATGGGAAGACCCAGCTCTCTGGAGAAGGCTCTAACACTGGGAAAGGTGGAAGGAAAGAGAAGAGGATGATGAGAAGGAAGGTGAATGGATTTAGTTACAGTGGCAATGGTCCACTGTTGGAAGACCTGAAGGACCAAGTTAGGGATTTTCTCTTTTCCTGGAGAAAATCTGTCTACATGGCTGGTAAGAACTGGCATCAACTTAATGGCACATAATCATCACCAATCACAACTGAAGCTTGGGAACAGGAAAGCCACAAAAGACAAGAGTTCCCATCAGTGGGAAAACAGATCATTTACAACTTCTAGAATTTATCTATTACAAATGGAGAGCTGCTCTTTTTTATGTAATTTTGAATAAACAGTAGATGAGATAGAAATAAATTGGCTCAGCTGCTGAACACAGATGATGGTGTTAGAGCACTGAGATCTGGATCTGATCTGGGGGTAGTACAAGACTCTGTGTACTAAAAAGCACAGGAGTAGAGTTGGTAACATGACAAATTAAAAACCAGCAACTTAGCATACATTTATTAGAACCATAATCTTTGCGTGTATCACTGCAATATGTTCAGCTATATCTTAAATAATACTCTACAAAATGAGAATTATACTTATTTGTTCCATTTGCTACATTCCTGGTTTTTGTAGTCAAGGGGCATAAATACATAGATTCCTGTATGTATGTGCAATTGCATGCAGACTACTACATGTGGTCAAAACAGCACATTTACCACCAGTTGCTACCTTGGCATTTTTGTAAGGGTGATAGCAAAGCAGCTGTGCTGCAAATTAGGAAGCAGTTTCCTTAGAACAGTGTTTCTCAACCGTGGCAACTTTAAGCTGTGTGGATGTCAACTCCCAGAATTCTGGGAGTTGAAGTCTACACAGCTTAAAGTTGCCAAGGTTGAGAAACACTGCCTTAGAAAAATCGGATTCTTCTGTACTTCCTCCATCTCAGAGCCAGGAGCAACTTGTTTGTATATACTGTATATTGCTCCCAGCATTTGTCTGTGGTTGGACGGCCAGCTTCCTCCAGCTTCTGTTATGCCCCCTCCCCCTGCGTCTTCCACAGTCTTAAGGTGGATCAGAGGGATTATTTTCAAACTGCTCAGGTGAGATCATTCTGGGGTATAAACAGGGTAGTTCTGCTTTCCCTTGGGGACAGCTTACATTCCCAGTCGATCATTGTGTGTCAGAGTTCTTAGTCATCAGTCCTCCAAACAGAACAGTTAATCTAATTTAATAAAATTTAGGGCGGAAAGACACTGGCTCTTGCACACAGGTACCGATCAAGAAATTAGAGAAGATACAAGATTTGGAAAGAGACAGCACAGACAATTCAAATTTCCCCACTGTATTTTCCTCAATGCCATTTTATTTATTTATGAATGTGCTATTCTTCATTAATGTAATTACACCTATGATCCTTCTCTCTTCTGATAGAGGCGGTAGCTCTGTTTCTATTCTCTGAAGGGATTATGTCTTAGTGACGTGTAATAGCAGAGGGAAAATACACACAGCAAAAAGGCATTATTGGAAAATTATTTTTCCTCTTTTTGAAGAAATACAAAGAAGCAATTCTTCTCTTTTCACAGATGTCTAGCCATTTCTGGACATTTCTGAGATGCCTCTAGAATAGGGTTGGCTCTAGACGAGGCACCCTGATGCCTCAGCTGGACATTTTAAATTATTTTTGCATGCAATAAACATGCCCTGTTGAATTTACCTCAACAGTGGGTTGAGTTTAACTGGGCATGTTTACAGCAGACTTAGAAGCACTTTTAACAAATATATTAAAATGCATGCTTGTTTCCAAAAAGAAATACTTTGGATTTTTTAAAGCCAAACAAAATGAAAATTCCCACTGGGGGTGGGGAAACTTTGACTTTAAAAATACCTGAGTTCCAGAAGCACAACCATACACTCCCCCTCAACTTATAGTTTATTGGCAGCGGGCTCTGCAGGGGTATAAAAAGTTAAGCTATTGACTGTGGCCGTGCAATCAAAGCCCCACCTTTGTAAAGAAGGGGCCAAGTTTCAATCCCACAGTTGTCATCTTGACTTTTTTTACAACCCCCCATCCTAAGGATGCCCCTGTTTACTGGAGCTCTCCTGGACCAAATTTGCCAAAATATATGGAACTGCTGACCACGTGAGGTAGAAAAACATATAAAAACTATAATGAACATTTTAAAACAGATGTAAAGCAAAAGCTTCCCCTAAACCCAGAAAATCTTAGCCCTGCCTTCTATATCCCTTGATCTCACCCAAAAACATTACATGTGGTCCCCCAGCCATCCCAAGAGTGTCCAGTCCTGCTTCTGATCTCCAGCATAATGCAGGAAGAGGGTGACAAGGAATGTATTTATTTATTTCAATTTAACCATCTCATCATCATGACTCTGGGCAGCTACCAACAGTTAAAAACACAACTTCACATTATTACACTTAGCTGAGTGTGTTCTCTTTTAAATTTCAGCACAACTGTGGATGGCATTACTTAGGCAGGGCCAAGAGACTTGCCTATGCACAAAGTGGAAAAAAGATGTGTCCCTCTCTTGCACTGGGGATGCATAGGCCATATAGTGGTTCATCTTGTCCCAAAAGTGAATTGTCATGAGCACCGTTGAGCTGAATGCATCAGCACAACGGCACACATAACAATACCATGGAAACAAGAGCAAGGGATTAAAAGATAAGCAAAGCGACACACAACAACAGACACAGATCCCGAGGAGAAGGGAACGACCCCGGCCAGAAAATCCAGTCAAAAGAACGCAAAGGGGGAAGAAAGAGCGACAAAGACAAGGCGGATCACGAGGCACGCCTGGAGCTGTCAGCAGGAACGCAAAGGATATCGCCCAGCTGAAAGTAATCACCGGCCGGAGGAAGAAGACGATTACGAGAGAAGCCCGGGGCACCAGCAGGGGCCCCGTGACCCCTCACCTACCAGCAACGAAGCATACAGGACTTGGGGGGATGGCACAACCCAAGGTGGGGGGGGCGCTGACCGGCACAGGCTATTTAAACCCTGTACTGGCACGCTCCCTTCACTCCCAGCTTTTTCTAGCTATGCACTATGCTGAAATAAACCAGAACCTGATCTTCCCTAAATTAGTGTCTGTGTTTTACTCAGTAGTAGGCAGCGCATGACATGAATGATTCTATCGAAGAATTGCCCAAAGCTTTGCAACTTGTAATATCTGGAAGGCATTTTAGCTCATCTCTTGAATACAGCTATAAAAGGGACTATTATTTACCCAACGGAAGAAAATCTATGTTTGTTCCTACACTTCTCTATTTTGTAGCATGCACATCTATACAAATATTGCAAAATTAAAGGTGTTTCTCAGTTGTGAGGAATCACCATATATATTTATTTTTTAAAAGGTTTTGCATTTGTATTGCAATAGTGTAGCTAATAGCAGATTTCAAAAGTCCAGCTTTTACGTGTGTGATGATGTGTAAAATTTAAACTGCTGTGCTTGCAAGAAGTTGGATGTTTTTAAAAAGTTAACTCTGTTAATGTCAGTTACACAAGGGCATAGTGAAAGAGAGCTGCCGTCTTGCAGTAATGCTGAGACAAGATATTACATGACATACCAAGAATCATAAAAGTTACCCTTGGAATTAATTTTTGAGCTGGCAATTACCATATAATAAAGCAATCACTAAAACAGCAGAAATCTACCAGGACAAGTCTGTTAATAAAGAATTAATTGACAGATAAAGATGGTTCTAGATGAATTCATGACAGCCAGGATTCAGCTGATATCTTACTATATAAAATTTATGTTTTAAAAAAAGTGGGGATGGAGATCAGATAGTGGACAACATGTCTAACAGGCAATGTGAGAAAGAAACTGAAATCTCTTATGTAGCAGTTTCCGCTATCTGGAGTCTTCCAGATGTATTGGACCAACTCCCATAATATCCTGGCCAGCTTGCTTAATACAATACATCTGGAAGACACTAGATAGGATAAAGCTGCTTTATACTCTCTAAGCTTGTTATGAGTCATTTACTACATTTAAAGTGAAAAATAAGCAAAAGTATTATCATCCTTGCAGCTTGTAATATCTGGAAGGCATCCCTTCAGAGATTTTCTGAAGGGATCAAAACATAATGTTGAGCATAACATGATGGTGATGCCTATTTGCAAATACGATTTTATTTTTTAAAGGTAACTGGTCTAAGGGCTATTCCTCATGGCTCATTAACCATAGCACAAAGTTGCTTCACTAATCATTGTTAAAGGACATAATCTCACCATGTTGCCTTTCTCTCAACCTCAACACTTACAGTCTTAGGAAAGAACCATATTTAAAAATAGTTCTTTCCAATTCTTCTCCCAATCATAAAAATGGGTGTCAGGCAGGACATGGCAATTTAATCCCCTCCTCCCCCACCTGTCACTTCTTTTTCAGACTGGCAGGAGAAGTGGGGCAAGCTAGAGAACTGGCAGCGAAAGAGATACAGTGTTCTCCTGCACTTCCCTTGAGCATTTTGATGTGTTTGCAGTTATTTTCCAGAAGACTACTGGACATGAGTCAAAAGGCCAGCAAGTGAAGTGGGGCCAAGATAGCTCTTCAGTTGCCAGAGTCATCCCATCCCCTTCTTCCCTTGCACCTTCTTTGACTGCTGGACACAAATCAAAAAGGATGCAAGAGAAGCTGGGGAGGGGAAGTGGCTCATTAGCCACCATTTCTTCAATCCCACAACTTGTCAATCAGCTGTTTGGTGGCCAGCAGTGTGTGGCATGGTGGTGGCAATGGAGCCAGCAGATACAGTTGTTATACATTTAGCAATGCATCACCGTCCTCTCCCCTCCTACCACCAAGGAAGCTTTCTTTCCAGCTTCTTTCCCTTTTCTGATATTCCCTCTTTAAAAAAGAAAGAAAGAAAACATCCTCCATACATTAGGGGAAGTTGTAAATTGATTTAGATGTGAATTCTGTTTTGCAGATCTTGAAAAAATCTATATAGAAATGGATTAAGTAAATGCCAGTTTATTTAAACTGACCACTGAAAGCAATGGATTTATATAGATCCACACATGTGTGACCTAGAAGCTTCCAGGTTGAGGAATGATGATTTATTAATACATTTCCAACATAAAGCAGAAGACTTCTTTCAGATCAGAAAATACCATTCCATTCAATTATCTGTAATTTTTGTGGATGAATTATAATTTCACTTATTGAGTTAAAACAATAACAAGAAAGAAATCAGAAAAAGACACACTGGATCCAACAAATTGATCTTCAGACACATTATGGGAAGACCTAGCTCTCTGGAGAAGGCTGTAAAAGGTGGAAGGAAAGAGAAGAAGAGGACAACAAGCAGCAAGGTAGATGGACTCAGGTACAGTAGCAATGAGGGCACCTTTGGGAGTCCTGAAAGAACAGGTTAGGGACAGTTCGTCATGGAGAAAATCTATCTATGTGGCCACTAGTTGAAAATGACTTGATGGCACATCATCAATCATCAATCAATCAACCACTGCTTTTAAACAACTGCCCCCCTATGAAGGTCACTGAGCATGTTAAATGTTTCCCATTGTTTCATGTGAGTAACTTGATACATTAACGTATTATGCATTTAGGGAGGGAGGACGGACGGAGGGACAACATTTTGATCATAGTTTTAGAAAATGTGGCAGATGCATTTTTGTATCAATCTGTCAATAATTGATAGGTGTAATTATGCTCAGAACAGAAGTCTGCTTGAAGGTTTATTTGTTTCTGGAGTGAAAAGCAGACTAATTCTTGGTGCAATCTGAAGTGCTATGTAGCCCTATTGAATACAGAAAAATGGTATAAAACTGTTTCCTGCAATTAATATTACCCTTAAAACATAGATGTTTTGCATTCCTTAGATATCCTCTCCTTCAAAATTACTTTGGTTGCAGTACATTGTGGGTATTCTCAGCAGTAGCCTCAGCTGTATGGAAGTCTTTAGTTTTCCATTGAGTCTAACACCAGTTTGCAGAATTTCAGAAAGAAGCCAACGTTTCTCCATGCACTGCATTGCACTCTTAAATGAGAAACCCACTCATTAAAGTTAAATGCAATTTTTGAAGGAGCAGTTTCTTTTTTACAAGGATCACCCAGAAGCCTGAAAAAGCTTGAAGCCTTTAATAAAGGCCAAAGAGGTGCTGTGCTTACATGGGGACCAAAATACTTCTTCCAAACCAGTGTTTTCCAACCTAGGCAATTTCCTGATGCCTTCAGTACCCAGAATTCCTCAGCCAGCCCAGCTGGGAGTTGAAGTCCGTACATCCAAAAGTTCCCAAGGTTGGGAAACGTTGTTCCAAACCATCCCTTAAGTGTGTGCATCCCTAGTAGCTAGTCAGATGCATGAGAAAGAAAAATGACACAACCAATAACTGTTGAGAAGTGTGGAAAGTCTGAAAATTTAGTATCATAGACCAAGAGACAGGATTATCAGAACAGCCCATGAGGGACAGAGATATCTGCAGTGTAAATGGGATTGGCTTTTTTTTTTTTTTGACTGATGCTCAGGAAGAGACAATTTTTAAAAAATGTTGCCATAGATTTAACTATTTATTTATTTATTAAATTTATATAGCCACCCCTCTCATAGACGTGATCGTTGACAAGATGGTTTTAAGGAGGTAGAAAATAGGGCAAAAGAGGAAACGTAAAGAATAGCTGCTCTGCTAGCCTTGGACTCAGACTTACTATATGACTGTTATGGTCACTGCATCTTTGTTGCTAAAGCACTTAAAGGAAGGCAGCAGATTCTAACAACATATACGATGAAAGAGAAACAAGTCCCACTTCAACTTTTCTTATGATCCAGCAATTCCACTAAGCCTGTTTATCCTCAGAAATATGAACAGTTGCCCTAGTGTTCAGCATTCCTTACTATTTTCAGAAATCATGTGCAATGCTTCCTATAGTAGCATCTCTGGGTCTCTATTGCTTGTGTAAAATTGCTGTGACCTGCGACTTATCTAATGAGAGGATGGAAATGCTTTGTTTTATCTGAAGTGGATTTTCCATGTAATGACCAGTTAACTAAATTACAGCTAAATAAACTTGCTGGGTCTGAAGATGAGCTCATGGCACAAAAACATTTTTAAATTATCTGAATGTTCAGATCAATCCTGACAACATCCCAAAAGGCCTACTGCTCATTTTTCAGAATAAGAAGAAGAATAAGATCTCATTTCAGATGAAAAGAGATGGTGCCTGCAAAACATGTTTAAAAAAAGAGGGCAGGAGGTCTTTGATCATGGCAGTTGTTGTTGTTTTTTTACTGCCCCTGTGGATAACCTGCATACAGCCCTCTTGTACATTGTCTTTGGTTGCCAGTCTTAGCAGCAGGACTAAGGAACTGTGATGCAAGAACCAACCAATTCAATTCTCTCCAGCCTCTGAACTGAATATTGGGCATTGATCTGGTTTTCCACAGTCATGTGCAAAACCATGTGATTTGGTTTTCCAAAGCACAATAGCAATGTCCCGATCACAGTATCCTCTCAACTCATCACCCACACACACACACACACACACACACACGTACGTTGATTACATATCATCTTTCTGCTGAAAATAATGCTCTCTTTCTAGGTCCATGAAGAAGGAATAGGAATGAAAAGTTAATGAAGGAAATAATTAAATAACAACAAAATACTATACATACTTATTCAGAGCTAAGCACCATTGAACTCAGTCATTGTTAATAGCATAATTTTCATAGTAGCTTGCAGCAAGGAGGATTCTCAGGCAATGCACTGAGTGAGCTTCTAAACAACATTTCTATAACAAATCTACTTCCTGTCTGTTACTGATGTTGGACTGTGTGCACCACCATCTTATCAGAGGATTAATCTTTTCATCGTAATGCAGCTGCAGTGAAAACTAGAAGCTTTATAACTTCTGAAAAAGGGCATTGACATTCTCACTGCCATCAGAAAAATGGGGGAAGAAAGGCTCCATTGAGAAACAGGAGGCAATTTTGTTCTGGCATCCTCTGCAAATTAATTAATTAATTCATTTATGCATGCTATTTATCTGCCACCTCAATCCAACCAGACTTTAGGTAGCATACAGATAGTAAACATTAACACAGTTACAAATCATCATCATCATCATCATCATCATCATCATCATCATCATCATCCCTTGATCTTTGAAAAACCTTTATGGAAAGTAGATAAGAAACTATTGATTAAGTAAATAGGAAGGATGTTTAAATTCATACTCTGGCCCATCAGGTAGGGAGATCTGTGTATCCACATGGTTACCAAGAGGCTGAAGATTGCAAAATGGATCAGCTCCATCACCCAGATGGGTTAGTCTAAGTTTTCTTTTTGTTGTTTAGCTAAGATATGCTAAAGAGTTTCTATTGGTCACAAAAAGAGACTTGAAAGACCACAGGTTGCTCAACCCTGAACTAGAGGCCCACAAACTGAATTTCTACCCTTCAGGTGGTGCATTGGCTCCCAATCTTTGTTTTTAAGCCAATATGTTGACTGAACAATTCTAGGAAATGTTCTGCAGATCATTTGAGGACTTTGCTGATTCTGTGTGGATACAAAGAAGTAGCCCTCAGGATTTTCCAAAACCATATTTGAAGGGCCAACTACAGTATTGTTGCTAACTGTTTAGATGATCTCCTTTACCTGTAATTGGTTGGATTTCCCTCCCCCACCCTGCCTTCCTTTTTTGGTCTACATAATTGCTTTTTTACAGCTTGCAAAGCTGCCTCTGGCCTAGTGAACACCTGATCCAAATAACTCACTGGAGAAAAGATTACTTACAACAATAGCATATATCATGTCTAACCTTTAACTTTTAAAAATATTGCATAGAATATAAAACAGTGCTGCATGACTTTGTAGGAGGCAAAGAGCTACAATTTTGAAATATTTAACAACATCAAAGAAATAATAAATTTTTATTTTCTAAAAATGTTCTTTTTCTTTATTGTGTCTAAGAAGCAGAATATAACACAAGCCAATAAAGTCTTGGAAATTCTACAACAATACTTCCATATCTTTTTTGGCATGACTTCCGAAATTTAGTGATACCAGTAACACCCATTTATTGATGCAAACAGCAATAATAAAGTGAACTCAGTTTTATGAACTCTGATGAAATTTTGTTTGGAGGCCCAAGGACTGTACAGCTTAATCATTAATTCCTTTTCAAAAGTTCCTTGGCAAGGCTATTGTTTAAGGTTGCACAGCGGAGGTGGGAGAGGAAACTGTTTTAGTCTATCCAACATCCTTATCAGACCACTGGCAAGCCAGCCAAGTTTCGGTTGCAGGAATATACCTACCCTTTTAGTGAAGGTTTAAATTCTACATTTAAATGTATTGTAAACATTCTGCACTTCACCCAAGACAGATTCCTGCTCTGGGAAACTGAATTAAAAAAAATAATAATAGGTGAGACACACTGAAGCTTGGTGAGACTTGGCAATACAAAGTCGGGGGAGGGAACAGTGGTCTTCCTAACAGCATATGCTATCCATTAAACTTTTGCTGTTTGTGAGAACAGGCAGGGAGGAAAAATGACAAAGATAAAATTTGCAGCTCCCATCACAGAACCAGAAACCTCTGGGGTGTTTAATAGCCAGAGAAGAAGAAGATGATAGTTAAAACATTTTGGAAAGCTGTTTCATAGTCTGATATCTCAAGGAGCTGGGATTTGATGGCTCCTGCTAAATGTATTCATTGTCCACAATCTAAACGATAACAAGAAAGAGAGAAGCCAGAGACATAGAACAGTCCTCTGATCCGTTAGTGATAATATAATACTAAAGTAACCAGGAAGATGTAGATAGAGGAGGACAATAAAATGATAATTCAAAATCTGAAGTGCTTACAAGAATGTAGATAACTAAATTGTAAATAACCATGAAGCCCAAGCTGAAATGGTGAAGGTTTTGGAATGGCCACAATATCACCTGATTAGGTTAAGGAGAAATTAGATTCAGACCATACATATTTTCTCCATTAGCTTTTGCCTCTTCAATTATTGGCAAGACTGCAATTGCACTTTTCTGAAACAAAAATAGAGGACTTGAGTGAGCATTGTTCCATCCTGGTGCCTTTCAGATCTGCTACACTACAATATCCATTATCCCCAGTTGATACGGCTTTTCTGGTTGGAGATTGAGGAAGTTGTGGTCCAGAAGGCATCTAGCTGAACAATCTACGCTACAGCAACTGTAGGATAAGTGCACCAATCTCAAATCATCATGAGTACCACATGAGGAGTAAATGATTAACCTGAAGGACACAGCACAGAAGCCTTTTCATGCACTGATACAAAGTCTGTAGTGCAATGTTTCTCAACCTTAGCAACTTTAAGTTGTGTGGACCTCAACTCCCAGAATTCCCCAGTCAGCATTCTGGCTAGAGAATTCTGGGAGTTGAAGTCCACACATCTTAAACTTGCCAAGGTCGAGAAACACTGCTCTAGTGAGTCATAAATGGAGAAAACAAAGATTACAATGTTCATTAAACCTAAATTTACTACATTAAAAAACCCCCTGAAAAATAGACATACCTTTTTGTCATTTCACTTTGACCACTTTGACCACTTAAAGCATTTTTCATTAACTAGAACATCATAGCGTGGTTTTATAGCATGCTTCCAACTGGAAGCCTTCAGTGATCAAGTCCCCAAACATATACTGGGGGGGGGGGGGGGGGGCAGGATATCTTATGGAAGTTGTTTGGCCACTATGATAGCCCTTTAGTAATCTTCAATGAATCATACTGATTGCTGCTGATTATTCGAGGTACTGTACCTCTGTTCAGCATGGACATTAAACAGTGTTTGCATTTATCTATGCCAGGAGAGAAGAGTTATATATACAACATCTCAGTCCTTACAACTAACATTGTAAGGTAAGGTAATAACAATCTTTGTGTTACTGATTAAAGACTGAAGCCAACTTGCCTGAATCTATCTTGCCTGTAAGTTTCAGGCAAAGCTAGGGTTCAACGTTATGGTCCAGTGTCCAACCCATCAGGTGGATGATTCAAACAGAATAAGCTTCAGATGAATGCTGGCCTCCAGAAAATCTTTTGGACGACAAGAACTTCACCTCATCGGTTGGGGGCTTGGGACAATTAACACTGGAAAGAATGTTATGGGTATTCTCTGTCTGAAATCTGTTTCCTGATCTGTTGTTACTCAGGATGAAGAAATTCCTTAGGCTTATGAGCCTGACCAATGCAAACTCTAACAAGGTTTGGCTCACCCCAAGGTAACCCCACAGAAGATTAATAAATCAATATTTCATAGTCAAAGCAACACTTGACTAATTGGGACAAAAAGATCACATAAAGTTTGCTGTAGCAATAGTAATGAAAAATAAATTTAAAATAAACATCAAAGCAAAGACCTTTTGTATCTTTTCACAACTGGAAAGCATCACAGCTGTTTTTAGTGATTTTCCAAGCCAAGTAAGAAAGATCATCACTACAATTATGATTCAACACACTCCATCCTTTTCTATCATTTCTTCCCTCCCTCCCTCCCTCCCTCCCTTCCCCTCTTCCTCTTCCTCTTCCCTTTCATTGCTGCCTCCAGTATTCCAAACAGCACTCCTGTGTGTTATGAAGTCCAAAAACACTGATCAGGAGCTTGTGAAAACCAAATCAAGATCTTCAGAGATGTTTCTTGTTGAGCCCCATTCAATTAGTCAGTCAATTTACTGTGTTCCTGTTCTTCTTTATGGTGTAAGAGAGCACACAAGACAGGAAACAAAAAAGTGCTCACCTTTAGGACAAGGGACAAAGTGTAGCAATTGGGAGGAACACAGCCACTCAGTGCTATCCAGATGTTTGGATGACAATGTTCACAACCCCCATATTACTTGCTATGCAATGGAGCTAAAGTCCAAAGCATCTGGAATGTGCCAGGTTGCCATAGGAGAAAGGGACTTTTCAGACCACCTCCAGTTTCTGTTTGAATGAGTTCCTCATTTGGAGCTTTCCAGGGTCCTGCAACCATCAAGTTTGCTTTTCTGCCTTATTTTGTGGGTACCTGAAATGGGAAAAGATTTTCTCTAATTCCCTTTTTACCAGATAATATGATGTAAAAGAAAGGAAAATATATGTCGACTTATAGCTCAGTATGACTGCACAGCCTTTTCTCATGTACACTGAATATGTGGACAAGGGATAGCATAGCTGCCTAAAACATCAATGTGTAAGCTACATAGCCACACTCACACATTTTTGGAATGTATGAGGATGGCTCTCAGAACCCCATTTCCCAGTCCAAAAATTGGAAAATATACTTGCCAAGCATTTATGAGATTCCAGACTCACTGTGGTGAGCTTAAAACCCCACAGTGCTATTTTGACCTGCTACTACATTATTCTCAGTGTGCCAGCAATATCCTAGAATGATCACACAGCCAAGAGAAAATAATGCCTTTCAGGGTATTTTCCTTTGTTAGGCTAAACATGAGCATAAAAAGGAAAGAACTTGAATGGGGTCTCTATAATCTGTGGCACATTTAGCTATTGAGAGCCACAGGGTGATAAGGATATTCATGGTTTGTATTTTCCAGCATCATAGATAGAATGAATTTGAAAGATGCAAGGTGTCAGACACTCTCAAATGTGTCATCAGCTGGGAAGTTAGCAAAGGTCATGCCAATGAAGAGATAATCCATGTGCTGCTCTTCAGAAGACCAGAATCTGTCTCTAGAAATTCCCCATAGACCACAAAAGGAGTTTTGCAAACTCAAGGAGCTGGATTGTAATAATGCTGCTTGAAAGAAGGCCAGGAATAGTGGCCAGTGATTATAGTCCTTTTGAGTGCCAAGACAAACACAGGTAAGTCCCCACTGATTATATGAACCCTAACGCTATCCATCTGTCTTAATTCAGATTGGAACAATGCAATACAAACATCCAACTGAATTAGTGCAGGTGGCAGTTAGGGATAAATCAAGGTAGGTTGGTTCTATTTAACAGCCTGCTTTGGGAGTCAGATATATAAGCTGACACATTTTTTGTCCCAATTACTAATTAGAAATCTGGAAGAAAATTTGCCACAATGTAATACTAAATGGTCAGAAAACTAATTGTAGCTGCACCAGGGGAGGAAAGCTTTTTTTCTTCAAAGAACCCATTGCTGCTTTTGTTTACAAAGGAAAAAAAACTGGCAGTCTCATAAAACTTATAGAATGAATGCAGCTTCTCTCTGGATCAATGCATAACCTAACCAACTTACAGAAAGATGTTAAATTCGATGGTAGAATTCTTTTTAACATCTAGTGCAGGATGAACACCCTGTGACTATAAGTAATATGCAGCCCCCAAAACATGATTCCAGCACCCCAGCACACTGCCTTCAAAGTCAGTCTCAAAATGGCCAGATGTCAATGGTCCAATTTTAGGCTATTCTCCAGATTTGGGGATGATTTTAAGGATGGAAATGGGAGCATTTTGGCTGTGGAGGGCCTTCTATTTCTCTTCCCACCCTTAAATGTCCCTCCAAACCAAATGAGCTGAAAAATTGGGCAGAAGATTTTAGATCTTGCTATTTCTGGTGATGTTACTGCAAACCAGATCAGGGCTTCTCAGCCAGGGTTCCATGGAACCATAGGGTTCTGCGAGAGGTCACTAGGGGTTCCCTGGGAGATCATGATTTATTTAAAAAAAAAATTCAAATTCAGGCAACTCACATTAAAGATGTAAGCGTCATTCTTTATTTTTAGTTTAAGAACACTGTTAATGCACATATCCAGTTCTACACATGAAACCAATATAATAATTTTGTAACTTCTGGCCTATATTTGAGCCTGAATGTGCAGGAGTTCCCCAAGGCCTGAAAAATATTTCAAAGGTTCCTTCAGGGTCAAAAAGTTGAGAAAGGCTTTACCAGATGGTGTCCCACAGTGCTTTAGAAGATTGAGACTGAGTTGCAGCCCCCAAAGATTGACCTCTACTGCTCCAGAGGGTGAATAGGTGTTAGTTTTCATCGCATATATACGTGGACTGTATCTCCTGAACCCAGATGTGTCCACATGTGTGTGTGTGTTAATGGCAGTCATGACTGTGTAATTAAAACCTTGCTCCTTTTTTATGAGTGTCATAGACACCCCAGATCAAGCTGTGCCTTAAGTGTGCCATTCCTTATTTGATAGCATGATTCCCAAGACCAGTCTGTAGCTTGAATATTGTGCCTCTGAAATTTAGTGGCAAAATGGTTGATTCTGGGAGTGGGGGGTGATGCTTGAGTTGGGGGAGCAGTTTTCAGGCTTGGAAGAAGTACCCAAGCTCTCCCCATCGAAATCAAGACAAAACAGGCTGAACGTTTTCACAGCACAGCTGAACACTCTCCTGCAGTCTGCTGGCAGGTTTGGAAGCTGAATTCATTAAAGCAGCCCCTTTTTTTCAGACTCCTGCACAAGCCTGAAAAAAAGATGCTCCTGCTTTTGTTGCTGAATTAACTTTAATGAGTGAATTCTTTAAAGCAGCATTTTTCCCCAGGCTTATGGGAAAATCTGAAAAAAGTCAGGATGCTTTAATGAATAGCAGAGAAGCGCTGCACTCATGTGAAGTGTGAACCTTTTTTTCCTAATCATTTGTAAAGCATGCAAAGCTCTACTATGTATGCAGGATTCTAAAGGCTGTGCAGAACACACAGACACACACACAGACACACACACATGGAGTTTTTGTTTATACAAAAGGATGAGTCCTGAAGTCAGTTCTAGGCACCAGCATGTAAATCTGGGTGCAGATGTGATCCATTCTTTGGCATGATACTCTTCTCTTTATTTTTAAGCATGCAGAAGTAGCTTTCTTGTCTGTTATGGAACAAAATGCAGGAATTGGCAAGTTATCCCCCCTTCTGATTAACGTGACACACAGCTGGGATCCTTGTATCAAATCAACTTCACTGTTGAATTTGCAGTAATTATATAACTGCACAGAATGCTGCTTTGGCAAAGGAAGTTTGCAAATAGGGAGGGGAAATACTGCAAATAGAAACCATGTTTGTAATCTGAATGGGGCATTTCCTAGCATTCCTTTTTCTGCTTTAATCCAAACACAAGCCATATGTACATTTCCACTTGTCTCAGGTGTTTGATTAGTAATCTTTTATTTAGAGTGTTTCTATGTTGGCGTTCCCTCTCAGAGATCTTCCGCAGGAGGAAAAACAGATGAAATTGGACCTTCTACTTGTGTTTTCAAATAGTTCTTCCACTGTTACTTTTCTCCTGTGTTTAAAGCTCTAACATGGGGCTGCAAAGGGGACGAAAATGAGTATATAAAATAGTTTTCCCTGTTTCTCTGGTGGGGATGGCGGTGGGGGTAAAGGGTAGGGAATTTGTTTTCTTCCCCTACCCACCCACCTCACTTGCTTTCATTAGAAACTTTTGTTTTATCTGAACTGACATTTGTTCCAGTAACTAACTAACAAACAAACAAAAAAGATGATGTGTTTTTCATCCTAAAATAAACACATTTGAGTTGCATCCATGGTGCTGGTAAAGATAGTAAACATCTTTAGTTATAACACAGACAATGCAATGGAAAGCTTGTAGGCCAGATTTGGCCAAGTAGGCAGATAAATCCCTGAGGGAGAAAAAATCCTTTTCCCAAATCAATTTGCTCAAAGACAAGTCATATGCAGATAGATGCTGGCAGAAAAAAGTTGCTAGTGTGTATATGGCCTAACATCCTGCAATTACCTGCTCCTGATGTAATGCTTTATCTAGGTTCCCAATGTATCATCTGGATATTAATGGCAATCCATGAGGGTGCTGCAAGTGCCAGTTGGAGCCGGGGAGAGAGAAAGAGAGAAAAGGGAGGGTGGGAGGGAGGATCATCACTTCTTGCAAGACATTGGCATTTGTGAGATTTTGGCATCGTTGCCCCAAAATCTCATAAGATTGCAAGAGAAAAAAGGAAACTTTCATGAGATGTGATCTCTTGCCAGAGAGATGTCTGTGTCTACATATAGACACATACATATGAAGTTTGGGTCTCCTGGATATCATCAGAGGGAGACTCATGAATGCCATGGTGCCCATAGGAATTGTATGGCCAAACTCTGGCTTGTATGGTGGTCCACAAAAGCTTTAGCTAATGATGTAGTCACCTTTGTAAAGAAGAAGGCTGGGAATAATTGGTCTAGGAAATGGCATCTGTTAAATTGAGGATCTCCTATTCTACAAAATGATTGTTTAATTACTCTTTACAAGAGAGAAATAGAAGATGGTGAATCCTGTGGTCCCTAGGAATGTAAGACTGATTTTCCCTTCCTTCACTGAAAAGTCAGTCTTGGAGAGGGCAATCTGACCTCAGATTCTTTCTCCTGTGACTTTGAGGCTGAAACGTTCCAGGAGGCATTTTGGGAGATTGACCAGGGCCAATATGGCAGGACTCACACTCCAAATATTGGAAGAGACACCCCAACCTTTTTCATACTGTAAGTGCCATGGACAAATTGGCCATTCTTTTGCATAAGAGAGTATGAAACAAACAAGAAATAAGCAAAGACAAAACATCTCTCCTCTTTTGGCCATAGACCAGAAAGATTTATGTTATACCACTCTACCATCAGAATGCTCCAAACAATTCATACGATTGCTCTGTTAAAAATTACCTCCTGGTTTATTTTACAATAAATCAAGGTGCAATACAATTTCCAATAAAGTCTCCTAATGTAGGGGACGCAATTTTGCACACAGATAGGTTATGGAAACCCATACATGGAAAAGATATTTAAAAATAATAAAATAGTTCAATCCTAAAATCAAATAAGGCAGGGAAGAAAACTTTGAAATATAATAAAATCACTCAGTTAAGTTTAAATTATGATTAAGAACAATTCAAGTTAAAAAGGAAAAGTCTCCTTCAAGACCACGTTGACTCCATGGACAATTCCAGGTAGTTTTCTTAAATATACACTAAAATAAACATTCCTATTCAATATTTGATCCTCATCAATTTTGCATAAAGCCTATACTATATTTTTCCTTAATAATCATAACAGCCAGAATTGTTCCCCACTTGCCCCCCCCAACTGTTTTTATATAATTCAGAAACAAAAGTTGAATGTTAAACTACTGAAAAAGTTTCATATTTTCTAAGTGATCTGACAACTTTGGTATGAAACATGATTTTTTTTCTTTGCCCAGCTGTACTCTTTTCTCCACTACTAGAGACTTCACAAAGTTTGCTTTTCCCACAGTTTGCTTGAGGTTGAGTTAATAAATCTTGTTTAATGACTGATTAGGAGCTGCTTTGTATTCATTTAAGTATTTATGGGTTAGGAGATAGGGACCTAATGAGAAGCAAATTTTCCCTGCAATTGTTTCATTTTATGTGAATCTATAAAACAGGAGAAGTATCTCTATAAGGTGTTTTTTTAGTGTTAGGCTTCTTCTATACAAATTCATTTTATATATTAATAAACTATCTCCAATATTTCAGGTAAGAAAGCTACAAGATGGTTCAGTTTGGCATCTGACAGGGAATGTTCTTTCTGGGATTTTCTTGACTACTCAGAATCAAGTAACAGATGTAGTTGCCTAGAAATTGTGATAGACTTTCAAAAGTCCATTCCTGCTCAGTTCTAAAATGTAATGCCAATGTTTTTCTTTTTACAAATTCACATTCTAAAATGAACAATACTGGAAAAATGAGCAAGTGACCAAACGATCAAGCAAGTGACCAAAAGATCAAATTCGCCTTCTCTAGCCCAGAGCCAAACTTTCAGGTCTCACATATACAGTGCTCCTTCCTCCCCCGCTCCCCGCCCCCCCTACAGGTACACAAACCGTGGTCCAGGATAAGTTTAATTCCCTTCTTTTAAAGAGGCCAGTTGCTTTAAAAAACAAAGACATTGTGGGGAATTCCAGTTACACAACTCCCAGGCAACCTCTAGTTTTCCCTTAAATGGGAAATGGTCATGATGCTCTTATCTCAGAGGAATCTTTTGGGACCCATCCAACATTTCTGTTGAATTATTATTTTAATCCACACCTATTAAAGAATTCCAGTTACTCTCTCCTCTCAGGTATATAACTTTACCTTTTCTTGATTTTGATCTGCTCTTCACATTTCGAATGTGTGACTCATCAGCTGTAATTTCCTAAAACATAAAGAGTTGCACCCATATTGAGGATATTCAAACCAGGATAATTTTTGACAAATTAGCCATAAGTCATGCAGTTACTGCAGTGTAAGTCAGATTGACACAAATGCTACAGTTGCAATCGAAATTATTCAACCCCCATTGCAAATCAGGTTGATTGTCAAAATGTACAGACTTTCAGCTGTTTGTAATGAACAAATCAAACAAAAGCAATTGAAATAGCTCAATGAAGGCTTCAAGTGGTGTCCCCAAAGTCAACTGAAAATGCAACTTATAATGACTTCTCCAGTCTCAAAATTATTCAACCCCTTCATGGCAAGCATCTTCACTACTTAGTAGAGCACCCTTTTGCTGTTATGACCTGCTGCAAACGTGATGCATAGCCAGACACCAGCTTCTGGCAGCGTTCCTGAGGAATCTTAGCCCATTCCTCATGAGCAATGGCTGCAGTTCAGTAATATTCTTGGGTTTGCATGCTGCAACTGCCTTCTTCAAATCTCACCAGAGATTTTCTATTGAGTTCAAGTCAGGTGACTGTGATGGCCACTGTAGAATCTTCCAGGACTTCTTCTGCATCCAAGCCTTAGTGGAATTTGAGGTATGCTTGGGATCACTGTCCTGTTGGAAGGTCCAATGACACCCAAGCTTCAGCTTCCTTACAGATGGCATGATGTTTTCTCCTAGGATTTCCTGATACTTCAATGAATCCATCTTGCCATCCACACACTGCAGGTTTCCAGTGCCAGAGGATGCAAAGCAGCCCCAGAGCATCACTGAGTCACCACCATGCTTAACTGTAGGCAGAATGTTTATTTATTTATTTATTTATTTATCAAATTTGTCACCACTCATCTCCTCCGACCGGAGGGACTCTGGGCGGTTTACAGCACAGAATAAATATACAATAAAAACTCAAATAAAAACACAGTAAAATTCCAATAAAAACCCATTAAAAACCAAAACAATTTCTTAACTACCCCAGCTCATAAAATCCAGATGGCTATGATCTCTTCAACCATCATGTAGGAGGGGCACTTCAAGGCACCAGCCAACCCCAAGTATGTCGATTCTCCTCCCTGCCCCAAGCCTGGTGGCAGAGCCAGGTCTTCAACTTCCTCTGGAAGGCTAAAAGTGATGGGGCTAATCTTACCTCCGGGGGCAAGATGTTCCAAAGGGCGGGCGCTACTGCCGAGAAGGCCTGCCTCCTGGACCCCGCCAGATGGAATTCTCTTATTGACAGGGTCCGCAGCATGCCCTCTCTGCATGAACGGGTAGGACAGGCTGATGATACGGGGAAGAGGCGGTCCCTCAGGTAACCTGGTCCCATGCCATGTAGGGCTTTAAAGGTGATAACCAACACCTTGAATTGGACCCAGAAGCAAACTGGTATCCAATGCAGCTCACGTAGCAAAGGTGTTATGTGCGCCCTTCTAGGGGTGCCAAAAATAGCCCGCGCAGCTGCATTCTGGACCAGCTGAAGCTTCCGGATACTCTTCAAGGGTAGCCCCATGTAGAGAGCATTGCAGTAGTCTATGTGGGAGATAACAAGAGCATGAGTGACCGTCTGAAGGGCTTCCTGATCCAGGAAAGGGCGCAACTGGTGCACAACACGAAGCTGTGCAAAGGCCCTTCTGGCCACGGCTGCCACCTGCTCTTCCAGCAGGAGCCGTGAGTCCATGAGGACCCCCAGGTTACATACCGGGTCTGTCTGGGGCAGTGCAACCCCATCCAGAACTAAAGATGACAAAGTCCCGGATACAGAGGAACCCTTAACCCACAGCCACTCCGTCTTACCAGGGTTCAGCCGAAGCCTGTTGTTCCCCATCCAGACCCCTACAGCCCCCAGGCACATGGAGATATACAATTGAGTATCATCGGCATACTGATGATACCTCATCCCGTGGTGACAAATGATCTCGCCCAGAGGTTTCATGTAGATGTTAAATAGGAGAGGAGAGAGGACCAAGCCCTGCAGCACCCCACAAAGGAGAGGTTGAGGGTCGGATCTCTCCCCCCCATCACCACTGACTGGGACCGGCCCTGGAGGAAGGAGGTGAACCAGCACAAAACTACACCACCCACCCCCAACTCCCTGAGCTGACCCAAAAAGGATACCATGGTCAATGGTATCAAAAACTGCTGAGAGGTCAAGAAGAGCCAGGATGGATGCACTACCCCCATCCCGCTCCTGCCAGAGATCATCCATAAGTGTGACCAATGCCGTTTCTGTCCCATATCCTGGCCTGAAACCTGACTGAAAGGGGTCTAGATAATCCGTTTCGTCCAGAATTCTCTGGAGTTGTAATGCCACCACTTTCTCAACCACTTTTCAGTGCATGCTTCATTTTTCTTCCTCCAGACATACCACTGATCCCTCAGGTCAAAACATTTCAGTTTTGTTTCATCGCTCCACAGAACAGAATCTCAAAACTTCTGTGGCTTATTTATATGGTTTTGAGCATAGTGGAGCTGACTTTTCTTGTGCTTTTGGGTCAGTAGTGGTGTATGTCTTGGAGTTCTGGCATGGAAACCTTCTGTGTTCAGTACGCGCCTTACTGTGCTCACTGAAACCTCAGTGCCTGTTGCCACCAAGTCTTACTGCAGGTCTTTTGCAGTCCCTCGAGGGTTTCTCTCCACCTGCCTTCTCAGAAATCTGGTCGCAGCCATTGACAGCTTCCTTTTTCTGGCCTGTCCAGGTAGTGTCACCGCTGTTCCTTTAACTTTGAACTTGCGAACTGTGCTTCCAAAGGTGTCTCTAGGAACATTCAGTGCCTTCGCTATCTTTTTGTATCCTGTTCCTTGTTTGTGAAGGGCGATGATCTCTTCTCTTACCTTTTTGGACCATTCTTTTGGCTTAGCCGTACTGTATTTATAACATGCAGTCCAACGTGACACTCAACTAACCCCTAGCCAGTTCAGGTATTTTATGTGTTCCAGCTCAAGCACACCTGGTACAACTAATGAAGCCCTTGATTAGTTGTATCAGGTGCGCTTGAGGCAACACCTGTTTTGCATACTGTATGTGTATGTGTGACGGATTCTATTCAGGGCGTTGAATAATTTTGAGACTGGAAAAGTCATTATAAGTTGCATTTTCAGTTGACTTTGGGGACACCACTTGAAGCATTTGTTGTGTTGAGCTATGTCAATTGCTTTTGTTTGATTTGTTCATTGTAAACAGCTGAAAGTCTGTACATTTTGACAATCAACCTGATTTGCAATGGGGGTTGAATAATTTTGATTGCAACTGTATATGCTGGGGAAAACTATCAGGAAACACAGATGAAAAGATTTCAGGAAGAAGTCACTGCACCTTCTGGTCACTACACTTTCAGTACCTTGCACAAAGCTGAGGTCATGAAAAGTGCTGTTATGCACACAGCTAGATATGCATATGGAGTTCCATATGATTGAACAGCCCAGTGCATGGGACTCAGTGCATTGGGATTTCATGCTAGTTCAGGTGGCAACTTGTGACCTCAGAATCACATGGAGCCACCATGGTTCCATTTTTTGGGTCCTGGAGTCTACTCTGCTTACAGTTGGTAAAAACCTGCAGTCTACATTCCAGCTATTCTCAGGTATGGAACAATCCAAAGCTAGGATGAAAGTTCTAATAGGCTTAGCATAGTTAAAAAGATCAAAGGAAATGATAATGAAAATTAGTCTGCTGGCGCAGGGATCTTCCCAGTTCCTACTGGCAGCTTGATTTTGCTGAAGGCATGACTCTTCCATCCATTAAATCCTTTGCATCCATTTTGAAACAGACTGGATAATTGGCTTGTGCAGACTTTTTGCTCTGCAACTATCCTTCTTACTTGAGATTGATAGCCATATACTCACTTCAGAAAAAAAGAAAAAACTATTTCACCAATCTGTAGGGGAGTGAAATGAAGCAGGAGGAAGTTCTCAATCTGCACGCAAGCTTCATCTCAACTGATGAGATTTTTTGTTATTTTGGTAGGGCAAAAAATAAAATTCTGGGTGCCTGGTTGGTGGGGTATAGAAGGGATATGAGATGAAGCTGGAGGCAGCGACCAGAGTCCAAGCCCCATCCCTCCACGTGTTATGGAGTGTGATTGGTGGCTGTTTTTCTTGCTGGTAGGAAACCCTGAATGGGAGGAGAAAGGATGCAGGAAATCCACTAATCAC
This sequence comes from Candoia aspera, assembly GCF_035149785.1. NCBI lineage: Eukaryota > Metazoa > Chordata > Lepidosauria > Squamata > Candoiidae > Candoia > Candoia aspera. The sequence continues at coordinate 232,926,048 of NC_086154.1, forward strand.
AGCCCTAAAACTGCCTAATTAAATTCAATAAAGCAACACTTCCAGGAAGGGGTATCTGGGGAGGGGTCAGAACAGTCAAGAAGGCAGTTGCCACTGATGATCAAAGCTACATTCATTTTGTGTGTGTGTCACATGACAAGTCTTCAGTTGCATGGTCACAACTACAATCTTTACCTTTTTGACCCCCCTGCAGATGCTTCTGCTGTCAGCCCTTGTTGCTGAGGCTCAGCAGAACCAGGCTGTGTGGGCAGCACAATTTCTATCAACGTACTTTTTTTTTTAAACTCACAGTTGGGAAAAATGCATGTCATCACAATTGTCTGGCTGTTCCCTTACTTGGCATGATTCTGTTCATTGAGTTTGGTAGGGATCTATCTGTGAAAAACTCCTATTCTCTGAAGAGATGGAGAGGAGGTGAATTGAAGAGAGGGACATGTAGACCAGGGTTTCCAGTTAATTGGATTGGGAATGTTTTTACATATGGCACCTCTCCGTTGACATCATCAGTTGGAAGGGGCAGCATTCTCTGATAGAATTTGCACTAAGTTCTATTCCATAGCATTGTCTTCACCACCAGTTTTCCCCACTGCAGTGTTGGAACTGAACCTAATGATTCTACTGGGTCTGGCCAGAGCATTGTCCTAGCATTGCTGGAGCAACGGCAATGCTAGGGCAATCCATACCCACCTTGCTGATATAATTGGCTAATTCAATTCCTTGTTTAGTGATGGGACTTATTTCCCTACTAATTTTACACCAAAAGGGTATAGCTATATCGCATGACCACCACAAATGAAAAAAAATGATTCTTTTTTTTTAAAACAACCTTTCCAACATTAGTTTTGCATCAGTCTGAGCAGCATCTATTGCTGCATTATTTAAGCCTAAGAACTCACACAGCATTATGTGTCATGTTCACCATTCCAATGTTGCTGGTACATCGTAACGTTTCGCATGTCATTTCACTGATACGTGTTTCATCTGGGAAGGGCGGAGGATTCCATCTCGGGGAGTTGTTATCTGTTGGCTGCTGGGTTGGAATGTGTTTGGGTTATCTCATGTGTTCAAGGTTCCTTTCCCAGGATAGCAGTTGAAACGGTTACCAGCACCTGGGGGGGGGGGGGAGTTTGAAACGGCAGGGCGAGGGGAGGGATTACGTTTGTGCTGAGGGTTTTTAGTTTGTATTTGGCGCACTTTTATTCATTCTCAGCTTTCTCTGTATTTGCATACTATTCTTTTAATAAATCAGATATCATTAAGTACCTGCTTGTGAGTCTGAGTCTATTAGGATAGGCAACCACTACATAAAGCTGAGAATCCCAAAAAATTTTTTCCATTAGCCCCTTTCCAAATTTAATTTGTGAGGGGAAGTGCTAGCGATGAGCAAACCAACTCCCACCTCATCGAAAAACTGACTGTGCAATAGAGTTGGTCCCAGATGCACAACTGCCAAAGCCAAAAATCTATGCCATGACTCAAAAGGAACTGGCAACGCTGCGAGAGTTTGTGGACAAAAACTTGGCCAGGGGTTTTATTGAACCAGCTAATTCGCCAGTGGGCGCCCCCATTTTATTTTGAGCGAAGAAGGATGGGACATTGAGACTTTGTACAGATTACCACGGATTAAATGCAGTTTCGATATTAAACAAATATCCTTTGCCAATAATAAAAGACATGTTAGCACATCTGGCCAAGGGGAAGATCTTCTCTAAGCTGGATTTGAGGGAAGCCTATTTCCGTATCCGTATACAGGAGGGGGATGAGTGGAAGACTGCTTTCAATTGTCCTCTGGGCTCTTTCCAGTACAAGGTTTTGCCTTTTGGATTGGTGGGGGCACCTGGGGTGTTTATGCAATTGATCAATGAAGTGTTACATGAGCATTTGTTCAAAGGGGTACTGGTTTATTTGGATGTTTTGATTTATACTGAAACGGTGGAGGAACATGAGCGCTTGGTGAAGCAAGTACTTAGCAAACTGAGAAAGGCTGAGCTTTATGCTAAAATGTCTAAGTGTGAATTTCATAAGACTCAGCTTGACTATTTGGGTACAGGATTTCGGACAAGGGTATTGAAATGGACCCTGCGAAGGTTCAAGCTATTCTGGAGTGGGAGCGCCCACGCACTCGCAGGCAGCTCCAGAGTTTTCTTGGCTTTTCCAACTATTATCGCCAGTTCATTCAGGGGTTTGCAGAAATTGCATTGCCTCTCACTGATTTGTTACGAACGAAGGGGCTGGGGGACACACGAAAGGTAAAGAACCCGAGAGCATTGCTCAATTGGACACCTGAATGCCAGCTGGCTTTCGACAAACTCAAAAGCCTGTTCACTGCTGAACCTATTCTGCAACACCCTGATCCCGACAAACTCAAAAGCCTGTTCACTGCTGAACCTATTCTGCAACACCCTGATCCCACTAGACCCTTTGTGGTTCAAGTGGATGCTTCCAATTTCTCAATTGGAGCACTCTTGCTGCAGGCGGATGCTGGAGGCTGCCTGAAGCCCTGTGCGTATTTGTCCTGCAAATTTTCTGAGACGGAGAGGCAATGGCATGTTTGGGAAAAAAGAGGCTTTTGCAGTCAAGGCTGCTTTGGACACATGGCACCACCTCTTAGAGGGGGCCAAATGTCCTTTTGAAGTTTGGACTGACCATAAGAATTTGGAAGTGCTCAGCATGCCCCGTAAACTCAGTCCTAAGCAGATCCGCTGGGCTCAATTTTTCAGTCGCTTTGATTTCAAATTGAGGTTCATTCCGGGCAAGAAAAACTTCCTGGCTGATGCGCTTTCCCACCTGCCCCAGGATTCGGTCCAGGCGCCTGACATTGTGGGTACACTGTGGATGGAACCCCAGTTGGGATTGCAAGCTGTCACTCACAGTCAGACTCATGCACAGCTGCCCTCAGCTTCAGTTTCACCGGCTGGGGGAAGGCCGGCGGTTCCTTCACAATTGCAACAAAAGTTTCTCTCCGAACTGAAATCTGACACTTGGTTGCAAGCGAATAGAGACAAGGTTACATTTGACAGAGGCTTTGCTTGGAAGCAGAACCGCCTCTATGTCCCTGACAGTTTGCGAAGGGAGGTTTTGAATAGATCTCATGATGATAAGGTTGCTGGTCATTTTGGCTTCGTGAAGACCTTACACCTGGTACGCCGCCAATTCTGGTGGCCTACATTGAGATGTGATGTCAAAGAATATGTTGCTTCGTGTCCTGTCTGTGCCATGTCTAAACGGAAGGGGGGCAAACCGCAAGGCTTGCTGCAGCCTGTGGCCAGTCCCTCCCGCCCTTGGGAGGAGATCTCCATGGATTTTATTGTTGAACTGCCTCCTAGTCAGAGAAAGACTGTGATTTGGGTGGTGAAGGACTACTTTTCCAAACAAGCCCATTTCATTCCCTGTGCCTCCATTCCGTCTGCTCATCAATTAGCCTGGCTATTCCTAGTCCATATCTACAGGATTCACAGGAGCCCCTCCCGCTTGGTCACAGACCACGGAACACAGTTTACTTCTCAGTTTTGGCGGGCATTTTTGAAGCTGGTGGGCACTAAGCAACCATTGTCCACTGCGTCGCATCCGGAGACTGACGGATCTACAGAGGCTCTTAATTCTACTCTTGAACAATTTTTGCGGGCATTTGTCAACTATCAGCAAGACAATTGGGTTGATCTCCTGCCTTTTGCTGAAGTGGCTTACAACAACGCCGTCCATCAGAGCACAGGGCACACCCCTTTCCATACTGTGTTTGGCAAGGATTTTGTTCCCATTCCTGATTTACCTCAACCCACAACACCGCCCTGTTCTGCTTCTGATTGGGCTGCGCACCTGGGTGATTCCTGGCCAGTTATTCAACAAGCATTAGCAGATGCCCAGTCTGCCTACAAATTGTATGCTGATAAGAGACGAGCCCTTCAACCTGCTTTCAAAGTTGGTGATAAGGTCTACCTTTCCACCAAGTTCATTGTCTCCTCAGCCCTCGAAAAAATTGGCTCCTAAATTTGTTGGTCCTTTTCCCATTGTGGGAGTTGTGAACCCTGTCACATTTAAATTGGATTTGCCTCACAATCTTAGACATTTACATCCTGTTTTTCATTGCAGCTTGCTCAAGCCTGTCAACCACTCCGATCGGTGGCATCTGCAACCTACACCTCCTGCGCCAATTATCATTGACGAACAGCAACATTTTGAGGTGAAGGAGGTCCTTGATTCTCACAGGCTTCGTGGCACCTTGCAGTACCTCATTCGGTGGAAGCATTTCCCCCACCCTGAGTGGGTGGCTGCACGCGATGTTCAGTCTCCTGTTTTAGTTAGACGCTTTCATCTTGCTTATCCTATGAAACCTGCTCCTTAGTTTTTTTTGGGGGGGGGCGGTATGTCATGTTCACCGTTCCAATGTTGCTGGTACATCGTAACGTTTCGCATGTCATTTCACTGATACGTGTTTCATCTGGGAAGGGCGGAGGATTCCATCTTGGGGAGTTGTTATCTGTTGGCTGCTGGGTTGGAATGTGTCTGGGTTATCTCATGTGTTCAAGGTTCCTTTCCCAGGATAGCAGTTGAAACGGTTACCAGCACCTGGGGGGGGGGGGGAGTTTGCAATGGCAGGGCGAGGGGAGGGATTACGTTTGAAGCAAGGGTTTTTAGTTTGTATTTGGCGCGCTTTTATTCATTCTCAGCTTTCTCTGTATTTGCATACTATTCTTTTAATAAATCAGATATCATTAAGTACCTGCTTGTGAGTCTGAGTCTATTAGGAGAGGCAACCACTACACTATGTCCTTTATCTTAGCCATTCCTGGCTAAAGGAAGAAATCAGACAATCCCACTGCTGGATGACATTTCCATCACATTTAACAGGTACAATATGCCAGAAACATAACATTCCCTAGTTCAACACTGCAGTCTTGTGTTATAGGTAAGCAGATTTATAATCTTTGAAAAGTTCCATCCTTTCCAAATGAACATTTGTCTTTAACCTGATTCATGCATTTTAGGTTTTGTCGTCCTGAATTCTCTTTCCATAAGCAGTCAAATGCAAAAAAACAAGTGACCCCAGTGCTTGGCCAGCAATGAAACTATTTTAATAAATATTATTAACATTAATTGTACTATCATTGTATAATTATTACAATTAAATGTTAATATTTGATGAATATTTATTTTTAATTATGACTTTAATTCATCCCCCTTTTCCAAAAAAATAGATAATTAAATTCTATAAAGAATATAGAATCTATAAATAATATCTATCAACATTTCAAGGTTAAAAAGTTTGGCCTAGTGGTTAAGGGGTTGGGCTAGAAACCAGGAGACTGAGAGTTCTAGTCCTGCCTTAGGCATGAAAGCCGGCTGGGTGACCTTGGGCCAGTCACTCTCTCTCAGCCCAACTCACCTCACAGGGTTGTTGTTGTGGGGAAAAGAGGAGGAGGAAGGAGTATTAGGTATGTTCGCCACCTTGAGTATTTATAAAAATAATAAAGGCGGGATAGAAAATAATAAATAAATAAATAAAAAAGATAAATCAGATTTTATGAGACTTTTTAATTATGATGTTCATATGGTATGCAATTTATTTCAAATATTGATTTCATTTTTGCTCTTTCTTTGACTGAATTTCAAAGCATCCTGTCAAGCAGTTCTGCAACTTTCAGTGAGAGGACAGAATAGCCAAGATCTTTATCTTTTTGAATTGCTCTCAAATAATTTCTTTTCAGAACAAAACTTTTGTGGACATCCTTTACATTTCTTTCCCTCTTGTACAGTTTTCTTCTTCTTATTTTCTTTTATTTCCTAATGAATTACTTTGATTCCAAGCACTATCAACAGCTCTGACCTATGGACTTTAATGAGTCTCCTCTCTCCCATAATAAATATGCTTTGTGTCTCCACTGGTGTCTTTGATCCACAGGCTATATTGCTTTGTGTTCTCCGTATCTTGCCCAAAGGTCAATGAGAAACTTTCACTACCCAGTTTTCACCTTTACAGAAATTCTCTAGCCAAGTCAGAAAAATCATATTAGTGTACTTACTCTAAAAATATTGATAGGCAGACTACAATATTTTACTTGCAAATAAATGCAATAAATGAACATGACCCTAACTTTCAGAGATAGGGGAATCTGCATAATGAGGAAGTATTTCTGATAGAATGAGTTGAGCAAGATAGATGACTTATGAAAATGTATATATAATGTATAATACCTAAAGTTTATTTCCAAGTTATTTATTTATTGCTTTTATGAATTGCTCTGTAATTATTCTCAGAGCAAGAGAGGGGGAAAAGCAGCATGTTATATCTGACAGTCTCCAGTTATTAGAATAATCTCTGGCTTGCAATGTTGGTTGGGGGATGATGGAGTTTTTAAAGGTTAATAAAAGAACTCCAAGCAGCTAACAACAATCTTGCAAAGTAGAAGCGTGAACCAAAACTTGCACATTAAGCTTAATTATGTTCAGAAAATAATTCAGGCTTCACACAGTAGTTAGATGAAGAGGAAAAAAAACGTAGCTTACATTATTCAGTATATCTGGATACAAGAAGCTTCATAGCAGAAAGCACTTAATCATCACTGATTCTTTGTAGACACTTTCTATGGAAATAGACAGTCTGTGTGCAAGTGAGATGAGAGTACGAGAGCGGCATTCTGCATCACCTCCTGCTTGCAGGTGTGCCCAAGAGGTAATGGAGATTATTAATCCCCAAACCCAAGAAGAAGGAGGAAGTGGAAATCAGGTGACCCATGTGACATCGCACAAGCACAATAGAGATGCATTTACTAGAAAGAAACCCTTATGCTTATGAGACAATGCTGAGTTGACCCCTGATAATTCCAACAGAGAAGTGGTTGGGATTGTAGTTCCTTGTGCCTAGAAAGCAGAAGAGCCTGTTGGGGAAATGTGCCTAAATTCAGTACGTGAGAAGACATATAAGTAACCATCACCATTCAGCTAAAGCATCAAGAATGAGACTAATCATGTACAGTATAGCTGAAAGCATCTCCCCCAAATATCAACGTCATGCAAAACTTAATTTTCAAAGCAGATTTTTCTTTTGTTTTTCAGTTTCTCCATAGCTACACAGTTTTCCAAAAAGAAGAACTCTTGCAAGAAACAGGGCATGCTGTCCTGCACATGATGCTACAAACCTAGAAGCAGTTCACTCAAGGACATGCTGAGGTCCCCAGTAAATTTTTAGCAGATGTTAGACATCTTACTGTGCGTAAAGCCGTTATTTTGCTGAAGAATACTTCCCACACAATGGACAACTCAGACAGGTCTCTAGCTCCAGGCTCTTTGGGAGTTGACTACAAGTAATCTGCATACTGCTGAATGTCATAATCAAAACTGCTCATTATATTGCATTTTTCTGTGTGTGAGCAACATCTGCTAGGTAGAAAACATGAAATCACTGAGTGTACAACTTGATTCACATCAACGTTCTGATGCCGGAAATATATTAGTGCACTTTTATGACAGATAACATTTGTGAGAATAGTCCTAACTTCAATGACAATATTTGGAACATTTTCTTATTGAGTAATTTATGTTTGTTGTGGTATTGCCTAGAAACTACAGTTCACAGTCCAGGAACTCAGTGCACAAGGCAATGTACAGACAGATAAGAAAAATCCAGGCTTGCTTACAAGAGATTACAGCCAAGACAGTATAACTGATAGCACCGTTCCTGAGAACAATTATGCTGGAACAATGAGACAGAAATAAATGGGTCTGTCTAAACAGGAATGTTTCCTAAGCATGTCATCTTGATATTCACATGGAACAATTACAGTGCTATCTGAAATATTTCAAGGTTAAAAATGATAAATCTTTATAAGATTGAGGCTTTTTAATAATGATGTTCATATGGTATGCAATTTATTTCAGATATTGATTTCATTTTGCTCTTTCAGGAAAGAACAAAATGTCCTCACAAATAAGCTGTAGAAATCTGAAAATCTCACTTTTCAAATGATTGGTGATAAAGAAAATGTACGATGCCTGAACAAAAATTTCTGGGGCTCTCCTGCATATCAAGGTTAGGATTAACCATCATGACTACATGCACACCTGAGTTAGAATCCTGATAGTGAGGGATTTCCATTGCTATGGATGTGTTCATATGTACACAAAGGCTTCAGGCTGCAGATAATTGTACCGTAAGTGTAGAGACCATCTTTTCCATGATGTCACCTATGCAACTATAAGAAGTGAGGGATTGCTGATTTCTTCTCATACCATTTAAACCCTGATTAATTTCTGTAATAATTTCTTTTAATCATTTAATTTTAATTTCTTTAAAGCATGATTAATTTCTGTAATATTATTGAACTAATCAGCTGCTAGTGAATACATGATTACTGAGAATGCAGGGATGACCTATATTTCTGAATGTAACTTTATGCAAATTGATAACACCACTGAAGAAATGGTGCAGAGAGAGCACCTCAAAGGACTGAATGATGCAGAATTTCATATCGCTAATGGAGATAGCATTTGTGCAAAAAACATTAATTTGTATTATTAATTGACTAATAAATCAGCTTGTATTCAGATTCAAATCCCATTGTCATTGATTTAATATCACTTGCCAGATGAAATAACCATATTTTTTTTAATTGATCCCTACAAGGTTCATCATTTTTCTTGATTTTCAGGGATAAAAGTACAAGGCTTTTTTTTTTAACTTTTTCCAATCCAAATTCAATTTGGCTAACTGGTGCATACTGAACAAATAGCCCACATAGAACAGTGGACAGACAGATCACTAAACAATACATTTTGCAGAAACTTGTCGGTTTATTAACTTGTCTAAATGTAGTCTTAAAAAGCAACTGAGAAGTGCTAGTACAGTATAACAAAGCCATAAAGAGGGTTAAACTACTCTTCCCTATTAACTAGCTGATTCATCAGTTTTGTCCATTGCTTAAAAGTAATTACCCAGTTAGGTCTAGGAACTCAATCCAGAGCTTCAGAAATGTCCCAGTTAGATAATAGTCTGATTCAGTATCCAGATTTTGAACAAGATTTAGAAAAGAGTTAATCACCATCATAACTGTTTTGTTTTTCATTAAGATGAGATGGTAGAGATTGATGAGGAGAGAAAGCTTGCTCCCCTGTTTTGGAATAGAATTACATTTTCACTGACAGTGGCCTTTTCTGTGGGAAACTCTCATGCCCAATGTTGGGTGGCTAGTTGATAATATTTTTACAAAGGGAAACTAGGTTAGCAAGGAAAAGTGGGGGCTGAGGCAGTAGCATAATGGCTGAACTTGCTAGATTTTTGCATGAAATAATTCAATTCCTAGGCCAGATAACTAAGTCATCTAGTTTTTAAAATATTAAAATATAATTACCAAAAAACTTCGATTACATGGATTCTTATTTATTAGACTTCAGATGCAATCCTCCTGAAATGATAGACTAAATCCATTGTAATCCAAGTAGTCTGGATGATTCTGTTATGTCTGCATTATTTCCATTAATTATGTGATTTGCATATTATCATAAGGATGCAAGAAATGTCATCTCCATGATTTGTGTGAGTACATCATTACCTTAATGTCATAAAATGATGTAGATTGATGCAAATAAAGTACATTTGGATTTAATAGACAATCAAGAGTAACAGACACCTGCTCCCTCTGAAGAGTCCATTACATCAACATTTTACTGTACTCAGGATGGGGGATTAGTGAAATGAGGCAGATTTATATGGAGCAAGTGATGACATTAAGGATCTCTCTATCACCATAATGTCTTTGCACATTCTCTACGTGCTTTGAATAGAAGGATTGCAACAATCCTTTTGATCTGAGGATATGACCGTCAGCGTAATCCAACCCTTCCCTCCCTTCCCTAATCCCCATGGTGTTTTGTGCTATGGCACCACCCTTTCCAATAGCCTGATCAGGATCAGAGTTTTATGGAGGTCCATAATCATGATGGAGTACATTCAGGACAACCTGCTCTTCCTCGGAAAAATGAGTGTCCATTCTGAGTATCCTGCTTCAGCTCAAGATCTAGGGTTTGTAAAAACTTCGTTTGTACACACGGTGTTTTCCAGATGTATCGGGATTACAATTCCTATTACGGCCTTGCAGCGTGGTGAAAGCCTAGCTGTTTATTTTGGAAGTTATTGCCCCAACATCTCCAGAGAGCATCACATAGGAGGAGTAGGTTAATTATATATGATGGAATTCTCCTGCCAGTCACAGAGCAGCTACTTTGAAGAATATATGGGTCTGTCTAGTGTAACAAGTCTTAAGGAGGGGATGAAAGAAAATACCCTCTCATCCTAAAACCCTAGAAAGCAGCAGTTAGTCAGGGTAGACAGACAAAACATCTCTCTGAACCTTTATATACTTTCTAATAACTGTTGGCTTTATGTATTAAATTGTGCATTTTTGCTATATTTTATTTTATTTTATTTATTTTTTACAAGCTTTATATGTCATTCCAATCCAAGTGACTTTGGGAAGGGGTAAAAGCTTCCTTGAGAAATGGTGTTATGCCATCACCCTTAAGGCAACAAGCTCTCATTACAGCTGTAGTTTACAACTTCTGCCCTGTCTCCAACCTTCTCCTTTGAGGAAAGGCTGTTGAGGGGGTGAAGGGGACTCAGCCATGGAAGGGCCTAGAGAAAAACAGAGTGTCGGGATCCCTTCCACCCAGGGTTCAGGCACGGTTATAGGACAGAAAAAACACTGGTTGCTCTAGCAGAGATCCAAGTCAGAGATCAATCACTTTAAGGCCTGGGACAGGTCCTGGAAATACAAAAGTCTTCTCTCTATTCCTAGACCACTGTTGAAGCAACTTGCTCTCCCGCTGTGTTTCTTCACAATATTGCAGATTTCTGCAGGAAGATGTAAGGGTTTCTCTGCACAGATGCTGGTCTGGCACCCACTTTGTTATAATCAGGCGTCTGTTTAAGATCTTAGTTGTTCACCTATATGAAAGCATTGTAGAGAATGAGGCATGTGAATTGCTGAGCTTTGGAAAGAGGTTCATTTTATTCTGGCTTCTATTTTGGCTTCCCTTTAAACCGATAGGGAATGGATGCTTGTTTTACTGATGTGATTCTTTGCTTATATTACTGTACTACAGTAACTTCAACTTATTCTTGAACTGGTCTGGAATAGATTTGATGAAGGGAAAATCTGTAATTCAAAAAAAACAACAACAGGTTTACTGAGGGATGAACTGCCCATTTGATAGCAACGTTAACAGGTGTTGCTTTCTGGGGAAATTGATGGAAATTGATATGATCCCAGGAGATGCATCCACAACCCCTTCCCATTCTTCTGTTAATAGGAAGGACAGAGAAATGTTTTTGCAAATTCTCTTTTCCCCTTGAAGCTGCCTGATAAACTTCCAAACTTCTGGACCATTCTAAAGATGTTCCAGATTCAAGAAACTGCAGATTAGCAGCAATTGCCTCCTCCTTTGCTTTCATGGAGACCTTCATTAGGATGACAGCATACTATTGGATATACATCCTTATTTCTACACTCCAGGAAAGAGCCACTGTGAAGCAGAATATTGGTTCAGGAATGCAGTCATATTTAGAATGGTGCAGCATGAGCTGGAGTCAATTATTTACAGTATCACATCATCTACCTACTGTGTAAAATGCTATCCCAACAGCCTCTCTGGGAAGAAACAGGTTGCTTTTTTTTTCTGATGCCATTGCTAAATAAATTAAAGTAAGAAAATATTGTCATTTTTATGTTTAGCATAGAGCAATCTGACAATAAATCCCATTGTATTTTGTGTCCATGCTTTTTTTGAATATCTGAATTAATCATCACATTTCATCTGTTGCCACTTCTGTACCAATCTGAGCTGTACAATTTCTGATGTTTTCTGTGGAGAACTAGATTGAAGAGAGCAGTTTAAAGAGAGCAAGGGAGGGAGGCCACAGAGACCCTCAATTCTCTCTCTCAGATGAAGCAGTTACTTTCCTTGGTCTAGGATTTTATAGAGAAGGGAAGTTGCCAAATGTGGGGAGGTGGGGGGAGTAATTTGCTCTGCATTTCAATTGTCCTAATTTGCATTTCTTGAATCAGCAGATAAACTGTAATTCAGCTATCCTACGTTTTTTCCAGTTCTTCAAATTTTATGATGCAACTGATGGGTCAAAAGATTGCATAGAAAAATGTACAAATAAAGGGGAAAAGGCAGATGTTAAATAAATATTAAATTGTGCACCAAAATATATACTTTTCTAGATAACCCCAAAAGATGTAAATGCAAGGGAACAAACTTGGGTTTGAAAAAAAGGAAAAAAGACATCTTTTCAGCCAATTATGTTATACCTTGATGGAGACATCTTTCTGGTTCAAATGTATCTTTTTGAGTCAGTGGGCATCTCTGCAATGTTGAAAGCAGGTTGTTAAATGGAGGGATTCACCTATTCCAAAAAATCATTGCCGGGGTATGCATGCCCTCCAGTAAAGCAGCCAGCAATGCCATCTCTTCTAGTTCCTAAAGATGATGTTAGCAAGTCTTAGTTTTATTTCTTTTCTATGCAGATAGGCATTGAAAATAAACATTATACGGGAGACTGACACTTCGTTTTACAGCACTTGGTTTCGCATGTATTTATTTTTTTAATTAAAAGAATCATTTAGAAAGTCTGATCCGGTAGACAACCTGATCAAGCACCAAGGGAGTTGTGTTAGCAATTTCAGAATGATGTATACTGTCTACCTTCCTTAAGCTTTCGGAGCAGAGAGATACCGATGTCACATTATGTCATGCCCCTATGAATGGGATTTTCTATCCCGCACCCCCTTGGAAGGGGAAGAATTTCTCTATTTTTCAAATAGCGTATATCCTGTGTGGTATTTTCAGTTACCAGGAGGCACCACATGACCTTTTGTCTTTTATTTAGACTCTTCAGACATGGGTAGCCAGATGTTGTCCTATGGTGTAATGATTGCCTATTCTGACATACTCAGTCTCACAAGGGGATTCTTTATGAAAACTGATTTATTGACAGAATAGTATGCAAATACGAAGAAAGCTGAGAATGAGCAAAAGCGCGCCAAATACAAACTAAAAACCCTCGCTTCCAAAACCAGCCCCGCCCTTCCTCCCTCCTAGCAACCACCCCCTCCCAGGTGTTAGCAACCGTTACCCACATCGGCCTGAGAAAGTAACCTTGAACAGAGTCACTAACCCAAACATACATTCCACCGTTGCAGTAAGAAGATTACAGCCTGGCACGGCTGGAAATTTCCAACCCGCAAACACGGGCTAGAAAAGTGACATGCGAAACGTTACGATGTATACAGAACATTGAAACGATGAACATGACATATGGGCTTGCACTTGTCCACAAGACACCAGTTTTCCTACCCAGACTGTGCAACTGACATTGCTTGTCCACTGGCAGAATTGCTATGGAAGCAGCACCTCCTCCAAAGCAAGAGAATGGAACTTCGACAAAGATCCTCATTTATGAGACAAAAGTATGTAGTAGCAGCAACAGAGATTGACACTCATGGACATAAACCTCCCTGGTACCTTGTACACAATTATCAGTGATGATCACTTTATGTCTATGGTTGATTCCTGTGGGATTTTCCAGCTTTCTTTCTTTTCTAAACTTCATGTTTGCAAATAGCAAGTGCTTTACTTATTAAAATGATTATTTTCTGTGATGGCAATTCCAGCTGGTCGTGAAAACAGCTCAGCAGCCTCTTACTCCAAAGTACTAGCTGCTGTTTGAACTACAAGAAGTATATTTTTAATAACCTATTTTATCAAGGGATTAGCAGTTTCTTATTAAATCTAAATTAGATGGATGTTAGGGGAGCTTTAATTCAAATAATTTCAAATTTTGGAAGTGAAGTAGGAATATAATAAAGCCTTTTTGTACCTTGGGGCAATGCTTACACAGTGCTTTTTTAGCCTTCACATTTTCCCAGATCACTTTGTCCACAAAAATGAAAGAATGTGTAGCAAATAATATTTAGGTTAATAAATATCCATCCAGCTATAAAGCTAGCTGTCTGCAAACAATACATTCATTTGAATCTGTCTGATGCAGGTTCAGAATGGCAGTCCTATTATCCAATTGACTTTTGATGTCAGTCAGTGGCTTGCAGAGTTGAAAGGAAATGGTTTCTTGGCTGTGCTTCTGATCAACCTGCTTCAGGAGGAACATGAAAAATAACTGAAGTTCTGTTCTGGGTATGTAGTCAAGGTCTTGCTATGCTCCATCATGGGTGTAGTCCTATGGTCCCTTTATTTTATATATGTAGAATCCATTATTGTTTTAAAACTTCCAGCCCAACTTGGTACTTGCTGTGCTAGTTTTCTACTTACAAGGAGGTTTCTTATTGTAGAGGTATACTGTTCACTGTAAATCCAGTCCACATTCTTGTCCATTTTATTAAAGAGTATTATATTTCATCTCACTTTATAGTTATTTAAAAAGATCTGTGAAATAATCTATTTATGTTTATGTTCACAGTTTTTCCTAACATACAGAACTTTCCCCAGTATATATATAGTTGTTACATACACATTCCCTAAGAAATATTTTAGATGTTTATTTGGATGGGATGGCATTATTTATTCCTTATCTATTTTATTTTATTTTATTTTACTTTATTTTCTCCCCCCCCCCCACTTTTTTTTTTTAAAAAAACATTAAAATAGAAGGCTTGGGTTATTGTTAATAAATCTATCAAAATGTTTGGTGGTTTGCCTCCCACTAATTTTCTTTTAGATGGGTTGTAAAGCTATTTTTACTTCAACTTATATTTTATTTGGTTACTAATTGTAGTTCCTTTATTACTGCTCTTGTTCCAGATGTTTTTAGACTATGGGTATTAGGATGGCTGTTACATTTTATGCTTTTCTTTTTGTCCTAAGATTGAAATTAAAAAAAACATTCTGGTTTTAATGATTCATTATTACTGTTGTTCCATTATATTGTGTTTGTTAAAAGAGTATTGTGGACCATTTTGTGAAGAAGTTTATAAATGTCTCCATGCAACTGCTCAGAAGTATGCCTCACCGAGATTGTACTCCCACCTCTTCACTTCTTGAACCTGCAGTTATCAATAATATATGGGCTGAAGATGTTGCTGTTACCTCAGGAATTCTTACAGATGTTCTTTTTTATTATCAAATATGCTGAAGAACGGAGAACAAAAATATTTGGGCTAATTTGTCTCTAATGCCAGCTGAAATATTAATTTAAGTGACATTCAGTTAGGGGATCAATTCATGGATAGAGGACAAGACTTGGAGTAGCCACAAAGCATGGTGAGGTCAATGAACCTGTGAGAGCATCAAAAGAAAGGATCAGAGTAAGATAGCTCCTCATATGATACACACATTTTTATTTATTTATAAAACATATTTTATAAAAGTGGGATTATTACTATGACTAATAAGAAAGACATTACATTACACAATTATACAAAAAGGGAAGGTTAAATGTCTTAGTGATAGTTTTATAATTTGGATGCATCTGGTTGCAATCTGGTTTTGTTCTCAAACTCATAGCCAGAAAACCTTTGGCACAGATTTATCTTGTGCAGCAATTGCACCTTTTCCTGAAATGGGATGTCCTGCTTATGATTGCTCATGCCCTGGTCACCTTGCATGTGTATTAGTGGAATGTATTCTACATGAGGATGCCCTTGTAGACTATTCAGAAGCTGCAGATGATCTAGAACATGGCAGCACAAGTAGTCATGCGCATCCCTTGGTATGCCTACTTAATATGTCTGCTACACAACCAACACTGGTTACCAGTGGGCTTCTTAATGCAATTCAAGGTATTGTTATAAAGCCCTATGTGGCATAGGGCCTGGACATTTGTGGACTGCCTTTCTACCTGCATGATAAGAATCTGACTGGGTTGGCATGCTTTGGATCCCATCTATTAAACAATATTGTCTTATGGGACCCAGAAGGTGTGCCTTCTGTGTCACTGCCTGCCCTCTGGAACATCATTCTCCCAGGGTCTGTACAGCCCCAGTCCTGCTGTCCTTCAAGAGAGCCTTAAAGTTTTGGTTCTTTCTACAGGCATTGGACCAAAATATTGTGTGAACCTACCATTCCATCAGAGACCATCAATTCTAGATGTTTTTCTGGCAGGGGCATTTTTAATTATTATGTTATTTGTTGATATTGCTTGTATTTCAATCCCTGTAAGCTGCCAGAGTCATTTACAAGTAGAAATTGAAATATAAATATAAATAATATAGGAATGAACATGTAGATGCAATAATAATTCAGTTAGAGTATTCTGTTGACACTTACTCATATACCTGTTTCAAAACTACGGTAGTCATGGTCTTCTGGGGAAGACTTGGTGGACTGAAGATGGCTCCATGAAAACCAGATCTGACAGTGGAATGAAGAGCTGGCAAGTAGACCATCTCTTTGAATCCTCTCTGGACAAAGAGAGGACTTGAGATCACCCACAAGTGCTCCAGAGAGTTGCTGCTCATAAGGAGACCACAAGACAGTGGTCTCTGGCAGGTTTAGAGCTCTGGGAGACAAGGGAATAGCCATCTTGCTCAAACTGTAGTCAGTGCCTTTGAAAGGACACTAAGTTCACATACTTTCTTTTCTAATCACTTTCAGAAATTGCTTGTTAATGGCTTCCCAGCTATTAGAAACCTTTGGATTGACAAGGTTTTACAGCACTGAAGGATTCCTTCAATCCTTAGTGAAATAAGTTTTAAATACAAATTTAAGGACTTAAAAAAAATTTTTTTTAATAAACAGCAAAAGGGTGATTAAAACTTTGATTTTAGAATGTTACAAACTAAGGGTCCAGTTAAATTTGAAATAAGATTTTGGAATTAATTATAAAGAATCCTTCCTGTAGGAAAATGCTTTTGTTTTGAATTGTTTTTAAAAAATAATATAAGACTTTAAAAATTGGACACTAGAGGGAACTAAAGATTATAATTAACTGAGTAGAATGCTTAAACACAACTCACAATTACAGAATGAAGCAAAATATTTTAACAGTGGACATTTTGAAGGATAATTTTGAACAATGGACCCAGAAGTTAATTTTAAGAGTGTCTGCCTCTATAGATAGACTGTGTTTAAAAGATGTTATGGAACAGGAACAAGTTTTACCTAACAAGATTGAGACTGATTTGAAAGTTGATTTTAAAATGACAGGTTACAAGAATGACATGGAAAAAGATACTAAACTAGACATACAAAGAAACCAGCTGATGTCTTAATAATTAAAAGGGATATACAAATAACAAACCAAGAGAGTGACCTGGATAATTTTCCTATATTGGATTTACAAAAGAGGCTTGTTAAAGTTTTGAAGAATTTTGTAAGAAGGGACAAAGAAAAAAGAAAAAGAAAACAAGTTGTATGACATTATTTGAATAGACTAAAGATTAAGATTGTTAGAAGTAAAAGGAAGGATTATAAAATTGCCTTATCTGATCAAGGCTAAAATAGGTATGTTGTTATCTATGGTAACCCTTAATGGACTTTTGCTGACACCAGGACTGAAATGACAAGGCTTTATGGATTTGTTTATAGATGAGAGATGGGATATGGAAGAAGAGATTATTTGTTGTATTTTAAGAGGAGGTGATAAGTTTACTAACATTGTTTATATTTGTTGTGATGAAGGAGGAAGAGTGATGGAATGTATCTATAAAGGGGGCGATGATGTGATGGACTACAGTAACGCAGCTGGTTCTCAGAAAAGTGGGAGCACATTCCAAGGAAAGGGGGCAAGACAAAAGACAACACAGCCAAGAGCTGGACCTTGGAAAGAGAAATAGATTCAGAATAGCCACACCCTAAAGCCTTCCAGGTTATTTCCCGTTAGGTTAGAGTTGAGTAGATGTAGTCTGGCAAAATTCTGTCCATACGATATGAGCAAAAAAAGAACTGAACTTGGCTGGATTGATTCTATGTCATTCTTGGGCTAGGCCTGATAGGAAGTCACTTCTTTATATATTTCTTTTCTTTCTTATTTTTCTATTTTTTTCCTATTTTTTCCTTTTTTAGATTGTATTAGTTTGCATTGTTGTATCTTTAACAAAATTATTATTAAAAAAAAAAGTACAGTAGTCATTTTAGCTCATATGCTTGGACACAAGATCAAATCTGTAATTGTCTGATCCATTGTAAATAAGTTCTACTATAACTCAATATATGTAGGACCCTTTGTAGGAATTCATGTTTTTAATGTGCATGTTGCCATTTCAACACAAGAAACTCTTAATCCACTAAAATGGTAAATGAAACACTTCTGGCTGGGCTGGAGTTCCTTTATAATTTCTATAGTAGTTCCTGCATGCCACTGTGTTTGAACGCATTTACTGTGGATCAGATTTTTACAACAGAACATATTAGTCATACTAATACTTAACTTCTATAAATTTATGTGTCATGCAAGCTGATACCCTATGATGATCCTTTTGTTTGATACTGATTTAATGGATCAGGGATCTGATCTTTTTTTTCCCTTTTGTTTTTACATTCCATGAAACTGTGCACCTGCACAATTTACTAGGGTATAAGTTCACCTCAGTTTGGAACAGTAAGCTTTCTATAGAATGCTCTCCATTTTGGATCTGGTTCATGACACTTTCTAATTGCCTTATTTTCGCCACTTCCCTATAAAGAAGAGCCTCTGGCTAAACAGATAATCTATTATAAAATATTTTGTAACTGACCCAGGCAGCTCCTACTGAAATTCTCAAATATTTTTTAAGCTTTACGAAAGAAATATCATATAAAATACAAGCACGACTGAAAAACATACTTTTTATTGCTGCAAATAATAATTCTTAAGAATATAAGTGTGTGTCAACATTTAGAGGCCATATTTTAACCATGTTTTCCAATATGGTTTACAACAATTAAAAATGCACATAAATACAAAACACACATTAAGTTAAGAATTCAATACTGTATTGACTTATCTGGAAGTAAGGCACATATTCTGAGCAGATAAGAATGGAAACTCATCAAAACCAGAATTTAAACATAATGGGTAGGTTTTAGAAGTTAACTGCTTTGAGTAGGCCTACTGATTTTAAATGGTTTATTCTAAATATGACTAAATCTGAATCCAATTTATGCTCTTTCATTATCCACCTTATATTAGCTATTTGTTCTTGTGTCCTGCTTTTTCCTAATATTTTTGCCATATGCATTCAGCTTTCTGGTTCTCTTCTTCCTTGCAAAACCATTTAGTCTCTTGGAAGAATTAGAAAATGAACTTTTACCTACTCACTGGGAACAAATGGAATTTTGAAGTTCTCCACAATTTTTTCCAGTAAATTTCTCCAACCGTTTCTTAAGGGTGTTGACAGTACCACAACTACCAAAAAAGCCTCACGTTGCTTTGGGGATTTAATTGAAGTATGGGAAACCATCGAAGCTGCAGACCATTGGAGAGCAGACTGTACAGTGAAGGAGACTATCTATCTCTTGAACATTTCGTAACAAAATATACAAGCACCCCACACTCAATCTGTGGAAGGTTCTCAGAATTCTTTTCTCCACTGAAGTGATTTCTAAAGAAAATTGTTCTGATCAAAGTTAACCAGAACAGATGAAAGAAGATACAGGGGATGTTCTATTCTGGCGCTACCTACCATGGAGTCCAGATACAATAAATCTTCAGGAGTTAGAACTGTATGCCATCATGCAAAGTAAAGTGACCATCTTAGGCAGATGATGATGAACATTAAATGTCAGATGAGATCAATGAGGAACGTTTCTGCCAAGAAATTCTGGCTCCAGGCCACACTTAGCTTTTGAATGTCATGCTGAGATTCACACCTACATACAGAGATTTAATACTACTGTATTTAATTGTGTAATTAAATGTATCAATTTTAATCAAATTCAAAACATCATATTTATTTATATTTACTGGCAGCAAATTTAGGTACTCTGGATACTTCACTCAAGGTTTTGAGGAGATACATGTGGCTGTGAAATAAATTGTTCTTATGGTACATACTGTATATGTATACACATATACCATGTGTTAAATAGATATATTACATGGACTTTGATGTTCTATTCAATGAAGAATTTTACAGACTATGTAGTAAGACCAAATCTGTCTGCTATTAATTTATTATCCACATTGATGAATTTGAATTCTTCCTTATGATTCAGTCTGCTAGAAGTTTGCAGAACGTTCTTGTGTGCAGTGACAATATTACTCTTTCCATTTAAAATATGTTTGCTGCAGCAGATAACAAGCAAATGACCTTGGAGGCTAGAACCATGTGTACTATGAACAACAACAAACTTCTTTGCCTAGCAAAGCAGACTAAAAATATCACATTTTTGCATTCATATATGCAGATGAAGCTAAATTTCTTCAGAAACAATATTATAAAATGTTCTTATTGCAAATATAAGAGCTATAAATTCTCCTTTTCTAGTCTTTGTCAACACAAGTACAGTACTTCCTTTTTACTAGCCTCGAGTTCAATTTCCCAGTAAAGAAATATTGTTGTGTGCAGTTTTATATGTCATACTGCAAAGGAATTTTTTATGAAATATAGTGAAAAAGCCTACAGTCAGAACAGTCTTTTTATACCTTTTCAGAAAGTTTTAATCCCTCAAGAATAAAAATAGAAACACACATACAAATACACTTTAAGACAACTTTTTAAAACTCACTACTGGATTGATTTCACTTCATTACATTTTAGCACCCAGTGATGTTCTTAAGAACTGAGCCATGAGCCATGAAAATCACTGTTAACTCAGAGTCCCTATCCTGGTGTTCATTTGTTCCCTTCCCTGCCCAATCTCTATAGCAAATAAGAAAACCTCTCCAGATCCACTCTATATACACTGAAGATGATCGACCATGCTAGCAGTTTAGGTAGGAATTTGGCCCTACCATCTCTGCTTCCAAATAGGTGATCAGCAGCCCATATCTGATCTGATCAGGCCTGTAGTTTTTAGCAATTTCTTACAAGGGGTCCAGATTTCTTCCTAAAAGATTCTTTTTCTCTTGCAGAATTAACATATATCCCCACTGCTGGATATCTTATATTCTGTGTCTGGAAAGCTATTATTTTCCTGGAGTAACATATGCATTGTAATTGCCACATAGAATTGTGATTGCATGAATCATTAGCCATTGTCTATGAGATTTCCAACAACAATGCAGTAAGTATTGCCTACGTCAGCCTTCTCCAACTGGTCTCTCCCCCTCCACCCCCTCCCTAATATACAGCAAGTACAACTTCTAGAATTTGCAGACAACAGAATCTCAACGTATAGTTAGAAACAATTTTCCATTCCAATGTATAAAGTTCAAAATAAGTCCAGGATATTTCTCTCAAGTGGAATATCTCTTTGTTAATTAATTTGGGCATCAACCAATGGGAATGCCTCTTTCATAGGTTTTCAATAGACACTTCAATCAAATAGGGACTTTATACAAGTGTTCTTATTCTGTGAAATAATCCTTTATTTAAATGCTGCTCCCACAAATACGTGAATGTTCTGTTTCATCAGCTCAATGGCCTGAAACTTTCAAATTAAGACTTGCCGTGGATCTTGCAAGAAATGGGGATGTGAGAGGATAAAGAAAGACAAATAGAGGAAGTCAGAGGAAAACAGCTTTCCCTCCTACCAAACACTTGGGAGATCCAACCATGGTAGAATGGGTGAAGCCAAAAGACCATTGCTGAACCTAAGAGAGCCTTCATTTTGCAGACACAAGGCTTCCCCTTGGTCTCAAAATGCCATTTATATTCCCATGACACAACATGTAGCAACTCAGTCAATCTTATTAGAAAAGGCCATTTTAAATGTAGGTAGTGAATTCACAAAGTGAAATAGGCTAGCAGGGAGCAAGATGCGGAATCTGTCACTTCACTTGACATCCTGTCCAAGGGGAATGAGGTCCCCACACAAAGAGATAGCTCTCTGAGGGACAATAAGATCAGATTCACCGAATCTGGCCCTTAAGAGTCTTACTTCTTAAACGCTAAGGTTTCTCACACAGCTTCTTAAACTGCAACTCAACCGGACCTCAAAATGACATTAAGCTGCTAGGTACACCAGGAATTTAAAAAAAGACTAAGATGTTAAAATGTTGACAACACAGCAGTCTAATTTCTTGCTAGAAATATGACAGTTCATTTTATGATTTTTTTAAATTTTTTGAGTGAAGACGCTGATAAAACACATCAATTTATAACAATGTTGTTCTTTTTAAAAAAGAAAAGTCAAATATGTTAAATTAGATAATACTGAGGATGGCCAATGGTGCAGTATCAGGGGTATCTTCAGGAGGGATGTCAAGAAAGTCAGGAAGATGACCACAACCACCATCCTGCATGAAACAGACATAAAAAAGGGGCAGAACTTTGATCACACAGTCATGGCCATCATTATGCCATTTTTACTTCCCTGAGGACTCCCCTGTGCAGTATGATGGGAATGGTGGCTAAATAGCACCTAAAGGGCCCCAAGTTCTCATCTCTCAGAGAGAGAGAGAGAGAGAGAAGAAATTTTATCTATCAAGAATATTCCATACACACGCCTGCACACACAATTTCTCATCTGGGCATAAAGCCTGAATATAAGTACTTTCTGCAGATGTGCTGTCCTAGTTTGATCTTAAGTGATGAGGCCAGAGGGTGCAACTTACCACCATTAGGCACTTACAGCCCTCTGCTTGCTTTCAGACCTCTCTGCAAGAGATCAGCCCAGATCCATCTCTCCCTTCATTACAGTCTGCTGCTTTGGAGAATGAGAAGGAGAAAGAAAATGAGACATATTAAAGGTTAGGGAACGTGTCAAAAATATGTCCCCCTACCCACTTTTGGTTCTGCCTCTTCCCAATCCTTGCTTGAGTTGGACCCATCCTGCAGACTACCTTTGCGAGAAGCTGATCTTTGATGGGGAAAAAGTTGCCCCCAAGACTTGGATAACATCAAACTGAATACTTCCCATGGCATTTTTATTTATTTCTCTGCAAGACAACAGCCCCAAATGTAGGATTTTAAAAAAATGTTAACTTAACTTCCCTAATGGAAAAGAATCAAATCGGTTTTGTACAAGGGGTATTTTTGCCCCTAGTTTCCAACTCCTTCCACCTATTTTTTTAGATAAATCCAGTTGTGGGATCCTTTGGGATATGTATGCATGTCTGACAGAGTATTGTGAGAAAGTATTTTTTCGGATATCTGTTGCTACCCATCATGACCTTCAGAATCTCTGATACGGAAAGTACAACAGAGGGAGCAGCTTTTGAACTGTTGCAGGGCAATAAGCTGAGAATCAAAGTAACCATAAAATTTGCAGTCCTTTCAGCTTCCACATTCATATATCGGTGAACTTAATTCTGCCTGGGTGTGAACAGAGGAACTGTACTATTTCAGGAATGTCAGCAATTCAGTCATAAAGCAACACTGAATGTTCTAGTTAAAAAGTTAACTAAATTAATAGATGGTTCAGATGAAAGGTATAAAAATGATTCCAAATCTTGCTAGGAATAGAACGACTGCTTTCTGTTTTGAGACAGGAGTAGAGGTAATCTGGATGTAGTGTATGCATTATTAATGTTTGCATTTGTAGACTCTTGACCCATTCAGTTGATCATTAGTTGCCCACCATGCTAGCCTTACAATGTGAAGAAGCTGCTATTGCTCTAGAAGGGGACACTGACAATTCTTTTTATATAATTCCTCGTATATTTTTTGTCATGTAATTGTCTGCAATAACCCTCTGCATTTATGAATTTATTGTATTCTAACTTGGCATTTCATCATTTCTTAATATCAGCTCAAAATGGCCTGGGTTCACATATCATGCTAAATAATAATTTAGTTAACCATGGTTTATCGAATAAACCATTGTTGGATCATTCACCCAGCACATGAAATCATAAATGATGATAAACAAATCACAGTGTTTGTATTTATACAACATACTAAGCCAGACCAAGTAAGGCCCATTATGATTAGAGTGCTAGGTTGATCCAGCAATTGTCTCTCTGCCTAACGTGTCTAACTCCAGCAGCTTTAGGCTTAGAGATATATGTGATATAAATGTATCAGCAATGAAGGCCATAGAATTACTTTGATTTATTAATACAAGTAATTCTGTGGCATTTGATCTAGTTTGCTGGAGGGTCACTGGGGATGGCTGTGTCAAGGGCACAAAGTCCCTGGCTAGCAAGCCTTATTGCTTCCTTGTTTACATCTGCATCCTCTTCCATGCCTCTCCTCTCTTGTTTCCCTTGGGTCAAATTAGAACAAATGTAGGCAACCTGCAGCACTCTAGATGTTGCTAAATGACAATCCTCCAGCCTGGCTAGGACTGATGGAAGTTATTCTTCAGCAACATTTGGAGCATCACAGGTTGCTTATCCCTGAACTAGAGATTGTATGTGCACTTCTCAGGACAGAGACCTGCCTCCTTGAATTCAGGAAGCACCATGTCCACTCATATCATGATATCAGTAATAAATAATATCAATAATAAATACTAATGAACTATCAAGAGTTAATTGCTGTAGACAAATTTTTTCATATTAATTCATGGCAATGCAAGGACAATATTTTTAACAGCTTAGTTCATGTACTGGACTGCATCTCATAAGTGGCAAGACTTAGATCTAATTATATCTATGCATATGTGAAGCTGTCTTAATATATCCCAACAATGCTGCACATCTTTGTTTCACATACTTCTCCAAATGCAGACACAATAACTGAATCTTTTCTAGCAACAAATACTGCAATCCAGAAAGTATGTCCCACTTGTCATGGGCTGCCCTTGCCCCTTCTGATTTTGTTCTCCCTTGTACTCCTTCTCCTAAAACTTTCTCAGCATTGTCTCTATACTTTTACTCCAATTCCTGTCCTTTGCCCTCAATCAAAAATGTGGAACTTTTGGCCCACATGGCAAATGTGCCCCACAACTTGGCCATCTGGTTCACTGGGACTCTGTAATGGTTGCCTATTCTAAAACACCATCTAAAACACCATCCCATGAAGTAAGAATTCAGAGATATCTGATTTATTAAAGAACAGTATGCAGGATCACAGAGAAAGCTGAGAATGATGAAAGTGCGCCAAATTCAAACTAAAAACCCTCAGTGCAAATGAAATCCCTCCCCCCATAGAATCTTCTCAAGTCCACAATCCCAGGTGCTCCTAACGGTTTCTGATGGTCTGCGGGAAAAGGCCTTGAGCAGAGAAAATAACCCAAACACATTCCATTGTACTGATTTCACATACAGAGCTTGGTACAAGGTCTCACAGCAGCTCCCTCCCAAACAGAAACGCGTGTCAGCACCATGGCATGTGAAACATTACGATGTATAAACTACATTGAATCAGTGAACATTACTGAAACCAGCCTCTCCCGAGAAGTAGATTAATTCTTCAGTGTCGGCTGTTCCTTTGGCCGCTGTCATTCGCCGTGAAGGGGGGGGGGTGATTTGGCCGGCAGCTTCCCCACTTGATCTCCAGCCTTGGCTTTTGGGCAATCAGCTGCTTGATGGCCCTCCTTTCCGCATCGGAGACACTGACCCTTCGCGTAGCACCAATCTCTTTCCTCATCCCAGGCCCTGTACAGACTATCGAGGGTTAAATTCCATCTCTATTGTCAACAAGTACCCTCTTCCACTCATGAAGGACATGTTAGCTCATTTGTCAAAGGGCAAGATTTATTCCAAGCTCGATCTTCGCGAAGCCTACTTTCACATTCGCATAAAAGCTGGGGAAAAGCAAAGCCCTGTCCCTTCCCAGAGACATTTTTTGCTCTGCTTAGACAAAAGTTGGGAGCCATCATTTCCAGCAAGGAAAAACTTTTCCAGCTCTTCATACAGCCTTTCTGTCACTGAGTGGAGGCATAACTGGAAGATAGGATGGGGGCTTTGTGAGATGGATCACTCTTTCCTACTCTGAAGCACTGCCCTTAGGACCAAGTTCAAGTCTATCCTCCATCATGGAAGCTCATCTAGTCATACTTTTCCAGCCCAAGTACTCAGAGCATGCGATGCCATTATGCAAGCCCCATCCTTTACATAATGGGTGGCGTTGGATCACGATGTCACTTGCCTGCTTTCACCCATTGTCTTTGCTGCAGATGCCTCTGTTAGCCTAGAGCACCAAATATCATTTCTCAACCTTTCCATACATTCTGAATCTACTCCTCATTTATCCAGGGTCCTGTCCTAGGTCAATGGTTGAAAATGAGGTCGCAAAAGTGCACTAATACAATCCGAGGTCTAATTTTGAGTTGTAATCTTGGTACCAGAGGGTGAAAGCAAGGAATTGAAGGTCATTATCAAAGCAGCAAAGAGTCAGTACACCAGAAAAAACTAGTAAGGGTTCAAGATGCAAAAGTAACCCGACTCAAAAGCAGTAAGTGTTATTTTTGAAGAGATCTAGATTAATAAAAAATAAATTAATCAATATAAATGATAACATTGATCTGGCTGCTAATCTTCATTTCCAAGACATTGTCCTTTCCAAATAAGTACCTCAGCATCTCTCCACCTTCATCATTATCATGAACTGCATGGATGCACTCAAGAGCATAGATCAGATCGGAGGCCAAGTCAGAAGGTCCCAGACTAGTTAGGACCAATGCTGGCCTAAATTCTGTGCTAAGTCTTGTCTCCTGATGTAGAGAACTTGGTGAAATCACCTGACCCATCTTTCAGACCTATGTATTTGTCTATGTGTAGCCTCATCACATATTTTCATTTACATGGATACAGTGTACATGGGGTGGGGACAGATCCTTCCATCTGCTGTCAAATGCATACCCTGCCCTAAAGCAAAATCCCTGATATCCACTTCAGGCATTAAATTTCTTTTCATGTGAACTCACATCATTCAGCTTTTACATGACTAAAGCAGAAATCAATACAAACCCATATAGGTAAAGGTAAAGGTTTCCCTTGACGTAAAGTCCAGTCGTGTCCGACTCTAGGGGGCGGTGCTCATCTCCGTTTCAAAGCCTTGGAGCCGGCGTTGTCCATAGGACACTTCCGGGTCATGTGGCCAGCATGACTCACGGAACGCCGTTACCTTCCCGCCGAAGCGGTACCAATTAATCTACTCACATTTGCATGTTTTCGAACTGCTTGGTGAGCAGGAGCTGGGACGAGCAACGGGAGCTCACCCCGCCGCGCGGTTTCGAACCGCCGACCTTCCGATCGGCAGCTCAGCGGTTTAACCCGCAGCGCCACCGCGTCCCTTGTACAAACCCATATACTTAAGCAGAAATAGATCCTACCACAAACAGTATAGGAAAAACAGAAGGAAATACACAGTTTAAACAGTTTGAATAAGGAAGGACACATCTACCATACAGAGGAAAAACCAAATGAAAATAAGCAAGTTTAAGGGGATTTTAACCAGGTTAAAAGTTTTCCAAACAGCCTAGGAAACAGAACAAAGCATTCCCTTTTACTTTCACTTTTTAATCCCAGTATTACTCTGTTTTTGATATAAAAATTGCATTACATTAATGGTTAAAACTCATAATCCTGAATACAATTTACCTTGGAGAGGAAACAAAATAAAAGCCAATAAAAGGTTGTGCAATTTTTATTCATTTCTTATTCTTATAAAATGTTTTCATTATAGAGACATTTTTCATAATATTATTTAAGATTAGTGGTTAAAACCATTTTAGCTGTGAAGTGATTAGCCCTTAAACTAGAAGAAAAATCATAGTCTACTTTGTGTTTGCTTCTGCTTAATAAAAGGTCTCCAGATTTCAGCTGTGCAAAGCTGTCTTGGCAGCATTCTGTGTTTATCCATGCTGGCTCAACTTGGAATGGAATTGTTTATAAAAAAACATTTTATATTAGTTGATTTTTTAAATATTTATATCACACCTTTCTTCCAAGAGCTCAAGGCAGCTTACTGTATGTGGGGATCTCTATTTTATCCCCAACACAGCAATTCTCTGAGTAGGTTGGATTGAGTGAGAGTGACGGGCCCAGAGTTCACATGTGAGCTTCCATGCCTATAGGAGATCTGAACCTGGGTCTCCCAAGTCCTACTTCAGTACTTTAACTGGGGGAGGGAACAGCATAATGGAATATTTTCTTTCATTAGTGAAATAAAGTCTAGCCTGTGTTCTTTACTTCTTATCTTTTAGTAAGTTTGCTTAGATCATACATTCAAACTAGTAGGTGCTTCATACAATATGCTGTGGTGGGGGTGCAAAACATGTGCAATCAGCATCATCTCCCTAGGGCACATCTGCACTTTCTGCTTTCTGCACTGGTCCATTGCCAGTGGACACCCACCATTTCCTGAGTGCAGGATCAGATAATGTTGTCCTCCCATTCCCAGCTCATAAAATGCACCCCACCCTTGTGTTTTCCAGTTTCAATCCCAAACTGCTGTTTTCCGACCTCAGCTTTCTTAAGCCCTTCAGAGAGGGGGTCTCCATCACTTTGTTCCTATCTACAGGCAGCCCCAGCTGGTGTGCTCCCTCACCTCCAGCAGCTGGTCACTGTTCTGTACAGCCATTTTATATTTCATCTATCTAAAAGGGAGAAAGAAAAAGAAAACAACACCAAAGGCATTTTCCAGATAGTTAAAACCATAACTTCATGTTCACACATCATTTTAAACTTGGATAACTGTGCCAAGAATATCTTGTCAGCTTTTCCCATTTTTGTACCTACCTCTTTGTTTCCATCTAGTCATCCAGATGTTTGCAGTCCAGTTCTGATATCCTCACATTGGCTCCTAAGCAAGCATGCCCTGTAGGCAACTCTCCTGAAGTTTCCTGTACTTAACACTTTTGTGTATGGCACAAATGCAGAGCGAGGAGGCCACACATTTGACAGACACTAGCATTTCCACTTTTTTCCCTCGGTTTGAGTGGTATGACTTGTCTCCCCCCCCCCTTTTTTTTTAATTGTTCAAACTATTAAGAGTACTTTAGACTTAGACTACATTTAAAGGGGACATTTCCTAATTCAAAATTATTTTCAGCAGTTTTGATCTGGGGTTTGCAGGCTATAAGCAGGTTGTCCATGCCTGTTGATTCATCGTGTGATTTGGACTTGTCTCCTCCCACCCCCTCCCCCATTTTTTCTCCATATAAACTTATAGTATTTCATGTCTGGGCTGCAAAAATCCAAATAGTCGTTAGCTGGCAGCAAAGAAATACAGAAAACTGTATTTGCTGCCATATAGCGGTCATCCAGATTTTTACAGTTAAGATATGGTAGCTCTACTCCAACCTAATTAGAAAATATAAATACATAAAATTAGCAAAGACCAGTCATTTAAAAAATTAAAACAAGAATAGCATCAAGGCAAAAACACACAAAAAAACTTTAAACATTGAGCATCAAAAAAAATCAAACACTTGTTTAAAGAGAAATATTTTCAGCAACTTGATGTTTTTAAGGCTTATGAAAAATCAAAATACAGAAGAGCTTCTATCAGAGTTTAAACATAAAACTCATAACTTAATGGTAAATTCTTAAATGAAACATGGTTATTTTATAGCATCTAGTTCAGCTCTTCAAGGTTGAATTCTCCAACTACCAGGACACTCAATCTTTTCATGCCATATTGTACCATCAGAAAAGCTTCAAAAAATTGTTTATAGTACTGATAATACTGTAATGGATCCATCTGCAAGCTTCTTCCAACATATGAACACAACATAATTCTTTTTTTACTCAATATTCAAAGAGGATTTCAATAGACTGTTCCATCTTCAATCCATGTTCTTCCAGTTGTATTATGCTCACTTAAGCTACCAGCAGATATTCAGGAAGGTCACAACTGATTGCTTACATTGAGTTTTTGAAATTAGTCAGAGAGCCCTGTATAACTGAGAGCCATAGATTTATTACCCTTTTTATCTCTATCATAAATGATAAATTCTGCTGAATCTGCCTTGCGGTGGATAGAGCCAATTACAATGATCACAAAAGATACCTTTAGTATTCTGGAATTTCCTGCATATAATTTTGGAGTCTAACTAAGGGTGGAAATAAATGCTTAAAACATTGAATAGGAGCCATTGTGTCTTTGGTTATATTAAAGTACATTTATGCCAGTTGATTCTTCCAAATCCTTGAGATATGAATAGTTACTTTTAAAAAATTAAAAGCAAAGAAACTGGGGGAAAGTACAAGAAGTTGTAATAAATGGTGGGGGTTGGATTCTTTTCCTTTTAATGTTTCCTCATATCTCATTTTTATTTCCTCTACTCTGTCAAACAGTCTCTGTTGCACAATAAATCACATTGTTTGAATATACTATAATAAAGATAATTTTCTTTGAAGTACTGCATAACCTGCCATGTCTTTTTTTCTCATAATAATAATAGTGCTTTGACCTCTTTCTTGGTTTGTTTGTGTAGCTTTGTTTCTCTGTCCAGTTGTTTTGTAATATGTGGTTTTCTGAATATTACATGTTAGATTCCAGATATTTTGACGAAAGAGAGGGGAAAAGGTTCCTGGGCATCTTAGAGGAACTTCATGCCACCCAAGTTGTTATGTCAGTGAGCTAGTTTAAGGCCCATCTAGCCAGAATATTTAATTAATGATTAACATTATTAAAAGTTATCAGAACCTAGTAGCTCTGAAGCAATATGCTTATGCAAGAGTGTTGTTTTATTTTTATCTGTTTGAAGTGTTTTTGCTTTAGAGAGAAGAAGATAGAAATAATAACATATTCCCACTCAGAACGGTCGTCTATTTTATTTGAACTGTTTTCAATAACTGTTGTAATAATTTGCCCTGACTTCCACCATTTACCTTCTTCAACTTGATTAGTATCATAATCCAGAATGTTTGTTTAAATGAATTAATATGCTTCTAAGAATTTCAATCTGATGGTAACTTCTGGAGAAGCTTTTGAGTCACTACAGCTCTAGATGTTACACACTGTCCTACAGGAAGCTTGTGCTTGTTTAGAATTGCATGAGGATTATTCCTATAGCAACACAACTTGGACTAGTAGACACAAATTGAAATTTTATTAGCTTAACTCCACAAATGGTTGCCAAATTGAAATTTTATTAGCATAACTCCACAAAATGGTTGCCATGGTGGGCACAGTTAGTTATAAAACACTCATTTAACAGAAGTGTCTCTTTTAACGCTCCCTCTCTCTATCGTTTCTGGGGAGATGGCTACCTTTCCAGACAGAGCACTGGACTGCAATCATCAATCATTTTTATTTCTTAAGAATGCATCTGAGGCATATGTAGGCCTCAAACACATCCTGGGAAATAAAACCCCCTTCCTTCCTTCCTTCCTTCCTTCCTTCCTTCCTTCCTTCCTTCCTTCCTTCCTTCCTTCCTTCCTTCCTTCCTTCCTTCGAATGTTTAAAAAATTAAACGATGTCTTCATTGGCGAACCAGAGTTTAAAGTATCATGGACTACAATCCACTTTCAGGAAATACATAAATGTCTGCATGGGTGGGGGGAGGATACAGAATACAGAAATTAAATACAGAGAGTTCAGGAAATACATGGTGAGCATTTAATATCATCCCAGAGTGGTTTATGAGTTTTGAAGTATGGAACCACCCAAATCTCTAGTCTTGGACAACTAAAAACTTTTTAATAATGACAACATTCTCTTAGTACAAATCAAATAAATGAAAAGCTCTATGCCTTAAGAAATATGGGTGTGACTAGTTAATGTCAGCTGTGGTTCCTAAATAATTCTGACATCAATGTTGGTGGTCGCTGTGAAATGCAGAGAGCTGAAATGTCATATGGGCCAAATCAGCTCCAAGAAAATGCATTTGGGGTGAAAGAAACCAAGAAACTGCTTGAATGGATGGATGAATGAATAGCCTTGCCAACACTTACAGTTTTACAGCAACCTTTGTGGTTTATTATTTGGATTTCTTCCTAATGTTTTCTAGCACAGCTTATAAGGAAGCTCAGCTTTCAATAGTCTTAAACATGTCATGTAAAAAGGGAGGAGGGCCTCATAAATCTAAGAGTTAAATTCTCATACATGTTATAGAATCATAGAATCTTAGAGCTGGAAGGGACCTTGAAGGTCTTCTAGTCCAGCCTCCTGTCCAGTGCAGGATTCCTCATACTATCCCAGACACCCAGCTGTCAAATGTTTGCTTGAGAACCTCCAGTGATGGAGCACCCATGACTCCAGGAGGCAGACTGTTCCACTACTTAATAGCTCTTATGGTCAGGAAATTCCCCCTTATTTGAACTTGGATCACCTCTGGAAAGCTTCAACCTTTTGGTTCTTGTCCTACCTTCGGGCACTATAGAAAATAAATCCACACCCTCTTCCCTGTGACAGCCCTTCAAGTACTAGAAGACTACTACTGTGTCTTCCCTTAGTCTTTTCTTCTTCAGGCTAAACATACCCAGTTCCTTTAACTGTTCTTCATGGAATGTAGTCTCTAAGCCCTCACCATCCTTGTTGCTCTTCTCTGTACTCTTTCTACTTCCTCAGGATTCTTCCTGTATTGCAGAGACCAGGACACAGTATTCCAGGTATGGTCTGACCACTGCAGCACAGAATGGAACTATCACCTCCCATTACCTTGACACTACACCTCTGTCTGCAATTGGGTAGCAAAGAGTTGTTAATGCTGCCAAAAAAAACAACAACCCCAAATCAAGTAATTTAGCAGAATAAATTATTTGTCAAGCTATGCATTAGGAACCAATTTGCTTGAGGGTTGGATTTTTTTGTATGTCTGTGTGTGGGGATTAATACTGCATAAAAAATCATTGCATTGAAGTTCTATATGTTGTCAAACATATAAATGGTATGCTGATGTTAAGAAAGTGGTTAACTCCTATATTTTATATATGCATTTTAACAAAACAAAGACTTGCCTTAGAATGCTGCTTAAAATAGTTGAATCTCTGCATTACATGAATCTTAGTTCTTTATTTTAAAAGTGACAAATCTCCTTCTGACTTCCTATGTCTCTTGGATTTTCCTTTTAATCACTGATTTCTGTTTGTTTTTAATGAACTCTTTCACACAGAGACATCTCATGTCATGAGGTGCATTCAGGCACTAATCTTAAGAAGTTCAATTACTGGGTTATTTTCACATGAGGGATGTATGAAGCAATTGGGAATCCTCTGTGGAAGATGTCTGTGTACAAAGCTAAGAGGGCTAAGATTATCCTGGGGAGTTTATCAGCAAGACTAGCTGAAACCTCATCGTCTTCTCCAACTTATGATTACCCCACATCAGGGCTCGGCAACTTTTGAGTGGCTGAGAGTTTTGTGCAGTGGATAGGGTGCTGACGTAAAGTGGGCTGTGGACAACACATGGATGCAGCCAGGACTTTTAAATTTTTCCCTAAATTGGGGGTACATATGATTTTTAAACTACATAAAAATAATTATTATGTCTATTTTAGTGTACAGATGTGGTATTTTTCTGCCACATCTGTACACTAAAATATCAGGGAACTATATCGTCTTGTCAGTTATATCCAGAGGGATCTCTCTTGGCCCCCAAATGGTGTCAGATTGGTGCCTGTGGTTCTGCATTCTTAGTTTGGCCACTGCAGCCCTATAAACCGTATGAATAGAAAACGCTTCGGTCACATACTGTACAAAAATACAATCTACTTGCACTGATCTCTACTCCAATGTCTTCAGTTAGTATATGCTTACTTGAAGCAGACATAACCTCTCCTAGTAGGTTCTATGCAGCTTGAAAACTCACAATACAGGAAAAGAAGCTCCTGCAGAAAGACAGATACACAGAACTATAGAGAGAAATATACAAATAATTTATTTGTGTATCATAGTCATGCAGCGCAATCATCTCTCTTAGTTCAGTTCTTGCTTATAAACATGGTAGTCAGCCAGTCCAATATTTTTTCAGTTCATCAAGGTATTGGGAACTTCATTTACTCTTGGGCAGCTGCATGCTAGGAGCAGCATTTGTAACATAAATTGTAGCATAGCTGAGAGAACCATAACTATAGCAGGGGTACTGAAACTGAGTCCCCACCACCTTACCATTCAAACATATATATAAGTCAGTTCAATTAACTTTAGGCAAAGTAATAATGCCCCATAATCTTTATTTAGCTCTTCAGTAATCACTTCTGCAGAGATGACTGACAAAGATGGTAAGTGTCATGAGTAAGGATGGCGAGCAGCATTTCTTGGTTTTCTGAAGACATTTCTAAACGTATCTCCTTAATTGCTTGTTCCTCCCTCTTTCGATGGGAGTAGGAGTTTGTTAGGATTGATGTCCTAACAACCAGGAAACACACTGAGACAAGGAACTGGTCTCTAATATTTATTGCTAGTACTTAACAGGAATCCTAACAAACTGAAGAAGCGTGGGGAAAACCCAGACATATAACCCCCAAGGGTTAAGGCGGTCCCGATCTGTGTCTCTTTGAATGGTTGAACAATTCATCAGTGCTACACATGCGCTTGACAGTCTGGATGGGAGCCCCCTGCTCGCCATCCTTACTCATGACAGTAAGGGTCTTGGAGACTAAATCCTACAAGGAGCAGGTAAATGAACTTGGTATGTTTAGCTTAAAGCAGAGAAGGCTACAGTAAATGAGACATGATAGCAGTCTTCCAACACATGAAGGGATGTCACAGGGCAGAAGGTGCGGATTTATTGTCCATAGCAAGTGAGGTTAAGAGACGAATCAGTGGGTGGGCTTCCCGGGGAGGTATGGCGAACTGAAGATGGCTCCATGAAAGCAGAGCTGCTGACTGTGGCAAAGACCAAGGAACCGGTGGGTAGACTGGTTCCTTGGAACTTCTCCAGATAAGGAAAGGATGGGAGATCACCCACATGTGCTCTGGACAGTGCGTCTTGTGAGGAGACCATAGGGCAGCAGTTTTCTATGGGTTTGAGAGCCAGAAGACTATGGGATTAGCCAACTTGTTCACAACCACAGCAGAGACTTTTGAGGACCCTAAGTTTGCAAACCTCACTTTCTAATCACTTTCAGAAATTTCTCATTAACTACTTCTAAGCTATTAGAGAACTTCAGAATGACAAGTTTGAAAACGCCAGGTGAGTCTGCCTGTTATTGAAGAAATGATAAATGTAGAACAAATTTTATCTGATAAGATGTAGTATCAAAAGTGGATTTACAACTGACAGGCCAAGAGAATGACTTAGAAAAGGATGTTTCACTGGATCTACAAAAGAAGCTGGCTGAGATTTTAAAATTTAAAAGGGAAATACAAATGACAAACCTGGATAATTTTTTTCCTATTGGATTTACAAAAGAGGCTTGTTAAAGCCTTGAAGAACTCTGTGTGATGGGACAAAGAAGAAATGAAGAGAAATCAAATCCTACAATATTTGAATGAACTAAAGATTAAGACAGTTAGAAGTAAAAAGAAGGAATATAAATTTGGTTTATTTGAACAAGGTTAAAATTGTTGGAATTATCAGAGATCGACTCAGCATTGTCTCATAAACATAAAGGGATCGCTCTAGCAAATCGCATCTCTATTGTGCTTATGGGATGTCATGTAGGTCACCTGACCTCCACTTCCTCCTTCTTCTTGGGCTTGGGGATTAACAATCTCCATTACCTCGTGGGCAGACATGCAAGCAGGGGGGGCTGCAGAATGCAGCTCCTTGACCTTTCTATTCCACATAGAAAGTGTCTACCAAGAACCAGTGATGACTGAGTGCTTTCTACTGTGAACCTACCTGTATCCAGATCTACTGAATAAAAGTAAGCTATCTCTATTTTTTCTAACTACAGTGTGAAGACTGAATTTATTTTCTGAACATAATTAAGCTTAATGTGCAAGTTCTCTTTTGGTTCACGCTTCTACTCTGCAAGATTGCTGTTAGGTGCTTGGAGTTCTTTTATTAACCTTTAAAAACTCCATCAAAAATCAGATATGTTGTTACCTCTAGCAATCCTTTACGGATTTTCTGCTGACACCAGGGCTGAAAAGATGATGTTTTATGGATTTGTTTATAGATAAGAGATGGGATGTGGGATGAAGCGTTAAATGTTTGGAACCTTATACAGGGTTAAGAGTCTCTAAATTTCTTTATAGTTGCTGTGATGAAGGTTGGAAATTACTTCTTTATATATTATATTCTTATTTTTCTCTTTCCTTTTCCTTTTCCCTTTCTCCCTCTTTCTTCTTTCTTCTCCCTCTTTCTCTTTCTCTTTCTCTTTCTCTTTCTCCTCTTTCTTTTTCTTTTTTCTTGCACTTTTTATTTCTTCTTTCTATTCTCTTTTCTTTTTTAAAGTTTAGTTTGTATTAAATTTTACTATTATAATCAAAATTCTTAATAAAAATTGTGTGTGTGTGTGTGTGTGTATAAAAGTCAAGAACCAGTGGGCTGAAGCTTTATGGACAGCAATCTCAACTTGAAATAACCATGAACATGGGAGCTATTAAGCAGTAGAACAGCCTGTCTCCTGAAGTTGTAGGTGCTCCGTCACTGGAGATTTTCAAGAAAAGATTGGATAGCCATTTGTCTGGGATAGTATTTGTCTGGATGGATTGCACTGGGCAGGGGGTTAAACTAGAAAACCTCCAAGGTCTTTCCAACCCTATGGTTCTATGGTTCAATGAATACCCCTATAGCACATACTAATACTTTTCTCCATGCTTCCTTTTGAATGATGATTCTGCTGTTACAGGGCTAAACCCATTGGTTTGTGGGGATTATGCAGAGTGACTCTGAGCATGACCCTGGAAGACCCAGCTTTGTCTAACTGCATTAATAGTCAACCCATACTAAGAGCTTTCATGGGGCCCATTTAGCAATTGCTGCTAATAGTGGAGCACACAGTAACCATATTGAAATAAGTCATATGTCTGAGATCACATGTTTTAGAGTTGTGGACAGTTGATTAGCTTGATGTCTGCAGTGAATATTTTTCAGTAATACAACTGTAAACAGTGAGCACTGGGACAGCCTCACTTATGAGAATAATGGGAATGAAATTAAGATGAAAGCCTGAACTAATTAAATACTTAAAACCATTCAGCTTTAGGAATGTGAACAAATATTCTCTGTTGATTGTAGTGGCTTTGCTGACACCAGAACCTTGAGCCTGCTGATAAAACTCTAAGTGAATTTGGAATGACATCTTATCTGCTACACGGGGGGCTGAATACCAAAGATTTCTTACATTTGGCCACTCCTCCTATTCATCTCTGCCTTTCACTGAATTGCAATGTGTTATCAGAGGCCAGAAAAGGGGACAGAAGGAATCCAGATATGGACTAAATGTTCCCAGTGTTACATACTATCTTGGCAGTTGAAAGTGGATCTTGGATTCTGAAAACCATAGTGTCAAGGTCTTCACTGCTAAGCCAGTGCCAAATTTGCAGTACTGTTTCCCATCAGCAGTCTTTAAACCAAAAGCCTTTTTATTTCCTTCTCACTTTACAAAAAAAAAATGTACCTTTTTGTTTTGCAATTTATTTTACATTTATACTGTGGAACAAATCTTATTTTCATTTTAAACATGGGACAAATATACCTACTGAAGACCAGACAGATGTTCATTGTCTGAACTGGGTTAGTTCAGGAAAATGTTCTGCTGGATCAGGCTTAAGGCATATCTTGTTGACATTCTGTACTGAAAAGAGTAGCTGACCAGATGCGTTCAGGAAATTTACGAACAGGATAGGAGAGTGATAGCCCTCGTCTACTTCACGCTCCTCATCTACTGGCATCTAAGACATGCTGCCTGTGATTCCAGATGTAGTAAACAGCCATCAAAATAAGTAGCAATTTTTTGTGTTTTGTTTGATTCTGGTTTAGTGGGAGCTTAACCAATGAGGTTTATAAGATACAATTTTTGGCTTAGCACAATATGTAAACCAAAACAAATGATGGCTTGAAATTATGTATGAATGCACCCTGTGATGACTCTATCCCCCCTAAATTTGTTTGCCCTCTTTTAAAACTTATCATCAAAGATTGTTGTAACAAACTGTACACAGAGTACATCCTTTGACAGGTCCTGAATCTCCCTGCGTTTTGTCTCCAAAGGATGACAACTGAAGAAAATTTAGACTGCTGTCAGCTGAAACACATCTCCTCCTGCTGTTAACTCAAACATGCTGGTTGCCTTTCAAGTATTCGGCAACTCACTAAATACAGGTAGTCCTCACTGAACAACCATTCGTTCAGCAACTGTTCAAAGTCACAACTGCACTGAATGAGGGGGACTTACAATGGGTCCTTCAACCACTACCTTCAGCTGAAAAAAATGTGCTGGAGAGGATAAGGGAGAGGTGTTAAGACAAGTGACCTATCTTTTGATCAAAGGAGACCTTTATCGGAGGGTTTCAATCACAGTGTCTTGGGTAAATTATCTGATTTTTCTCCAGAAAACAATATTACAGGCACTTTCCTTTTTAAAAAAATATCAAAATTTAGAGAAGCCCAACTCCAAAGGAATGGCATCTTTTTTGTAACTGGGCAGGCTGCATTGTCTTAGAGCTATCTATGTGTTTAATCCTAATCTGACAAAATGGGTAAAAAGTTGTATACTTGTTGTTTTGTTCATTCTAGTCTGATGAAGGCACAAATCCCATATTGAACAGGGGTTGTTCTCACTAAAACAGGTAGCCTTTGATTTAGTCTGGACTGAATCATATTATTTTTAAAGCACCAATCAGGCTCAAGCCAAACTTTTTAGCTGGTACAAAAACTACTCACTTCTATTTCTACAGGAAAAATGTAGCATATCTTTTAAGGAAACCAATAAAAATGCAGCTTTCTTACCCATCATAAGAACAATGAGCATTCTGAGTAATGAATACCACAACAAGATAAAATATGGAAGATATCATGACTAGTACCTATTACCCAATACTGCTTCAATAAGCATAACCTGGCTGGACTAGATTTATTTGATACCTGCTCTCACATTCTGGGGGACTAAGATGAAAAGGTCAGCATTAGGTTTCTAGATAGCATCTGGTATCAGTTTTCATCCCCAGCAGATGGCTGTCCAACTTCTCTTGGAGACCTTTACGAAGGGACAGTCCATCACCCTTGTAAGTAATTGATTCCTTTATTGAATAGCACTTACTGGTAAGAAGTTTGTCTAACATCCCCCACAATCTTCTCCCTTGAAATTTAAACCCATTAGACCTAAGGTTACCATCTGTCTTGGATAAGACAACCCTTCAGGTATATGAGGAGTCATAACTCCAGAGAAAGCCTTCCTAAAGGTTTTCTGGTTTGAACTGTGGTGCACAGATGGACAGTTCAGTGGTAAGCTATGCTAAAAGCCCTGCCTTGGACTGGGAATCTTGAATACAATTTAAGGGCAAGAAAACTGGGATAATTTTAATAGGAAAGCATGGTGCTCTTAAGCCTTGGTTCCACTAGTTTTACAGCAAAGTATAGATGCTGGTGTGCAATACAATACATACAGATTTTATAGCAACATTTCTACTGTAGAACAACATGGTACTAACCTGATGTAGGACATTGTGCAATCATCTCTTCAGTGATCTACAGCTTCCAAGGCTTCCCACTTTTTTCTTTTATTTATTTATTTATCAAATTTATCTCCGCCCATCTCCCCCATGAGGAGGGACTCTGGGCAGTTCACAATAAAAACATTCAACCACAATATAATATACAATAATATACAAAAATATATATTTTTTCATTAAATCCTCCCAAATACCCTAACAGGACTCCTCCCACGGGGCTTATTTGTGTTGGAAAGTGTGAATAACCATGGAAACTTCAGAACAATGGAAAGATGTGTAACAGAAAGCCACATCAAAATAAATGTGAAGAAAATACTCAAGTACTCCGAGAATGAGGTTGAAAAAGGGAAGAAAATCTCTGAGAAATTGCAAGGTGGAGTTCCACGCAGTATTAATTCAGTATGTTGGAAATTCTTTACAACTGTTCTCAGCCTGGCCTAACTTTGTGCCAGCATTGTGGGCATTTTTCTAGCCTGGCTGGCTTTTGTATATCATGTGATTAGGTCTTCCCTTGCCTTCTTTTTGTTTTTTGGCTCTTGCGCTCACAGAAAGTGGTTTCATATGGTAAAAGGAGATTTCAGCTGGCAGAAGTGACATGTGCCTTATCCTAATCCCTCCCCAGTTGGCCTATTTTAGTTACAGTTAATGAAATAAAGCATATCTTCTTATGAGCAAAACTCCTGAGCCGTTCTGTTAGCTTATTTTGTACATCTTGTCTCTCACAGGGAAGAAAATGAGAAATTGCAAGGCAGATTTCAGTCCAGCATTAATGTAAACATTTAACAAGGCTACTCTTACTGAACTATAACACAGCATATGCAAAACAGGAAACCCCTGTGTCCCAAGCATAGCTATAATTAATCCAAGTTTCTTAGTACTGCTGCCAATTCCTAATATTTGGAGGCCTAACTACATGACCTTATCATGTTCTTATGATAGTGAATTCCATTACATTGAGTGGTACCTACTTCTGCATGATGGTTTCTAGCAGCCTTCACCAATATAATGCCTTCTGTATGACATAGAATAACATTTTCCAGAATTCCCAGCCAGTATCTGGATGGGTGAATAAGAAGGCACCCTTAAGAAGGTGGACCTTGGTAAAATAAGTCTGGGAGACTGAAACATTAGTAATTTGAGAGTGATCCTTTCTGTGAGTTCCCTTGGAAATTTTGTATCTTCATACAATTTTAAGCGTTAAGTGTGATGTCTTCCTCACAATCAGCAGTTCAAAGTATTAGTAAGCTACAAATATCCAAAGCACATGTTAGTGTTTTCAAAAATAAACAAATAAAAAAAATAGCTAAACAATATATTCCCTCATTTTTAGTAATGCCTATAGTTGCTAGGAAATTTCGTTATAATATTTTGAACTCAAAGGCTAGGATCTGAAGAACTGCAATCAAAAATAACCTTTTTTTTTGTTGTCTCCAACCAGAACAAAACAGTTCTTGTGCCAACTTTGGACATAGCACAGGAAGCTGAAACATAGATGGGAGAAACATGGAATTACCTACTTTGTCCAGCTGGAAGTACTGTTCTGGTTATATCCATCATTGGAGCCAAGTATATGTGTACATGTGGGAACATCATAAATGCCCCATGAAATAAATTGCATTTGTCCTGCATTTTCTTCCTACAGCTTTTCATTCAGCTTCTTGAAAGATAATTTGCTTTTGAAATTCCTTTCAAAGGAAAACAGAACTTCATAGAAATTCTCATAGGTACAGTGAAGCGTTCTTGCAATTATTCAGTTATTAAATAGCAAAGAGTATGTTTGAATGTCCTGTCTTTTTATGAATGTTCATTGTACAATAATTTCTCCAGTGTTCTCCAGCTCTGTGGCTTCCTACTCTTCAATTAATTCCCAAGTGAAAATACAGGAGGGAAACTTCCCAGTATGAAAAAGACCTATAGAAAATATGAGCAGCCAAGAGCTCAGAGTGAGGGAATTATGTGTAATAGACAACAATTCACAGGCACAATAGCTGTCTCTGCCAGCTCCAACAAGAAAGGAAGGTCAACTTCAAGAGGAATCTGAAAGAAATGCTCAAATACTCTAAGAATAAATCCCAAGGGAAAACATCACAGGAAAACTCCAACTGAGCTTTTTCAGATGGGGACATGTGAATATCAGTCACTGAAGGATATGGAAGAGAAAACAAAGTCAGCAGTAGCTGACACCCCCCATCATCTCCAGCAAGATAAGGGAAACATTCTTATTCTTAGGTTGTACAGTAAAAGTCGTTTGCAGACAAAGAAAACTGTTGAAAAATGGCAAGCCAGATTTCAGCACATTTTTTCCACGGTATGTATCTTGACTTGTGGTATCTTGTAGTATCTGAATTTTGCCAAAACAAACAAACACCACCAACAAAAAAGTCCTGTATAGTTCTGGAAGCATAACTGTGTGGTATATTTACCCATTTAGTACAATGTTGCTGCTGTAATGCCAAAAATACACAGGTGGATCAGGAGAGTAGATTCACACCAGATCTTATAGCCTTCATTCTCTGACCATACCTCTACTTTTCCCACCTTAGAGCATATTACCCATAACATTAAATGAGAAGGAGAACATGACTTAAAAAGGGGGGGGGAACCCTATTCCCACATACCCACAGCTCTTCCCACCAAATTTTATTTTCCACCACATAAGCCTCCACCCTTTCTTCCCAGGGAAGCCACTGCAGTTATTTACCAATCTCCCACTTAAATCCCTGTTCTTCCTTTCTTGGGGGGATGGGGTGGGCTTTGCTCTTAAGTGACTTTTTCCTCCCTTTCCTTCCCCCAATAACCATGAGTGTAACCTCCAAAGACCTCCAAAAGTTGCAATTGTAATGTTTAATATGAGAGAAAGGGAAAATTATTACATACAAGATTGGACAATAATAATATTAACTATATATCAAGTTCACAAACAGGGAGTTGGTGGAGTCGTCATTGCAGTTCATAGAAGTATCACCTTACTCATTACAATGTCTCTCAAAATGGGGAGGTGCTATGAGGCTCTATCTGGGATTAAGTCAACAAGACAAACTGGGATATTATTGTTATCATACCATCCACCCTGCTTTCCTTGCTGGCTAAGGTGATCTTAAGAGTAATACCAAAGAACTCCAGAATGCTAGCTCTGGGAAACTTCACCATTCATGCCGAGCGTCCCTTAATAGTGCCAGTTAGGATTTCATGCCCTCCGTGATAGCCATGGATCAATGAATAGGGCAGAGGATAGCCTTGATTTAGTTCTTGCCTCGGGACACAAGGGAGGTGTCTGGGTATTGTGAGGGGCAGTTTACAATTAATGGATGCCCTGCCAGAAGGCAGATAGAATACAAGTGCACAAGGCTGCTTGTGAGTCCAACTGCGCAACACATTTCTATCTATTGCATGGCAATGAAGGCTGCAAAGCAGGCTTTTTTTTTCACACATCCATTCACATGTATCCATCTACCCATACATTCTCACCCATGTGCACATCAGATTTCTATTTCTTTCCTGGATGCCAAAAAAAATATTTCTTTTTTCAGGGCCTAGCATGGAAAACTCCACCGGAACTAGAAAATCACAGGAAGAAGTTATCTCCTATCCGTTACACAGCTGATCAAGAAAGAGAAACAGCTGAGCATGGAAC
Organism: Candoia aspera; assembly: GCF_035149785.1. Lineage (NCBI taxonomy): Eukaryota > Metazoa > Chordata > Lepidosauria > Squamata > Candoiidae > Candoia > Candoia aspera. The sequence goes on from NC_086154.1 coordinate 232,969,115, forward strand.
AGGAGTAATGGAGCTTTGGCTCCAGCAGATCAAGAGTAGGCAGGCCAGAGAGGGACAACTGATGGGATACTGTACATCTTGCTCATAAGCTTCTGGTTTCTTACCCATACAGAAAATTATACGTATGCACATGTATCATTAGACTATCTGGGTTGCAGATAGCCCTGGATTGTTGTTGTCTGTGTGACTGTAGTACATACAATAATGGGTGATGTGGGCCATTGTTATTGTGCAGGGGACCGGGTTGGGCTTTGATTCTGGAACTTGCCATAAGCAAACTACTTCCTTCCAGGACTGACTGACATGGATTCACTGTCATCCAGGCTGTATCAGTTCCATGACATTTCTATGTCATTGTTTCAGCTTCACTGCCTGTCTACCCATAATTTCACATGCTAGGATATTCTTTCTTGTGCAGGGCTTCAGATTCAGTTCCAAAAAGGTGTTCTGCAACACATCCTCCACAGGCTACACAATCCTAGGAAAAGATGCAGAAGCTTTAAAAATTACAAGTTCCACTTTGTGCTGTCATATGCTCCAAAACCCCTTTGGGGAATCAAAAGTGAAACCCCGCACAATCCTAATACTGTTGTCTAATTTTGCTGGAGTATAGGGTTGTTCTGTCAGTTTTATTGCATTTACCTTTAGTGTCATGATTCTTCAATACTGTATTGTACTGCACTGGATTACAAAGCATTTTTTTTATGTTATCTTCATGAACCTGAAGATTTACTTTTCAAGAAAGATGTCAGTCAGGGACCCAGAAGCATGACCCCAAACAAGTGGAACCACTTATATAGCATTAGCATTGAGCACTATTGTGAAGCATTTCTTAAAAAGGCAATAGACACACCCTAGCAAATCATGGAAACTGCTTTATATAACTGAATAGGGGTGTTAACAGAGTATAGTAAGAAAAAAGAGGAAGAGGCAAGATGGCATCCATGATGTTGCAAATGAAGCTCTGCCCATTTTATGTGTGTTGCACATGCACACACACCACCTATAAAAACAGGCAAAGTGTAAATTCACCATCACAGTCACCACTTGACTTTTTTTTACCATATCTTGCAGATACCCCTGTCACTGAGGGATTTAGCTAGATAGTTCCAGTATCCATCTGCAGAAATTAGGAAGCTTAACATTTTTTTAGTATTAAATCAGAATTGAAAGCCTTTGGAACTGGCATTTTGTCACTGTTCCCAGGGAAAATCTGGTTGAGGATGCAGCAATGTAATGTCTTCATATGGCTATTCAGTGTCAGATCGAAGATTACCTACAGTAGATTATTATCCTAAAAGCATGGTTCATATATGCTGCTCTAAAATGAGAAAGTTTATCTCCTGAAAGCTGTTTCCTTCAGGTGTGATCAATCTGTTCTCAATGTGCTTCAGATATTCCAGACCTGACTTCATGCTGATTAAATTACAGCAACAATTTAACTTGCTTTCCTCCCACCACACCATCCTTTCTTCTCAGATTTGTACTTTAAAAGATTCATGTCCCAGGAATTAAGTTTTCAGACCTGCTGGTTTGATCCTCAAAACACTAATCAGTCCGGAACTCTGGATCAAGGGCAAATAGGCACTGGTAGGAATAGAAGCAGAAGTGAGGTCATCACCCTGTTTGATTTCAGTGAGTGACAAGCTTATGTAATCTTTCATCTTTTATCTGGGTGCGAACCATAATAGCTCAGTTCACAGCAACACAGTTGCACTTGAATGCCTGGGGCTCCCTTTCTAAACAACTGGCTGATGATATTCCCATCGTTGTTGTAATAGCAAAGAATGAAGGTGCTTTTAAAATGTTCATGCGTGAACACATTTATGCCTTCTGCCGTCTTTTTCACCTGTTGGAAGGCTTTGATGTAAAAGCCCTGTTATGCTGAAGCAGGCTTCCCCTCATTTGGTCTTCAGATAAACCAACAAGTCAGGACAATATAATTTGCCATCCAGCAGGAATATTTTTTAAAAGCTCATATCCTCACCATACAAAAGTTTACTATACTGTACATGCATTTGAATATTTGTGGGAAATTTTCTATATACCAGTTTGCCTTGTGCAACCTCAAAGCCTGCACAGTCAAGAAACATCCATGGTTCTTCCCACAAGAGGTAGATGGAGAACAACCACACAGTTTAGTCCCGTTCTTTCCTTGTCAATGTCTGTTGTGAGTAGGCGCACCCGCATTTTTCTTCACATTCTTTTATTTTTCTTTACTATTGTTGCTGTGCTCTTTATTCTAAATTCAAAAATGTTTGAGGGATTTTCATAGATTAAATCCTGACATAGTTCCCCTAAACTATTTCCCCCAAATGATTTTAAATTTATTAACTGCTTTTAAAACCATTTCCTACCCTAATCCCACCCATCTTTACAGTGATTTAAGTTGGAAGCAATTCAGTAAGACTCACAGAAGACTCCCTCAACCACAGAGCCTAAGCACTGATTAGTCACCAGGTTTGTGATTATATTTTAGCAGAGATGTTTGCTGATCTTGTCTTCCAACTTTATTGTGGATGTTATTCCTAATCTTTCCAACAACTGCATATTTAAAAGTCAGTATCTTGATCTAAGGGCATTCAGCATAACCACCTTTTAGAGCTGGCCTGGTAACAGAATAGTATGGTTTTTCCTTATAGGTAAAGGTAAAGGTTTCCCTTGACGTAAAGTCCAGTCGAATCCGACTCTAGGGGGCGGTGCTCATCTCCGTTTCTAAGCCTTGGAGCCGGCGTTGTCATAGACACTTCCGGGTCATGTGGCCAGCATGACAACTCGGAACGCCGTTACCTTCCCGCTGAAGCGGTACCTATTGATCTACTCACATTTGCATGTTTTCGAACTGCTAGGTGAGCAGGAGCTGGGATTAACAACGGGAGCTCACCCCGCCGCGCGGTTTCGAACCGCCGACCTTCCGATCGACAGCTCAGCGGTTTAACCCGCAGCACCACCGCGTCATGGCTAAAATAAAGGAAAATCTGTCTAATGCAAACTCATAAAGTATGACGGGGGATTATCAGAGACATCCTTCTTTAATGCGTTTGCTAACTCTTAGAATGTCATCAAAACCCTTTTTGTGTAATGAAACACAAAACTTACCAAGCACTTATTACTCCCAAGAAGCTTTTATCACGAAGCATTAGATAGACTAAGTAGCATAACAACATTAAAAATCTAACTTTACTGTTTTATTGATCGATTACAACAGAAAGAGAAGAAAAAAGAATGTTTACCACAGGTTACATAATGATTATGGGTGAGAAAAATATAATGACTTATTTGTTAAATTGCTGGGTGGGCAAAAATTAGCTCAGATTTTAGAAAGTGAGAAGGCAAAACTTCCACCACAAGTAAGATTATCGTATTATGGTAAGTCAAAAGAAAATTGATATTTTTGTGTATCATTCTAGCTAGCTTTCCTTTCAAGAACCATATCGAAGCACCTGGCTGGAATGTCAAAAAAATATGGTTTAATACATTTATTTTATTTTTATTTAAAATAAAAATGCTTATATGGCAGCACATCTTAAGAAACACAACTCTGAATGGTTCACAACCAAACATCATTAAAACAAGAAAAGCAAAAAACAAGAACAAAAACCTGATGCCGCAACCAATCTCCTTTGATGTAGCCAGCACCACTATCTTCAGGCTGCAAGCTCACCCTATCCCAGCACTTGGGGAAGAACCAGATGGTTATGGCCTACAGGAAGGTTAAGAGGTTGGGGGACTGGCAGATATATAAAATGTTTCTTAATGGGAAGGATTAAGCATGCATAATCTGGGGGTCCTCCTGGAATCAACTGTGGCCAAGACAGCCTTTGCACAGATACATCTGGTATGCCTATTATTACTGTTTCTGTAGTGGGAGCCCCTTCTCATGGTCACTCATGCCTTAATCACCTCTTGTTTGGGCTTCTGTAATGCACTCTATATGGAACTGCCCTTGAAAGCACCTCAGAAGCTTCAGCTGGTGTGAAATGCAGCAGCATGGGTAATTATGGGGCTGTCTCATTTTGCCATGTGACACTTCTGCTTTGCAAGTTGCATTGGTAACTGGTTGGTTTGGGGTGCATTTCAAGATGCTGGTTGTTACCCTTAAAGCCCTTCATGGTTGTGGGTTGGATACCCATGGAAACATCTTTCTCCAATTATTTCTGCCCATCCAGTAAGATCCAGCAGGGTCAGCACGCCCCTAGTTCCATCAGCAAGCAGGGGCATCTTGTGGGACCCCGGACACCTGCCTCCTTTATGGCCACCCCTGCTCTTTGGAATAGGGTTCTCCCTGAAGTCTGCACAGCTCCAATACTGTTATCCTTCAGAAAAGCTTTGAAGACCTTTTTCCACAGGCTCTGGAATAGAGTGATTGGTGACCCTGCTGGGTATATATTGCTGTTTTGTTGCTCTCCAGCATGGGTAGTTTATATTTTACTGTATTGTTTGCTGGGTTATGGTTGTCTTGCTACTTACCTTTTTTAATTTGCTTCAGCAATTGGGGCAGCTAATAAATTGAATGCATAAATAAATAATAATTTACCAATACAAGAGAATATATGTATGTCAGGGTTGAACTGTGTGTTGGAAGTGTTAGCAAATCAGCATGCCTCAATTAGCATGTAAATTGAGTTTGTTTCCAAGGTGCAACTCTCCATGCTTGTTAGAGGCATGTTGCCACTCCCATTTCCTGTTTCTCTCTCTTCCTCCTTCTTCCACCTACTGAGGAGGCAGCAAGCATGCTGCTCTCTTCTGTCTCCATCTTGGGCCTAAAGCCATGTGCCTAGCCCTTTCTTCCATGCATCTCTTGGCAGCTATAGGGCTAAGAGATCACTAAGTATAGTTAAAGAACAGAAGAAACAAGGAACATCATTTTTTTCACCAGAGATGGATGTAACAGAACCAAGAATAAAAGTCAGTAAGACTCTTTTTACTTTACTTTTAAACCTGCTATGTCTAAGTGTGTGATTCTTTATGCTTGGGAGGGCTGAGTGTGTAAGATCAATAACCTGTGTTTCTCTGATATGCTCATTGAAGCTATTTAAGATAATATTCTTTTTCTGTATGCACAGCTCCTCCGCTGTGTTAAGCTCTGCTCCAATTCAGTTGGTCCTAGCTGTCCACTAATTGGCTTCAGTGTGGAGTCCTTGGTGTTCTCTGAGCTTGGTCTATAAGCAAACAACCAAGCTCAGAGAGCACAAGGACTCCACACATACTAATTTAGATTTTATTTTGAAACAGCAACTCTCACTTCTTGTTCCCTATTTGTTTTTGGAACAATACTTGCTTTTTATAGCAGCAGCTACAGAAAATCCTGACTTTGCAGCTGGTTTGTCCAGGTACAACAGGAGTGAATTCTGACAGTAATCCAGCTTTGTGCATCCATGTCATGAAGCTTGCATACTGACAGCTGCAGCCCTGCAACGGCACTTCTGGGCTTTCTTCTCTGCTTCATTTGGACAAGCCAGTAGATGACAGCTGTTCAGTAGAGAACTGGAAGTACTCTGCAAAAGGTATCAAAATATCACCTGGCTATATTGGATTTCAGTATTTCCCAAACCAACCCGGCTATGATTGCTTTTTATAACCTGTGAGTTTGCAGTTCTGTGAATATATATCTGCCCTAACTTTATTTACATTTCTGGTAAATATTAATCAGGTTGCCACACTTAATCTTACAGCCAGGAAAGGCCAAAGGGTGCATATACAGTGCTCTCTACCGAGGGGCTAATCTAGAGGGGCCTGCTTTGGGAAGAGTCTTCAAGAGTGTTAAAGCATGGAATGGATGCTTTTGTGTTTTCAAGGTTTAAGGCACTCATTTGACTCTTTAAACCCAACCCACCCCACAAGCAAAAAAATAAAAATCCAGAATTTTGGTCCCACTCATTCTGGGGAGCTCCAAAGTGGATGTTAGCCAGTTCTCAAACAAAAGCTACAACCATTACAGAGCCTAAGGACCTGGGTTTGCCCTGCAGCAACCAAGTTTCACTTCCCTAGCACTGAGCATCTTTATCAACAAAATCAGCACCTACACCAGTGTTTCTCAACCTTGACAGCTTGAAGATGTATGGCTTTCAACTCTCATAATTCCCCAGCCAGCCTTGCTGGCTAGGGAATTCTGAGAGTTGAAAGCCACACATCTTCAAACTGCCAAGGTTGAGAAACACTGACCTACACCAACAAAGAAACTCTTTGAGTTTCCTTTTCAGGAGCCACAGCTGGTGGATGCTTCCCTGCTTCCAGAAAGCCTGGAATATGTATTTATGTTAAGGGCTTCTCTATTTCCTCCACTACTTGAGGACACATCAGAACAGGATAGGACTAACTCTTAACTTTTTACTGTGGAGAGAATTGGACACTAAAAAAAGCCTCCCACCTCCAGTCAGCCAGCCAGCCAGCCTGCCTGCCTGGCCATCTCTTTCACATTGGTGGTCTGCCCAGTGTTCCTGAATTGCAACTCCTAGCAGCTTCAGCCAATACAGCCAAGGACGAAGGATGCTGGACACTGTGGATCAGCACCATCAGAATATGGTTAGAGAGACCATTTTTCAAAGAGATGTTTCAGGTTCCAAGGTGGCTCCTTAATTCACACATCCCTGATCCCCACTGCCCTGGTCAAATTTGTAAGACTTTTGCTGTTGGAGGCAAAAGCCAAAGAAACACAATCAGGATAGTTGCAGCTCCCCTATTCTTAGCCTGAATCTCTCTCTCTTGTCCCAGATCAATGCTACATGGCATATCAGGCAGTAAGGGTTCTCCAACTCCTTCAGTCTTGGGCGAGTGCTTTGGCATCCTTCCATGTGATATTCAGTGCCTTCAGATCTTGTATCACTGTTCTTTGCCATGTTAATCGAGGGCATCCTCGTTGTCGTTTAGCATCAGGTGGGGTCCAACTCATTGCCACTTTAGGGATCTGGTTGTTCTCCATGTGAAAGATGTGACCAGCCAGTTGGAGTCTTCTATGTGCAACGATGTTATGAAGTTTACACGAGCCACTCCTTCAGAGCACCTCCTCATTGGTGATGTGGTCGAAATATCAGTTCTTTAAGATTCGGCGGAGGCATCTCTGTTGGAAGACGTCAAGCCTCTTGTTGATACTTGCTGATGCCTTCCAAGCCTCGCTGGCATAAGTAGCTGTTGGGATCACAATAGAAGTGAACAGATAGAGTTTAATCTTCAGTGAACGGCGAGGACCAGAACTTGTTCATCCTCCAAAAAATGGCTATCGCCTTCCCATTGTGGCAGTTAACGTCCACCTCTGCATCACCATTCCAGGAGATCACACTACCTAGATGGGTGAACCTCTCTACTTCCTCTAAGTGTTGCAGTCTGAGTACAATTCCTCATACTGGGGCCATGATGCTCACGTGCCTGATCTTCAATTTCTCAGCACTTATTCTGAGGCTGTGTTTTTGTTTAGCCTGAATGGTGGCCCTAAAATGGCTTTTCCCAGCTCTAGACCTGCAGGAACAATCTGCACACTTGATTGCTCCCTGCCATAGAAAGCATCCAAGCTCATCAGGGTTCCTTCCCTGTTCACTCTTTCCATGGGCCCAATCAGCAGGTCATCAAGGGTTTGCATATCCTAAAGGGTTTGCAGCAGTGGCTTGCTGGGGGAGGCCTGGCTGCCAATGGCAGCTCCAGCATAGCTCCAAACTGTCAAAGCCATCTCTTCCCCTAGCCTTGCACCTATAGGTGGTGAAAGATTTTGAACGAAGCAATGGGGCAACAAAGCATACGCTGGAGATGGTTACTGGAGGTGGTATTTCTGCATTTCCTGGACTAGCAGTCTTGTTTTGCAAACAGAAGCCTAAACAAATGTGTTAACTCCCCACCACCATTTGTGAACTGTTGTCAAACCCACAGTTTGAACCGTAATGCTGAATTTAATGTACCAGTTTTTGAAGCCAGATTCAACATTTTTTGGGCTTAACTCTCACTTGCTCCAAAATATAATGACAGCCTGGGAAAGCAGTTTGTTACATGCAAAAACAAATGAAGAGGATCAGTGCTTCAATGTGAGTTGCAGTACTCATCTGGCTGTGTTAGTTTGGGTATGAACGATTTTAGGAATCATATTTTTATATCATCCTGGAGGGAATCATATGGCCATCGGGCAGCATTTTGCTTTCTCCTTCATTAATTCTTTATCTGTTGTATTTGGGGACATCAGTAGCTATATTTAAATGCAAGAGTAAGAAAGGTAATAGATAAAGATCTTCTCTCCTCACTCCTGCTCTAAACTACTGGGATTATCTCCAGAACTCAGATAGCAAAGCAAACTATTCATGTATTTGAATGTAAAGGAAGAAATTCAGTCATTGAGTTAAGATTTGAAGGAAACTCTGTTTCTTCCTCAATATTTATAATTCACTTTGAGCTCCAGAGAAAATTCAGAGGTGAAAATGGAGGCAAGAGTAATATTGAACTAAAGCTAAAAAGCCATGACTGCATTTCCTAGATCTTAGGAAATGAGCATTCTGAAGCTGGAGCCTTAGAACAATTAGACACACCTAGAAGATCAAACCCAGATGCTAAGAATATGTTCCTGGGAAAGAAACAATAAACATTCTGACATCATGTTTGGTGATTTGTTTTTAAGAATGCAAAAGTCTGTCCAGAGATATTTCAATCTGATAAAAATCAGCATCCAAAACATATGTCTGAATGTTTTTGTAGGTCCCTTCTCTGACCAGCTGACCAAACAGGACCCTATGCAGATGGAAAGAAGAGTTTGAAACAAAGACAAGCCTTTACATGAGATACTTTGCAGCATGGTTGTTACTGATGTGAATCCAGAATTGTCTTCCGCAATCATAACATAGGTCCCACAGATGAGATTAAGAAAAAACAACCGAGTATTACCTTTTTCTTTTTTCTGTTTTTTAGTTGCATGGCAAGAGGAGGGGGGAAAGGGCTTGTGACTGAAATGGAAACTATCCCAATTTCCTAAAATGGCAATTGTACAGAATGAATTATGCTTAAACCCTGATCTGAGCACCTGAGGTGTTTTAAATTCAAGAGCTGGATCTCCCGGTTCATTACTATCTCTAATTATAACCACACTGAATGATTTATAAAGCAGAAGAGAATAATATTCCACTGTGAAGCTTATTTGAACATTTGGAAGGTAGGGCTGCACGTACATAAGAGAGATATTCAGTGTGCATCCACCACGACATCCAGATTGTTCTCTTGCTAACAACCCTAGGTTTGCTGGAAACACTTTGTGGAACATGTTGATTCCCAGGGCTACAAATTCCACTGATGGGTGGGAAGACATTCTCAGAGAAGGAAAGTATAGTCCCATTGACAACCATGCTATCAGCAACTTCTCTGAGGCAAAAACAAGTGGAAGACAGGTCAAGATCTAACTAGTAGATTGTTAAGTCCACTACAGAAGTTCACCTAAGATTTCTGACAGTAGCAACATTAAGGCTGGATTAGCACAGAACACTAAATCCTAAATCCAAGAATAATAAAACAGAACCAACTCATAACAAGCTATTTCCAAACAAATAAGCTATATTAGGACTTAATGAGACAGCCTGGGTCACCTAATATGTTAATGTAATGGCTGGGTGGGTTTCCATAATATGCTGAACCACAAACTGTCCAATTTCATTTTAATTTAGTCTAGTGCATTGTGCAAACTCAGACCACTAGTTACAACTTTCTCTTTTTCTTTCTCTGTGTCAAAAAGGAAAACAAAATGGCAATGAGCTAGTAAAGAAAAGAAAGTCTGTGATCATCTAAACTGGAGGGCTGTCAGACTTCCCAGATAGACCAGGCAGGAAACACAACCAGATGAGCTAATTCTACTTTACTGTAAAGCTACATTAACAGAATCTTGCAAATATGAAAGTACAAAGCTCCCGCCGTCTCTTTTACAACCTGGTAAGTTAGGGAGGTTCCTTTCTGAAATTCTTTCCCTGCCCATTATGCAACTGTGGGCTATACCCATTCTTATCTGATCGCTCCCTAGGCAGCATCTCTTCCCCAGCTCCCAAGGTCATCCCACATACCATTACAAGGGTAGAAGAACACCATTCAGTCCAGAGTCCAATTTGCCACATGAGCCTAAGAAAGTATGGAATTGATTTAAGACATTGCAGAAGGGTGCTATGTTTGTACAACCATGTGCTCCAAAGTACTTTCTGGAGACTGAATCCAAAGCTCTAAATAGCCCTTCTATTTTGTTCCTGTCACTGAATGGTAAATATCTAAGGTACAGGGGCCAGATTAAACAGCGGACACAGCAGAGCTAATTGAAAGCTCATAACTGTCATCTCTAGCTCAGCTGGGACTAGAGTCAACCTGACAAGGATGAGAGCCTCCCTCCTGGAGGCCTAATCTAGCCTCTCAGGCTAATCCAGTGTTTCTCAACCGTGGCAACTTTAAGTTGTATGAACTTCAACTCCCAGAATTCCTCATCCAGCTAGATGGGGAGTTCTGGGAGTTGAAGTCCATAGGCCTAATCCATCCTGCTCCTTCTAGAAGGCTCTCCTTTTCCTGTGGCTGATTGAACCTTGAGGAATAGTTGAATCTCATGTGGCTTTATGCATTGTTTGTACAGAAGAAACAGAAAATGAATGAGGAAATAGATATTACGGGTGGGGATTCTGGCATTCCTGGAATTACTTGCTGTAGCCTAACTGAGCCTTGATCTTGGGCTTTAGGGAAGCCAGTGAAGGGCTTAGGTTGGTCTGACATTTGAAGAGCAACTGCTGGAAAATAATGCTATACTGAGCCATAAGCCAAACTCCTAATACCAAGCCTTAGCCTAGCCAATCCTAAAGCCATCTCAGTTACAACGACCAACATTTATGTTCATTTTCCCTTCGGCATTACATGGATTACATGCAGTTTTGCCACAAAGATTCCTGCTGATTCATTTAACAAAGTGCAACATATGCATTCCAGTCCTTAAATTATTACATTATACAGGTCTCCAGAAATTGTTATGCTATTACTTTATACTAGCATTTATGCAAAGATGTTATATTATCAACACAATCAATAAAGAGTTCATTATGAATGGGTAAGACAGAATTTCCTATCTGGAAATTATGGGAGCTGTAGCTCAAACAGTGTGGAGGTCACCAGATTGGGAGAAGCTAAAGCAAGAAATACAGCCTTCAGAAAAGCACTATAGTAAGATTGTGAAATGTAAATGAAGAAAATCAGTATTATAATGGGAAATATCTTTTATTCAAAAAGCTGCTATGGAAGCAAGTCTCAATCTCAGTCACTGTTCCAAAACTGAAAATACAGTAGTGTCTCTTGAAATTATAAGACATTTCAGCTACAAAAAAATCTTTACATAAAATATATTCTCTTACTTCATTACATTAGTCATGTCATGCAGCAGCAGTAAACAATGTATTATTTAATGATGTACATGATCCTCAGTATTGTCTTTGTTCTCTGTAGGTTTGGGCTTGTTGTCACAGTCTTTCATTTAGTTTGTCAATATTTGTGCTCAAGGAGCACCCCAAGGTGCTGTAGTTAACCATTTTCTTTGACATCATTCCATGGGGACAGATGAGAAATCATCTCAAAATAATATCCTCCTCAGTCCCCAATAGACCATTGTTACCAGTGTTTGGCAGAGGAAATGCCTGAATACAAACCAAGAATACATTATAAAATCATTCTTGGAATTAGTGCAATTCGTTTGTCACGTTCCAGGCATCCAACTAGGACATGACCTCTTCTTAGCCTTTTGCTCAGCTAATAACTGATGATTCTTTCATATGCAGCACTCATGGCTAGAAGCTTTGGGACTTGGGGGTGCTCTGTTCTGCCATTTAACAGTCAATTTCGGCACAGAAAAGACCATGTCATGGCCAAACTACACATGACATTATTCATGTTTTTTGGAAAAATATACTTTAAGCTGGCCATTTCTTTTCTGAAAGAAATAAACAGCCAAGACACACTGAAGTGGAAATCAGGGCCCAAGCCAATTTTTCTATTCCCAGAGAAAATAACAATTGTATCAAGATTTAATAAATAGTTCTGATGATTATTGCAACCCAGGAAAATATGCTTTTGGTAGACACCAGCATGGGGCTTTCATATTTTTTTCTTCAAAATAAAAATAGCCAGCTCAACCATATAAATGATGATATACATAACATATATACATAAAATGTTGCAAATAGTAAAGCCCTGAGAAACTGCATGAAACAGTTTCAGCATTACAAGCAGGAGTCCTTGGGAGTGGTAGGATTTTAATAACCTGCTCCAGGTACTTGGATGAATCTCAGGCCAACCCAACAACAAAAGTCTCAAATAACATGGAGTTGTTATGTCCCTGGTCTAAGTCTTTTGCCTTACATTTTTCCAACCTATTGTAATAAATGTATATATAACATTTGGAATCTAGATCATTGTTACACCAGGATTACACATCAGGATTAAAAACCAAGATAATAAACCAGGAAACCAGGATTAAAAACCAAGATTTTCATTTAACTGTGTGGGTAGGGAAGAGGGATGGAAGATCTGAGAAGCTGGAATGTAATCAAGTAATTGAAAGATAAACCTGAGATCTACAGCCAATTGCAGTGTGCAATCTGTAATGTGCAGGGAGGAATGTTCCTGAATATTGCTTGTTCTGCGGAAAGCTGACGCTATTTTGCAAACTAGCATAAACCCAATTTGGATACAACGAGAGTAAATGTGAAGGGGCCACATATATTACGCTCTCAGTCGCCGTGTTCTTGAATTTATCATTATGAGTAGGGAAGTCTTCCACAGTTCTTTTGAAAATAAGCAGAACTTCTGCATAATCAGAAACCTTGATACAGCCAAGTTCCCAGTTGGTGGTGGCTTCTGCTTCTGCTCAATGAATACAAGTGGAGCCTTTTTACACATTTCCCCAGCCAATATATGGAGGTCATGGGCACTTGGAGTGTGGTACGCATAATCAATTCGTTGCACTGGTACCCACAAAACATATGGAGAGGATCAGGTTGCCATTCTATTCCTATCTGATGTCTCATGTTCAATCAGTTGATTTGCAAATAAACTTTTTAAAAAAAATCTTCATTACTCACAAGGAAACTGACTCCTTATATTGTAAAATTAAAAGACTTGATTTCTTCCCTTCATGAAGCAGTCTTTGTTTTTTCTGTTTGGGTTTTTTTTTACAAATGAAAAAGGTTGGTGTCAGGATTCATTACCATTTATTACCATTCATTCCATTCATATCTTGCAGGATTTAACTGAATGGATCAATAAAGGCTGCCAGCTGCATGCTCACAGACTCACTCCAAATAACCGGAAATCCTGCAAGAGGAAAAGGCCGCGAATTGAGGGTATCATCGTGTGTGTTCAGGCTTCATGCAAACTTTCAGATGAACAATGGATGAGCATGATCCCAATTTCTTTCTCCTCTCCCTGAATGCATGAAAGACACAAAAATCAAAGCCACCTAAATACCAATGTCAGAATTCCCCAAATATGCTTGTACAAAAGTTTTATTTAGCTAGATAGAAGGTAATTAGAAATCTGGGATTTCCTTCCCAGGAAATGGGTATATGTATCTTCAGTGTGACAAGGGAGCTGTGGGTTGCTTCAGTCTTGCTTTGTATATGTAAATAGGCTTTCCTGGGAATATATATAGAAACTTCTTTTGAACAGCACCTCTCAAGCACTGTCCTGAATTTCTGTAGAGATCTACTTCCTTCTCAATCACTAGGATTATATTCTTGCACCTGAAAGTAAGGTAAAATCTGAGTTTGGAACTATATTGTAGAAGTGCTATTTCCCAACCCACAAAGCTTCAATTCTAGACACAGTTAAAGATGTAAATCCCATGTTTTTACCTTTGCATTGGATTGGGCTGTAATTGTTGCAATTTGTTCCTTTACAGCAATGATTTTGACTTGTGTCCCAGGGAAGGTTGGAGTTCCCTGAGAAGCTTGTCAGGCAGCCCTTCAGGGAAAAATCAGTCCGAAATACAGTTTGCCTGCTCAGAGGTGCCTGCACGCTATGTTAAAAAATGTCAAGATGGCAGCCACAATGGTGCAATTGAAACCTTCAAAGGAGAGGAAGTCTTAAAGGCCTAAAAATATTGGCAAATAATCTAATAATCTGATTAGATAATTGGTTCATAGATCACAGGACATTTAAATCTTATTGGTGGGTATGGCTGGGAACCCGTTTTCATTCCCTGAACAGCACAGCTCCAGGACTGAAATGAAGAAACTGTCATAAAAAGGGAACAAACATCTGTGCCTGACTGTACAAATTCAGAGTTTTGCAAGCTAGGAACCACAGTGCATTGTGGAAACAGCCTGATGAACAGTAAATACGTTTGTTTGCTTAAAACCTTGAATTTTTGCAGTGTTTTGAGAAATACAACAGATTTGAGATAGGATGTCATAGTATTAGAGAGAGAGAAAAACAAGGAAGATCTGTCCTACAGAAATCCACAATGATTGGAGATGGACTGAAGAGTTTTTCTTTTCTTTTTTCCTGTTCCTTTCCTTTCCCTAGTGCTTCTGCTTGAGCACTGCCAAATTGGAGGAACATTTTAGATCTGATTGAATCTTTTTTGTCTAGTGAAAATTGCTATCTGAAGAAACAATTTCTGCTGCAAGGGTAGCTTACTTTTTCAAGATCTTTCTGGCCCCAGTTGCTGAAGGTTAACAGCATGGTTTCCCATCGCTTTGAGGTACAGAAAGTCTTAATGTAATTCAAAACAAAGAAAATCCTTAAAACTTCACCCAAATTCCAGAGTTACTATCTTGATCCCACCCATTTGTGTGACAACCTATTCAAGCTCACTTTTTAAGTGGTCTCTGGCAACTAAAAATCTGACCCACTCCTGTTCTCCTGATTGGGCACAAAACTGGAATTTTTTCTACTTTCAGATGGAATACATACTGAATTTCTTTGTCACAAAAAGTCAAAATATCAATAAGCCATTCCAAGCTGTTGATGTCCCATACTAAACACATACACCTGAATCAATTCACTGGACAGAAGTGAAGTGTATTTATCAAGTTCACATGCATTTCCCACCCAGTAAAAATGTGAATGATTCATTTTAGTTTAATAGAATCACATGCCAGAATAATGGTGCACCTGTTAAGCTATCCAGGCTTTGTTTGAATATTGGTTGATCACTTGTTTAATAACTTGCCACTCAAAGAAGTGATGAGGAAAGGGGAAAATGCTGCCTTCGTTGGCATTTGATCATATAAGGGGAAAGACTGCCCCAAGAATTCATGACATGTACCTAATTAAACTGTGTAGAAAGTTCTTCACCGCGTCTTATGAACTATGCAATCAACAGATCAGGGAACCATCTGTGAAGTATCAGCAATGTTCACCTCTGACTTAGCAGAGGTCTGATCAAGAGCCCCTGCTTTTGCTATTTGGATTGGTTGATTAGAGTCAGTCAGCCATGCATGGTATGTACAGCTCAGCATATTGGTATCTGTAACAACATACTGGACAGCCAAAGTAATCATAACATCCTAACTCTAATTCCTCTTCTGCTGATGGAGCATCACCTAAATATGGAACTCAAAGGCACTTTCATTTCACAGAAAAGGAAGGCTAGCTTTTTTATGAGATTGGAAATGGGGAGGAAATACCCAATCAGTTTAAGTATTAACTTCTGCCAATCTAAATCTCCTTAGGGGCACCCAATCTATTTTTGTTCTTATTAAAACTCATATTTATTAGCTCTTTTAGCTCCTTTATTGGATTGCTGCCAGCTCAGGGGACAGGACCTAGATCTGAATTTCTACCCATTTCAGGAGTAATTAGCAAAGAGTGAAAAAACCTGCAGCAAAGCATGACAGGTCAAAATACAGCCAAGAGTTGAACTTGACTCAGCACTGAGCAAGCTGTCCAGTTGACCACAATGATGTTTTGACTACAAAAGTAGCCTAGCAAAACATTTGCTAAGTACTTGAACCTGGAACCAAGGCTGACATTACAGTAATGAATACATGGGAGAGACATCTTATGTTAGAGGATGAACACTGTTAATGAAGCAAACATTTGTATGTAATTTATAGAAGTATAAGAAATGTCAATGTTATTCTTAATTCATAATTGTAATAGCTGTTAACATTTCATTAACATTTAGGTAGTGATTTCAAGTGTTCAAAACACTTGCCATGCATTATCACAGTTGTTCCTGTGTCATACATATCTTATGATTGTCCTCATATTTTATGGTACCATTAGGGAAAATCTCTGGACGGAAGTCCAGGATCCTGTTCAGCAGACTGAGCAGAAGAGGTTCCAGAAGATGGTTTATCACTCAGAGGTAGGCATACTGTAACCTCAGGCCACACAGAAAAAGGGACAGAAAAGGAGGTGTCAAGAAAAAAAGGAATTTGTCAGAAAAAGAATGGGTGATTCCATTCAGATTTACTTCTGGTCCCACTTACCACTTGCTTCAGCTCTGCCCATCATAGGCCTGCAATGCTCTCCCATAGATTTCTCCTATAGGAATCAGACCCTGTGCAAGAAAAAGAAGGCTATCTGATCTTTGAATCTACAGTAACATATTTTGAAATAAGTGATGCACTGCACAAGATTCATTCCCAAAGGACCATTATATCCAAATTACCCAGTTCCACTGCTGCTGCTATTTGACATGCTAAGGCTAAAAAATAGAACCTTGCTTAAGGCCATTTGCAGAGTAGGTAAAGGTTTCCCTTGACATAAAGTCCAGTCGTGTCCGACTCTAGGGGGCGGTGCTCATCTCCGTTTCTAAGCCTTAGAGCCGGCGTTGTCATAGACACTTCCAGGTCATGTGGCCAGCATGACTCACGGAACGCCGTTACCTTCCCGCCAAAGCGGTACCAATTAATCTACTCACATTTGCATGTTTTCAAACTGCTTGGTGTGCAGGAGCTGGGACTAGAAACGGGAGCTCACCCCGCCACGTGGTTTCGAACCACCAACCTTCCGATCGACAGCTCAGCGGTTTAACCCGCAGCGCCACCGCGTCCCTCATTTGCAGAGTAGGTAACAGAAATATTAATAATGAGCAAATACTAAAGTATTAGCACCATGAAACAACTACCAACTCTTTCCCATAATTGCTTCAATAGGTGGCCTGAACTCATACAATAGAGATACACTTTATTCATAGAATAAAATATTTGGTGATTTCTACTCATCCACCCCTCTCTGAGGTTTTTCTACACATGGCCATAGTCAAGCATGCTCAAAATCTTTCTTCACTTGCATCTAATCATGGCCAAACATGCCCTTTTTCTCTCGTGCCAATGACTATGTCTTCATTTCATCATTATTAGCTGCAATGGCATCAAAGTAGCATTTCTCCTCTTAAACTGACAGTATCCAAGGGGCAGCTTCAAGGTGGATAAAATTTGTTGTTGTTGTTTATTCGTTTAGTCGCTTCCGACTCTTCGTGACTTCATGGACCAGCCCACGCCAGAGCTTCCTGTCGGTCGTCAACACACCCAGCTCCCCCAAGGATGAGTCCGTCACCTCTAGAATATCATCCATCCACCTTGCCCTTGGTCAGCCCCTCTTCCTTTTGCCTTCCACTTTCCCTAGCATCATCATCTTCTCCAGGGTGTCCTGTCTTCTCATTATGTGGCCAAAGTAGCATAAAAGTTAGGAATCATCAACTGGGACAGCAAATTTTATTCAGTATAGTTGGAGGGTAAATAGCACTTCAACTCAGCAGTAGGGAAAGGCTGTCTGACTTTCCCACAAAGCCAGTTCTCTCTGTTGACAAAATATCACCTTTCTTTGTATCTCAAACTGGTATGATTAGTTCTGGACACGAGATAGTATCTTCTCTTGGATGATACTGATAAATGGATAAAAACAGATCATTGGGATTATAAAATTGGTTAGGCAGAAGCATAGTTTCCCTCAGCTGAAAGTGTCACAATTGATTAAAGCCTGTCACTATCTTGAGTGTTCTTATCTTAACAGGAACCTAAAATTCATTTTATCCCCATTTTTCAGGTGCAGGCTCTTGAAATTCAAAGGGTCACCCAGGACAATCACAGCCTGTGTACAAAATCAGGAAACAAAAGACTCAATAAATGAAAGTTAAAAACACAACGAAGATACATTTTCCTTTTCTTTTAATCTTACAAATAAAAAAACTCAAGAGTCAATGTTACTGATAATTCTGCATCAAGGCTGGCATTTGTGACAACATCGAAAAAGAATTCCCACAATAAGGGCAGGTCACTTGCCCTGGCACTCACAAAAACTAAGGTGATACTCTGCAGCTGTATCGACATACCATATAGAAGGCTAGGAATGAGGGCAAATGGCCAGACAGCTCAATTCAGTGAAAAACAAAACCATACAATGACAGGAAAGTGAAATAAACTGAGGTGGCAGACATGGTTTATTTTAAATTAGCAAAACTAAAGAGTTCAAAGTTTTCCTCAAAAGGTTGAAACAGTGAGCACATTTTTTTTCCTTCATTGCTTCTTCAGGTTGGTTGTTTTGTTGGATAAAGATATTTTCAGTTTTTTCCCTAAAAAATTGGACTTGCACTTCATATCCTGTGCTGGTTAGAATTAATTCTCCCTTGATGAGAACAGGATGCACTTTGTGTTCCGAACAGAAAAGCAACAAGCAGAGCCAATCGTGGGCGTCCTCAAAGAAGGTTATTTGGCAGCTGCTGACGAGATCAAAAAGAGGCCACTCTGGGATGTCACAGCCCAGAGATGCAGGATGGAAGAAAAACGATTATAAGAACATGAAACGACTCAGCCAACAGCCATTACAGATATTGCCTTGCATTCTCTTTCCTTTCCTCTGCCTTATTTCATCATCCCGAAGGCCCTGTAATCTAATTTCTCATCTCTATCCTATTTTCTCTAGCATTTCCCAGCATGATGTCTGACAAGCCGTTTTCGATAACAGCTAAAAGATAGTGAATGAGCGGATGTCAGCAGTAGGAGAAAGGGTATAATCCCCATAACATGGCAAAGATGAAAGTCCCTATGGAACCACTGCTGCTAGATTGCATTGAGATGATTTCCCACCTTTTAAAAATAATTGCCTCTATCTTGAAAACTGCTGAAGAAAGTCCTGAGCCAGGTGAGTCTTTTGACAGTTGCCCAGTTAAGTTGGAAATAGCTTCTTTAAGCCAGAGCATAAAAGAGTTAATTGGAAAATTACACTGAAAAAGTCACTTTACAACAAAGTCTACAAAACTTAATGCCATAATAAATCTGTCAGTCTTTAACATGAAGCACAATGGTTTATTATTTTGATAATAAAGATTAAGATCCTAACTACAAGTCACATTACTTACATTAATATCAAGAGGGTTTTTTAAAGTAATACTAAGCCTTCTTAGCCTATCTTCAGTTTTTTATCATGATTTGCAGCATTTGAGGAGAGGAGATTTAAAGCTTCCCTTCCTTTCTGCAATTCTGACAGCACTTATGTCCCAGGCATTTGTATTTATAAGGTTTCCCTTGGGTGGGGTGAGGGTCAAAATCCCAGCAATATAGGAATAAGAAAGAATTGAGTAAAGAAAACTGAAATCAGCTAAGAGAGTTAAGTGGCAAGATATATTTATCTAGATACAACTGCAATAGGCCCTCAGTGTACTTTAAGACTTTTACAAACTTAATAATTAAATCCAAAATATAGTGTACATTAAGTAATATAGAGAAATATAGAAGAATAGAAGAAATTAATGAAATAAACTCACTGTAGAAAAGCTAAACTTTGAAAGGTCTGGTAAAAGACATTAAAAGGCTATCAAGATACACCTAGCATTTCTATGAGAAAGAGTCCCATAGACTTAGCTTGCATCCAGATTCCAGATTTCAGTCAAGCAAAGCCCTTTTTAGGAGTTACTCAAAGGAGTAAAACTCACTAGAAAAGCCCTCCCTTCCAGAAGTTGCACGGAGGAGGGCAAGAACCCTCCTGAAGTTGCACTGTTACATCAGCTGAAAGACAAGCAACAGTCTAGACCAGCTTTTCTCAACCTTGGGAATTTAAGATGTGTGGACAGGGCCGCAACTGTGGGGGGGCAAGCGGGGCATGTGCCCAGGCGCTGTGCTGGGGGGCACCAAATGGGCACAGAATCCATGTTTGCCTTGGGTGACACAGCCCCTAGTTGCAGGCCTGTGTGTGGACTCCAACTCCCAGAATTCCCCAGCCATCTAAGGTTGAGAAATGCTGGTCTAGACCAAGGGAGCCTTTGTACCCACACTGGTTTCTGTGTGATCTCCAACACTGAGTTGTAAGGGCAGCTAGTCAAGTGGAAGCCACATGTATACATGGGCAGGCCTCTGCAATACAGACAGTCACACTGTACACACAGAGGGCTGTCTTTTAACTGACACTGTGTGATTTCTGGAGGGGAGAGTCTGTCTGCAGTGAGTTATATAACTTTGAATAATGTGACATGAGGCTCATGTCTCAAAAGATTATAGGATGCAGAGCTAGAACCAGATTAACTGTGGTTTTAAAGCTGGAAGAACTTCCTTTGTCATTTTTCCATATATATTTGTATTATAGTTGGGCTGGTTTTAGGAAGTGTTTTACATTGATTGCTATAGCCCACACTAAATAAAAATTACTACTACTACTACTACTACTACTACTACTAAAGGCAGAGCTTCTCAAACTCTGCCATACAGTGACCCCCTATAATGATAACATGAATTTGTGTGGACCTCCCCCAAGAAAAAAGCTAATAAAGTTATTGATCATAATTCCTCCTGTAA
Organism: Candoia aspera; assembly: GCF_035149785.1. Lineage (NCBI taxonomy): Eukaryota > Metazoa > Chordata > Lepidosauria > Squamata > Candoiidae > Candoia > Candoia aspera. Next base: position 232,989,832 of record NC_086154.1, read on the forward strand.
AGTAAGCCTCAGGTCAGAGCTTTGCACAGAAGCTTCATGCCTTCCAGGCATCATGACTTCTCCTTTGAAAGGCAAATGCTATAGGCTGAAAAAACAAAAAAACCTCAGGCTTCATGAAGGCCTCTGAAACCACCCTGTGGCTTTGCATACAGCACACCTTTGCATCAAACTGCAAAGAAAGGAGTGTGAGGAAAACACTCCCGGGAGACCCTTCATTCACTGTTTTACAATTGCCGCACCAAGCATTCTATCTCACACTTCGTGAAACTAGATTAAAGAGACAGTGCCAATCCACAACCTCAAAGCCTGACTAGCTAGTCCAGATTTCCAGGATTCAAATAAAAAAAATTATCTAGCTTTTGTAGATCCTGATATCCAAAAGCAAATTTCAGTCACTATTTCATCCAATTATTTTAAAGAGGCAATTGCTATCAACTTTTTCAGATTATTATGTCAGTGATTGGCAATTCATTCACAATGTCAACAGCAATCAGCACAGTGATCTAATGTCTGCACACTTTTTCTATATTTAAATTTAATTTTGGTCTACCTTCCTGCAGCAGTAATTACTGTCCATAATAAACAAACAAACTGATATTTCCAAGAAATGCAGAAATATATTTTCTATTGAAACATGTAGCAGGTTCTCTCCTCCCCCCCAACTTATGGCATTGTTCTGGTCCATAACATAGCTTGCTTTGAAACTACACAGACCTGCCAGCTATAAATGTAATAGGGTGGTCAAGCCCCAGGCACATCTCAGGCATGATTATAGCTTCATTAACAGAATGCATCTGAGTAGTCCAATGGGTCATGAACTTGACAAATTTTGCTTTGTTCAGATATTGGTTAAAAAAAAAACAATTCTGAAAAAGCAAACAGGAGCAATAAAATACATGCATACACACGTAGCCTAGCACATATAGCTTCCCCAGCATTTCAAGGAAACTCCTCATCTCAAAAACACATGGAACTCAAAATTACACACTTTGTAGAAGATGTTTAATTAGGAGAACAAATGGAAAACCCTTTTCCCTTTGTTTTTTTAAAATCTGTTTTAGTAAAATGAAAAAAAAATACATATTATTTTTTTGTATTTCTTTTTTAAATACAAAAATAAAAATGGCTCTATTTAAGGTATTTTTGTGACTTATATATTTTCTTGCAATAGATTTCATATTTCATTACTGAATATTTAAGCAGTATATAGAGCTGAACAGCAAGCATTGTTTTGGGGCTCCATCAGGAAAGGGGGATCTGCTCCACTAACAGTATCCACTTTGTTATATTATTGTTAAATACTGTTCTATAGTCTTTCCCCAACCTGGTTTCTTCCGAATGTACTGGGACTTGTAATGAATGGGGAGAAATCCTGTTCCAGGAGGTTCAGACAACGAAAAACTTACGGAGCAGAGGCACAGACTGCAAAAATCACAGGCACAGCCTGCAAAAATCAAACGCTGAAACACAGGCATTCAGTACAGACCATGATGGTAAAAAAAAATGACATACCACCATCACACTTTAAGCTCTGGCCTTTTGTACACATCCCAGTGTCAGATACAGGTACGTCAGTACATGTCCCTGTGTCATTCATCCCCCTCGCTGATACCTCTTTGCTGTAGAGCCAGGTGGGCTTTTAAAAAGAGGGGGGAGCTGGGTCCATTTTTGCCTTAGTCTTGGGTTTTGTTCCCATTGGGGCTCCTCCCCAGGGCTGGTTGAAAGCCAGGTATGAGAAAGAAGCCTCTGTCTGGATCGAAGGTCAGGAAATGTCAAAGCAAGCTGGGGACCAGAAAAGCCAGATGTGGTATACATTTATTTATGGACTGTGAATTGAGCTGTGTGTTGTTTGTGGGGGGAGGGGGGCAGGAGGCCTGAAATCAACCCTTTTATAAGTAATTGTTTATTTCTCCTTTTTTCCTTCTCCTTTCTTCTTGTTCTTTAACATGTTTGCCAAGTTTGAGTATATAATTCCATCATTGCTCTGTCCACTGCAGTCCCTGGCTGCCAGAATTTTAAATGAACAGTCCATCAAAAAGATTGTTCATATCTCTTTTAAACACGATTTCAGACAATGTGAGTATTGACACTCGCTTGTAAACCCATTTTAGACAAGCCTTAAGAAAAGACATCTATTTAAATAAATGTTCATTTTGCCTCCCCTATTTCTTCTGACAATGTGCAAGACCAATAGATCTCCTGAAAAATAGCAATGAAGGAAGATGTCTAGCCAAATAAGCTTTCTGTTTCGTTTGATGTTAGTGGCCAAAAAAGTTGGATTAATAAAAATATGATTTTCCTTCCTTGCCATATATAAGTACTGAGATCTGTCCATCAAAGTTTCAAAAGGCTTTATGGAGAATATGCAGTCTTGAAATGGTTTGCAAAAAGATGCATAGTTCTATATGGATGCATTTAATATAGGCATTTGTAACTTAGCAACCATTTTTCTACCTAGTTTTTTTATTGTTTGCTTGAATTTTATGGGGTGTTCACTTGAACAGTAATGCTTTTATCAAATCCTAGATGTGTTTAGTATTCATATGAATCACCATACCTTTTCTTTTTAAACCTTGCTAATATTTGCAAACTCAGAAACATCTTAACAGAAGCCTTTGAAGCAGTTGTTCTGAAATGTACATTGGAAAGAAACTCTGGCTCCCCTTACTTAGATGTTTGGAGCAACTGTCAACATGTAATACATTTTATATCATTGTATCAAGTCAAATTACGGGTAATTGAAAATGGCACGTTTGGGAAGCAAGTGTGAAGAGGGATGCTATACTCAAGAGAATTTGGTTAAACCTCAGTGGTTAAAGCTCAGTGAAGTCCACACATCTTAAAGCGGCCACAGTTGAGAAACATTGGTACATATAGATAACTAAGCAGCTTCCTGTGGCATCAGATTGTTCTGGAAGCCACACTATATTTTATTACATATTTGCAGTAGGCAAGATTAAAAAAGTAGGCACTCCATATAATGCCTTAACAAATGTAGAAGATCACTAGATGGCTGCAAAGAGTTACAGAAACTCTAACTTCATTGCCATCCAGTGCTTGTTCAGATTTTTGCAGCTCAACCTGATATAATTAACAAAGAGACTTGATTATCTTACATTTTGCTTACTTCAATATAGAGTTTGTGAGATCCTTTGCATTTAGTGATTAATTGCAGTTGGGCTAACAATTACTTTTCATTCCAGGAATAAAACTTGAAAGGGTAATCTAGTGTAATGCAAGGTCTCTACTATGTTTTTCAGGACACATGATAGTTACTTAAGGAAGCCAGGTACTGTACTCACACTGACCCAATTTTTGTTGTTGTTGTTCAGTCATTAAGTCATGTCCAACCCTTCGTGACCCCATGGACCACAGCACGCCAGGCCTTCCTGTCCTCCACTGTCTCCCGGAGTTTACTCAGATTCATGTTCATTGCATCAGTGATGCCATCTAACCATCTCACCCTCTGCCGTCCCCTTCTCCTTTTGCCTTCAGTCTTTCCCAGCATCAGGGTCTTTTCCAGTGAGTCCTCTCTTTGCGTTAGGTGGCCAAAGTGTTTGAGCTTCAGCTTCAGTATCTATCCTTCCAACGAGCAGTCAGGGTTGATTTCCTGTAGGATTAGGCTGACCATATTTCCTTGAGACAAAAACGGGACATTAGGATGGCAAAACAGGACAGGGTTAAAAATGGGACATTGGGATGGCAAAATGGGGTAGGGCTGGGCGACTGGCTGAATTGGCAGGAAGGAACTTCTCCAGTTTTCTTGGGCTGGGAATCTTTGGATTCCTTCATTTGTGAGAGGCAAGGCTGGGCTGGAGAGTCTAGTGAACAGTTGTCCCTGACAAGCTGTTCCTCCTCTGGCTTTGCTTTACGCTCTTTTCTTCCCGCCATTTCAAGGCAGGAACCAATTGGCTCACCCTTTGATCACTGCCTATCACTGATCCTGTTTTTTTCTTTTTAGGTTTCCCGCCGGGTTGAGCTCTGCGGCTTTTTTCCCACCATTTCTGCTGAGCTCCCCCTCCTCCCACTCAAAGTCAGACTGCATTGTGACAGGTTCGCGGGAACTTTCAAATGTTTAAGTAAGGTTTTTAAGACAAAATGGACATTTATATTAAAACAATGGGATGGTCTGGAAATGTTAAAAAAATGGGATTGTCCTGTTCAAAATGGGACGTATGGTCAGCCTATGTAGGATTGACTGATTTGACCTCCTTGCAGTCCAAGGAACTCTCAAGAGTCTTCTCCAGCACCACAGTTCAAAAGCATCAACTCTTCAGCTCTCAACCTTCCTTATGGTCCAACTCCCACAGGCACTATATGTAGACAGCTAGTCCTGCTTATTCTTTTGGGTGGAATTCTGAACTTCCATTTATATGTCTTCCTGACCACAGAGCAACACTACTAAAATGGTCTCAAATTATTGTTTTCTTCTCCTGCATCTTTTCTCTCCTGGAGAAAAAACTGGATTTCTATAGGATATAACAGAGATAAGAGAAACTGTAGGTTATTTTGGGGCATAGGCAACCTAGGTTAAAAAAAAAAAGCCTCTTGAATTTGGAGGGTGGGAGAGAATTTTCTTTTCTTGCCTTCCTCTATTTCTTTGTTATATCAAACCAGTTCTTCAGTTGTCCTCAGATCATTACAGTACTTAGATCCATTTAATTACCATGATGAATTATCCCACTGCCATTGATCTCCTTGTTCTTACTTGCCCAAGTACTAATGGGATGTTAATTTTGTCTTTTGAAAGTACAAAGTCTGATGTGGATTCTCTGTTTATGTATGTTAATGACTAGTCAAAAGGAATTTGAGACTGGCAGTACATGACTAATTGGTCTGTTTGTTTTACTGTCTTCTTTGGTGCTGCTGATAACATTCCTCTCCCCCCTACCCCCCAGCAAATCAAATTGACTATCAGCAGAGAAAACCACTTAGACTTATTTAAAAAGAGGGGAAAAGGCAAGGTTGGAAAAGAAACAAAAAAAGTATTGTAAGGCACGTAGCTTAATCATTTTGGAACTGCGGTGGGGGGAGTGATTAGCAGCCTTTGACTGGAAAGAGCCAGGGCATCCAAAGTGGGGAGGGGACAGAGATGAGACTTAATGAGCTATGTGAGCAGCAACAGAGCTGCAGTGTAATTAACTCCCTACAAATCTTATTGATGCTTCAGCAATGAACCTGCAAGTTGGGAGCAGCCTTCATCTCCCTTTGAATTAAAGTTTAATTTGGTGTCAAAGGGCAATGGAAAGCTCTGAATTCTAAAGCAAAAAAAATCAATGAACTGTGTGAGGGGGAGGACCAGCCCCTCCTCTACCTCACCCTGGTTCCTTCAGCAAAGGTTGTTGAAGGCCAAAGTGGAGAGAGAATGATATAGATATACTCATTTGTACTTCAGCAGACATTTGGGTCTGCAGAAATCCAGCTTGGAGTGCCCTTAACCCACATTATGCTACTCTCCCTCCAGCCCTGCATTCATTTATTTGCGTGTAATTTACACTCCACCTTTATACCCTCAGACTATGCTCAAGGCATTTATCTGCCTTGCCTGCTGTTTCACATACCTCTGATTAACAAAGCAACTTCCATTTTAGGAATGAAGCTTAAGAAAATCCTCTTTATCTTACAGAGCAGTTGCTGGAGAGACTGCACTTCTGTAGCCTTTCTAGGAATCCATGTTGTTCCTTTTTCGCTTCCTATTATTCTTCACACACTCCCACTACTCCACTCATTTTGCTTCTGAGCTATTTATTGTTCCAGACTCCCTACTTCTTTCAGGCTCACAATTGCTCTGACAAAGTCCCTTCCCACCTGGAGGAATTTGTGTGTGGAGTCCATTTCCCCAACCTATCAAGCTTGTTTTGAATTTTGTTTGAGTTTTCTAGGGTCCCCTAACTACTCCACCTGATTTTGCATCATCTGCTAATTTGATAAACATTCCCTCCATGTCTTCATCCAACTAATTAATGAAAATATTGAAGAGGACTGATCCTTGTAGCATCCCACCAGACACCTCTCCAATTTGAAGAAAAACAATTGCTGTGCATTATTTGAATACAGTTTTCAAGCCAACTGTGTATTGACTTAAGTGTTAATTCAGCTCACACTTAACTAGCTTGCAATTAGCAAGTCATGGGGTGTGGTTTGCTGAAATCAAGGTATTTGCCAGAGCAGCAATATTGGCTGTTGCTTGAAGGAAGCCCCCTCCAAAGTACAATTCAGTATTTGCAATGATCAGTATTTTCATTCAAGGCAGTAAAAGTTGATAGGTTATGTGCCATCAAGTCATTTTTGACTCCTAGCAACCAGATAGATTTTCTCCATGACGATCTGCCCCTAACCTGGTCTCTCAGGTCTTCCAATGGTGCACCCATCGTCACTGTACATCCCTCCCCCTTGCTGCTGGTCATCTTCTCTTTCCTTCCACCTTTCCCACCAAGACAGCCTTTTCCAGACAGCTGGGTCTTGCATAATGTGTCCAACATATAGTCAGTTAAAATATAATTCCAAGAATTATCTTTGCATTTTGAGTTTCCCCTCATACAGTATACTTCCTGCATTGAGCTGCTGAATTAAATGGGCTAAACGAGTGGAGAAATAGGATTCAGTGAGAGGAAAGAAAGGGACTATAAATGAGCAATTCGCCTCAGGACCTGTCATAACAAGGCCCTGGGTAGAACACCCCCATCGTTCTGTTCTGCTTGAAGGTCTCCAGTGAGGCTCCCTGATTCTCTTAGGTGGGGGTTCCTTTTGTTATGTCGGCTTCAAAGATCTTGCTTTCATCTTTTCACTGTCTACAGGGAGCAGAGGTTTCTTCATGGTGATGCCAAAACTTTGGAACTTGCCTTGTGGCAGCAAAGAAATATGAACTTATTTCAGAGGAGAGTTGCAGTTCTCTTTTCCTTTGTTTATCTGCTGTAGATTATATATTGCAATCTTCTTTCTGGTGTGGTTTGGTTTTGTTTTTTTAATTGAATTACTGTTTTTGTGACATCTGTCTTGCAGAAGTCAGTCTTTTACTAGCCCTGAAACCTTCCTTTAAAAACTGGAAGCAGAAGTCCAGCAGGAGAAACTTTTCCTAGCATAAATGTACAATGAGGCAACTCTGGCTGTTGCCCAGGTATTAAAATTAAATGTTGAATTACAGTAGTTGTGGCTGCTATAAATTCCAGAAATAGCTTTCTAAATTGGTCAGAAAACAAAACAGATAATTTAAATAAACGGTCAATCAACATACCTAAAGCAGGGAGATCAATTACAGTAAGATTCCTGAATATATGGAAAACAAAGCAAAAGTATAATTTTTATATGTGCACTTTCCCATCTTTCTGATGTGATGTTCTTCAGAGTGTCCAGCTTGTAATGAAATGCATCTGAGGGTACCAGCCTGAAGAAAGTTTGTATAAAGGAATCCTTGCCATAATGGCCAGAAAAAAATCATGAATAGAAATAGGTACAAAAGAACATGAAGAATTAAGCTTATGCAAGTATTGAGAGACTGAATGAACTGTTCTCCCCACTTGTAAAACATTATGTCCTTTTACTTTGCTTTCCATGTATCCTGGAATAAATACTCTGTTATAAATACACATTTATCTTTCAGTCCTTTTACAATCAAACCACCAGAAATCATGAACCAGTAAGGAGAATGAGACTCCAAAGTACATTAACCTTTAAAAGCAGATTTCCAGGGCAGGAAACAAACGCTGAAGGTGTGCCCTATAACAGAAGAAAGATTATTTGTGAAGATTTGATTATTGCCTTGTGGCAGCAAGACTTCTCTTTCCATTCCTCAGTCTTACCAATGACCTTTTCTCTACTTTGGCAGAATGTATCCTGATAATATTTTTGAAAATGTTTCAAACCCGACTGTGTTCTGCTGAAATTAGTCTAGAATAGCTGAAACTGAAGCACAATATATTAAAGGGTTTAAAATCTAAGGAATAAACCACTTGCTGATATAGTCATTCTCTTGAGTATGATGTCCCTGTTTTCTAGCAATACAACCAATATGGTTCAGAATAGTCTTCGGTCATGATCTGTGGCCAGCTAATGAAAGAGGTACAGGGCCAAGACACAATAGAAAGAGATTGCTCTTCTACAACACTGCCTATGATTTCATATCAGCTCTGTTCTAATACAATGGCTATGTTGATCTTATCACACTAAGCCAACATGTGGTTTACTTATTTTTACTTGGCATGTTGTCTGAACTTAGTCAAATATGATGTACCCAGTAAATAAACCACGGTTTCGTGTCAGATGTGAATGCAGTCACTATAAAATGAAATTCAAATGGAAGTGGGATTCAATTCAAAAGGAATTAGCTACAGTGTGTGTGTGGAAGATTTCACCCTAAAGCACATTTACATTACTATGAAAATTTCAGCCTGATGTTGTATCTTGTAAAGGTCCTCTCTGGGAAGAACTAACTCCACTGTGTCTTAAGGTTGAGGCACAAAGACCACATGCAGGTCCCCAGAGCCTTGGGTATAGCCCTCAATAATTTTAGCCATTGTTCCTTGTTCTCAGAATGTTGAGGTTGACAGAAATTCTGGTAATCATGGATCATCCTCAAACTGTCTCTGAGGGCTTGTGGAGCACAAACAGTGGTAGCATAGGAGGATCATCCATAATCACCAGCAGTATTGCTAATTCCTTCTTTTCAATCATAGATGCATAGAGAAGTAAAGGATTTGTATTACATATATAGACAGCTCTCATATAAATCTCACTCTTACTAGTACTGTGTTGTAGACTTTGACATCCTCTCTGCTAAGAAAAGAATTGTTTTAGACTTGGCTGTATAAACACTTTCAAAAAGGGACAGCAACCAAAGGAAGCCATTTCAGAAACTGCTATCAAATTTAGATTATAGCCCTCTTCAGTGAACAGCAATTAAAAAAGCACTGAGTTTCCAGTTCAGCTAGCAAAATGTGCCAATGGGTTTGTATTGGATCAGGGAGGAAATTAACATGACTGCACTGGATACAGCCAACAGCAAGATGATACACTGCTAAAGCACTTTATGTAATAAAAGAAATCTTTGGAATTGTTTTTTTACTAGATCAGTGTTTCTCAGCCTTAGCAACTTTAAGATGTATGGACTTCAACTCCCAGAATTCTGGAAGATGAAGTCTACACATCTTAAAGTTGCCAAAGTTGAGAAACACTGCATTAGATGAATCTAGGTAGGTCAATGAAGGCTATAAAGCATTATCTATAGCCCCTGTCTCATCCTGCTTTTGACAAGCCTTTTCCCCCCTCTTTTGAAGTCTGCTCAGTTTAAAATGGCCACTTATATATCATCCCCAAACACAAAATAAAAGCAGATGAAAGAGGACATAAATTTCATACAAAACCAGCGTCACAGTGAAGAAAATGGTCCCCTGGTTAACGTACCAGTTCAGTTCTTTCTCAGTGTTGCTTGCTGCTGATGGACAGTTTGAAGGCCTCTTCCTGCTTAAGAGTGAATAATCTTAAAGTGGACCAGCAGTCCCTAAAAAGAGGAGGGGTTGGGCTATTTTGGTGACTGAGGGCTGCATTTAACATTTTTGGCAAAGTGGGTGGGCCAAGAACACACAGTGTACAGGGGCAATATTGTTCATTTTTACTGAAATATGGAAGGGGAAAATTTGTGGTTTCATTATTTTCAAACTATATTAAACCCACTTAAAGTGCTGCTTTTGTGTATTTTCTGACTCAAAATAGGGAAATTGTACCACCAATTTTAGCCACTGTAATTAAAGAAAGCTCTGTGACGACAAAAGGAGTTGGAAACTGTCCTGTTCAAAGGACACAAGCAAAGGGCAAAGCCTATTTTGAGATTGGAATCTCAAAATACTTCCATCAAGGTTAGTCCAAGCCCCCTTGACTTGGAGCTCTACCCATGAGTTCCTGGCTGGATGAGACAAAAGGGGTCCTTCTGGTTCTAAATGTTTCTTGTTCGACCTTTTTAATTCTGACAAGGATTCATCCAAGGGCCCTCTGGTAAAAGGCTGCATGCAGTCTTGAAGCTGCAGGCTCCTCACTTGTGAAATAGACAACGGTTTCAAACAGAGGACAAACCTTTGTAAATCAGGACGCATGACTACTCTAATACAAATATTGGGGTTTTTAACTGTCTGCAAACACCAATCGTGTGACAACAAAATATGGATAAATCCTTAAATATTATTCATGTACAGATACCTTTTATAAATAGTTCAGCCTTCTTGGAATACTTGGATATATACTATATGTATGTGCGGGAATGCATGGACCATTAACAAAATGCCAGGATTGTCATGTATCCATATTGCTGCTAACATTTCTGAACTAGAGTGGTCATCAGTACATGGAAGAAGAAAGAATAGAAGAGCTAGAACTCAGCTAATAAGCAATTGACATTAGACAATTCCGTTGATGATCATTCTCCACTTTTCAAGAATCTTATACAACTTTTTTTTCACAGAGCCCAAAGATGGAAGAATATTTATTTATTTATTTATTTATCAAATGTGTCACCACCCATCTCCTCCGACCGGAGGGACTCTGGGCGGTTTACAGCACAGAATAAATATACAATAAAAACTCAAATAAAAACACAGTAAAATTCCAATAAAATCCCATTAAAAACCAAAACAATTTCTTAACTACCCCAGCTCATAAAATCCAGATGGCTATGATCTCTTCAACCATCATGTAGGAGGGGCACTTCAAGGCACCAGCCAACCCCGAGTATGTCGATTCTCCTCCCTGCCCCAAGCCTGGTGGCACAGCCAGGTCTTCAACTTCCTCCGGAAGGCTAAAAGTGATGGGGCTAATCTTACCTCCGGGGGCAAGATGTTCCAAAGGGCGGGCGCTACTGCCAAGAAGTCCTGCCTCCTGGACCCCGCCAGATGGAATTCTCTTATTGACGGGGTCCGCAGCATGCCCTCTCTGCATGAGTGGGTGGGACAGGCTGATGATACGGGGAAGAGGTGGTCCCTCAGGTAACCTGGTACCATATGATGTAGGGCTTTCAAGGTGATAACCAACACCTTGAATTGGACCCGGAAGCAAACTGGTATCCAATGCAGCTCACGTAGCAAAGGTGTTATGTGCGCTTTTCTAGGGGCACCAAAAATAGCCCACATGGCCGCATTCTGGACCAGCTGAAGCTTCCGGATACTCTTCAAGGGTAGCCCCATGTAGAGCGCATTGCAGTAGTCTATATGGGAGATAACAAGGGCATGAGTGACTGTCCGAAGGGCTTCCCAATCCAGGAAAGGGTGCAACTGGTGCACAACACAAAGCTGTGCAAAGGCCCTTCTGGCCACGGCTGCCACCTGCTCTTCCAGCAGGAGCCGTGAGTCCATGAGGACCCCCAGGTTACGCACCGGGTCTGTCTGGGGCAGTGCAACCCCATCCAGAACTAAAGATGACAAAGTCCCGGATACGGAGGAACCCTTAACCCACAGCCACTCCGTCTTACCAGAGTTCAGCCGAAGCCTGTTGTTCCCCATCCAGACCCCTACAGCCCCCAGGCACTGAGAGAGGGCGGTCACAGCATCACTTACCTCACCCAGGATGGAGATATACCAATGAGTATCATCGGCATACTGATGATACCTCATCTCATGGTGACGGATGATCTCACCCAGCGGTTTCATGTAGATGTTAAATAGGAGAGGAGAGAGGACTGAGCCCTGCGACACTCCACAAAGGAGAGGTCGAGGGTCGGATCTGTCCCCCCCATCACCACTGACTGGGACAGGCCCTGGAGGAAGGAGGTGAACCAGCACAAAACTATGCCGCCCACCCCCAACTCCCTGAGCTGACCCAAAAGGATACCATGGTCAATGGTATCGAAAGCCGCTGAGAGGTCAAGAAGAGCCAGGATGGATGCACTACCCTCATCCCGCTCCCACCAGAGATCATCCATAAGTGAGACCAATGCCATTTCTGTCCCATATCCTGGCCTGAAACCTGACTGAAAGGTTGACTGACTGAAACCTGACTGAAAGATAATCCGTTTCCTCCAGAATCCTCTGGAGTTGTAATGCCACCACTTTCTCAACCACTTTCCCCAAAAAGGGGAGGTGGGAGACTGGATGAAAATTATCCAGTACAGTAGGGTCCAATGATGGTTTCTTGAGGAGGGGTTGTACCAGTGCCTCCTTAAAGGCAGCTGGAAACACCCCCTCCCTCAAGGATGTATTAACCATCGCCTGGACCCAACCACATGTCACCTCCCGAGCTGCTTTCACCAGCCAGGAGGGACATGGATCTAATTGGCAAGTGGTAACATTTACTGTCTGGAGGATCCTGTCCACTTCTTCGGGTCCAACAGGATCAAACTGTTCCCAGATAACATGGTAAGTACGATCTCTTGGTATCTCCACAGACCCTGCCTCATGCTTGGAGTCTAGTGTAGAGTGGATCCGAGTGATTTTGTCTTGCAGATGCTCCGAGAACTCCTCTGCATGGCCCTGTAGGTGGGTCACTGCACCCACCTTCCCCAAAAGAGATTGAGTGATTTTAAATAGGGCCATTGGGCGGCATTCTGCAGGCGCAATAAGAGCGGAGAAGTACTGATGCTTTGCCGCTTTTATCACCACCAGGTAGGCCTTAGTAGCGGCTCTAACCAGTGTTCAGTCGGATTCGGTCTTTGTCTTCCTCCAGCAGAGCTCTAGATGTCTCTTAGTCCTCTTCAAAACCCTCAGCTCCTCCGTAAACCACAGGAAGCATCGAGTGTGATGAGGCAAGAGAGGTCGCACAGGTGCAATCCTGTCCAAGGCCCCAGCTGCCTCCTTATTCCAGGTGGTGGCCAGGGCCTCCGCTGGACCGTGCTGCAGATCCCCGGGTATAACCCCCAGCTCCCTCCAAAACCCTACTGGGTCCATCAGTCGCCGGGGGCGGACCAATCAAATGGGTCCTGCCTCCCTGCGGAGGGGGGTGGCATAAGAGAATCTCAAGGCCACCAGGGCGTGATCTGACCATGACAATGGGGAGAGCTGTAACTCTCCCCTCAGGTCACATTGCCACTGCTCTGACAGGAAAACTAAATCTGGGGTGAGGCCACTGTCTCGAGTTGGGTTGCAAATAATCTGAGTCAGGCCCATGGCTGCCATGGTAGCCATGAATTCCCGAGCTGCCTCAGAGGCCCGCCCCAGGGAAGGCAGGTTGAAGTCCCCCAGAACCATAAGCCTGGGGAACTCCACTGCCAACCCTGAGATGGCCTCCAGCAGCTCAGGCAGGGAGGTTGCCACGCAGCAGGGAGGCTGGTACAGCAGCAAAACTCCCAACTGCTCTTGTGCACCCAACTTGAAAAACAGGGTCTCACAACCAGCCACTTGTGGGGCAGGGCCCCTGAAGGCCACCAGAGACTCCCAGATGACAACTGCCACCCCTCCCCTACTTATAATATGAATTATAAGTACAACTTTTCCCTTGTAATCTTCACTCAGTGCTCCGTTCACTATCCAGCAAAGAAGTTGCAGCCTGATTTTCACCATTAAGCACCAGGAAAGTCCACTGGTTTTGTTTCAATGAATTTCTAAGTAATTATATTTACTTAGCCAAGTCTCCCACCTTAATCAGCTGTTCAACTAACTGACCAAACTCAGTCAGGAGGGCTTTGGCTAGCCTCTCATATGGCTTTCAGGAACTTGGACAGGATCGCTAACGACAAAGTTATGATGACAAAGTTTCCATTTATGTACAATATACAAAGGAACATTCCCTGCCCCCAACCCTGACAGTATTATGACATCCCTATTTGGAATATTCCCAAGGCAATATACACCATCTGAAACATGATGGGGTACTGACAGCAATTTAAAGCTTCCTTCTAGCAGGCCTCCCACAGATAATTGCAATGCGGAGACCATTTGCTTTCCCTGAGGGCCTCAGTTGCCACAAAATGTCTTTGTCTCCACTGGCATTGAGGGGTGCAATCTGCACTGCCACTGCATCACTCCTGGGGAATTAATTCCATTATCCCCTTCCAGACATGGAAAGTGAGACATGACTGCTAAGGAGGGAGAAAGTCTGTATGGAGGTTGGTTCTGGGCTGGGGATCGTTCCTGCTTTAGACATGGGGGTGGGATGGGGTGGGGGGCATTGTTCAAAACCAAACCAAGTGGATTTCTGCATTTGAAAGAATCACACTGAATGTTGATCATGACTGTCCAAAAATTGCAAAAAGCTATAAGCTAACAATGTGGAAATGCTGCAGGGGAACAACACAATTTCCATGAATAAAATCAGGCTGTCCTCCAAATGTATTAACTGGGGTTGCCAACTTAAAAAAAACATTCTGGCAGGGTTTCTTGCTTGGCACAATCAGGGATCTAGATTACATAGCTGGCTGCAGCAGTAGATCTGCCTGGTGTTCAACATAGCAGGCTTGTAAATGCAATCAAATGAAAGAGGATGGGGCTAAGCATGGCAAGTTAAAACAGTTCTTCCTGCCAGCCTCCCTCAGCCCTGTTCTGTATTTAAACAGATGCACAAGAGATACTGTAATTTAAGAGCCATATGAGGCCTCAGAGTATGATTAACCCCATGCAAATTAATCAAGCAAGTTTAGGTGTCAACAGATCTACTTGCTCTTGATGGGCAGAGATGACTGATGTCTCTCTGAAGTTTGCCATCCTTCTTCCCAACTGGCAACTTCCCCTTGGCTCTAACCAAGTCTCCTTCCTGCTTGGTCCAGACTGGCATATAGATGCCCATTGCCATTATATTTGAAGGCAGCATACGTCAACAACTGGGAACCTGGTTAATTGGGAGTACTTGGATGCCCCACCCCAATCATAAAACTTACATCCACAGCTTGTCAGTTCTTCAGTAGTGTGAGGCTGTTAGAGAGCAAGAAAGAGACAAATGACTTGACCCAGGCCAGAATACATACAAAGCAAAGATGGGCATGGAGCCCTAAATATGAAGCCACTCCTTTGAATCTACATTTGCTGCTGCAGCAGGAAATTCATTTCAAACTGAGCAGTTGACTAGGGACTTGACAGAAGTGATTTAAGAGCAGAAATGAAGGTACTTGCTACACACTCTGTTCCCCAAGTCTTTCCACTTCCTATAATTATTGTTTGCTATAGTGCCATAGTATGCATATGCCCATTATTCAAACATGATTGGGACTCTTTTTCCCCCCTTTCCCTGGCCCATTTCCTTGGTAATGACAAATGACTGGTATTCTCACAGCCACCTGGAGAAACAAAACAGATTAGGAAAGTGAAATGCTTCTTCTCATTTTACCTCCATCTTATAAAATGGTACAGCCCCAACATCCCATGGGTTATTCCTTTGTTATTTCTTTTTCAATTAGTGTACCCACCAGTGAACAGTATTCTGGGAAGAATTACACACTCATTATTCCATATAGCAGCACAGAATTATAGATTCATTCAGGTACGGTGAAAACCACACACACACCCTGTGGATATTCCTCGCTTTTTCCCCTTTTAATACAAAATGTTGCCAAATAGTGGTTTGCATTAGATGTTAAAAAGCCAAAGGATAATTAAAATACTAAATATAAATATTTTATAACCTCTGCATGAAATATTTGGACAAAGCTTCTCTCTCCTTATATTTTGCATGAATCCTGGGTGGTAAAATTAGAACTAGTCTTTAACTCTGATTGCATATAACTTTCCTCTTTAATTTCTAATGAAGGATTGAGTTTTGGGGTTCCTACCTAAGCTAAAATATATCTGTATCTAATTATGCATCCAGGGCCAGGCCTACTGTTGGGCATAATCAGGCTATAGCCACAAGAATGAGATGGTGAGAATTGGAGAGCAGAGTGAAGTGTTGAAGAGCACAATGGTCATCGTGTGATATGCTCTATGTGGCTTAAGCCAGGGAGGAGCAATCCTATGCCTACTGGTGGTCTTGGGATTCAGCTTCCATTAGCCTCACCCAGCATGGTGAATGGGAAGGGATTGAAGTAGTTTAGAACTACCCCTGCCCTGAGCTAACCTGCTTAGATATTATAAAAGACACAATCTCACTGTCAATGATAGATAACTATCCATCTAGTCAGCTTCTGAGGGTATGCTACGAATGGCAAAAAAGCCACATTTAATATCAGTTGCTCCCTTTATTCTCTCAAAGGTCTGAGAGCAAAGCAAAAGCAATATGTCTGGAAGGGTCATAAATAGTTCCCCCAGAGAACCAGTTATTTTTCTAGTCTTTCTACCTGACATGATGAGCCAAAAACTCATCTGCTTGCACGTTGCATCCTGACTTTTGTCTGCCTATTAAAAGTGCTGCTTCCTCCAGGCTGCCACCATGCCCCCTGTCTTCCACAGCACACAAGAAAGATTGTTTTCAAAACTCTCTGTGTGAGAGATTATCCCATGAGGTAATCAGGGTTTTTTTTGCTCCCCATGTTGCACCACCACCAAGTTGCATTGTGGCAGGGCTTGTCTGTGAAATAGAATGAGGGGGGAACCATTTTATCTTTTGAATCAGGTAGTAAAGGACCGTGCTCAGAAAACCATGTCCATCAGGATAAAAGAATTCTTGTCTCATCTGTATCTTCACAAGGACGCAAGTTTTTTCAGTGCACCTTAAGCTTAGCAGATGACCATCCAAGACAAATAGAACCAAAGAAAGAGCAAGGCAATATTTTTACTGGACTAAATATGGCTAGGATGAATATATGTCTTCTGTGACATTTATCAGAGGGTGTAGAACAGGATGGACAAGATGAAGACATCTTACAGTCTACCTATCGTGGAAGCTCCATGGTCTACTCCACAGTGGCAATAGATATCATCAGGGTTAGTCAACCAAGACACCTCAAAGGATGCTGCATACATTGGTGCTGGTGGACTATGGCAATAGATGCCAGACATGCCGCATTTATTATAAATCCTCCAGGGTCTCTTGAGTGCATGCTGTTTTTTAAATCTTGTCTTCACCTGTATTGCTCTGAAAGTTTCTAGTATATTCCTTTGGTGGTTTCAAGCATCTGACTTCCATTTTCCATGTCCTTTGCCAAGCAAATAAATTGGAACTGTATTTTCAGAGGTAGTGGCTTCCTGTTTGCTCTCTTGTATATAGAGTTACATGTAAATCTAAATCTAGAGACTGATATCATGTAATAGCTCCAGAGAATAAACAGTGTGAACCCCAAAGTAATAAACAATAAGAAAAAAGTCCCCAGTTACTATACAGACGAGCTATATTTTGCCCCAGTGGTTGATGAATCATCAGTCTGGATACAAGAATAAATTTTTGTGTAGGCAGCTCAATAGAGAAATTTATCATAGATTACCTGTATTGATCTTTTCAAGTGTTGCATTGTGCTGCTGGTGGTATCTGTTTCTTTCTCCCCAGCATGGCTGTTTTTGGAACCATGTGTGCTTTGTCACAAGCAGCACACTAGAAGAATTAGCCGTACCACATAATGTTTTCTGTATTATCCTGAAAGACCTGCATTTTTCCTTGCACTATGTGCAGATATATCCCCACTGTCTTAAAAAAAACTTTGCTTTATCCAGGCCATCAGACTTCCTCTTTCTCTTTGATTAGAATCCAGCTGGATCAAAGGGCTAGATAGTGTGAATTCATGGTGTACTCCATGAATTTGATTTCAGGCACGTGAACCACAGTAACTTTTGTGTCCTGAACATAGCATTGCAGTTTTACATTTGAATGTGTTGATGGCTTTGGAACTCCATTTCGATGCTGCTCTTCTTACTCTGCCTTCAGATACAAAAGATGTTCCACTGTGTTTGGACGTACCTTGATGCTTAGGAACACACCACGCCAACCCTCTCTGCCTGATGTGGTCTACTTTTCATCTTGCTAGCTCAAGTAGAATTTGAAGATATTCCATAGGGATATGTCAGATAGTGACTATGTCTGTTCACTTTTTCCTTCTGAATAACTGCATCAATGTAGGCAGAACTGTGAACTGTGCTGGGGGAGCTGAGTCTTTCACTTGGGAAACAAGCACTCAATCCCAGTTTCTGTTTGAAAATATAATGGAAGAATTCATAAGGGTGACTATTCAAATTTTATTATCTTTGTCAAAAAAGTGGCCTTAGTTTTATTTACTTTAAATAAATTTTTTAAAGCCACCCAACTCAAAATGTATGAGTTGGGTGGCTTTAAAAAGAAATTGTACTTTGTCCAGAAAACGTACAAATATAAAACCAGTACATATCTTTAAAAATCACCACAAAAAACCCACAATATTTGAACAGTCTTCATTTGACAGAATCATAGGATGAAGCAGGAGGCCTAATGCTTTCCTGTCACCTGTGCATTGCAAAAAAAAAAGGGGGGGTATCGGGGAGAAGCTGCTCACATACTTAATTCTCTTTGCACAAGATTCAAAATAATGCTAGGTATCTGAGAGATTGAATGTGTGAGGACCTGAATGCCTGATTAGTTCTTGCTATTGCTTGATGCATTCTGATTTACATACAGTAACAATTCCTTTGAGAGAAGATGTCATGCTAGGATTGATCTATAACTAAGTAGGACTATGACTACAGAGGAAAGTGTCAAAGACCCAGACTGTAATAAGAGGTCTCACAAAGAAAATAGTAGAGTAAGCAGGCAGTTGAGATGCAGCAGGGGAGAAAGGGAGTTAAAGAGAAGCTCGAGGGAAAGACTGAGAAGCTGGGCAAAACAGAGAAGCTGGACAGCTCAGCAAAAAGTCTAGGGAGTGTAATGGTTAGAATGTTGACCAGAAGTGTACAGAGCCAAGTTCAGGTCCCAACTCAAATATGAAGCTTTCCAGATGACCTTCGCCAATCATTCTGTTCCAGACTAGTCTACCTTCTACAGCTGTTATGAGAATAAAATGTATTCAGGTTTGAGCTTCTAGGTAAATGTAAAAATTATCTGAATGATATATATGTTAATGGTTTTCCTACTAACAGATTAAGGTGCTATTGTATCTAATCATTTTGGCCGGGTGCAGAGGTTCAATTCAACTGCCCCCTTTTTGAATGTTAATTATTGCACCTGGGGGGGGGGGAACCTGCCTGGACTTGTTTCAGTTCCTTTTTCTCTTCTGTGCAGGCATGTAGCAAGCCAGGTAGCTCTCAATGAGAGCTAAGTCCTTTAAATATGTTTTGCTTTCATTTTGCTTTCTGTAAATAAATTATTTTTATAGAAATGCCTGGTGTGTGACTTTTCTGATCTCTCCTGGGCCAAAGGCTTTCCCAGCAATCTGCCAACAATATACAATCCACCTTCCTTAAGATCTCAGAGCAAAGAGATACGGATTTCACGTTATGTCAGATCCTGTCTACAAGGTTTTACATGACTTCCAACCCTTTCTTGGAGGGAGAGGGGAAATTATTTTTTAACAGTCTATGTTCTGTACAGTGTTTTTATGTACTGGTCTATGTGGAGTAAATATAGATTATATGCATCATAAATCAGAAAGAATATGTCAAGATCAAAAGGAACATGTTAGAGGGCACAAGATCCTGAAGAAAAGTGTCAAGGGGCAGAAACAGGCCAAGAAAAAGAGTGAGGGAAGAAGCAGGAGGCTGGAAAGGAAGGTGGACAATAGTTTTTGGAAATAATGGAAGAAAAGTGGATCTACAGTTTGCTACCTACAGTAAAACCTCAGTTTCCTGGACCTTGATTCAGCAGATGGACAAATAATAATGCAATGGATAAAATTTTAATTCAGACTTCAAGCCAAACACAGACAAAAATTGGTGTTTCCAAAGCAGTCTGGACAATTAACATCATTTGTGTCATTGTGTAACTGATATTTTTACGTCATCTGTGTAAATTTATGCCATTTGCATAATTACTACTGATGTAAATGTCACAAATTGATGCAATTAACAACACGCAAATAACAATAATTACGTACATTCAGATTCAACAGACAGTCAGATTTAACAGTTCCTCTTCCTCTAAAACAGTCCATAAGGGTTTAGCTTACTTAGTAGCAATCTTTATATCAGTGTTTCCTTACGTATCTCAACATTTGATGAATTTTTCACTAACATTTTATAAAATTCCTGGATATTTTTGTTGTTGTCCAGCTGTAGTTCAGTCCATGAAAAAACACGTATCTATCGAGGTTTTGAAAAGCGGCCAAAAGTGCCAAGCCAAAAAACCCTTCCCAAATAGCTTTAGATGGAAACAATTAACATCTCAAGTTTATATTCTCTTTCAGAAAGCAGCTAAAAGGCATTCAAAAGCAACAATACTGGCATTCATTGACAAAAGCTCATCTTGGCTCATTTGGAGCCTTTGCCAGCACATGTTCATTCTTTCTTTAGCTAGATACCAAGCAACAGTGCAAAGCCCCATGTCTTCTGACGAGAAAGCTTTCAGCAGTTATTACTCTAAAACAGTCAACTGAAGGACATGGTCCTTGCAAAAAAGAAAAGAAATAAAATTGGCTCCAGCAGTATTTGTACTGTCTATCATCCTGTGGGCCAGTGCCACCCATGTCAAATACTTTCTGTCTCCAGAAAGGTAAGGATGATAAAATTGATAAACCTGTCTCTTATATTTAGAAGTAAAATGAACATAGATGGAATGAATAAGCAAGCTGTCCAGACAAGTCTGTATCACATAAAAATTCTCCTGGATTGGCAAGTTCTGAAGACCGTGACCAGTAACAAGACATAATCATATATATTTAAGTCATCTTGATTTCAGTAGGAAAATATTCAGTTTATTTGACTTAAAACCAAATGCCATTTCTTTCCAAGGTCAGGTCCAAATTCATTAGCAAACTACTCTACCTTGGCCAAAGTTCATATAGTTAGAATTTTATCATCATAGATGTCCTGGGAGTACAAAGCAACTTATCAAATTATGCTAAATATAGAAGAGAGTTAGACCTACATCTGCCAAATGAGGTTACTCTGGATTGAAATCATGAAAAGGAATGCACCTTAAGCGCTCCTTATTCTCATCTTAATATTACTATTTCAACCATTTCTAATCATGAAGCATCAGAGTTCCACTAAACCAAATAGATATTAGTAATAAATTAGAATATTCTTTCAGTATGATTTTTGAACCATAAATACAATGAAATTTCATAACTGCTTTAAACAGTCCCCCAGATTGTAAGTTATACACTGCCGTATGATTTTAATATCATACACCATTAGTATTCATAATATCTTCTAATGAAGTAGAGTATTTGAGAAGGGCCATAAAGCGAGAAGTTTCCTTCCAATATAATATTTGCAAAAAAAGTATTTTAACATTATCTTCTGAGCACATACTATATCATGGAAATAGCATATTCAAATTGGCTATCTATGTGATTTCCTTTTCCTGTGATAATATACTGATGATCTTGTATTTCTAAAATATGAACTTGATCCTTAGCTACCATCTGATTTAGAGTTTTCTAAAGTAAAGCCACCAAGAATGCCAAATTATATGTGCCAGTCAGGTGTTGAATGGGAATATCTTCTCAACAACCATCCACCTCAGAATTCCAGAAACAGCACGCAATAGCTGTTGGAGTACGTTCTTAGTTTGTAGGAGGAGGACCAGGTCCGAACTCATTCTGCCTGAGGCACTGTTGGTATTCTTTGATTTCTACCTCTTTGGATAGTCACCTAGTCTGCCTGCATTGTTTAACTGACCTTTTGCCAAGAAAAGAGCAACTGAGGAAAGAACTTTGTGCCAATTCATACAATGCTGGAAAATTTAAAAGTAAATTTGATGGGGGGGAAGGGGAAGCAAAAGTGAACCAGCTAGATCTAAAAAGTAGGGAGCAATGGATGACATTTCAGAATTTGAGGCTGCTTCAAGAGATTGGCTTGGGTCCAAATTTATTCAAAGAATAGACTTATTGAATTCAGTTGGGGCTATGGTAAATTCAATTCTTTTCAGTTACTTTTCTAAAGCCCACTGAAATCAAATCAAACCAAGACTTTATTATGGTCATTGATCAGAAACCTTATATTATATTATATTATATTATATTATATTATATTATATTATATTATATTATATTATATTAATATAAATATATAATATAATATAATATAATATAATATAATATAATATAATATAATATAATATATATAATTCAACATATAATGGTACATTCAATATTCAATTTTCATACGTAAGCAAAGTTTCCGCTGCCTTGATGGTGACCTTTTGATGGCATGTCCATGTTGCTAAGTAGAAAAAATTTGTCACAGAATAGATGACGTTAGGATTCCTGCCAGCTATATGGTATCTTACATTAACTTCTTCAGTACAGCTGGGAAGATTTTTCTAATAATAGCCATAATCTTAAATCAGAATAAAAGGCACAATCTAGAAAAACATGCTCCATGAATTCCATCACACTTGATCTTCATGCAGTACTGGAACATTCTGGAATCTTCCCCCCAGAATGACTAAAGGGAAAGCCTTAAAGCTATCTGTGGAAAAGGCCCATCTATAATTGGAGTAAGTAAGCAAATACAACTATCTTGCAAGCCCACTGAAATCAACAGACTTAATGAGGTAATCTGTTCTAGGGTCAAACAATCGAAAGCATCAACTGTCCATTATTATAAATCTTTCTTATGTTTCATTAATGTATTTATAAACCATAGTTTTTGCTCACCATAGCCAAGTGATAAGGCTCAAAGACTTGGGCCTAGAAACAGTGTTAAAAATACTTGGCCAGTGTAACCCACAACACACATATATTGTTAAATGTTTTTTTTAAGTCAAAGAAACACATGGCACCCTAGTTGAAAAATAAAAACCCTTATTGCTAAATAGAGAAAAGTTAAGCAGATTATACCTAAATAGATAGGAGACCACCCAGGAAATCCCAGAGCTATCACCAACCCTCGGAAGTTAGAAAAAGCACCCAGAAGAATGCAATAGAAAACCATTTCCATATTGTTGCCAAAAACCCAAGAGGGAGATGTCCATGTCCAGTGCTCCCCAGAAGTCAAACTTGACCTGAGGAAGACTTTCCCTTTCAGATGCCATCACTTTGCAAACACACTAGGCTCTCAATTAAAACAGTGGCTTCTAAAAAGGGAGGGAGAAGGAGCCTTTGCGGTGCCAAAGAAACCATGGGAAAATTCCTAAATAGTTGGACTTAGTCTGAATCAAACTTGCTGCTTTAAGGAACCCCACAAACTTCTTAAGGAATGACTGACTCTAACAGAGCTCAGGGTGCTATTTCAGTCACCTTCCTGAAGGAGCCAGAATGATTTGATTTCTCAGGCATTGGATCTGAATCAAGAATATATGAAAAAAGAAGCTACCTCTTTGGTCTCAGGAAATAGGTTAACTCACCGGGCAAGGAAAGCAGGAGTCATCTGCCAGTCTCCTCAGGGAAAGGAAAGATTAGCATATAAAGAGGTCTAACCTTATCCAGAGCATCTTCTGAGAAGTATTACATAAAGCAGGAAGTTTGGAAAAGCTTACCACACACCTATCTCCATTCAAATGGAATCTTTTGAAGTTCTGTATATTAATTGAGAGGAAATTGAAAATCTTACATCTTACATTGCTAGGTTTTATTAATTCTTGGTTCCAACAACTAATTATGGAGATATGGAAATAGAGAAAATCAAACTCAAAGTATTATTATTTAATTTCATAGTAATTAACAAGTTTGGAAGCAGCAGAACACATGCTCTGCATGAGGCTCCAGGTTCAAAACCCTCCAAATCGGCTGTGCTTGCAAAAAACAGAGAACAGTTTCTGCCAGTTCAAAAGCACAGGGCTGGACTAAACACCTCTCACATAAGCACATTCATAATCTGTTCCTTTAAGGTGCAGACAAGATCCTCCAAAACCTGGAACTGCTCTTGTTTAAGCTAGCTTGTTGATTATAAATTCAATTAAATGCAGTGTAATTAAATGTGTGCCCTAAAAGAGGGGCCTCACACAGAGAGTGAGGTGGTTACATAATTTTTTGAACTGAGAAGCCATACCTGGCTTAAGGCACCTTGCTCTTTCTTCTAGGAACATTCCAAATAAGAATAAGTTACAACACTAAGGCATGGTGGTTGGTGTTCCCACATTTTTTGCCCCCCTCCAGGTGATTTTGACAGTAGCTTCCATATCTCTTTCAGCCATAGGGTATTTGATTAATTTCTGAAAGTAAATTCATAATGAATTCTGAAGGTTAAGTCATAATGACAATGTCTATCATTTCAAAGCATCTTGTTCATAGTCTCAAAAATCCTCACAATTCTCCTAGTGAATTCAGAATTAAATTTAAATCTCCTTCAAGTCAAGCCTGACTCCTGGTGATTCCATGGACATATCCAGGTAGTTACTTGTCAACAGTATGGAAGTGTTTCCTCCCACCCCCCACCCTCAGCAATACAGTCTGGCCTACAACAATGGGATTTCCTGGTAATCTTCCACCAAGGACTAATCACATTCAACTCTGCTTCGCGTTTTGCAAGTCCAGCTACAGTGGAATAGGTGCTAAGGCTGTGGAAAATTCTTTAGTCCAGGAATGGAACATTCTGGAGAACACCAGAATGTTCCATTTTCCTCTAGACCAGGCATGTCCAACTCGTGGCCTGCAGGACGCATGCAGCCCTGAACAGCTAGTAACGTGGCCCCCCAAAATCATAAACTTATAACATTATTTTGCAATCTTTTTCATGACTTGATCGCACGGTGCTCGAGTGTGGACTGCGTAGGTAGAAACAATGGAATGCTGTGTAAGGGAAGGGGCAGTACAGTGCTAACGCCACCGCTGCCCACTACACACATCAGCTTGTGGTGACTTGGCGTTATATATCATATTTCAACCTACCTACATGTGTTTTGTGACAACAGGCATTTACTGTTGTTATTATTAGGGTGAGGATTGCTATGACATGTCATATTTTTTCTGGAACCTTTATTTGAATTTATAAGTAAGTTAAAACATGTTTTAGAGTAATCTGGTGAGAATTAGATGCTTTTTATTTTGCCTGAAAAGTCATATTTTGACTTTTTAAAGGTGTTATGTCATATTTCTGCTTAATTTTGTAACAAATGTCATATTTTCATCATATTTTGGTCATTGGCAACCTTCCTGATAAGCCAGCAAGTTTGAGCCAGTAAAGAAAGTGAGAATTTGCCTGTTGTTTTTTCTTATTTACTCCCCAACTCAGGGAGTGTGTGTGTGTGTGTGTGTGTGTGTCCTAACTGCCAGGAAACATGCTGAGACAAGGAACTGGTCTCTAATGTTTTATTGCTGCTACATAACAGGAAAATCCTAACAAACTGAAGAAGCGTGGGAAAACCCCAGCCATATAAACCCCAAAGGTTAAGGTGGTTCCAATCTGTGTCTCTTTGAATGGTGCTAATTCCTCAGTGCTACGCATGCGCTTAACAGTCTGGATGGGAGCCCCCTGCTCGCCATCCTTACTCATGACAGTGTATGTGTGTGTGTGTGTGAGAGAGAGAGAGAGAGGTGGGAACAAAGGCTTCTCCCCTGACCAGGCCTGAAAGAAAGGTGAGAATTTGCCTGTTTTTTCTTTTTCTTATTTGCTCCCCAACTCAGGGCTTTCTCTTTCTCTTTGTGTGTTTGTGTGTGTGTAAGAGAGGGAAAGCAACCTTTTTTAAAATGACTTCAGCAGGCAGAGGCTTCTCCCCTGACCAGGCCTGAAAAAAAAGAGTGAGAATTTGCCTTTTTTCTCTCTCTCTCTCATTTGCTCCCCAACTCAGGTCTGTGTGTGTGTGTGTGTGTGTGTGTGTGTGTGTGTGTTTGAGGTGGTGGAATCACGTGAGAGCTGCAATCTGATTTCAACATGCCTAAAAGTAGATGTTCAGAGAGTGTGAAATTACGGCATCTTGTTCAGGAATTTGGGGAGCAGATTTTCAGTAGCGATGGTGATATTTTGTTTTGTAAATTGTGTGAAGTTAAGGTATGGGCCCAAAGCATTTTAATATTCAACAACATTGTGACACCATGAAACACAAGAGGTGTTTAGCAAGATTTATCTTCACTGAGAACAGGCAACATCTCCTTTTCGAGAAAGCTTCTTCTTCAACTGCAGGTTCATCAAATACCCAGTCAGAATTTTGTAAGGATCTCTGTACAACGATGGTTACTTCAAATATTCCCTTAAGGAAATTAGGTAGTGGTAGCCTCAGGCATTTTTTTGGATAAGTACACCAGTCACCCTATTCCAAATGAATCAACTATAAGGAAAAATTACATATCTGCCTGCTATGAAGATGAGTTAGAAAAGATAAGATCTGCTGTTGACAACAATAAGATATGGGTTTCAAAAGATGAAACAAGTGATGTAAATAGAAGATATGTAGCCAATGTTATTATTGGCACTCTGAAATGTGACAAGCCTGTATTTCTTCTAACATGTGAAACTCTACAAAAAGTAAACAATTCCACTATTGCTGTGCTCTTTGACGATTCTATGAAACTACTCTGGCCGGATGGTGTAAAAAGGGGAAATATCCTTCTCTTTGTAATAGATGCTGCTCCATACATGACTAAATCAGCCAAGGGACTTAAACTTCTTTATCCAAAAATGATCCATATCACATGCCTTGCATATAGTTTACACAGGGTGGCTGAAGAGATTCGAAGCAACTATCCTGATGTAGATAATTTTGAATGGGAAAAAAATGTTCATTGAAGCTCCACTTCGAGTACGAAAGTTCAAAGAAATTGTTCCTACTTTGGCTCTCCCTCCCCAACTTGTCATGACATGCTGGGAGACTTGGCTGGATGCGGCTATGTATTATTTCACAAATTATGCTTCCTTGCAGCGAATAGTTAAAGAGTTTGACTGTTGTGAATCTTCCTCCATCAAGATTGTGCAAAATTCCTTTTCTGAAACCTTCCTGGAAACTTAGCATATATAGGACCTAACTTCAGTGGATTATCAAGAGAATCACCCACCTTGAAACTGTAGGAATGAAACTTTGTGATGCACTGAACATTGTAAAACAAACTGAGAGTGATTTAAAGCAAGCAAAGGGGAAAGTGGCTGAAAAAATAGTGATAAACTGCAAAGAGTGCTGCAATATAATCTGGGTTATTCAACACTTTGCAAAATAAGTAACGTTCTAAATGGACTTGAAGCAAAATTTGAAGACTTCGAGCCAGAATTTTCTCCAGATGAGTTTGCTTTTTTCAAATTTGTTCCTATAACCTCTTGTGATGTTGGAGTTTCTCCAGATGCAAGAACATACTGGTGGACAACAGAAGGAGTTTTGAGTTTGATAACCTCAAGATGCACATGGTCATCCAATGAAATTCTGCTGTTAATGAAAACTAATCCAGGGATGACCATTTTACTCTCAAAATGTTCATTTGATTCCTTCAATACTAGCACTTCTGCACTGGAAGTGAAGAAGAATAAACCTTTTAATTTGTGTGCGTGTGCGTGTGTAAGCACAGATTTTTAAAAATTGGGTGCTAATTTCAGAAAAATTGTAAAGTCATATTTTTGCTTTAAAAGTCATATTTTTGGTTTAATTAGTCATATTTAAACAGTTTTGAGGTCATAAATGCTTGCATATTTCTACCAGTTTTAGGTCATAGAAATCCTCACCCAAGCAGACATGTAAGTTTTCTTATTTGATTATTAAACTTTGCTTTGTTTATTTGCTTACCTAACAATTTATGATGGGCTTGTTATGTTATTTCTTAAAAAATATATTTATTCCTAAATAAATTTATTCCAGCATGGCTTCAACATCATTTCAACAGAAAACAGAACCCCAAAAAGAAAAGAAAAAAAGAAAAATCGCAGATGAAGGAAGAGTATTCAACAAAAAATGGACAGATGAGTACTTTTTTGTCACGAGTACTAAGGCACTATGCCTAATTTGTAGGGAAAATGTGTCAATTTTCAAAGAGTACAATTTGAAAAGGCATTATATGGAAAAACATGCTGCCAAATTCGAAGTGTATCAAGGAATTTGTCATAAGGACAAATTAGCAGAACTGAAAAAATCTGTGATCTCAACAGTTTTTTTTTAAAAGTCACAACTCAAAAGGACTCAAATCTAGTTATTTGGTAGCAAATCTGATGGCAAAAAAATCAAATCACCATCATTTACTGATGGTGAGGTTATTAAGCAATATATGGAAAGCATAGCAGATATAATTTGTTCTGATAAAAAAAGTGATTTTTCTAAGATCAGTTTGTCTCACCAGACTATAGCCAGGCAAATTGAAGAAATAGGAAAATCTATCAAAAGAGGTTTGATGAGTAAAGCTGCTGATTTCAAATTTTATGCTTTGGTGATGGATGAAAGTACTGATGCTACAGATACAGCTCAACTTGCCATTTTTATTAGAGGTATTGATAACGAATATAATGTCACTGAATAAATGGCTTCTTTGGTGCTATTAAAAGACACAACTAAGTCTCTTGATTTGTACAAAGCAGTAAAAATGACATTAAAGCAATTTTCTTTAACGATTGTCAACATACCTGGTATATCTACTGATGGCGCCCCGGCAATGGTTGGTAAAAGTGAGGGACTTACAAAATTGATAGAAGTGCCACTGGCAACTCACGTTTGATAAAGTATCACTGCATTCTACATCAAGAAAATTTATGCACGAAAGCTTTAAAAATGGATAATGTCATGCAAATTGTCATCAAAGCAATGAATTTCATAAGGGCCAAGGGATTGAATCATTGCCAATTCCAGGAGTTCCTTAAAAGTGTGGATGCTGATTATGAGGACATTATTTACTTTTCTGAAGTATGGTGGCTAAGTTGGGGTAAAATGCTGAAAAGATTTTATGATTTGCAAAATGAAATCAAGTCATTTATGGAATCAAAAAGAAAATTTGTGCCACAACTTGAAGATGAAAAATGGCTCACAGATTTAGCATTTTTGGTGGATTTGACTGCTCATTTAAATGAGTTAAACATGCATCTTCAAGGTGAAAACCAATTTATCACTGCAATGTTTCAAATCATAACAGCGTTTGAAATGAAACTAAGTATGGCAAGCTCAAGTTATGGAAAATAATTGTATACATTTTAATACGTGGCTAAACACAATCCTGTGAACAGCAAGAAATATTCAGCCTTGCTTTTCGGTTTGATACAGGAATTTGAGAACAGGTTTCAAGATTTCCAGAAAAGTCATCAATATATTGGCAAATTTTCAACTCCATTTTCAGTTGACATAATTACATTACCTCCAAATTTTCAAGTAGAATGCATAGAGTTGCAATTAGACATTCAACTCAAAGAAAAATGTGATCATGTCTCTCTACTGGACTTTTATAAGACCTATCTTCCCAGTAGTAAATAGTAAAAGTAAGCAAATGTCAGACTGAGAATAAGTATGTAACACATTTCACTTTCTTGTTAATACAAAGCTCCAGCCATCTGATGGTATTTTTCCAATGCGGGAAGTACAGAGAAAAAATCACATATTATCTATCTGAATCTATATAACTCAGGTTTTTCAGGAATGGAGGAATACAAAAATTGAAGTACAAAGATGTTTTTCCTCCTTTTGAAGACACAGCATGCTTGATTACAGCACTGCAGACATTTCTTCAGGGCTGCGTGAAATAACTCACATTTTTCAAAAGCCTCCTCAGCTTCTCTCTTTTCTACTATCTGCCCACATAGCTGGTTGTTAAGACACTTAGTTTGCTGCCAGCAAGCAATCCCCTAGCAATATGAGGTGGTGGACCTACAAAGAGGGAAGAATTCTTAAAAAGACAATGAAAAATCTTTGGTTTTACACATTCCGCCCAACCAACAAAAGAAAAGACTATCTTTTCAGTGCCATAGAGCATTATGTTTGAACCTTTGAATACAAAAGATTCCAGGTTCAGCCTCCAAGTAATGCTAGGAATCATCTTACTTGAAACTCTGGAGAACAGCATTGTACACTGAGCTAGATGCAACAATGATCCAATTCAGGATAAGACAATCTCTTGGGTTTCAGGAGGCAGACAAGATGACTTGGTGTCCCCATACCACCAAGAACTTGCCACAATTTGTTATGATCCACACAGTCAAAGGCTTTAGAATAGTCAAGAAAACAGAAATAGATGTTTTTCTGAAACTCCCTGGCTTTTTCCATTTCCAGCGGATATTGGCAATTTGGTCCCTAGTTCCTCTGCCTTTTCTAAACTCAAAGAAAAATTTGATCATGTCTCTCTACTGGACTTTTATAAGACCTATCTTCCCAGAGAAAAATATCCCTCACTTCACAATCATGCTTTATTCATGACGTCGCTTTTTGGCAGCACATACATTTGTGAGCTATTATTTTCAAGGATGAAGCACACGAAGAGTAAAATTAGAATTAAAATTTCTGATGAGCACCGTGAGAACTCACTGAGAATTGCAACCACTTTCATCGAACCAGACACTGAAGCATTAGTTTCACAAAAACAAGGTCAAATATCCCACTAGTTTTATGTTGCCCTCTTTTCTAAATTTTATCATAAAAATATTTAAAAATAAATGAAGTTTTATTACTTATACACATTAACTATATTATATATTTTATGTATGGCCCAAGACAATTCCTCTTCACTCAGTGTGGCCCAGGAAAGCCAAAAGGTTGGACACTCATGCTCTAGACCATACCAAATCTTTCCTCTGACCCTGATGTTCCAGGAGTGATTTAGCAGTTACCAGGAGGAAATCCTATAAATCAGAACTGATTCACAATGTTCTGAATCACCCCTGGAACTGCAAGGTCCAGAAGGAAATGCAACATTCCAGAGGTCTTCAGTACATTTCATTCCTGGATCAACAAAGTTTGCACATCCCTAGAATGTGCTATCACCATATTTTCAGATAGCATACCAGTTAAAAAAAAAAAGAGTTCACACAGTGCACTGACGAATTATGTTGTTTTGCCTTAGTGAACCCAATAATTGTGGTTCATTCCAAACCACAATAAATAAAGTGTAAATGAAGCCATGACCTAGCACAATATTTGAATCCAACTAGAAAGTGCCTTACTTAAGGCCATCCAGTAAGACCAAGCAACTGAGCAAAACTTTAAAAGACTAAAAGGAGAGGTAATATTAAACTGGTGCTGCAAGGAACAGTTTATCATCTAAATATTTTTCCAAATGTTGGGAAATCCAAAGTCTTTTTTTAAAGTATAATAATAAAGGATATATGTCTTTTTAAAAAGATCCTGGTTAAAACAATTCATGTGAAAATAGAGTGCCCAAAAGATCTAAAGTAACCAAATTATTCTTGAACATCCTCATCAAATGATGGCAAACTAGAAACACAAGTCTACCGTGATCAACCCACACTAACCAAGTGCTCCATTACCAAAATAACAACACAACTTCCCACAAGAGGAGCTGTGTAAGAACATTATTCAGACGAGCATAAATGCACTGCAGCAACCCAGAACACCAGAAGAAGGAAACAGACCACTTATACAGCATCTTCCACCAAAATGGATACCCATGCAACTCTATCAAAAACTGCCTGACCACTCAACCCACTACAGCACAACCAACACAAGCTATGAAAAGGTTAACACTGCCATACATCAGAAACATCTCAGAAACTACCAACAGACTTGTCCTAACAGTCAGGAACCACGCTGAGACAAGGAATAGGTCTCTAGTGTTTTATTACTGCTACATTAGACATAAAATCCTAACAAACTGAAGAAGCGTGGGAAAAACCCAGACAGAAAGTCAAGGCAGGTCTGATCTGTGTCTCTTTGAATGACTGCTTAACTCCTCAGTACTACGCATGCGTTTTCCCCCCTGGATAGGAACCCCCTCCTGCTCACCATCAGTACTCATGACAAGACTGTTAAAACCACATGGCATCACCGTAGCACACAAACCAACCAAAGACCTTCAGAACATCTTAAGCAAACCAAAATACCCAGTAGCTCAAGAAGAAAAAACAGGAGTCATCTGCAACATACAGTGCAAAGACTGTAAGAGCCACTATGCAGGACAGCAGAGCGCATCCATGAACACCAACCAGCAGTCAGAAGACACGATGAGAACTCCTTAATCTCACAACACATGGACAGACTCAACCATAGTTTCAACTGGGAAACTGTGAGCATCCTAGACCAAGCCAAATCCAAAAACACCAGAGAATTCCTGGAAGCCTGGCACTCAGGCAAGTCAGCCATCAACAGGCACACAGAAGTAAACAACATTTACATACCATTCAAAAGAGACAATAGAAAAGCCAAAAGACCAGAACACCTCCTCGCCAGCAATCAACACTCAGATATGCAAAGATTAACACTAGGATTAACACCAGATGAACAATCAAACAGTACACAATACTGTACACAATCAAGGAACTATTAGTTCAGTCAATCAACCAAGCAGCAAACAACAGCCCAATCAAGGAACTCCCAAGAACAAAACAACACCCCCACCATTACAAGCAGGACAAGCCACTGTATATAAACAGAGAGCAAGGCCCTCTCCCTTTTCACACTGAAGATGTTGCATAGTCTGGCAACGAAGCGTCTGCAAGAAAACAACAGGGCTCAGAGAGCACCAAGGGCTCCACATAACCAAATTATATATGACTCCACCAGCATACAAGAAAAGGCAGTTTTCTTATATCAGGTCAGGTCATTGATCCATCTAGGTAAACATATTAGGCTAAAACGTGGTCTTTTTGGGGGGTGGCTCAGTGTACCGTAATTAGTTTTACTTCAAAATGTTGTTTGTATCAATGCTATTGAATTAATACAGTAAAACATGTTTTCAATTAATCCTGATTAGCAGGTTGTCCAAACACAGCCTCAGTGCAATCAGCCCTGATTATCAGTGTAGATTGGGGCTACCTGATCTACAAAAATCCAGATAGCCACTAGACGGCAGGAAAAGGATACAGAAAACCGTTGATGATTGCATCATTTCTTTACAAGGATAAGGCTTTTGACCATGAGAACAAATAGCAAGAGATAGAACCGAGGGAGTTGTCCCTGTCTCTGGATCTGACCTGGCCTATAAGGACTTAAATAAATCTCTGTGTTTAAAAGATATGGGAACTTCCTTTCTCTCTGCAAGAGGCCATTTAGATAAAGTGAGCTTGCCTATCTTATATATGAATATTACCTTTTACTTCAAATATAATGAAAACATTCATTGATAGCTGGGCTAAGCCTATACTCTGCATCCTAGAGAACTACATTATGAGCATATTTCTTTTTAATTAAGGCCACCTGCTACTTAATTACTTGGTATTCTTTTAGCCCTTGTGTATGCTCAACAGAACATCCTCTAACAAGGGCTCTGCTGAATTCAAATCCCCAAAACACTTTTTTTAAGATTTTTTACCCCACCTTTATTATTTTTATAAATAACTCAAGGCAGGGAGCATCCCTAATACCTAGTCATGACTAAGGTGGGATTAGAACTCTCAGTCTCCTGGTCCCTAGCCCAGTGCCTTCACCACTAGACCAAACTGGCTCTCTCCCTTTGTTCTCACCTAGTGGTTGTCCAGAACTGTGCAGCCTCAATCTGGATAGCCCTAATGGAGATGCGCTTTCTGATGAAAATGTCAGATACAAAACCTGAGATATTTATGTATGTATTTATTTATTTAGCATGCAAAGTAGATGCTGTGCTATTCAGTCTTCTATGCTGGGTGAATACTCTCTGCCTCTAGAGAAAAGCATCATTTTCCTGCTTCCAGCTGAGGATTTCAGAAAGCCAACAAAAAGAGAGGAGAATAGTAATTATTATCTCCTTTACTGGAACAGATGAAAGACCACGTAGCACTCCATGGTATTTCTGCAATGGTTTCCGCACATCTTTGAAAACTCAAAGAAGGCAGGATCTGAAGTTCCTCAGAAAGTTAGACTCCTGATCCTTCCAACCCAGGGCTGTAAATGGAAGCAGCCCTCCAGCAGGTTTGTCCACCACTTAAAAAATCTTACCTGCCATCTCAGGCATGCATAGATGTGTGCTCTGGAATGATGGCCTTTCCCATTCCCTTATAAGAACTTCTTGTTCTGATATCTACTGATATGGGATCTTCCTCCTTTGATATATACTGATTTGGGATATCTGATTCTGTTCATAGAGATATGCTAAACTTCTGAGTTTCTCCGTGAATGTAACTCATACAAGGGTTGTGGGAGTATTTGAGATCCTTGGGCCCCAAAATATATTTCAGGCTGTTCCTTTCTCTTTGTTTAGCCTGCTGCAGCTGATACCACATAGCAATTTTCAGAGAAGAAAACATGCAGACTTTTGAACATGCTCATTAAGTGGCTGGCGTCAGCTTAGCTTTTTATTATATACAGTTATGCTAAGCTGGTTTTCCCCCATATACACAACCAGCAAAAACACTGCTCAAAGGCTAAAAGGAAAGAACTGATTGTATCATTTTTTTTAAGTAGACCCAGAGGACAAGAATAGTCATGTAACTTCTAAATTGATGTTTACCACAGAACGATAGGCAAAACAATGCAAAGAATGCTGACAGCACATCAACAGGCATGGCATGCTCCAAGCCTGAGCAAAGGGGATTCTGCTGAGTTTGGGGATGCCACCAAACAGAAGTGAAAACCTGAGCTACCAAATCTTCACACACAAAAGTAAAAATGATGAGAGTTCCAGTTTCAGGTTCTGGTGCACCCTCTTGAACCTAGAGCAGTGTTTCTCAACCTTGGCAACTTTAAGATGGGTGGACTTCAACTCCCAGAATCTCCCAGCCAGCATGGGAGAAACACTGACCTAGACAGAGAACCCTGCAGAGAGAAAGCACAGCTGTATACTATGAGTTCTTTGCAGGTATTTTGTAAGCATGAAGTGGGATGGCAAGGTACTCCCCAGCCTTGCTGCCTCCACACTTCATCTCCCCATTTACATTGGGGCAGTCTGAAAAAAGCAGAAAATTTGCTGCTGCTACCACGTATGGCTGATAGTGCACAGTTCGCAATAACTCAAAGGCTAAGCAGCCTTCCAATTCTCCCCCTCCCCACCCCACCCCACCCCACCCCAGAAAAGATCCCCCTGCCCCAAAAGCTTCCATTTTATCATTTTCTCAGAGTGGTTTAGAAATTTTAACAACTGAGGGAGCTTTTGAGTTGACTTTCCTGTTGCAAAATGCAAAAGGAGGTGCTCACAGCTGCTCATGTTTCCCAACCTGGAAGACAACAGAAGGCATTACCTCACAATGTCTGGTCTTTGGATTTCTTTGAAGTGTGGGAAGCCAGGGAGGCTGCAGACTCCCAAAGAACAGATTTAACATGTGGAGTCCTCAGCTACCTCAAACCACCAAAACCTCATCCTTGATCCATGAGATTGCCACCAACGTTTTCTTCTCTTTGGAAAATACTTCAAAAGCAATTTCCATCGAATTTAATGAGGACAATTTTAAAAAACGCAGAAGACATTTTCAGCACAGCACTCGTCCTTAATTATACAAAGCACTCTAACCACACGCAGCTGAACCTGATTACTGTCTGTCTTTAAACTCTGTCAATCCAGAAAATGGCATATCCCCCACCTCCTTCCCCTCCACCAACTTACCATTTGTGAATGTCTGAAGGAAGCCATTGTCTTCTCACGAGTTAGTCACACTAGCTTGATGGGTAGTGCAGTTGTCTTGAGACTGTCATGGCTGGCAGTTCTTGCCAAGCTTTGCCCCTCTTGCAATCGTACCATTTATGACTGGCACTGCTATTTTACAGATCATTTTGCTATGTAGTAAAACAGTGGAGAAGAAACTTTTACCCAGTGTATATCCTGTGTGGTGTTAGCTATACTAACCACCAAGAGGCAAATAAATAGTAAAAGTAAGCAAATGGCAGACTGAGAATAAGTTAAGTATGTAACACATTTCTCTTTCTTGTTAATACAAAGCTCCAGCCATCTGATGGTATTTTTCCAATGCGGGAAGTACAGAGAAAAAATCACATATTATCTATCTGAATCTATATAACTCAGGTTTTTCAGGAATGGAGGAATACAAAAATTGAAGTACAAAGATGTTTTTCCTCCTTTTGAAGACACAGCATGCTTGATTACAGCACTGCAGACATTTCTTCAGGGCTGCGTGAAATAACTCACATTTTTCAAAAGCCTCCTCAGCTTCTCTCTTTTCTACTATCTGCCCACATAGCTGGTTGTTAAGACACTTAGTTTGCTGCCAGCAAGCAATCCCCTAGCAATATGAGGTGGTGGACCTACAAAGAGGGAAGAATTCTTAAAAAGACAATGAAAAATCTTTGGTTTTACACATTCCGCCCAACCAACAAAAGAAAAGACTATCTTTTCAGTGCCATAGAGCATTATGTTTGAACCTTTGAATACAAAAGATTCCAGGTTCAGCCTCCAAGTAATGCTAGGAATCATCTTACTTGAAACTCTGGAGAACAGCATTGTACACTGAGCTAGATGCAACAATGATCCAATTCAGGATAAGACAATCTCTTGAGTTTCAGGAGGCAGACAAGATGACTTGGTGTCCGCATACCACCAAGAACTTGCCACAATTTGTTATGGTCTACACAGTCAAAGGCTTTAGAATAGTCAATCAAACAGAAATAGATGTTTTTCTGAAACTCCATGGCTTTTTCCATTATCCAGCAGATATTGGCAATTTGGTCCCTAGTTCCTCTGCCTTTTCTAAACCCAGCTTGTACATCTGGCAATTCTTGCTCCATGAATTGCTGAAGTCTACCTTGCAGGATCTTGAGCATTACCTTACTGGCATGTGAAATGAGTGCCACTGTTCGATAGTTTGAGCATTCTTTAGTGTTCCCCTTTTTTGGTATGGGGATATAAGTTGATTTTTTCCAATCTGATGGCCATTCTTGTGTTTTCAAAATTTGCTGGCATATAGCATGCATTACCTTGACAGCATCATCTTGCAAGATTTTGAACAGTTCAGCTGGGATGCCGTCGTCTCCTGCTGTCTTGTTATTAGCAATGCTTCTTAAGTTCCAATCAACCTCTCTCTTCAGGATGTCTGGCTCTAACTCAGTGACCACACCGTCAAAGCTATCCCCAATATTATTCTCCTTCCTATACAGGTCTTCCATATATTCTTGCCACCTTTTCTTGATCTCTTCTTCTTCTGTTAGGTCCTTGCCATCTTTCTTTTTGATCATACCCATTTTTGCCTGGAATTTACCTCCGATGTGTCTAATTTTCTGGAAGAGGTCTCTTGTCCTTCATGTTCTATTCTCTTCTTCCACTTCTGTGCACTGCTTATTTAAAAATAATTCCTTATCTCTTGTGGCTAACCTCTGGAATATTGCATTTAATTGGGCATATCTCCCCCTATCACTGTTGCCTTTTGCTTTCCATCTTTCTTGGGCCATTTCTAGTTTCTCAACAGACAGCCATTTTGCCTTCTTGGTTTTCTCTTTCTTTGGGATGTATTTTGTTGTTGCCTCCTGAACAATGTTATGAACTTCTGCCCATAGTTCTTCCGGGACCCTATCTACTCAGTCCAGTCCCTTAAATCTATTCTTCACCTCCACTGCATATTCCTTAGGAATATTAGTGAGCTCATATCTAGCTGATCTGTGGGTCTTCCCTAATCTCTTTAGTCTGATCCTAAATTGTGCAAGAAGAAGTTCATGATCGGAACTACAGTCAGCTCCAGGTCTTGTTTTTACCGACTGTATAGATGTCCCCCACCTTTGGCTGCAAAGGACGTAGTCAATCTGATTTCAGTGTTGTCCATCTGGTGAAGTCCATTTATAAAGCCACCTCTTAGGTTGTTGGAAGAGAGTGTTTGTTATGCAGAGTGAGTTGTCTTGTCCATTTACTGAGCATTTACACCTGAGCATTTTCTCATTTGCACTTAACTACAGCACAAACATGATCTGGCAGCATCTTTTTTGTGGTGTGTCTCACAACGTTACCTCTGTTTCTTTCCCATATGTGGAGTTGAAGTCCACATCTTAAAGTTGTTGAGGTTGAGAAACACTGATCTACGCTACCCCAGGTGAAAGTCAGTGGTCTTTTGACTGTGTCATAACAAATCTGGCTCCATAGAAAAGCAGGTGGATAAGGAAACTTACTGTTTAAACCAGTTTTGGATATATTTTTTTCATTTTTAAGACACTTTCTGTAGTATTTCTGCACAATTTAGATGCTTTGCTGGGCAGTTTGGAGGCTAATGGTCTGTCCTTTTGTCCTTTCCAGATTTTTCCTGTCCTCCTCCTTTCCTGTCCTCCTCCTTTCCAGATTTTTTTAAAAAAAAAGATGCAAGGGGAATAGTTCAGGAACTTAATGTTGCAAAATCCTTGAACGTATCCAGCTGAAACTTGGCAAGGTGAAAGTCTCCCAGAGCTGTGGGTGATGCAAATTTAATATGCAGAGGTAAACAGAAGCAAGAGCAGAAAAAAAGACTAAATCATATTACCAGCCATGTAGGAAACAACTCCATGTTTAAAACAGCATCAAGCCTTGAGTACAGAGTAAAATTGATCAGTTTTTCCCTTTTGTCACTAGGGATCCAATTAATAAATAGAGAGCAAATATATATCTTCAGTCAAAAGGTATAAATTGGGATGATGTATATGTACAATATACACCGATGCACACATTTTTATTTCCTAAAATATAAAGACAAACAAGGAATTAAAAGTTAGACACAACAAAAATTATCCCATGTGTGTATGAAATTCACTCACGTTATAAAGGGGATCACTTTTTCAATAGCAGATTGAGTTTTGATTGCAAGAAACTAGGTTGATCTGTCTTTCCATTACATTGACAGAGAGCCAGTTCAAAGGCTCAAAGTGAATATATTTCTTCAGTCCAAGCTTTTATTTTAGGGGTTGCAGTTTCTTTCCAGTTCTGCATTATAGTCTTTACAATACCCCAAGCCTATGTTGAGACTTTCTCATAGACTGGCCAATTCCAAAATTTCAGTACATAATTTAACATTACAATCACATCTTTAAATTTTAATTCTCTTTGCAGTACCAAAGTGGGACAGCCAAAGAGCACATCCAAATAATATGTGTTCAGATTCCTTCAAATGCATTACATCTGCAACATTAAATGTCTGACAGCCAACCTTTGTCGAACCTCCTCTGGGCTGTTGAATAAAACATGAAAAGGATTTTTGATGAATTAATCTTCTGTGCTACATCCCATGCTCAATAAATTCAAAGTTCTTCATATTGCTAAATTCCACATTTTTGGTATATAATTTAACATCACATTAATATCTTTAATTTCATTCCTGTCAGACTTTCCTCCTTGGAGACTGGATCGGAAACAGTTAATGAATGAGGCTCCAGGAGCTTGGGCTAAAAGTATTTTTTGGAAGGAAGGTAAAAAATACAACACAAGAATTCCAACGATTAATCAACTTTCAAATGGCCTCTCTCTCTATGGGAAATTTTAAGGCACAAAACTTTTGCCAGTTTTCTCTCACTTTGTCTATGAGGCGTGGACACTTTTCTCTTTATGAAGAAGAAGCAGCAATTTGCTTCTGTTCAGTTATCACAACTGTGATACACAGACACATGTTTAATCAGTGTGAGAAGCAACTCTCACAATTCCTTTTCCCAAAACGTGTATTGACAAATTCATGAATATTAAACCAAAGTGGCACAGTGACCTCCAAAGGTTCTATTATCCTTATCATAAGGTTTCTTATTTATTTTGCTCAAGCAATTTACCCTGATACAATGTATTTTATGCATCATTTGCCTGGATGTTTATTCACATGTTTTCCTAATACAGACATTTTTGTACACATTATTTGACAGGAGATTTGCACTGTAAGTGTGAGCTTTGAAAGATAACTGGATGTTTATTTTTTATTGTGATTTTTTGGCATATTGCTCTAAATCTGCAAAATCACCTAAGTGTATATTAAAAAGCAAACTGAACACTTTTCTTGCCCATCTCTAATCACAATTGACTTATCCTATTAGTTTTCGAGAAATAAAAGGGATAACTGAACTTCTGGATTTGGACTCTATTATAGAGTCCTAGGCCTTTCAGGATAATATGTGCATTATTTGAAACCTATGTACACCTGCTAATTGCTTGAATGAAATGATCCTTTGTAAGTTCAGTCAAAGGAAAGTTTCATTCTGTTGAATTAAGCATGCATAGGACTGCAACCTGAATAATATTATAAGAAAGAACTTTCTAAATAATTGGTAAAAGAACCATTGTTTTACTAGTTTCTGGTTGGAGATACGAATTTTGTTTAACTGTTGTATGGCTACCTCTTGTAAATAAAAATACTGTAACCATAGTACCTCTCTTGAATATACAGCTAAACAACAGCTATGAGGCAGCAGTCAGGGCCGCAACTGGGGGGGGGGCAAGCGGGGCATGTGCCCCGGGTGCTGCACTGGGGGGGGGCGCCAAAATGGGCATGGAATCCATGTTTGCCCCAGGAGACACAGACCCTAGTTGTGGCCCTGGCAGCAGTGATAGAACATGCCACACTAACTGTCCAAGACTGGGCTAGTCAGAAACATTTGCACTTGATAGGTATACTCAGTGGGGTTAAAAGTAAAAGATAATTATGTGTTTGTTTGTTTATTAGGGCTGTTCAAAGAATTCCTCTGGAAGGCTCAGTGCAGCTGCTTTTAAGGTTTCCCCAGGATGTCTGCCCATGCGCATGCATGCACAGACAATGCTGTCATTGGGACTGATGGTAAAATGAAGAAGTCACAGCTGCATCAACACTTAGAGGAGAGAAGCTTTTCTTGCATCAACACACCTTAGAAACTGCTCCTTCAAATGCTGCACACAGCCTTCTTATTTAATACATTTAGATCCTTTCTTTCCTTCAGGAGCTCCATTTTATCTCCCAACAACTCAGTGAGATTAATTATGCTGAGAACTGTTGATCTAAGGTCAGCTGATGAGCAGCCTTTTCCTTCTGATTCTCCCCAGCCCTAGCCTAACCCCACTGGCTGCATCTCTAAGACTTCTCTGATGGCTTATTAAGAAAACACACAGGCCACAACTGTTCTGTCTGGTTCATTATGGAACCTCCACTAAGGCAGAATAAGATTTTCAGTTCCATTATGACATTTGGTGTCATGGATATTTTCAGTTTTGGAAATATTAGGCTGCTTATACAGATTTATTTGCATGAAACAGAGAGCACTTCTTATGTTCAAGCTTTCTGGGGACTAGCTGTAATTACTGTTCATACAACCGGATAAAAGTTAACATTTCATTTATTAACTGCAACCTTGAATTACCTTAAAGATTATTTTTAGGTAATTAAATGATTGATGCAACCATATGGCTGCTATGAAAGTGATATTAAGTATCTTCTGAAAAACTGTTTCTTTATTTTATTTTTTATTTATTTATAAATTTATTCACCGCCCATCTCTCCCCAACAGGGGGACTCTGGACAGCTTACAATAAAACAAGATTAAAATATAAAACCATTACAATTAAAATACAATTAAAATATAAATATAATAAAATCTACATGGCGAAGAGATCTTAATCAGACCTTCAGTGTGGTAGGTCCCTCCGGATCACTTCATGGCGCTAGCCATCCCCAGGTGTAATTATTTGCCCTCCCATTCCAAGCCTGTCTACAAAACCAGGTCTTTAATCTTTTGCGGAAGTCCAGGAGCGAGGGGGCTTCTTTAGAGCCAGAGATCAAGGAATGGCCAATTAGCATCCACTGTTTTGCAGAAACAGAGAACCAAGCAAGCAGAATAAAATGCAAAAAGCATTTATTTCTCATGAGCATGGTGAAATATTCAGTCTCTTTATTTTGCAGTAGAGTATTTACTACAGATAGTCCTTATTTAGCGATTACATCTTTTAGCGGTCGTTTGCAGTTACAACGATGATGCAAAAATAACAAGTATGACATCTCATGTGTTCTATTTTTTAGGGAAAAATAGAAAAGGTATGGTAGGTGGTATACATTCAGTAGAGCTTCAGAAACAATACCATCTTTCCTCCAGAAAGATACCTTTGTTCATTAATTCCATGCTGTAGTCCTGCATCCAATTCTACCAACCACATTGGTCCAATTTCAATCTAATATAAGTTTTTTTTCCTAAGTATGCATTTTCGCTTCTGGTTCATTTAAAAGTAAAAAGGTATGTTGATCAACTACTTTAAAGCTGCAGTCAGCCTTAGGAACAAAGTTGAAAGAGCAGGACCAACAAGTTGGGGATTTCCCTTAGCCACAGCCCACAAGAAGAAATGTGCGTGCCTGTTTGGAAGGAATTTTTCCATGAAGTTTTTTTGCTTAAATATTCCAAACCAAGAGTAAAACATATACATTACTGCAAGTTCTTTTCCTCCTGAATTCAGGCAGTCTCAGATATAAAAGGACTGTGCTGAGTCATTTAGTGCAATAATAATACTAATACTGAGCCCAAAATTACCTTCCAAGTTCCTGAAATGTTTCTTGCCCAAAAGAGGAATTGTCTTACGACATCTTTCCTTGGGATTTAAGTGAATAAGTAAACCAATGGGGGACAGATAATTGAATAAATGAAGATGCCATGAAGGGCAAGAGTCTGTAATACCTTTTCAGTCTATCAAATTTTATTTTAATAAGATATTTTAATAAAATTTGTTAGTCTGAAAAAATGATAAAATAAAAAAAAAATTTTTTTTAATTGTTAGTCCGAAAAACTGCTAGCAGAATTCTGCTTTTTGGCTACCATAGACTAATACAAAACTCTTCTACAGTGTCTACGGCATGAAAGACATGACTCTCAGTCATCCTATCAGCAAGGTAAATATCAGAATTTCA
The DNA here is from genome assembly GCF_035149785.1 of Candoia aspera. Taxonomy (NCBI): domain Eukaryota; kingdom Metazoa; phylum Chordata; class Lepidosauria; order Squamata; family Candoiidae; genus Candoia; species Candoia aspera. Next base: position 233,032,452 of record NC_086154.1, read on the forward strand.
CATCCTAATCATGAAGAATTTATCACAATTTTAATTTCCTTTAAAAAAAGACAAAAGAAATTTCATATCATCAGTATAATTGATTTATCAATCATTTAAATCTTTCACCAAATCCACAGCTTTCTATTATTATTTTTAAAGCTGGCCATTCCACACAATCAAAGGCCTTAAATATATCCAAGGCTATTGAATCTGCTTTCAATCCATTCTTATTTATTATATTTATTATATTCAACACTCATCCAGTTATATTTGACATCTGCCTTCCCTCTACAAAACCACATTGATCCTTATTAATATATCTAAATATGAAAGTATTCATTTGTTTTGCCATTATTGCCACCAATATTTTAGCATCTTGATTTATTAGTGAGATACATCTGTATGATCCAGGATCTGTTAAATCTTTATCAACCTTTGGTATTAGTACAATTAACGATTGTTCCCATGATGGTGGGATCCTATCACCTTCTATAACTCTATTGTTTAATACCTTTAATTTAGGTACCAATACATTCTTAAATATTTTATAATATTCCAGTCCCAATCCGTCTACTCCTAGGGACTCCCCCCCTTTTAATTTATCAATAACTTCTTCTATTTCTTTATCTGATACTGGTTGTTCCATTACCTCCCTATCAACCTCCTGCAATTTTATTTTCCAATACTTCCTTATATATTCTCTAATCTTCCCCATGGGTTTATCCCCGGAGGAATATAGTTCCTGATAAAAGTCTCGAAAGACAATGGTTGTGGTGAATGATGGAATGACAGATCAAATTTCACTAGCCCGAGGTACGAGGCAAGGTTGTCCCCTTTCCCCTATTTTATTTACCTTAGTTATAGAAATTTTAGCCAATGTCATTAGAGAGGATGAAAGCATTAAAGGGATTGGGTATAAAGGAAAAATTGAGGTAAACTTGTTTGCAGATGATACTTAATAAAGTATCTGTACTATTGAAGTACTATTGAAAACCCCCTGGAACTGTTGGAGGGAATAGAAAGATATTTGAGAGAATTTGGGGAAATGACAGGGCTGCAAATAAATTGATCGAAATCAGAAATGATGTTATTTAATTACAGTAAAAGAAAAGAGCGATGGTTTATGAGTAATAATAAAATAAATATTAAGTTAAAGAACTTGATAAAATATTTAGGAATAAATCTAACAAAAGAATTAGATAATTTAGAAAAGGAAAATTTTCATAAATTAAAGCAAGAGATTAAAAAGTTGGAGGAGTATAGGAAAATTAAATTATCACGGTTTGGTAGAATGGCAATTATTAAAATGAAGATTTTACCTAGAATAATTTTTTTATTTAGGATGTTACCAATTAAGGTATCAGAGATAGAGATGAAGAGTTGGCAAACCATGCTTAATAATTTTTGTAATGGGAATAAGAAAGCAAGGGTGAATAAAAATAGATGGTATAAGATGGAGGATTGGGGCTCCCAAATTTAAGATTATATTATATAGCTAATCAAATAAGGTATATTATAGATGGTATGGTTGGACGAGGAGAGTTGAACTGGTTGGAGATGGAAACACAAGAAGTGGAATGGAGATTGGAAAATGTATTTTTTAATAAACTAAGAAAGAGTTGGAAAGGGTTGAGTGTCATGTTCACTGATTCAATGTAGTTTATACATTGTAACATTTCACATGCCATGGCGCTGACGCGCGTTTCTGTTTGGGAGGGAGCTGCTGTGAGACCTTGTACCAAGCTCTGTATGTGAAATCAGTACAATGGAATGTGTTTGGGTTATTTTCTCTGCTCAAGGACTTTTCCCGCAGACCATCAGAGACCGTTAGGAGCACCTGGGATTGTGGACTTGAGAAGATTCTACGGGGGGAGGGATTTCATTTGCACTGAGGGTTTTTAGTTTGAATTTGGCGTGCTTTCATCATTCTCAGCTTTCTCTGTGATCCTGCATACTATTCTTTAATAAATCAGATATCTTTGAATTCCTACTTATGAGTCTGATGGTGTTTTAGAATAGGCAACCATTACATAAAGCTGAGAATCCCCAAAGTTGTACCGTTAGCTCCTACCAAGATCAATTTCTTGTGAGGGAAAATAGGTAACGATGGCTGAGTTGAAATCCACAACTGGGGGACTCGAGGAGATGGCTAGCTTGATGCCCGAGTCGACGGTCAAGAGCGGAGAACTGAACCTCACCACAGAACCTTCAGAATCCCAAGACCTGTCAAGGGATGAATCGAATTCCACTTCTGATTCAGAGGAATCTGACAACGGGGAAGAGCCAAAGCAACCGGCACCCAGAAAATTGCTCACAGAGTTGATCACCTTGGATGAAGTGGGGGAACCCCAACCAGGGACGTCAGGGACGTCCTGGAAGTATTGGTTCCCACTAACCCCAGACAAAGAATCTACTACGGTGTTGACTGAGAGGAAACCGGGCACGCGAAGGAGTGGAGACTCTCGAACCCCTGAGAGACTAAGAGTGGTGGAAGCCAAAATAGAATCGATGGAGTACATGTTGAAAAACCTGTCTTTGTCACTGGAGGGGCAGGGGAAACATGGAGGAGATCCCAGCTTCCTGCAACCATCCCCCATCCTCCCACCTAGACCGCTGGTGGAACAGGGCCGGAGACAGCTCCGGGACGAATCTTCACCCCGCAGAGCCCGGCCATCAGTATCCCCACCCCGTAAAGGGAAAGCTACTGTAACCTGTGGCCAAACCACTCAAGCGCCTGCTGGTTCCACTCCAACCGGAGGCGGAGTGAGAGACTTTTCTGTCAAATTTGATGGGGATCCAACAAAGTTATCTTTCTTTTTAACTAATGCTAAGAGTTATATAAGACAGTTTGTGGCATGCTTCCCTTCCGAAGAGGCCAAAATAACTGCCATTGCCACCAAGTTGAAGGGTCGAGAAGCTGACTGGTATGTTCAATTAAGTGATGCTGACTCCCCTGCACTTGATTATTTCGATGATTTCATCTGGGCGTTAAAGCTGCATTGTGAAGATCCTCTGGCCAAGGCAAGAGCTAAGAAGGCGCTGAAGGATCTTACCCAGGGCCAAATGTCAGTAGCTGATTATGCCCTAGAGTTTAAAGCTCTGGCTGGGAAAATCACTGACTGGTCTGAGTCAACTCTAATAGAGTGTTTTAAAGAGGGACTCAACTGAGAAGTCCTGCTTTGGATGTTGTGTAGAGATGACCCCGAGTCATTGTGCGACTGGATCTGTCTGGCAGGAAAAGCTGAGCACACTCAGCATACCTTCATGCAAACTAGAAAACCTGAAAAACCACTCGCCACCATGAGAGGACCCCAAAGTGCTGCAACTGCTGCCCGGCCAAGCTATAGAGCCTGGGATGAGGAAAGAGATCAGTGCTACACGAGGGGTCAGTGTCTCCTATGCGGAAAGGAGGGCCACTGAGCAGCTGATTGCCCAAAAGCCAAGGCCGGAGATCAAGCAGGGAAGCCACCGGCCAAATCGCCCCCCCCCCCCGCGGTGAATGAGAGCAGCCAAAGGAACAGCCGATGCTGAAGACGTAATCTACTTCTCGGGAGAGGGGGAAGATGACTTTAAGGAGCCGGCGGGAAACGCCAGCCACCTGCAAAGAAGGGCGCCAGCGGGCAGGTGGAAGAGGATGGGCGTGAAGATGCTATGGTGAGTGCTGACTGTCCCACTTTAGCAGTAAAAGTGAAATTGGGTTCCCGCACAAAATCTACCGAGGTATGGGCTTTAGTTGACTCTGGGTGTTCCAGGTGTTTAATTCACCCTGATCTGGTTGCTGCTTTGGACCTGCCTAGTTTCCCCCTCCAGCATCCTTTGATCTTCACACAGTTGGATGGTTCAACAGTGGAGGGGGGGGGGGCGGCGGCGACCCATTTCACTGGAACTGTGGCAATGCAAATGGGCAGCCATTGTGAGACTTTGAAATTCGTTGTAGCACCTGTTGGCAATCCCTTGATAATCCTGGGGATCCCATGGCTGACCTATCGAAGCCCCTATATAAACTGGGAGCACAGAACTGACTTTTAACGATGGATTTTACCAAGCTCCTACAGCGGAGATAGTTGCACGTGCAGGGGTTGGAAGGGCAGCAATCGCCACACCACGCCCTGACTTGCCACATTTAGAAGGCTTGCCTGCTCAATACCAAAAATTTGCAGACATATTTGGGGAGATGGAAGCAGATCAGTTACCCCCCCCCCACTGGAAAACTGTGCAATAGAGTTGGTCCCCAATGCTCAATTGCCCAAGCCAAAAATTTATCCAATGACTCAGCTCGAGGCATTACGGGACTTCATTGACAAAAATCTGTCAAGGGGATTTATTGAACCTGCTAAGTCCCCAGTTGGGGCTCCTGTGTTGTTCCGGGAAAAAGAAAGATGGCACACTTCGACTCTGTATGGACTATTGAGGGTTAAATTCCCTCTCTATTGTCAACAAGTACCCTCTGCCCCTCATGAAGGACATGTTAGCTCATTTGTCAAAGGGCAAGATTTTCTCCAAGCTCGATCTTCGCGAAGCCTACTTCCGCATTCGCATAAAAGCTGGGGATGAGTGGAAAACTGCTTTTAATTGCCCACTAGGATCGTTTCAGTACAAAGTCCTCCCTTTTGGGTTGGCAGGGGTGCCCGGAGTGTTCATGCAATTGATTAATGAAGTATTACATGATCATTTATTTAAAGGGGTCCTGGTTTATTTAGATGATGTTCTCATTCACACTGAAACTGAGGAGGAACATGAACGCCTCCTCAGACAGGTGTTACGCAAACTTAGAGATGCCAAACTCTATGCCAAACTTTCCAAATGTGAGTTTCACAAAACCCAACTTGACTATCTGGGCTATCAAGTGTCTGACCGGGGTATAGAAATGGACCCTGCAAAAATTCAGGCGATTCTAAGTTGGGAACATCCCCACACCCGGAGGCAATTACAAAGTTTTCTAGGTTTCAGTAATTTCTATCAGCAATTTATCCAGGGGTTCGCTGAGATTGCTCTGCCCCTCACTGATTTACTCCATACCAAGGGTTTGGGGGAGACACGCAAAGTAAAAAACCCTGGGGCAGTGCTGAATTGGACGCCTGAATGCCAGGCAGCATTTGAGAAATTAAAAACCCTTTTCACTGCTGAGCCTATTCTACAGCACCCTGATCCTGAATGCCCCTTTGTGGTCCAAGTTGATGCTTCTGACTCCTCTATTGGGGCTATTTTGTTACAAAGGGATTCAGAAAACCGCTTAAAACCCTGTGCTTATCTTTCCAGGAAATTTTCTGAAACAGAACGCCGTTGGCATGTTTGGGAAAAGGAGGCGTTTGCTGTAAAAGCAGCTTTAGAAACCTGGTGCCATCTCCTTGAAAGCCCTAAATGCCCTTTCAAGGTTTGGACTGATCACAGGAATTTGGAAGCCCTCTGCACCCCATGACGTCTCAGCCCTAAACAGATTCACTGGGCTCAGTTTTTCGGTCGCTGTAACTTCCAGTTAAAATTTATTCCGGGAAAGAAAAGCTTTCTGGCCGATGCTTTGTCACGTTTACCTCAGGACCTTGACCAGGTGGCAGATGTAGTTAGGACTGTTCTCACTGAACCACAACTGGGCTTGGTTGCTGTCACTTGGAGCCAGACCCATATGCAGGCACCTCCGCCCCCAGCACAGTCTGGGAAGCGGAAAGTGCAAGTTCCTTGTCAGTTACAGAAGGACTTTCTCCAGGCACTGAAATCTGACACTTGGTTGCTAGCTAATAGAGACAACGTTTCTTTTGAAAACGGTCTTGCTTGGGTGGAACACCGCCTTTATGTGCCTGAAACTTTAAGAGCTGATGTTTTGCAGCGTTCCCATGATGATAAACTTGCTGGACACTTTGGTTTTGTTAAAACCTTGCATTTGGTTCACTGTCAATTTTGGTGGCCAACCTTAAGATGTGATGTAAAAGACTATGTTGCTTCCTGTCCTGTTTGTGCCATGTCAAAACGAAAAGGGGGGAAACCACAGGGGCTTCTACAGCCAGTGGCCAGCCCATCCCACCCCTGGGATGAAATTTCTATGGATTTCATTGTGGACCTGCCACCCAGTCAGAAGAAAACTGTCATTTGGGTTGTAAAGGATTTTTTCTCTAAGCAAGCTCATTTCATTCCATGTGCATCCATCCCGTCAGCCCCACAATTAGCGCGCCTATTTCTCCAACACATCTACCACCTCCACGGTAGCCCCTCCCGCTTAATTTCTGAGCACGGCACACAGTTTACTTCCCAATCTTGGAAATCATTTTTAAAATTGATTGGCACTAAACAAGCACTGTCCACATCGTCCCATCCACAGACTGACAGTTCTACTGAGATTTTAAATGCCACTCTTGAACAGTTTCTTAGAGCATACATTAACTACCATCAGGACGATTGGGTGGAGTTGTTACCTTTTGCTGAAGTTGCTTACAACAATGCTGTGCATCAAAGTACCAGACAAACCCTTTTCGCGTGGTTTCTGGTCATGACTTTGCTCCCATCCCTGAACTGCCACAGCCCCCTTCCCAAACATGTTCTACATCTGACTGGTTAACTGTCTGATTCCTGGCCAGTAATTCAACAAGCTTTGGCTGATGCCCAGGCTGCTTACAAGTCTCAAGCTGATAAGCATCATTCTTTACAACACGACTTCAAAGTTGGGGATCAGGTGTATCTATCTACTAAATTTATCAAATCATCTCAACCCTCTAAAAAACTTGCTCCCAAATTCATTAGTCCTTTTCCTGTGGTTCATATTGTCAAACCAGTTACTGTTAAATTGGAACTGCCTCACAATTTGAAGCACTTGCACCCTGTTTTCCATTGCAGCTTGCTTAAGCCTGTGTACCACTCGCCACGTTGGCACCCTCAACCTCCTCCTCCTGCTCCAATTATGACTGACGGCCAATAACACTTTGAAGTCAAGGACATCATTGATTCTCACAACCTTCGAGGCATCCTGCAGTATCTAGTCCAATGGAAACACTTCCCTCATCCTGAATGGGTGTCTGCTCACCATGTCAACGCTCCTGATTTAGTTAACCATTTCCACCTTGCTTATCCTTTGAAGCCTGCTGCTTAATGTATTTTTCATTTTGGGGGGGGCAGTATGTCATGTTCACTGATTCAATGTAGTTTATACATCGTAACGTTTCACATGCCATGGCGCTGACACGCGTTTCTGTTTGGGAGGGAGCTGCTGTGAGACCTTGTACCAAGCTCTGTATGTGAAATCAGTACAATGGAATGTGTTTGAGTTATGTTCTCTGTTCAAGGACTTTTCCCACAGACCATCAGAAACCATTAGGAGCACCTGGGATTGTGAAAATTGTGCCATGAAAATTGTGCCAGAAAATTCTATGGGGGGAGGGATTTCATTTGCACCGAGGGTTTTTAGTTTGAATTTGGCATGCTTTCATCATTCTCAGCTTTCTCTGTGATCCTGCATACTATTCTTTAATAAATCAGATATCTTTGAATTCCTACTTATGAGTCTGATGGTGTTTTAGAATAGGCAACCATTACATTGAGAATCCCCTTTTAAAAACTACTTTAAGGATTTGGGCAAAATATAAAGAAAAAATAATGCCAGTCGTTTCTCCATTGACCCCAGTGGTGATAATGGAAAAATTCCCTATAAATTTAAAGAAGGAATTGGAAAGGAATTAAGGGAGAAGAAAATATTTCGAATAAAGAATTGGGTGAAAGAAATGAAGACTAATGATAAGTAGAAAATGGAAGGTACAAGGTGATTATCAAATAGAGGAATGGTATAAGCAAGTGTAGGATATTGCAATCAATGACAAGTTAACATGTAATATTAAAGTTAGAAGGGGGTTGCAGAGCCAAAACAATTTTGCAGAGATATGGAACATATTTGTAGAATTTGTCTTATTAAAAGGGAAAGGATGTACACCTTCACAAGAATTATTACATTTTTGGAAAGAGGAATGATTAAGCAAAATATTGGTTCTGGGGGTGGGGCGCACATTTAAGGTTTTCTTTGTAATTATAATTATTAAATTTATATGTAAAAGTAATAGAGGTTGGATATAAGTTTATAAAGCTATGTATGTATGTGTTTAATGAAATAAATAAACAGCTTTCAGCCTTAAAAAAAAATCATATCCACTAAACTGAATAAGAATGATTTAAAAATAAGATGAAAATTTCAGCACAATGCTAAATATGATCATATCATTAGAAATTAAAGAACAAAAAGGCAGTGTATGAAGCAGTATATGGACAGGATGGAAGGAAGAATGATTTGGAAGGACAGAAAATTATATTTAGGTACGTTTCCCTTATCTCATATATTTAAGACTCTTTGCCTACTATTTCTTACACTTTTTCTGCATTTCGCATAATGTTGCTTTTCCAAAAAGAAATAGTGTGATGGCGATGTGCGTGTGTATGTGTGTGTACAGACACACCACACACACCATATGCAAACTTTACCAGTTGCTATAAAACTTAGGCATTATTCTAAGGAGATATATTAAAGATATATATCCTTAGAACAATGCCTGGATTTTTGTAACAACTGTTAAAGGTTATATATAGTTCCAGAACTAGATTCATGACTAATAAAGAAGCTGCAGGGCAATTACTGATGAGGTATTAGTTAAACTTCCACATTTGTGTCCTGATATAAAAGTAGGATTAGTTTTGAATTTCTGAGTTAATACCCAATTATTTGCCAAACTTAACAGGGCATTTTTTATTCATTACATTAATACATACATCAAACAAAGTCAGAAAAGATTATATTTGCAGTTCTACAGAAAATTCAACATACAATCCCAGAAAAACAGCCAACCACAAATTCTCAGAAGCAAAACACTCAAAATAGTTACCCAGGGAATACTACTGAAATAAGGCAGTTCCCTAGCTCATAGAAAGATCGAATGCAATTGCTAGGCACATTCTAGACTTTTTAAAGACAAAACAAATGAATCAGGGTCATTAACAGGAGTCCACATCAGGGGGGCAGTATCACTGGCTGGCAATCGGTTGAACCTTTGTTTCTCTTCCTTCCTGATGTCACTTTTTGTCACCTGCTCTTCCTCCAGGCTACTGAGCAGAAACAAGTGCTTCCCCCACTTCCCTCTTCAGTTTACCTGAGCCCAAAACAGGGTTATACACTATGATTAAGTCCTAGGCTAAGTATGACTCAAGGGCTGATTGATTAATACTGGAAAGATAGCAAAGATTTTGTTGCGTGGAAATTACCCATAAGCTGAGATGGAAATTTTGGTTTTGGAGACCAGGAGCCGAACTAATTTCTCCCCCACCCACCCCCACCCCCGTATTGAATAATTGGCTATTTCATGAAGCATCGACTTATTCCCAAACATCTTTTTCTTCCTGACACCATCTTCCTTTAACATGCTGTTCTTTTTTCAGTACTTGTTAACATATCTGTCTACATGCTTGCTTTTTTATGCTATTGGCTTATGAATATTTAATCTACTTCAAAGCACTAGAACCAATTTGGCAATAATGGTAGCCCTCATTAACCATGGGTTCCCTTATCTGACTGATTATTAGAGACCAGATCTTAACATACAGAATACCTGCATTTTGGGCCTTATTTTTTCTTATTTATACATGAGTAAAATGATGGATGTGGTTTTTAAAGATTAAGGCTAGTTTGTCTACAAAGAGCCAGTTTGTTGTAGTGGTTAAGGCATCGGGCTAGAAACCAGGAGACTGTGAGTTCTAGTCCAACCTTAGGCACAAAGCCAGCTTGGTGACCTTGGGCCAGTCACTCCCTCTCAGCCCTAGGAAGGAAGCAATGGCAAACCACTTCTGAAATACCTTGCCAAGAAAACTGCAGTGACTTGTCCAGGCAAGTCACCAGGAGTCAACACTGACTCAAAGGCACAAAAAAAAAAAAATTCATCCACACAGTGTACCTGCATTCTCCTCAATCGGTCATGGCAGTTCGGGCACAGGCTCACACTGCACCTGTTAGCATCTCCTTAAAGAATTAGTATCTTTTCCAGGCTTTATATAGTATCCACAAGATCCTAGGAAAATAATTATTGGCAACAGGATGCTATGGAACCAGGGCGGACGTGTTCTTAACTCAAACATGCATTCCCTGAGATTCTGTAGCTACCATGAGAATCTAGAGGAAAAGGCAGCTTCTTCAAGGAGGCATTGACAGGTCCAGCAAGCTTCCTCACACTTGTCCTGAAGCACCTTTGAGTCTTTGGATCTGAAGTACTGCATTTCCCTACTTATTTTCAATTGCATCTACCCTCTCATATAACAGTCTTCTTATTGTAGGTTTTGGTAGTAATCTTTGTGTATTTCTTCACTATTTGAATTGAGTATAATGAAAAAATAGGGCTTTTTCAGTCTTCAAAAATGTGTATTTATGAGTATTAGTATGCTGCTAACTACACAGACTAGGTCTTCATGCCTGGTGTGGCTCTAACCAGTTCACATATCTTCTCTGTAGGAATCAAGTGGAATCCAAAAGATGGAGAGAGAGAGAAAGCAGGACCCAGTTGCAAAGGTAAATAATTTTAGACCCATACTTAACAGTCTGGGAAAGGGTTATTTCGGTCATATAGTATAATTTTCTTCTCACCTTCTTCTGTTGCCGTTCCAAATTTTACAATGGTTTCTACATTCCAAATATGGTAGTTCAAAGCAATCCAAAATAAAATACACACACAAACTGTTTGCTAACTCTGGTTTTGTTTTGTTTTTAAAAAAAGCCTCTGTTTGGATTCACACATCATGCTAAGACATGGTTTAATTATGTTTATAAATAAACTGTAACAGCCTTGTTCACGCATAGTGCTAAGCTGTAAACCATGACTTCCCAGCCTCAGTGGCTGGATTCACACATTAGATCACTTAATCCCTTTTTGATTAAGAAAACTATACAGACCCAGACTGAAAAATCTATCAAAAATATCATCAGAGAAGTTGAAAGAGATAGCCTGAGACATATGAGCATCAAATGTATTTGGAAAATGTAAGGTTAGTTTCAGACCCATGAATTGGCCTCCCAAATTGGTTTAAATCACATTTTCAAAATGGTTTAGGATTCCTGCACAGTAGATATACTGCATAAATGCTAACTCCCAAAGTTTGTCAGACATGCTATTTTTCCTTGAGAAAGGATTTATTCCAAGTAAGTAGGAATAAATACAAATGCTACAAAGAACACCAAAGCCATTTTGTTTATTCTTAGCTTGGACTACATGCTCACCTGAGGGAAGGGGTTTTCATTTTCTGCTCTGTTTCAGATAGCCAAATATCTTGAGCCAGATGTCCTACACAGAAATCCAGGCACAAAGAAATGGCTAGTAGTAGTGTGTTGTTGAATCATTTGTTTCTTAATCTAATCTATTCATCTTGCTAGAAGGCAGCAAAAATTAACTACGATTACAGAAAGTTGCTTAAGCCTTTGAAAGATTCATGCGTGTGTGTGTGTGTGTTTCTCACCCCCCTCAAACCCCCATAAGTACCGATAGCATCATCTCAGGAAAACCATATGCTGTTTAGTCTTTTCTTAGGAACCGAAAAGCCAGATTGCAATCTTACTTTCAGAAGACCACACTTCAGGATACAATAAAAATGAAAATCAAATTTGATGAATAATGCATATAATCAAATAGGAGCAGTAATCACCACTCATACATGTCCCCTAGTGATGCTGCAGGCCCAAGAAAGGCAACATGGCACAACGAATGGTTATGCTTGCCTCTTGCACCTGGATTTTGTTAATAATGTGTAGGTGGGGGAAATGTAATTATCATCACCTTAACAACCTGATTATGTCTAGCAGCTTGGGAGTTCTTTGGACTACAGAGGATGTTGAATGGTGCTTAAGACCACCATGAAGCTCAGCAGCATAACATGTTAACCCAGACACATGTTAACCCAGTTGTGCCCAAACTTTCTTCAAGGAACTTCTAATGCAAAAACAGAAACTGTTTTTCTCAGCAAATGCTGATTCATATGGCAGAACATTTGGTTTGGAACAAAAACTTGGTGTTTGGAGTCAGTGTGTGCCCTTCTAAATTGCTGGACTAAAAGTCCAAAAATTTCATTATTTAGTGCATGTGTATGTGTGTTAGACAGATTTAATTTGAATATCCCATAGACAGCTAGCTTGGCAGATGACTAACAATTAAATTATTCTTTGGCTGATGACCTTGAGGAATAAATGGCTTGCTTCATATAGTCATTGCAATGGCCTATTAGGCTAAGATAAGCTTCTTTTCTTTTAAGCATTCAGTCTCTTCAATTTTCTGTGGGCTGTGATTAAGTGAGGAAAGCATTAATTAATTCCAATACTGTCTAAACTAGGAAACCATTGTTTTCCATTTTAGATTGAATAAGAATATTGAAATAGTAAAAAAAAAAAAAGCACAGATAAATATCTTGGTTTCTTCCAAGATTAACAACCATAATTTCCCAGTTTTGACTTATTTGATGGCTGATTGTCATAAAGGAACCAGCAAAGAGGTTCTGCTATGAGGGGAGTAGCAGACTCATGTGTATCTTGGCTAATAATAATATAGCCATGATTACTGCCTGTCAGAACAATTAATAATCTGACCAGCCTTTAAGCAACTTTCTCTATTTCTGTGTAAAACAGTGTCTTAAAACAGATGGATGGGATGGGTCAAAAAGTCACAATGGTGGCCCTGACTGTGAGATTGTAGCCACCATCTTGACTTTTTTTACCCCCCACCCCCACAGACACCATGTCTTGTATCAAAGAAGCATCTGCAACTGCAGGTCTTGGTCTCACATTCCACTGATCTCTGCTAAGTGCACTAATGAAGATACTGGCACAAAATGTGGATTCTGGAGAACTGGGGCAGTTGATCATGCACTGCCATCTATTTTGGTAAAACTGATGTTTTCATCTTTTTTTAAGTTTTTTTAAAAATTGCAATTGACATTTCCTAAAAAAAGTAATTAATATTTATACTTGCCCTTATTTCCATATAAACTAGCTAAATAACTATTGTATAAAAATGGTATACTTTAAAGAAAAAAACAAATGTATTATATAAAACTATTCGGTGAAAAAAAAAACATACCAAAATACCTAAGGGGAAATAAGAAAGAAAAAAGATAAAACCGATTTACTATTTGTACCTTCTTAAACTCATTAGTGGCTAATTCCTGCTATCTACGTTTAGGCAAATAATGTGCAAATGCCAGAAAGATGAGTGAGAATTTACTGTACAGACATATCCGACCATCAGAAATGGATAATTGCGAGATTTCCTGGGCCTCTCTTGTTTGTCCTCAGAAGTGTCAAATTCAGGGAGCCCTTTCTTGATTATCCTGGGCCTAATAAGAAAAGACAGCTGCTCCTCTGCAAAGCACCAGGACACCTATTAATTCTGTCACTTCTGCTCACCCATAAGTTCCACTGCTTTGGCTTATTGTATGCAGACCTGTAAAATCAGCTTGCTTCAAAATTGCACTAAAGTCCCATAAAATGCTCTTTTAAAAAGAAAGAGCTTTAGGATGATAGCATAAAATAACTGTTGTATGAAATTAAATGTTGTTGCTCTATAATGGTCTGAGGACTGCTCCTTGTGCTGAGCCATTTAAACGAAATTCATACTGTTTCCACATACTTGAACACCGTAGCACAAGGTGCATTTTCTCAAACATAGCCTGAATCTAATCAACTCAAGCAAAAAAAAAATCCATTCACAGCCTTTCTTAATCATTTCCTCTTTATTATTACTTTTTTATTAGTAGTATATCAGCCTTCTCCATCACAAGAGACAATGAAGGTGCAGAATGTATTCATAATCTGTTTAAATAAAAATAATTAAAGAAATAATTTCCTTCTTATTGTAGCCTCCCTGGAAATGTGTTGTCTAAGGGTCTACTCACACCAAATTTTGTTTGCTCCTGGAAGAAAACTGAAGAAACCAAATTGGAAATTGGTTTTAAATGTCAAATCTTGGAAACTGAATAACAATGATTTAAAAAAAAACAACTGTTCAGTTCTGTTTCTCACCAGGATCACATAAGGGTGTAGAATCATTAACTCTACTAGTCCCAGACAGTTAGGAAAAAGCTTTTCTTTCCATCTGGGTGTAACCGCAGCATGTATTACTTCCAAGAGAAAGGAAACCATACAATCATATAAAATGGCCCCAGCCACCCTCACTTGTTAACAGCCCAACTGATTTTTCTAGAGTACGTCTTCAGAGAGTTCTTTATGGTCTCTTTCATCTTCAAATCACAGAGAAGTCTTTGTGAATTCATAACAGTGTGTGAGAATACTCTTGGAAAAGAGGTCAGCTACTGAGCCAACATTTTACAAATAATAGATTGCAGATCAGGGGGGAAGGACTACAGGGTGATATACATTAAAAAAAAGAAGTCAGAGGATTGCTTTGTGTGCTGTACTATTTGTTGCTACATGTGCAGTCTTTCAGAAGGAGTACTCATGAGTTTACCTTTCTGATCTTCCTGCACCCTCCTGAAAAATTGATCTTAGAAACTAGAAACCACTCTTAAATGACATAGGACGATTTCATTGGGAGGCAAAAATCCAGGGAAACAGGGGCTTTAATTTATAAAATGGAGTCTCTGGCTTTCAGTGATACACTCAGAGAACTGAAAAATCTGCTGGGGGGATCTACTCTAAAAGTGCATTAAAGTAACAGAATATATCAACAATAAAACTAACTTACTCCATTAGAATGTGAGAATATCAAGGCAGCAGATGAAAACCAAATATTTAGACAATGCTATTGATAAATTTAGCTAGACCTGAGAAGGACTCAGTTTATGGGCAGGTTTGTAGTGGAAATGGCAGTCCTTCAAATGGCCAGGTTCCAAGTTTCAAATAACTTTAAAGGTAAACATCCATGCTTTTCTAATGGTTCTCAGAAATGTGTGGTCAGATAGAAAAGCTGTTTCAGAGCTGACACATTGTCAGACCCACTTCACAGACACACAGCTGTAGTCTAGAATTATGTTCAAAAAGCACTTCCTTTGTAGGCCATCTTATCCTTTACTGGAAGAAGCCAGTCTGTATTTTGCCTTTAATTTTTCAGCAATCTCCAAGACCACAAAAGCAATTTGTTAGCATTTCTTTAAGCAACTGAAGATTTGCAAAATTGTATATGTGTATTGACGCTGTAGGTAGGGGACAGAGATGGAAATAGAAGATATGGAAGAAAAACCCTGGGGGAACCTCAGTAGCATGGGTACAACTTGGCTGAAGCTGGAAAGCCATGGATATATGGAATGGGGGATCATGAGTGCAGTCAATAGCCAACAAATCAACATCAAGGAGACCTGAAGCTTACTACATTTTCAAAGTGTGATGTTGGAAATGTAGTTTTATAGGCTAAGATCAATTAAATAGCCAGTTGCTAATTCTAAAAATTGGGAGTACATAAAGCAATAAATAATGTAATGTGCTTTAATCTGAATTTGTTAACCTTATTTGGCTGGTAGGGAACTAAAGTAGAAAACATTTGCCTTCAAGGAATATTGTGCTTCTCAGCTTGTAATTGTTGAACTTATAAAATTCAAATGTATACTACTGGTTTGTATAAAAATAGATTCTGTAATAAATGGTATATTATAACTGTCTGCCTTTTCCATAATTAATAGGTAAATGTTGGGTGTATTTTATCTTTAGATCTCTTCTAACTTTTTTCTTTTACTTCTTAATACTAACTATGGGAAAGTAATTATGAAAGGATTGTTACCCACAGGAAAGTTGTGGCCATATCCAAATACTCTATTGATCTCTCCTTCCCTTTTATTAGTCTGTCAAGATTAATAAAAATATTTTTTTAAAAGGAGCAAAGAAACTAAAAACATAGTTTCCGAGAACTGTTAGCTTCATCAGAGATTCCATATGAAAGTTATTTTTGCCAATTCAATTCTACAGTGAGACAACAAAGAGAAATTGGAGGTCTTAGGTTGTACTCTATAGCCCTTGAGAAGGCATTCCAGGGTTCAAACAACTGAACAGAATAGATGTTCCTGCTGAAGTCAGAGCTTCAGTCTTGGAATCCTTTCCTGCCCAATATTGGAGCTCTGATGGCGGGAGAAAGAAAATGGGAAAGATTGGGGGTATGCACAGGACAAGGGAGGCCTCTTACTTTCTATTACATCTGCAGCATGATGGAACATTTAAATCAGCCCTTGAACTGTTCTAGACTGTTTTTCTCCTTAGAAAGGGAAAGTACTTCTTTTTAAAATGGCCAGGAAAGGGAGAGATGCAAATATCTCTTCATCTTCACTTCTTCCATTGGCTAGGCCAGGGTTTCCCACAAGAGGTCATGAGGGGTTCCCTGGGAGATCACAATTTATTTAAAACATTATTTCAAATTTGGGCAACTTCACATTAAAGAGGTAAGTTTCATTCTTTATTTTCAGTTTAAGAACAGTTAATGCATATATACTAATATAATAATTTTGTAACTTGTGGCCTATATTTGAGCCTGAATGTGCAGGGGTTCCCTGACGCCTGAAAAATATTTTAAGGGTTCCTCCAGGGTCAAAAAGTTGAGAAAGGCTGGGCTAGGTCTTGGACTCTTCACCTCCACTTTGGGAATGCTCCAGGTAAATGAATAGGATTGCCAACTGATACCAGAAAAAATTAATCTTTTGCTAGAAGAGTCTTACATTGCTCAATCATAGAGATGTAGAGCTAGCATAGTTCCACATGATCTACATTTTGAAATATGTAAAGTTTAATTATCTCTCTAGTTTTGGATAAATATTTAAGTGTTGAAGATATCATCTTTCCTTCTTTACAGGATTAGCAAAACAAGACAATACGACAATCATTTGCGGTACCTAAACAAAGGCTGTCTTCCTGTTCCTATCCCCTCTCCCCACATAGATGATCATAGCTGACTTCATTGCTGCAAAGTATTTTCCTCAATCTTCCATTCTCTCCATTAACCCATTTGGGGTTGGGATCCAACCATTTCTGGAGAAAGCCTCTGAGATTTCAGTGACAAAAGTTATCAGATTTTGCCAGTTGGACGTATATCATCATATGCATATGCATGTGCTAGAAACAGGAATATTTACTTAGTTGGTGATCTTATGCATTATCTCCATTTTAGGAAATGAGGAAAAAATTCCACTGCTTAATCAATATAGTATCCAACATTGGTAGGAACATGTGGCATCAGAATCCAACATTGGTAGGAACATGTGGCATCAAACCAACTATAGACCATTATGCAGAAGGTTGGGTCTGGGGTTTGGGGGATGTTTTTAGTGTTTTAAAAAAATCATTGTTAGTAAACATGGCAAAGTCTGAAGATACTTAGATGACAGTATCTAAGTGAAACTTTGAGCTGGAAAGAAAACCTCAGATTTAGCCAGCTCAGAATTATCTTCCTTTAAAATAAGTTATCTCACGTGAACAGAAGGACACTTTCCTGCAATTCACTCTCAAGTAAATTTTATTTAATGTAATTTACACAGTACTATTTTTTCAATACTTTCCTTTTTAATGCCTGCAGAACTAGGACTTCATTCACTTTTAGACAATTCAACCATTTTTGCAACTATCCATCCTAATGGATGGTATTACAGAGAGAGTGTTTAATTGGCTATTTCTGAGATTTATTTGGTTATTTTTCAGTTGAAAAACTCATAATACCCATGGACAAAGCTGTGCTTAGGCAAAGTAATCAGAAGAAACCCAGGCTGGATTTGAATAATTTCATCACAAACTATCTCCTAAGTGTTATGTGTGTGAGAGAGGGAGGGAGGCTGAGTATGTGTGAGAGAGATAATAAGGAATGAGAGTAGATTCTCATTATTTATTTATTTATTTATTTATTTATTTATCTATCAAATTTTTTTACCACCCATCTCCCTCCCAAGGAACTCCTTAACTATAATTAACTATAATTCAAATGAATGGAGTAACAAACTAAAGAATTTGGAGCCTGGTAATTTCCTTTGAAGTTTTAGAGTCTTGTGTATGTCTGTGGCAGATTTGTAAACAATTATTGCTTGTTTGCAAGAAACCAAGCAGATGATGGGAGTTTCAGCTTGTTATTAATTAAAGATTAGTTTTTTCCAGCTCATAAAGACAAAAGAATACAAATAACTACAGACATCCCACCTCTCCCACTGAGGAGATGCATTTCGCACAATTCCTCAGCCAAGTGTTAGAACCAGGAGTGCTTCCACACAAACGTCTTTTTCTGTCACAGTGTCCCATTGCCCTTTACACAGGATAAACTAGACCAGCAATAAGCAAAACAATATTTGGACACAAATTATCAGAAATGACAGTATACAAAAATCAGTTCAGTCTGTTATATAAGTCAATATGATAAAATTAATTATAAAGACAATTACAAAACAGCTTTACTAAAATGAATCAGATGATTATCAGATGATTATTTTTCATATGCAAAACAGATAAAAAGATCTCTTCTCACATGACATATGTTAACCTATTCATCAGTGCAAGATTATTATACCTAACTATTCAAGGCCACTGAAGTTGCCATCATGACAAAAAAAAAAAAAAGCCACTGGGATGGAGAAAGCAAACTGTAAGATTCTTCACACAATTCTCAGGTCACTGAATATATATTCAGTGGGTTGGCTGTCAAAAAAGGCTATGGAATCACCAAATAATATCCCAGAACCTTGGCTTAAGCAGCCTCTCCCAAACTAGTAATCCAATACATCAGTTAATGTGTTAGACAACCAGGCTTACATGGTCTGAATGATACTGGACAGTATGTATAAGCCCAATGAATTCAATGATGATACCAATCTTTCCAAATCTTTTGGCCTCTAGGGATGTTGGATTTCACTTCTTAGGCTTCCTAGGCAGCATAGTCTTATGCTGGCTGATGATGATGTTAGTTGAAATCCAACATATCTGGACAGCACCAGGTGGGTGAAGGTTGGACTATGCAGAATACATTCCTATTGATTTCCCTGTTTTTGTATACTTCATTTAACACTCAACCTTTAGTATAATTTCATGATGAAGGAAGTACTTAACAGATGCAAAAATAAATATTCGGACTGAAAAGATGGAGGCCATGTCATTTTACTGTATTATTTTGGACACTGCTGTACATGGAATTAGAGTTTCAAGTGCATGCAGCTGGGAGCAGGAACATTTCCTCCCTGGATGGCCTTCCCAGCTGGTGCAGCTCACCTGCTGTTTGCTAAGCAGCCAGTATAACCCTTTAAAGAAGGAGAACAAAGCAAGAGGGAATTATTTCTCTATGTAAGCCAAGAAACAAAACAAACATGAACTTTCAGCCAATGCTACAGAGTGCACTATACAGATGACCAGTTTATGCAGCTAATTTTTCCCTGACTATATAAATGTTCTTGGCTGAAGCAAGGTCTATTTTCCATCAGACACAACAAGAGTTTAATAGTGGAAGAAAAGGGTTTTATATAAGGAAGACGGTGAATGAGAAGATCCTTACTGCTACCTAGCCCTCTTATGAGCACTGGATCACATTAAAGAGCACGATGAATCGCAAGCCAGCAGTTTCAATCCTGGATTATCAGAGACAGCTTTGGAAATGTATCACTAGTTGTACTACATTCGTGTAAACTTTAAATCCACTAGTCTCGTTTCATGTCAGAAGTGCAGGAAATAGAAAGGGGGAAAGTATTAATTAGAAGTTAAAAAGTTAAAAACATTGAATAAAAATATAAAATTTATATAACTCTAGCCCAGTGTTGGGCCACATTGATGGCAGAGGTGTTTCCGATCAATACATCACTCTGTATGCATGCCAGTCCCAAAGGGCACTGTAAAAGATGGGTAGTTGTTCAAATATTGCTGTATTTGCAGCAAATATCCTTGCCCTTAGGGACAAACCCCATTTTTCCTTATAATCTTTAGTTCTGGCCAAACCAGTGTGCAATCTGTTTAAACATCTCCAATCTCCACTGAGTTTATACATACTGTTCAGTGTCATTCAAACAATAAGGGTGAGATACATACATGGAAATCAAGCATGGGGCATTCTTAGGCAGCCATCAGGGGTAGTGTTGGTGCATGAATAGTGATCAGATAAATGGCAAGTGTATAATGGGAGATTAAAAGGGTTTCCCAGCCAGTCCTCCAGTGTTAAGGAGAATTTGGCAACTGTTCTTTTGTTTTCCTGCCATTACCACTATCAAGGAGAACCACTGAGCTAAGCGGATACCCATCAGGGAGACCCCACAAATGGTGAGCTGGTTCTACAGATTTGTATGTGCATTATTTGATAGTTCAATACAATCAAAAGTTTCACAGTACTTCAGAACAAGATGAATGCTAAAGATCCCATTCAGTTATTGAATCAGAAATGAGGAAATTTGACAATCTAATTTTAAAAATATCATAACAATAGTATTACAATGAAATATAAATGGCCAGGGACATTGTACATTGAACTGACAATAGATGGACACAAAAAGTGATGTGGTGCTGGCCCTACAATTATACAGTTATGCATGCCCACCTGGACAACCTCCTACAAGATAGGGAGATGGACTTCTAGAACACCATAGTGAAAGACCAAATAAAATGTAATTATATGTTGAAGTGGTTGCTTCAGATATCAAGACTATCTGGATGAAAACAACAATAAAGTGATATCAGCACTATTGGATATCAAGACTATCTGGATGAATATGACAATAAAGTGATAAAGATGGGAAACTGAGAAATGTCACATCATATGCTATTCAGTAGTAAGGTGGCAGTCGTGACTATGCAATCAAAGCCCTGCCCCTTTTTTATGTGTGCTGCATGCTATTTTGACCCCCCCTGCAGATGCCCCTACATAACCAGTCTTTAAACATGCTGCAGGAGACAATCTTTACTACCTCATATGAAAGAGGGAAACACTTCTTACAGCACTGGAAAAGATTTTTTTTTAATTTTATTTTTATCCCACTATTATTATTATTATTATTATTATTACTATTATTATTATTTATAAATAACTCAAGGCGGCGAATATACCTAATACTCCTTCCTCCTCCTATTTTCCCCGCAACAACAACCCTGTGAGGTGAGTTGGGCTGAGAGAGAGTGACTGGCCCAAGGTCAACCAGCAGGCTTTCATGCCTAAGGCAGGACTAGAACTCTCAGTCTCCTGGTTTCTAGAAAAAAGGTTCACAAATAGGAGGAAGTTGTTATATGCATCTTTCTCACCACTTTCTTTTTGCTTTCTTAAGTTAGATGAGCAGTCAAGACTTGAAGCAAGTATACCTGCAACATCTGTCAGTTCACAAAACTGCATTAATATCGGAGCAGAAATAGTGCCAAAAATTGAAAATCAGTGGATCACCATGCCAATGCCAGTTGACTAATGTAGCATATCAGGTGCCCCATTTTCTGCAAGCCACCTGAAATATGCCCACATGACAAGGAAGCTATATCTGATCTGTTCCCAAGCTGGTAGTGTGTGAAAATCAATATTCTCCCATATAAGATTGGATACCTTTTTGCTCAGCTGTTAATTTTCTTGCACTGAGAAAGAGGTTGAAAAAGTGAAACATACATAATCAAATTCTAAACACGTATACTTAAAAGAAAACTATACAATAAATGTAATAATACTTATTCACCGTACAGAAAGAAGTTACTTTTTTTAAAATGATTATTTCAGCCTTCAAAGGCTACAAGGGGTATGTCTAATGACTCAAGAATGTCTGGAAGAGTTTGACAAAGCTGTACATTTGTAGCCTCATTTCCTTTTCATTTTTTTCCCTCTTTTGGAAATGCTTAAAATGCAAATTAAATCTTGTAGTTTTCCTATCTTTTAGTCCTGCCTTAGGCACAAAGCCAGCTGGGTCACCTTGAGCCAGTCAGTCTCTCTCAGCCCCAGAAAAAAGGCAATGGCAAACCATTTCTGAAAAACCTGCCGAGAAAACTGCAGGGACTCGTCCAGGCAGTCACCAGGAGTCCACACGACTCGAAGGTACTGTACAAAAAAAAGTGTTTCCTATAAGCCTGAAGTCTGCCTGTCTCTGCCTTAAAAAATACCTTTAAGATTAAAAAACTTCACCTAGGTAAAAACAGCATCCGAGAATTATGCATTAAATAGCAAAGAAAAGGTGGTGCACTCCTGTGGTGATTCACCACATACTGCAGAATTATAGCCCTCAGCATCTTGTACCATTGGCTGTGTTGGCTGGAGCTTCTGGGATTTGAGGTTCAGCAAAATCTGGAAGGCCATAGGTTCCTGACCCCTGTAGAAAATGCAGACATTTTGGAAGAGAAGAAAAATTTCAAACCACAGCATTTTTTATTGCTTTCATTTCAATCCATGATATATAGCTGCACAGATTAAGCTTTCTTTTTTCTCAACAATAACCCAGCTGTCTTGGTTTTATGAGAAACTGTATGTTGCAGAGGTTTGAAATCCACCCATTTGCAAATCCAGGCATGTTGAGCAGAGAAAGGAAATTTTTAACAGCTTCAGGCATCGTTAATTATTATTACATTATTATTAAGAAACAACAAAAAAACTTCCTGTGAGGCTAGACAATAAGCTTGATAAAGAGGGGTTTTTTTAGTTTTTGGTTTTCTTTTAAAAAATCATGTTACAATGCTTAGCAGAAGCTTAGAAAATAGTGGAACAGCCTTCACCAACTTGGTTACCCTCCAGATGTGCTGTGATTAAAAAACAGAATTCACAGCCAGCAGGGATATTCTGGCTAGGAGCCATCCCGTCTGGCAAGTCCAGGAGTTACAGACCCCAAACATTGGAACAACGCCAAGTTAGAGGAGTCTAGTGGCTGCTAAGATAGTTTTTACTGCAGTTAACTTTTTCGTAGCTTAGCATGTTGTGCAAACCTTGTCTACTTAGTTAGTTTATGATGTAATATAGTGTGTAAACAAGGTTAATTCATTGGCTCAGCTAAACATGTTGCACAGAAGCAGCCTAAGGGTCTTTCTCTATGGCTGACTTCAAGGACTTTCAATCTGTCTTAAAGATGGCAGAAAACTATATCAGCATCAAGTGTGTTGCCCTAAATTCCTGCAGTCATTGACTGCTCTACAAGGTAATGGGTGACAAAGGCCACTTGCCCATTCATGACTTATAGCTGTCATCCATTGAGGCAACATAAAGCCTAGTCCTCATTACTGTTTTGTTGTTTATTCATTCAGTCACTTCCAACTCTTCGTGATGTAATGGTTGCCTATTGTAAAACACTGTCAGACTCATGAACAGGAATTCAAAGATATCTGGTTTATTAAAGAATAGTATACAGGATCACAGAGAAAGCTGAGAATGATGAAAGCGTGCCAAATTCAAACTAAAAACCCTTGGTGCAAATGAAATCCCTCCCCCCGTAGAATCTTCTCAAGTTCACAATCCCAGGTACTCCTAACAGTTTCTGATGGTCTGCGGGAAAAGGCCTTGAATAGATAACATAACCCAAACACATTCCATTGTAATGAATTCAGATACAGAGCTTCGTACAAGGTTTCACAGCAGCTCCCTCCCCAACAGAAACGCGCATCAGCGCCATGGCATGTGAAACGTTACGATGTATAAACTACATTGAATCAGCGAACATGACACGTGACTTCATGGACCAGCCCACGCCAGAGCTTCCTGTTGGTTGTCAACACCCCCAGCTCCCCCAGGGACGAGTCCGTCACCTCTAGAATATCATCTATCCATCTTGCCCTTGGTCGGCCCCTCTTCTTTTAGCCTTCCACTTTCCCTAGCATCAGCATCTTCTCCAGGGTGTCCTGTCTTCTAATTATGTGGCCAAAGTATTTCAGTTTTGCCTTTAATATCATTCCCTCAAGTGAGCAGTCTGGCTTTATTTCCTGGAGGATGGACTGGTTTGATCTTCTTGCAGTCCAAGGGACTCACAGAATTTTCCTCCAACACGACAGTTCAAAAGCATCTATCTTCCTTCTCTCAGCCTTCCTTATGGTCCAGCTCTCACAGCCATATGTTAGCACGGGGAACACCATTGCTTTAACTATGCGGACCTTTGTTGTCATTGTGATGTCTCTGCTCTTAATTATTTTATTTGTCATTGCTCTTTTCCCAAGGATTAAACGTCTTCTGATTTCCTGACTGCAGTCAGCATCTGCAGTAATCTTTGCACCTAGAATACAAAGTCTTTCACTGCCTCTACATTTCCTCCCTCTATTTGCCAGTTATCAAGCTGGTTGCCATAATCTTGGTTTTTGTCAGGTTTAGCTGCAAGCCAGCTTTTTCACTTTCTTCTTTCACCTTCATCATAAGGCTTCTCAGTTCCTCTTTTCTTTCAGCCATCAAAGTGGTATCATCTGCATATCTGAGATTGTTAATGTTTCTTCCAGCGATTTTAACTCCAGCCTTGGATTCCTCAAGCCCAGCACATCGTATGATGTGTTCTGCGTACAAGTTGAATAGGTAGGGTGAGAGTATACAGCCCTGCCATACTCCTTTCCCAATCTTAAACCAGTCCGTTGTTCCGTGGTCTGTTCTTACCGTTGCTACTTGGTCGTTATACAGATTCCTCAGGAGGCAGACAAGATGACTTGGTATCCCCATACCACTAAGAACTTGCCACAATTTGTTATGGTCCACACAGTCAAAGGCTTTAGAATAGTCAATAAAAAGAAATAGATGTTTTTCTGAAACTCCATGGCTTTTTCCATTATCCAGCGGATATTGGCAATTTGGTCCCTAGTTCCTCTGCCTTTTCTAAACCCAGCTTGTACATTTGGCAATTCTCGCTCCATGAATTGCTGAAGTCTACCTTGCAGGATCTTGAGCATTACCTTACTGGCATGTGAAATAAGTGCCACTGTTTGATAATTTGAACATTCTTTAGTGTTTCCCTTTTTTGGTATGGGGATACAAGTTGATTTTTTCCAATCTGATGGTCATTCTTGTGTTTTCCAAATTTGCTGGCATATAGCATGCATTACCTTGACAGCATCATCTTGCAAGATTTGGAACAGTTCAGCTGGGATGCCGTTGTCTCCTGCTGCCGTGTTATTAGCAATGCTTCTTAAGGCCCATTCAACGTCACTCTTCAGCATGTCTGGCTCTAGCTCACTGACCACACCATCAAAACTATCCCCGATATTGTTATCCTTCCTATACAGGTCTTCAGTATATTCTTGCCACCTTTTCTTGATCTCTTCTTCTTCTGTTAGGTCCTTGCCATCTTTGTTTTTGATCATACCCATTTTTGCCTGGAATTTACCTCCGATGTTTCTAATTTTCTGGAAGAGGTCTCTTGTCCTTCCTATTCTATTGTCTTCTTCCACTTCCGTGCATTGCTTGTTTAAAAATAATTCATTGTCTCTTCGGGCTAACCTCTGGAATTTTGCATTTAATTGGGCATATCTCCCCCTATCACTGTTGCCTTTTGCTTTCCTTCTTTCTTGGGCTACTTCTAGTGCCTCAGCCATTTTGCCTTCTTGCTTTTTTCTTTCTTTGGGATGTATTTTGTTGCCGCCTCCTGAACAATGTTGCAAACTTCTGTCCATAGTTCTTCTGGGACCCTATCTAATAAGTCCAGTCCCTTAAATCTATTCTTCACCTCCACTGCATATTAGTGAGCTCATATCTAGCTGATCTGTGGATCTTCCCTAATCTCTTTAGTCTGATCCTAAATTGTGCAAGAAGAAGTTCGTGATCGGAACTACAGTCAGCTCCAGGTCTTGTTTTTACCGACTGTATAGATGTCCCCCACCTTTGGCTGCAAAGGATGTAGTCAATCTGATTTTGGTGTTGTCCATCTGGTGAAGTCCATGTATAAAGCCATCTCTTAGGTTGTTGGAAGAGAGTTTGTTATGCATAGTGAGTTGTCTTGGCAAAATTCTATCAGCCTATGTCCTGCTTCATTTTGTTCTCCCAGGCCATGCTTACCTGTAATTCCAGGTGTCATCTGACTGCCCACTTTAGCATTCCAGTCTCCTGTGATGAAAACATCTCTTTTAGGAATATTGCCCAGTCAGTGCTGCAGATCCTCATAGAACTGCTCTACTTCAGCTTCTTCAGCATCTGTGTTTGGAGCGTATATTTGGATCACTGTGATGTTAGATGCCTTGCCCTGAATTTGAATTGAGATCATTCTATTGTTTTTTGGATTGTATCCAAGCACTGCTTTAGCCACTTTACTATTAATTATGAAGGCTACTCCATTTCTTCTGTGGTCCTCTTGTCCACAGTAGTAGATCTGGTGGTCATTTGATGTGAAGTGGCCCATTCCAGTCCATTTCAGTTCACTGATGCCCAAAATGTCTATCTTTAATCTTGACATCTCACCAATAACCACATCCAATTTGCCCTGGCTCATAGAGCTTACATTCCAGGTTCCAATGGTGTGTTGATCCTTAGAACATCGGATTTGCCGTTCACCACCAGCACCGTCAGCTGCTAGCTGTCCTTTCAGCTTTGAGTTAGCTGTGTCATCACATCTGGGGCTAGTTGAACTCATCCTCTCTTCCTCCCCAGTAGCATTTTGACCATCTTCCAACCTGGGAGTCTCATCTTCCGATGGTATACCAACATATCTCTGGTTGTACTGATCCATTTATTTTTCATGACAAGAATACTGGGTGGGTTGCCATTACCTTCCCCAGGGATCGTATTTAGTCTGACCTCTCTGTCATGACCTTCCCGTCTTGGGTGGCCCTTCATGGTTTAGCTCATGGCATCATTGAGGTGCTCAAGCTCCAGCACCACAACAAGGTAATGATCCTTTGCTGAAGTCATTACTGTTACCTGAGCACAATAATGGCTAGAAAACCCTAGAAGACACTGTACATCATTAGTGGGGATCCAACCAAAGCCTGACTGGTTTTATATACCCTGAGGCTACACTTGGACAGTACTGGAATAAGGAGGAAAATGTCACTTTATCTGACTTGCAAAAATATCATTGGGCCAATATTTTATCAGCCAACTGCATGTGAAATGAAAATATAGTCAAATGTTACCCCTTATGGGCTAAATTGGAAAGTTATTATCTATTTCCTTTGCAGTCATGGCAAGTGTGTGGAACAACATAAGGTAGAGAAGGTGTTTTATTTCCAGAATTGCGAGCAGTGAAAAATCTTTGGGCCATATTGGGACATACAGTAGATTGAGTTTTGATAACAAGACTCACGAATATTTAACTCTTTGGAAAAATTCTACTTTGAAAATTGATGGCAAATCATTCTATTGGAAAGTTTGGGCAGAAGATGGGATCATGATTTTAAAACAATTGTTAAGTAATGACTATTTTAAGGATTTTTCTTGACTTCAAATTGAATTTGGTCTTTCCAATTCGCAACAGTGGAGGTACCTTCAACTTAGGCATATTCTAACAGATCGATACGGACCAAATGTTTTGGCTGCCTCAAAGGCACCTGAGTTGCTCTCTTACTTGGTGGAATCCACTGCAAAATTAAAACCTATAACATATCTGTATCAAAAGCTCAAGAATGTTTTTAAATGGACATTTCTGGGATATTTTAAACATGGACTAAAGAACTGGAATCTCAAATAAAGTCCCATCAATGGATTCATGTCCTTAAAAATGTTTAGATGGTATCAACAGATCTGAGATTAAAGGTAATTCATCCAAAAATTGTATTTAGGGTGTATTGGACTCCCCAATGAATCTATTTGAAAGGATGACATCAGATTTTTTTGCTGGATAAACAAAAATTGAGGGTTCACTGACCCAGATGATATGATCATGTGATCATTTGGTCTCTTTTGGGGATAGTGTATTAATGTATATAAGCAGATTCATGAGAAAATCTTTGAATGTAATGTTGAACCATTTACCAAAGCTTTGGAATTTGACTCATACTGAAAAATTGGAAATGTTGTATTATTCCAGATGTCAAGAAATGGTTATCAGAAATGTGCAATCCATCTATTTTGGAAAAGGCACTATTTTCTACTAACCAAAGGATACCGCAATATGTGTTACTATGGCAAAGATGTTGTGATATTTTACAATAATATTTTGTACTGTTCATATTGTGTTGATGACCGACAGGAAGCTCTGGAGTGGGCTGGTCCATGAAGTCACGAAGAGTCGGAAGCGACTAAATGAATAAACAACAACAACTGTTCATATTATATTTGTGTATTCATTAGTATGCCAGTGACTTTTGATAAGTATAAAATATAAGGGTTTACACAACATGTATAGACCATAATGTGCTTTACATGGTTTTGCTTTAATGTGTTGTGTGAACCCAGCTATTGTAATTTATAATGTAAGTGGTTTAGCATATTCCATGAATCCAGCCAATTGAGGTTTATGTAGAGAACAACGGCCAGTCTATTTGTGGCATATGAACTCAGTGATATGGTTTTCTACATGGATACAAGCAATTCACGCTACCCCTTCTTCATATATACTTAGGGTAGTTTGATGGCCTTATTCTTCCACTTCGCAGTATTTTCACTTGCAGTTTTAAGTCTTCCCAGATCTGTCTTTTTCATCGTAAACTGTTAATTCTGCTGCTTAGCAACTCATTCACAGTTATAATTATTAAGTAATAAGCAAACTAGAGATTAATTCTTGATCATTTATTTAATTGTTCATAATGGCTATTGTGTGTGTAAAACCAATAACCATAAGCCTTATCTTATTGAGCTAGCCAGTGAAGTTCTATAGATTTATTTTCTTCCCTGATGCATCATTTATTCTAGCAGAGAAACATAAATCCAGTTTCTACTATTATGTTGTTGGTCCATCTTTGATGTATGGTGGAAGAGTAATAGTATACCTTTTCTCACCACATAACCTGAATTACTGTCCTGCAACCCAAATCACTTATCACTCCTCAACAGACACCATCACAACAACATTTGGCAGGGGATACACTCATGAAATTATGTCCTGATGGACTCAGATCATATAACTAATTGTGGGGGATGCTCTTGGATATAGATCACACTGTTCAAGACTACGTGCAATGGAGTTCACATGCATACCAGACAGTCTAGCAGACATGGCAGCAAAACAGACTAGTATAATGGCCACTATCTCTGCTTGCCTACCCCTGGAAAGGTGGTGGTAGATGGAACTAGCTTAAAATCCTTAAAATTAGTGCACAAAGAGCATTATAATGGTTCAAAGGTATACTTTTAAGGCCAAATGTTACAGAGGAATTTTGTACTTGTAAGTAACTGTACAGTTTTCAGTGGAACTTACTCCCATGAAGCCTTAATGCAACAGACAAAGCACTCTAGATTTCTCCCACATTAATCAGAACCTCTTCCTCTCCCTTCTACTTAAAACAGATCTACTTATATTTCTTGTATTTTCAACAGGAAAGGAAAAGAAACAAACAGGTCCCACAATGGAGAAACTATGGGCTGATCTATATGAGTAGCTTGCTCCAGTATGAGTAAGAGCCACTGAACATTTCTCAACAACAATAATGCATTACATCATCCTCTACTTACTGACAGTTCATCAGGTAGGCAACTTCCACCTGCTGTGTGACTAAAGTAGCACTTTATAATTTGTGCTTGACTCAGGCAATAATATCTAGTTTGCCTGCTTCACAAAAGCTAATGAATATTCACTGCCAACTTTCATGACATGTAACATAACCATACTGATGCCATATGGGGAAGCATCACAAGCCAGTTTTATAGGTAAGTCGGGTTATAATGTGCAAGCACCATGTCTGTTGTCACCATTTTCTTGACTTTTGTGAAAGCTTGTTTGCATGGTTTTGTCCTTCAGATCCTAAAAAGGATCATAGCTGTGGCATATCTCATGGCCTGGGAGCATTCAAAACCGCTGGAATTTCCCTGTGCACTTGTATAGGCCCTGTGAATCAGTGGTGGTTATACCATTGTTTTTATACATTTTAAAAACTTTCATTTGTTGTCTTATGCTCAAAGGCTATAATCCACTAATCTCTGCAATGCTGTCTTGAGTTTCAGGATGTACCTCATCATTTTCCATGGTGACAATGATATCATCTATGGCAGTAGGTTTTTGGAGAAACTCTTAGCACTTAGTCCATCACTGTCTGCCAAAGCTCTAGTACAGATGCTACTCCAAAAATAAATGTGTTGTAATGATATAACCCTTTCAGAGCATTTCTGGTGAGGAATACCTTGGGATCTTCCTCCATTTGTATCTGTAAATATGCCTTTGCTAGGTTTGTTTTGCTGAAATATCCCCCTGCTCCCCAGTGTTACCAAAAATGTCCTCAATTCTAAGCAAAGTTATTACTCAGCATGTAATAGTGGATCAATGATAACTTTAAAGTCACCAATGATTCTGAGAGTTCCATTATTTTTAGCTACAGACTAAAGATTTAATCCAAGGGCTCCAGTCAACTTCTGAAAGAATTCCCTCAGCTTCTACCTGATCCAGTTTGTGTGTGTGTGTGTGTGTATATGGCATATGGAATTGGATGTGCTTTGTGAAATTTGGATGTGGCATTCTCCTGTAATACTATTTTACCTTTTATGTACTTGAGTGTGCTGATGCCATCTATGAACATAGGTGCAGCATCATCCAATATCTTTTTCATCTTATTCTCGCTGGTCTCTTTGATAGGAAGTATAGCATGCAGGCTGATGATGGAACACCAATTCAGCAGCAGCTTCTTCAGCCAATCAGAACAGTTTTATACCTGTGTTCACCACATATAAGTCCAAAACAATTTGCTGGTTATTGTATTTTACAGATACATATATCACTTCAATCAGAACAACCTTTTGTCCAGTATAAAATTTTAATTGTATTTCTGATGGTTTTAATTTTTCATCTCTGAAATGCTGCTCAAATTCATGATGTGCTATAATTGATTGAGCAGAACCAGTGTCCAATTGCACTGCTATGGTTTTGCCAGTCACTTCTGCAATGAACCGCTGGAACACTGCTGGTTCCATTGTACCTTTTATAAATTTTCAGATTATCTTTTTCCGACTCAGTTTCATTTATCATCTATAGCATGCACCACTGCACTCCTTTTAAAGTAATGGCTTGGTTTTTTATCTTTTAAAAATGGTTTGCTTTTCTCCAAGTGACAGTTTCCCTAGATATGTCCCTCCTTATTGTGTTTTCTGCAGGTTTCCCTTTTAAATCTGCAATAGAGCCAGTGCATTGTGAACCTCTGCCACAAAGATAGCTCAGTTCATTTTGACCTTTTATTCTTTTTTTTTTTGTATCTATTGTAAGCTTATTCACATTTACGTTTAGTCCTGACTGCAGTTCTATAGTACATATAGCAGTGGTTTCCATGGAGACAGCCATATGAAATGTCCCTCAAATATAAAATCTACCTCTGTTAAGTCTTATTCAAATATTTTCCTTCAGAATCCCAGCTAGCTAATCTCTCAATGAATTCTTTAGCCCTTCACCAAATTGTAATGTTCAGGTATTCAGCTGCATATGTGCAATGGATTCTGCTCCCTGTGTATGTGTGCTTATGAAACCTGAAATGCTGTGCAATCAATTTTGGTTCTGCCAGGTGCTTTTGCATAATTATTACAACTTATGCAATGCTGAATTGCAATGCAGAATTTTACTGTAGAGGAGTAAAACTCCTTAATTAGATGTATGCTTTTCCTCCTATAACATTCAGTAAAACAGGCACCTTTTTTTCAGCAACTATCTCATTTGGATCAAAAAAACTGTTCAAGTCTCTCCATTCATTAATACCACTACCAAATACATTTATTTTCCCAATAACTCTATCCATCCTGCTGTGCAATTTTTCCCTTTGTCTTTGTTCAGTGTCATCAGTTCAGCATTATGTTTCTTCTGTTTGCTTGTTTTACTGCCCTTTCCTCCCCCTCTGGAAATACAAGGCTTGAGAGGCTTTTCTTTATGATCTATGTTGTGACTTTTCTACTGCTCAGACAAACACTAGAATCAAAAGTAATTTTTTTCTGCTGCTTGCTCTGCTGAAATTTCTTGAAGAATTAATCCCAGTGAGTCTGCAAGGATTACAACGCATACACACAGCCCAGGGTAATCAAGTAACAATGCTAGATTGCAGGCCTGCTTAATCAGTCAATGATAATAATCCAATACACTACAACTACTTTAAGACAAGTCCAACTATGGATGATTTAAACCTATTGCTCTCATGGGCTGGAAATTATATGAAGGTAAAGTCATGGGAACACAGCAGAAAAAAGATGAATCCAGAGCCTGATGGTGCTGTGGTTTGTGCTGTAATGCAAGTGGGGAAAGGTCCCAAAACTTAATTGCATCACTAAAACAATATCTATGGGATTCATCCCACCGGTATCTGCTAGACTGATCATTGTAGCATCTGCTGCAACTGGAATTTTTGTCAAAACAATGAAGTACACAAGAACAAAAGGAGTCAAGTTTGCATTGTGACACATGTTTCATCATTTGATTCCACTTGCCCCCTCTGCAGTTGCCTATACTGATCGTGTCACCAAACTGAAATGAAGCTTCACAGCATTCCATTTCATTAAAAAAAAAACTACATTTTTTCCTCCTGAGCAAACAGTATCCTATAAACAGTGGTACTATCGATCTTCTCCATTCCGCCTGCCCATATTTCCTTGAAGTCAAATCTCTAATTGGGTATCTATGCTCTAAGGTTTCCACTACAGGGTTCTGCAGGGCAATGAGACGTTTTCCACACACTGTAAATTTAAGCAGACCATTCATGAAAAAAAACCATTCTGTGCTGATTAATGAGCAATCCAGCTGTCCCTAAATTTTCCCAGTAGTGCTTTCCAATAGGTAACAGGAAAAAAGGCAGGCCATTATGTCACATTAAGAGTATTAGCAGTATTTTGGAAACATTTGCAAATGCTTTTATGAAATAAATGTTAGAAACTCTAATGGCCTGAGAAACAGAAGAAACACTTGTATTAAGGGTTCATAACAGCTTTATGGACACATACAGAAGAAGCTGTAGTTCCATTCTTTGTCATTAAACTATGACTTCACCCACATTTGTAAGTAAATAGCATAGGGATTTTTAAAGCATCCAAATTAGCCTTATTAAAAAATGATATAATATCAATATCTATGGTTATTTTATCAACACCACCTGATGCTGATGTCTGATAATGGTCCAGTGCTTAGGCATCAACCTTAGAGGTCAGCTAGGGTCACTAGAGCTGGCATTCTGGAAATCACAGCTGTTCCCCCCCCCCCCCCCCATTTGCCTTTGAGTCCCTGGGCAAGAATGAAAAAAGTAATGATAATAAGAGGCAATATGTTTTGTTGGTATTATATATTTTATTAAATTATAAGAATGTATGGTAATTATATATTATAATAATATAATAAAAATATAATATGCTCTTTATTATATTTATTTTGATTTCAGTAAAATCCCAGATACCTTTCACAGGTGCAAAGCAATATCAAATATATGTTTAAAATGCAGCAAGATATAAAAATAGTGCTACTTGTTTGTGGGATTCATTGACTGATGGACTGATTTTTATCACACTTTCATTCAGAAATTCATGAGGGTGTACATAGCACTTCCTGTCTCCACCCTTCCTCCATCAACCCTCTGAGATAGGTTGGGCTGAGAGAAACTGGCTCAAAGTCACTAGGCACATCAAAAAAACAACAAGCATCAATTAAACTAAAAGTCTATAAAAATATTTGCCTGGTGACAAACTGACATGAAAGAGATGCTAGGTGAACCTACCTAGGAAAGGCTTTCCATAAGTGCGGTGCTACCACTGAGAAGATTGTTTCCTTCACTGAACATCTATGTTACCTTAGTTGACCAGGTGTTTGTATAGATACCATAGCAATCATTTACATGGCTGCTCAGGCCATTGGTTCCCAACTTTTGCTGAATTTTAAGTTATTAGGCAGGTTCATTATTTGCCAGCTGAAAATATATAATAATAATGAACATAATAATCAACAATAAGAATTAAACTCCATTCCCCCCCCCCCCATTCCTGAGAGTAGCACAAATCAAGGCAGATCAAAATATTAGTAAACGGGTTCTTGGCACCAAGAAAACTGAGTTTGTGGACAGAGAAATAGAGTTTCTGGATTAGCCACTCTATTTAAAAAGTATGTTTTCTTAGGATTCCTGGCAACCAGATGATTGCTCACCTTGGGCTGAGATTGTTCTCTCACTACCACACCAGATATATTTTGAAAATACCACAGCAAGAGACTTCAAGGGCTTATAAATCAATGGGGGTTCACTGTCTCATAAACACCTTATAAATAGCAGCTTTTGAGCAATTGTCCATATGTGAATATAACTCCAGTCATTATTTTCCACCAAGGACATACCAAGAAATAAATTGTACAGATGCTGCTTTTAGGAAACATAAAAATTTAATGTATTGCTCAAGACCATCTGATTTTCCACAGCAGAGACAGGATGCTTCGTTCTACATTGGTAATAGTCCATAAAGCTAATATGGATAACGCCAGAATTAGATAAGGCTTTGCTGTAACTTCCTAGGAAGAAAGCTTTTTATGAAAAGAAGCTTCCTACTTTCTGTGATACCTTTCACAATATGCTCAGTTTCATCAAATTGGAAACATCAGAATTACCAAAGCAGGCATATCAGTGTTGAATTAACCTGCAAGTGAGAAAAGAGCTTTGAAATAAGTAGATCGGCTGGAGTCTGAAGTTCACTCTACGGCTGAAGGAAGAAAAGGGCAAAATTGCTTATTTTCATTGGAAAAATAGTAACTGTAGTACTGGCCGTGCATAGCACAATGGAGAAAAATGTCATTAAAAAAAAAAGAAAATGCTTAATGTTTTTTAAAAGGTCAATTGCTTATCTATCAGTGTCAGGAAGAGATCAATTACAATGGCCCAGAGAATAACCAAGAGATTCCGACATCACGCAAGAAGCGCTATAGGAATGAACACCCTAGTTAAGAGGTACTGTAAATGAGAAAACTGTGTGTTTAATACAATGTTGTAGGATGTAGATTTGCTAATCGTACACAGAAACCTAGAGGAAAAAAATAATAAAACAATGTATGTAACATTTGCCAAGATGTGTGCTTCGTCCTGTGTTCCAGAGACATGGTAGGCGAATTGAAAGGCATCTGTGATGCAAGGGCCAATACAGTGTTTATGAAACCCAGCACGGAAGGCGCTACATCAGCCTTCCTCTGTAACTGCAGAGTTCTGTATCTAATTTCTTGGAATGTTCTCTCCCGACACAGGAGTCCTCCCAAATTGTGGGGTTTTTGTAGACTAAAGCAGTGTCATGCACTGCCTACCGCAGAGTAAAACACTGACGCTGATTCATGCGAGAGCAGGTTCAGGTTTATTTCTTTACGTAGTAACAGTTGCGGAAAAAAAGCTGAGAGTGAGGAGCGCGCGCCGGTGCAGGGTTTAAATACCCCGCGCCGGTCAGCGCCCCCTCACCCTGGGTTACGTCATCCCCCCTTTGTCCTGCATGCTGTCTTGCCGGTAGGTGAAGGGTTGCGAGGCCCCAGCGGGTGCCCCGGGATCGCCCATCATCGGTTTCCTCATTCAGCCGGTGATTGCTGTCAGCTGGGCGATCTCCGTTGCGCTTGTGCTAACAGCTTGGGTGCGCCTCGCGATCCGCCTATCCTTTGTCCTTTCTTCTCTCTCTTTTGTGTTTTGATGGCTGCATGCTCCAGCTAGGGTCTGTGGTTTTTGTTGTGCATGCTAAGCTTATCTTGAGCCCCTTCCTCTGTTTCCTCGTTATTGTCATTTGTGCCGTTGTGCTGATGTCTTCAGCTCAACGGCACTCATGACAAGCAGTCACAGAGACATGCATATCAAACTCAGACTGCTGCCTAGGGAAGTTCCCCCATTATCCCCGTACCATTACCCCATCTCAGCAATACCAACGTTTGCTGCACAGGTTCCCAAATATTCAACCTAATGAAACATGATTCTAATTCTTTATTTCCCTTTAAGAGCCTCTAAGAAGCTAAATCTCTTCTCAGGCCAACCTGTTCTCACTAAGTGCACTAACATTCCCTTAAATCCCTAATTATTCACATGATGAGCAGTTACCAACTTCTGGAAATAAAACATTTAACCCATACTACTAAATTTGAAAAAGGTGGTATGTAAACCTTTTTTTAAAAAAAAAAACTAATAACAGATTCAGAATAGTGTAAAATAAATTATTCCAGCATAGAATCCAGCTTTCTATATGGCTGATGCAAAATTTCATATACAAGCTAAATAAGCAGTCGCTTTTGCTGTAACAGCATTAAACATTAATATAAGTCCCATGAACTTCCACTTGTGAAACAAAGACAGTTTTATATGGCATAGTTATGAGTTATCAGAGCTTCAGCGCTACATTACTTCTCTAATATAGCTGACAGCAATGGAATTTTGAACAGGTTAATAGGAGTAGGATTATACCCCATATCTACCACAGGGCATGCCTCTAGTGGCCACCCACAGAAAAAGCAAGCCAGCAAACTCCAGTTCCTGGACATCTGCAGGTAACCAGTTTTCCATATACTTCACATTTGGCTGGGTTGTGACACCCTCCCCCCCCCAAAAAAATCTGGCATTCTTTTGTTCATTTAAAAAAAAAAGTAGTGGTGAAATAGACCCTCCTTTCTCCAGAGGATCTGAAAAACTTCTGCCCCAAAAGTTACCCCCACAATTCTCCAATATGGCTCATTGGAGTCCATGCAGAAAAAGCCACGTGCTGCGTTAGGCATGTTTGGAGAGCACCATTAGGACTGTGTAGAAAGGCTATTTGTTTGCAACACCCTCCAAATCAAAGGCGTTATGATATGGCAGGGCTCAATTTGTCCTGTTTCGAGTATTAAAACATGTCCATTCTTCTCTACTGGCTCTACTGGTTTGCAGAAATCAACAAAATCGTGACATTTTATCATGGAAAAAAAAACTTTGCTGATTTCTACAAACCAAGCCGCTCTACATAACTCACTTGCAGAATTGGGCCCTGGATAAGTCAACAGCCTAAATCAGTATGATGAAATGCTACCTGCTACATTTGTTGTGGGTTGCAATGGCAAACCACTTCTGAAATCTTGCTAAGAAAACTGCAGGGACTTGTCCAGGCAGTTGCCAGGAATCAGCACTGACTCAAGGCATAAATATACATACATACATACATAATCAGGGAGAGTTGAAATATTCTAGATGTTGCCATAGATATAGATGCAGTAGATAGATAGAGATAGATTAGAGAGATAGAGATAGAGATAGAATGAGGCAAAATCTAGGATATTTCAAGTCTCCCTGATTATTTCGTTTGCCAGCTTCTCTCTGCTCCTCCTGTGCTTGGGATAACCCTCTCTTGAAATCTCTTCTTTATGTATTTGTAATGAAATGGAGAGATTCTCTGTATAAAACTGCAAAACCCTATGAAATTAATATAATTTCAGTTATTTGGGGCTGTATGCCCTTAAAACCTTAAAAAGAGCTTCTGCCATTACTGGTGACTGCTCTATCGCCACTCTATTGCCTTTTTTATCTGAAGTTGTAAGACATTTTGCTTTAGTTGTAACCTGCTACACATGAAACTGTCTCATCCTAAATATCCTTCTTCTCTGGAATTTTAATTTAGGGTAATAAAATCAAACTGCTGCTGATCAAACATTTGGGGGTGGAATTAAGGCACAAATGGCAGGAGGAAATGGAACACGAGAAAATATGAGTGTCTGTATATAGCTCAGGACATGATCTTTGGTCGGGTAGAATTTTTCCTCACTTTCCAGCAATAAGACAAGTATATGAACTACTGACCTTTCAAATGAATTAATTTATCGGACAGACAAATGTGAAGGGGATTTGGAAGCTTCAGAGGAAATTGTTAAAACTTATATTTACGATCTAAGATAAGGCTGTCAGGATTATAAAAACTGCACACTGGAAGGGAAGGGGAAGATGTATTTATCTGCTTGAAGCAACTCACAAATTCTCAGCTAGTAACCCCATGGAACCCCATTAACTTCCACAGAAATGCAGTTTTACCTGAGGAGGCAAACTTCATAACTTTATAACCAGGCAACTTTAAACTGCAGTTCTATCAGCACAGAAACCAAAAATGATTCTGCTTGCAAACAGGAACAGAGATGCAAAAGAATTTTGTCACTGGGAGTGAATGTGGGCATTCTGTTAGCACTGAATTTCATACAGTGGCAACACTAACATCAAATGACATTTGTTAATGTTAGTCTTTTCCCCCATCAAACAAACCACAGAAGAAGAAAAAGCAAGGAACAAGAAGGTACATCACTGAAAATTGCTTAAATTAGTAGTAGTTGCATTAAAGAAAGCTTACATCAGGGAAACGTTTTTCATTGAAAAAATGGATGAATCAAACAACAGCTTAAAGTCAAGGTAATCTGCATATTTTTTTTAAAAGATCTTCATCCTACTAACTTGGAGAACAATATGAATGCAATTTTCATTGATTTTAAATACATCTTCCTAGATAAGTGTACAAAGTTTGATGTACTGTATAAAGAAGACCTCAGTCAAAACATTTCTATAGCCATGCCTTAATTCTGATATTTCCAAAGGAGGACCAGGCAAGGGAATTGTTCCTGCCCTACATATGGACAAAGACCCACACAATGCGTGGTTCAGTATTGTAAATATTTAGATGAGTCATTCAAGACAAACAAATCAGTTAAGCAATATAATGAAGAGTTACTTCAGTATTTTATGTTTTCCCTTGTTCAATGGATCATTGACTTCAATGGACCCAAAACAATGGACAAAAAAAGCTTACATTTGCATAACATGCAAATGAGAAGAAGGGGGACTCAGATGAATATTATGCTCCCCAGGCCTCTCAGGTTCATAAGAAGGCTATGGAACCAGGGGTTTATTATTTGCAGTTTAGAAGTCTAGAAAATCTAATACCAGTCCAATTTCTCAGGTCAAAGGCTCTTCAGTGGACAGCAGTTCCTGAGTCTCTTTCTAGCCTCTATCCTTTGTAGCAGGGACTAAACCTGGAACATTTTGCTCCTTGGGCCTATTCATTTCAGTGGGAACTGCCTGAATCCTCTTCCATTAATTTTGTGGGGGTGGGGGACAAATGTTCATCTAGTATCTTGGAAGAGGAATGCAGATGAGGAAAGCTGATTCTGAAGGAGAAAATGGCTTCTGAGAGGAACTTAAGCAACTATTTCTTGTAGCTGTTCTTCTGCTAAAAATTGAATATTCATAGCACAGCTGTTTATAAAATAAAATGGTAGCTTAAAATGTAATGTGGCGTGTCCATAAATTCCCCTTTACATGAGAACAATTTTCCAGTGGATCAGCTAGCTGGAAACAATGTTGACTCATGAGCAGATCTGGGGGTAAAAGAAAACACCCATATGCCCAGCTGCTTAAAGTGGCCTGTGTTCCTTGCTTTAGACTTTTATGAGTATAGATTTCCTGGATGGGAAGGTCTTTTTTAAAACAGACCTGCTGGGAACCTAGTCATGAATAGATCCATTGGGTAAGAGGGTCTGAACTTGAAATGCAACCCTGGAGTCTTCCCAGCCACATCTGCTAATAGGCCATGTTTCATCCCTGATTCACTGGAATGGATCAGCTAGCTTGGAAAGTCTAGCACAGTGTTTCTCAATCTTAGCAACGTTAAGCTCTGTGGACTTCAACTCCCAGGATTCCCCAGCCAGCATGGCTGGCTGGGGAATTCTAGGAGTTGAAGTCCACACAGCTTAGAGTTGCTAAGTTTGAGAAACACTGCTCTAGCAGAAATAACAAATGGCATGGGGAATCTCCTTCTACCATCTGACATACTTTTGATGAAGCACTGCAGCACAGGGCATCTGCTCCCCAATCAATTGGCCGGTAAAACAGAGCCATCCTGCTGCTTGAAACAAGTCTGAGTCCGCTGGCTTATAAGTAGTGTTGTTGCCAATTTTTGCAAGCAGCAAATACAAAAGATTCCAAAAGGAAGAAAATCAAGTGGATTAATAGGGTTTCTTTTGTTTTCCCAGGAGGCAGCCCCATAGGGTATATAGGGCCTAAATGCATTCGTTCAAGTGTTGGATTTTTTTTAATGCTTGTTTTGTTCACAGTTATCCCCATTCTTAGCTCCACCATTTATTCTATGTTCCTAAATATTCTGCATAAAATCACTGCCCACTCACATTTACCAGGCTGTTCAGTTTTATTTTTCTCTTTATGCCAAGCACAAAATTAAAAAAAATAAAATGTGACAATAGTCTTCTACACACTTCCTTTTACCTCCTACAAACAGGGTCCCTTATTTGGGATCGCTGGGAACATCCATTCCCCCTCCGTGCTAATCAGATGTTATTGATGACTGACAATTCAGTTCCCATTTTTAAATCTGCTCTTTGTCACCCTGACTGTAGAAGCAGTTCCTTTTGTTTGCACTAGTCTCTGTGCTATAAGGTACTTGAGTTCAGGAAATGCCACAGATTTTACATATCAGCAAATCTTCCTCCTCAAACCACAAAACGGAAGATTGCTTTCAGAGCATAAAAAAAAAGGTCAAGTCAATCAAAAACAAACATTTGCCAAAGGCAAAGTCAATACATAGAATTATTACAGAAATTAATTGAGTATCATGGTTCTTCTGGTAAATAATCTCCTTTAATGATTGTAATGCAGAAGGTGAGATATATGTCAGTAGGAAAGTCTGTCTTGGGCCACCCAAGAGGGACGAAATGCTGAGTATATAGATTGGTCTTAATATGTGTGTGTGTGTGTGAGTGAGTGTGTGTGAGTGAGTGAGTGTGTGTATGCATGTGTGTGTGTATATACTT
Source organism: Candoia aspera (assembly GCF_035149785.1). Lineage (NCBI taxonomy): Eukaryota > Metazoa > Chordata > Lepidosauria > Squamata > Candoiidae > Candoia > Candoia aspera. The sequence continues at coordinate 233,073,117 of NC_086154.1, forward strand.
ATTGGGAAGTACATTTCCTGGCCTTTCTTTTTATTTCACTACTACTATTTATTTCCACCTATTCATAATGACTGCATTTTGATGTAACACCACATAACTTGGTATTATGAGAAAAAGCTTAGCTCCCACCTTACCATTTCCTGAATAAACCACAATTGGCTGGGTTTACCCATTGCACCAAGCCAGTCCTCTACAACCTGGACACTGTCCAGATACGTTCACTGATCCCCAGAATTTGTATCCAGCATGACTATTGTTCAGAAATTTAAAGAACACCAATGTTTGGAAAGGTTGTGCTATGTTTTAAGGTAAAATTCATAGGACAAATTAACTTGGTTCATAAAATAGGCCAAATAAACTGCATTATAGCTTAGCATGATACATGAACCCAGTAATAATGTTTTACCAGGTGCCTTTAAAAAACAGATATCAGCATTTTTAATTCCAAACTACAATTAATAACAGTTTTGCCTGGTACCCAAATTTTAAACTGAGGCTAATCTTAACTATGCTATATTAAAACAAGCCAAATGCTAGATTGCACTGAGGATTCACAATTTGGATGAAAAGCAACTGCAAGGTAGGTAGGTAGACAGACAGACAGACAGACAGACAGGATAGACATCTCCTTATATGCTAAGTGTTTTCTGAATTTTGTCTGTGTGTGCGCGCGCGCACGCGTGTGCCTTCAGGTCAGTCTTGACTCCTGGTAACTATGTAGACAACTCCATGTAGTTTTCTTAGCAACATTTTTTTTCACAAGTAGTTTGCCATTGCCTTCTTTCTAGGACTGAGAGAGAATGACTGGCCCAAAGTCCCCCAGCTGAGTTTCATGCCAAAGGCAGGACTAGAACACACAGTCTCCCCATTTCTAGCCTGATGCCTTTAACCACTACATTAAACTGGCTCTCTCTCTCTCTGCCTCTAATTAACCTTAAACAAGAAGGATTTTTCCAGAAGTTTAAAGTAATAATACAGTTAGCTAATATGAAATGTTGGGGTCAAGTGATTTTATATTGTAGTGGATGTCTTTAAATTCACCTTTCCTAAACTGGATACCCTCTGATGGACTTCAGCTCCCAGAATTCTCCCCAATGGACAAGTTTGCTGATAAATTCTGGGAGTTGACATCCAACAGATATGGAGGGCACCAAGTCAACAAAGGCTGCTTTAGATAATAACATATTATTTCATTTAGTTCAACTAGGACTGCTATATTTCAGTCTCCTCTTGCTCATTCTGCTGGATTTGTTCTTGCATTAATGGAAACAAGTGAATGCAAGGATGCAAGTGAAAAGAAAGGAAAAGCTTCATCTCTTAAATGTCCTTGCAATAATAGGTTGAAAGCACAGGAGCCCTATGTTTTAAAGTATGTTGGAATATTTCCCATCCAGTTTAGGGGTACAGATCTGGGCTGTAATAATCTAGAGATCCATTAGATGGCAGCAAAGAGTTAACATTTCCCTGTGCCTCACTGTTGCTATCTAGTGGCCAGATAAATTGTTGTAGCCCATATCTGGTAGCCCTAGACCAGATTAAGGATTCCTTCCTGCTTTTAGCTTCTAATCCTGTGCATTGCTAATCCATTTGATGAACCACCAAAACATCAGACTGAAGCATCTTTCCCAAACTGTATCCATTCAAGCTGGCTAATGTACAGAAACTATAAACATTTCTTATTTGGGTTGCCTGGGCTTTTGAACAGTAACAGTCTTCTCAGGCCTGGGATATACAAAGGAAACTATCTGCATCCCTGCAACTTGATTTTATTATTAAGAAAATTTATTAAACTCCTTTTCCCATTAAAAATTAGTTTCACTTGAATGCCTTTTAGCACTGTCCCTTAAAAATATCATGCAGCTATTTTATCTTTTGTTCTTTCTTGGACTTATTTGCAAAAGGTGCAATGCAAACATAGCACTGGGAAAACATAGGAAGGTTATATGAAAATGGCATTATATATCCCATATATGTGTGTGTGTGTGTGTGTGTGTGTAATGAGTTATAGCAAATAAGACCTGCTGCGTATTGGAAAATGACTGTGGGTGATTTCCAGTTTATTTTGTACCCAGCACACTCCCAGTCAGTCCCTCTATCCCGATCAGAGCAAGCACACATGCCACTCAGTTCAGCTACCAAAAATATAGCTCAATGTTTATTTACTAAACATCAGCAAAACACCAAAAATGGTTAACTTTGTTATAATTCCAATAGGGTTATGGGGGCAAGAGATCTTTAATAAAAAATCAGTTTTAACTATCTAAGGCAGCATAGTTAACAGAAGCTGCCCAGATTATAAATATAACTAGTCAGATGCCCTCTGAGGAACTTGGAACATAGATCTTCAGACTCTGGATTGGATGCACTCAGAGATCTTAAATCATGATGAGCACAACTCTGAGGTCTGCAGAGCTGAAGGTTCATCATTTTAGCTTTATAGATGTCTCCAGCACCGGGCACAAAATTGCCATCTTTGCTCCAGCAAAATGCAGAATTGCGCTAGTGGCCTTACAGCCCAGTGAATGATGGCATTTGTTTGTTCCTTCCAGGGAGCAGAGGATTAATATATATATATATTAATCCTCTGCTCCCTACACACACACACACCCACACACACACACAGAGTATATATATCCAGGTATTTGAAGGTTTTACTTTGTTCTGGTTGATTTTCCAGCAATGTGCTGACCAGCCTTCTGGTAAAGACCAGTACTTCTGTCTTGAAGTATGTGACAGTTTTTCTTCTCCACAGTATGAACCTAAAGCTTGCCAGCTCTGTATTTGCATTGTGGAAAGGATAGTTGCATCAACAGCAGATAAGAAGACTGACAAGTTTATTAGCCAGCCTAGGGAGGTACAATTCACTATTTTTCAGAGCTTGAGTTATGAAATTGATATAGAAATTCAAAAGAATGGAAGTAAGTATATACTTCACTTCTTTTTGAGTGGAGATTGACACTAAAAGGTATTCTGGAGTACATTGATCTGCAGTAAGATGATTCATAAAATTTCAATAAAAATAATTGGATTCTTCAGTCTTCAACCACAGCCTTTCTCTGGAAATTGAAGCAAGCTGCTCCTTGGAAGTTTAGAATATTTTTCTACTAGATGATTTAATGCTAAGCTATGGCTCTTAGGACATCAATCCTAACAAACTCAACTACTCCCATTGAAAGAGGGAAGAACAAAAAAAAAGGAAGAGACATTTGGGAAAATGTCTTCGGAAAACCAGGAAATTCGGCAAGCCATCCAACAATTGGCAGCAGCCCTGCAACAACACCAACAAGTAGCTCTCCAGATCAACACATTACAAGCAGCTATGCTACAGCAGTTACAACAACCAGCTCCGGTTAACCCACAACTGGTGCCAGCAGCAGCAGCAGCTCCGCCAGTAGTCTTGAGATCCCAGGGCAGTTTACCAGAGAAGTTTGGAGGAGAAGCAGGACAGTTGAGAACTTCTCTCACACAGTGCACAATGTTTTTCGACAGCAGACCAGCAGAGTTTCCCACAGACAGAACCAGAGTCACCTTCATTTTAAGTCTGCTAAAGGGCCCAGCAGCCAAATGGGCTATTCCCATGGTGGAGAACAATAACCCAATTCTCAACGACTACCAGAACTTTTTGGCAGGGTTCCGAGCACACTTTGACGACCCGATCAGAGAGGTCACTGCCAGCCAGGAAATTTGGAAGCTCAAGCAAGGCAACAAGAGAGTGGGAATCTACATTGCTGATTTCAAGCTGTTAGCAGGAGATCTGGACTGGAATGAGAGTGCCTTGAAAGACCAATTCAAACAGGGGCTGGATGAAGAAATTGAAAATGAATTAGTGTGCCAGGGAACACCAGCTACCCTAGAAGGTTTATATCAACTGTCTGTGGTCGTAGACGCCAGGCTAGAAGAGCTCAGACAGATGCAGCCGGGGAGAGGCAGGGGCCTCAGAGCGCTTCCAGGATTTCCAGCTCTCTCCACAGCATCTCTCTACTCAGGACCAGAGGAGCTGATGCAGATCAGGGCGAGCAGGAGGCTTATTTCCAAGGCTGAGAGACAGAGAAGGAGAGAGAGAGCCCTCTGTTTCTACTGTGGAGTCCAGGGTCACATGGTGAGAGCTTGCCCAGCGACAAGCCAAGCAAATTCCATAAGAGCCCCAGGGCAAGCAGCTGAAACAAGAGCCACCTCCACCTCAACTTCCAACCAGGGAAACTTCGTCGGTCTCCCTCCACAGAGCTCAGCAGGGAGACCATCAATCAATTAAGAAGGGCTCATTCTGAGAATTCCAGGCAATCCTTTTACTACTTACCAGTCATAATGCACGTAAACCCAGAGCAACAGGTCAAGCTAGAGGCCCTCGTGGATTCTGGAGCTTCCACCAATTTTTTTGATGTACAGACTGTACAAGACCTCAACTTCCCGACCATAGAATTGCCACGTCCCATAGAAGTTGAGACCATTGACGGCCAGCCCCTCAAGGCAGGACCGATTAGAAGGTTCACAGAACCTTTGCAACTAACAACGGGAGATCACACTGAGTGGATCCAACTTTATGTTACGGCATCACTTAATGTGCCTATAGTCCTGGGCACACCTTGGCTGAAGATCCACAACCCATTGAACTGGACTACAGGAGCAATCTCCTTCCCAGCTAAGGAATGCCAGCAACACAAGATTCAAGCTGCTCTTCTCTCTCCAGCAACCAACACAGTCACGGAAGCAGGGGAGGTCCAGTTGCCAGCCAAGTATGCAGATTTCGCAGATGTTTTCAGCGAACAAGAGGCCACAGCACTACCCCCCCGCCCCTAGGGACTGTGATTGCACCATTGAGTTAATACCAGGAGCCAAGATTCCAGCAAGGAAACAATATCCCATGTCCCCCAAGGAGTTAGCCACCTTAAAGGATTACTTGGACTCCAATCTCCAAAAGGGTTTCATCCGACCATCTACTTCCCCAGCGTCTGCTCCTACCTTCTTCGTACCAAAGAAGCCTGACCCGTTGGCACCAGCAACCCAGGAGGCACCCATGAGAGTGGTGCATGATTTCAGTTCCCTCAATAAAGTCATGGTCAAGGAAAATTACCCACTCCCCCTAATATCTGATCTGCTGGATCGCTTACAGAAAGCACACATTTTTACTAGGTTGGACCTCAGTAATGCATACAATCTGATCCAGATGAAAGAGGGGCATGAATATCTGACTGCCTTCGATACCAGGTTTGGTAAATTTGAGTACCTTGTTTTGCCCTTTGGCTTGACTAATGCAGGAGCCATATTTTCCCGATTTATGAATCAAATTTTTTCTGATTTACTAGATAAGTATCTGGTCATTTATCTAGATGACATATTAATTTTCTCTGAGGATGCTACAAGTCATGTAACCCATGTACGTAATGTCTTACAAAGACTGAGAGAGAACAAGCTATTTGCCAAGCTAGAGAAGTGTGCCTTCGATTTAACTGAATTACATTTCCTGGGCTATAAAATATCAACAGAAGGCATATCCATGGATCCTTCTAAGGTCCAGGCAATTCTCTCTTGGCAACCCCCCCGAAATGTGAAAGTGGTACAAAAATCTCTAGGATTCTGCCATTTTTACAGGAGATTCATAAATAAGTTTAGTGACAGGGCTGAACCCCTCACACAGCTTTTGAAGAAAGGATCAAAATTCATTTGGAGGGAGAGGGAGCAAGCAGCCTTCCAAGAATTTAAGCAGCTCTTTGCATCCCTGCCACTTTTAAAGCACCCTGATCCCACAAAGCAATTCATAATGCATTCAGATGCTTCAGATTTTGCTATCGTGGCTGTTTTATTGCAATATACTAACAAAATACGTTGCTCCCTTGTCCATTTTTCTCCCCCACGCTTTCACCAGCAGAGAGAAACTATGATGTTTTTAACAAGGAGTTGCTGGCAATTAAAGCAGCATTTCAAGAGTGGAGGCACTGGCTAGAAGGTGCAACCTTTCCTGTGAAAGTCTGCACCGATCACAAGAATTTACAGCTTCTACAAAACACCAGATCCCTCGCCCCACGCCAAATCAGATGGAGCCAGTTTTTCTCCCGTTTCAATTTTGTCATTTCTTATGTTCCCAGAGTGCAGAACTGTTTGGCAGATGCCCTGTCTCAATCCATTCAGGCAAGCTACTATATTACAACCTCACAACTTTCAGCAGTCTATGAGGGGGAACCAGATGGAGATTTTAGCAGCAGGCAGACAAGCAGAGGACCTATTTACAAGAGTCAGAGCTCAGCAGCAACAGGACCTGTATGCCAGGGCCAGGATGGATGACCTCCAGAGGGACCCACAAGACACTGCCTCCCCATTTAATGTGGAGGTAGGAATCCTCTGGCATAGCGGGCGATTATATATTCCCCCCTCATTGAGGGAAGAAGTACTGAGACTTTGCCATGACCATCAAACGGCAGGCCATGGAGGTCTTTTCAAAACTCTCCATAGAGTTCTGAGAGACTACTGGTGGCCTAAGATGACTGCAGACATAAAGGGCTACATGGCTTCTTGTCATACCTGTAGATGAGCCAAGCCTCTCCCAGGGAAGCTCACAGGACTCTTGCAACCCCTACCCACCCCCAGTAGGCCTTGGGATACAACCTCCATGGATTTCATCACTGATTTACCCCCGGCCCAGGGGCTGACTTCCATACTAGTGGTGATGGACCTTTTCACTAAAATGGCGCATTTTATTCCTTGCAAGGGCCTCCCATCTGCGCAAGACACAGCGCAGTTGTTCATGGACCATGTTTTTAGGTATAGAGGCATGATAAATCACTTGGTGAGTGACAGAGGCCCTCAGTTCACTTCCAGGTTCTGGAGGGCCCTTTTCCAGTCATTAGGGGTCCAGATCTGTTAATGTTTTCTACTACAGATTAAGGTTACTATGGTAACTAATCATTTTGGCCGGGTGCAGAGGTTGAATTCAACTGTCCCCTTTTCAGATGTTGATTTTTGCACCTGGGGGGAAGGAACTCACTTGGACTTGTTTTAGTTTTCTGTTTCCCTTCTGTGTAGGCATGTAGAGTTGAGTTAAGCAGCTCTCACTGAGGGCCTGCAAGAATGCAGAAGCTTTTAAATACGTTTTGCTTTCTTTAAATAAAATTATTTTTATAGAAATGCCTGGTGTGTGACTTTTCTGATCTCTCCTGGGCCAAAGGCTTTCCCAGCAATCTGCCAACAAGATCCACCTATCATCATCGCATCATCTGGCTAGTAACGGGCAAGCTGAGAAAATTAAGCAATGGTTACAGCAGTATCTCAGGTGTTACACCACTTATCAGCAAGACAATTGGCCAGCCCTGCTCTCCATGGCAGGATTTACTTATAACAACTCTGTGCAATCCTCTACCAAGATGTCTCCTTTCCAAGCACTCTATGGGGTTAACCCTCGGGTGTTGCCCACCTCCTCCCAGCAGGGAACAGTTCCAGCTGCGGCTGATTTTCTTAAAGAGCAACAAGCCGCACAGGAGTTGTTAAAGGAGCGGCTGAACAGGGCAAAGAGTGCTTACAAGAGAGCTTCAGATGCTCACAGACAAGAGGGGCCAGCGATTGCGGTAGGAGACAAAGTATGGCTCTCTACCAAGTTTTTGACCTCTACCAGGCCCTCCAAGAAGTTGGACTCTAGGTTTGTGGGCCCTTTCACTGTGGTACAGCAGATAAATCCAGTGGCTTATCGCTTAAAGCTGCCAGCATCCATGAAAATCCATCCAGTCTTTCACAGAGCCTTGCTAGCCAAAGACCCTCCCCCAAGTACCTTACGATCGCATATGCCCCCCCCCACCTCCAGTAATTGTGGAGGGGGAGGAGGAATACGAAGTCAAGGAAATTCTGGACTCTAGGAGAAGGGGAAGGGGCATCCAATATTTAATACACTGGAAAGGGTACCCTGAGGAAGAGCGCACGTGGGAGAATGCCAGAGATGTACATGCTCCAGCACTGGTTCATCGATTCCATCAGCTTTTCCCTCACAAACCCAAGCCTCACACTCTACCAGAGATTCCTCACTTGACTGAGCAAGCAGAGGAATCCCAAGCAGAGGAATTCGTAAGTTGGCAACCTCCACCCTGAGGCTCTGAGGCCAGAGAGAGAGGAGGAGGGGGAGCTGCAGCCCTCCACCTCCAGCTTGCATTTCCCAAGGGGGAGGGGGGAAGACTCTTCTAATTATCTAGCTATTTTCCAGAGCAGCCACCTGGGCCAGAAGCGTTATCAGACCTGGAGAGCAGCACTGATTCGTCCTTGGAGGAGTTTTCCTTTGAAGAATTTCCATTGTTGCCCAGTTCCCATGGGAGCTTGGAGGGAGAGATGGACTCTCATGAGACTCTGGAGGGAGGGAGGAATTCTAGAGAGGAGGGTGCTGAAATGGAATGTAAATCTGGAGGGGAGGGTGATGTCATGAGCACTGATGGTGAGCAGGAGGGGGCCCCTATCCAGGTGGGAAAATGCATGCGTAGTACTGAGGAGTTGAGCAGCCATTCAAAGAAACACAGGTCAAACCCCCCTTAACCTTTGGGGTTTATCTGTCTGGGTTTTTCCCACGCTTCTTCAGTTTGTTAGGATTTTCTGTCTAATGTAGCAGTAATAAACACTAGAGACCTACTCCTTGTCTCAGCGTGGTTCCTGACTGTTAGGACAGCGACACTTCACCTGTCCTGCACAAACTGCCTCTGTTTCAACTCCTCTGCCTATCAGCCCTCACCATCTCTGCCCTTTTGGCCACCCTGCACAGCATGGCCAAGATTGAGAGGCCACAGTATTCTGCTGCTGCAGATCCCACCACCACCTCCTCTAGCTGACGTTCATTGTTGTCTTTGCCTCCCTCCCCTCCCAGCCCAATCCCAGCCCAGTCTGGGAGACGCATCCTCTCCTATGGCAAGGCCCTGCAAAGCCTCTCCTTCCAAAGTCCCAGCCAGCTTGGGTGAACTTCACCATGGGGACCATGAGCAGCGGTGGCACCACTTTACCCCAGGCAGACCAGGACAACATGGTGCCTTTGCAAGCAGGAACTCCCCAAGCAGAGCATGCAGCATGCCCCAGGACCAGAGCAGGGAATGGTGGGTTGCAGAGGTGGAGCTGCAGCTGTAGCTGCCCCAAAAGTCTCGGCATGAACCCCAGGGCTGCCCAGTTACCGCTCTCTCTTGCCTCACCTCCATGGCACAAAGGCCAGAGAGCCACCCCAAAAGCAGCAGTGAGTCCCAATGGAGGGACTCATGTGTTGGCAATGGCTCTTCGCAGGGAGAAGCAGAACCAAGAGGAGAAGCAGAAGCTGCTGCAGGCAGTGGGTTGTGCCAGGACTTTTGCACCCAGGCACCCGGTGGGTCCAGGGTGGGCCAGGGCAAACCCCTCCCTGCAGGGCAGGGGTCTCAGCATGACCCCAGTTGGTGTCGGCCTGAGACTGCTGAAGCAGGGCAGACCCACTAGGAGCCCAGCAGCTGGGGAGGCAGCAGCAGAGGCGAGCCCAGTAGGAGGAGTCAAGGCAAAGATAATGACGAAAGTCAGCGGGATGTACTGGCAGCGGTGGGATACAGCTGCCTCTTTACCTTGGCCTTGCTGTGCAGAACAGCCAAAAGGGCAGAGATGGAGGGGGACATAGGCAGGTGGGGGGAGTTGAAGCAGAGGCAATTTGCACAAGGCAGGAGAATGTGACTGCAGGATGTTGCAACAGTCATAAATGCAGGCGAGTCATCAAGGGACCAAATTCTGGTCATGTAACCATGGGGACACTGTGACGGCTGCAACTTTGAGGACCTGTCGTAAGTCCATTCTTTTCAGCACCGTCATAACTTTGAACAGTCGCTAAACAAATGGACATAATCCGAGGGCTATCTATAATAGTTCTATGTTATTCTGCTTTGTCAGACAGCCATCTTAAGTACTGGGTCCTGTTCTGGGCACCACATTCTAAGAAAGAGAGAAACTGGAACCATTTCAGAAAAAGGAGGTAAGGATAATCAGTCAAGTAAAAACTAAGGCTTGTGAAAAGATATTGAAGGAATTAGGAACATTTAGTTTTCAAAAGAGAAAATTGAAAGGGAATGTGATAGGTCCTCTTCCAATATCTGAAAGGATATTGTTCAGAAGGAGGTCAAGATTTATTCTCTGCTGTTATAGAGAGTGCAGAATAACAATTCTAGATTTCAGCTATAGGAAAGCCGATCACAACTTAATGCTGGACAATGTGCTAACAGCAGGAACAGTTTGATCATGGAACCAATTACTCAGAGAGGTTGTGAGCACCCTTTACTGGATATGTTCAAGACGGTTAGGCTGCCATCTATCAGATGTATTTTATTTTGGATTCCTGTACGCAGCAGGAGGTAGGGTTCAATGACCGAGGGGACCACTTCAATTCTATGTTCTTTGATTGCCCCCCTTAAAAGCCTCATACAGTAAACTTCAAATAGGCAAGCATTTGTCACATCCACAGATATTGCAATGATTCAAGGAAACCATAAAATAAATAGTGCTCCAGCCTTCTGCAATCCGACTTCAATGCCCATCATCCCTAACTGAACAACAATAAGAGGTATGGTGTAGCACATATGGAGGCCACCAGATAGCATGGCCCAGCCAGATAGGTTCTTATATTCTATATTTACCTCCAAATCATCCTTAGAAAAATATTATCCTGAGGCCAATACATTATCCTCGTACTCAAAACAAGTTATAAGAGCTACTGAATAACCAGTGATCTGAGTGCTGTACTGGAAAGTAATATAATAAACTGTAAGCATGTTTACTTGATGCCAAATGAATGTACTCAGTCAAAGATGGGTGTTAGTAATCTAATCCAGATGATCTCTTCACTGTTGTTCATTTCATTCCATCTTTATTTGCTGGGGTGTAAACCAGTGAACATGGACAAATCTCATGTAGCTGCTCCCATTCAATATTCTTCCCAACTTACTAAATTTTGGAATACATCACAGTAAGTAGTCTTTTAATTATACAAAATAAAGCATGAGGGTTCCTTATTATGCGGGTATGGGAACAAGTGAATAAAATGGCATACATCAAATTAAGCTCTATTTTTAAAGGCATTTATTGGTTTGGTGTGTTTAGCAGATTCCAGAAACTACGTACCAGTTGTTATTTCATGTGTGATATTTACCACCACACACAACTTAAAAATAAGCTTTAATTTTCTGGTTGGTGTATGTTCTGAGCTGTCTATAAAGTTGAGCAAAATACGAACATTATAAAAGTAATCATCTCAATATGGAATGTACTAATTAGCATGCAACAAGAACTGTCAATCCATATATCAAGCATAGGAGAAAACACAATAAATAAGGTATTCTCTTCAAAATGGAAAAAAAATCTCTCTATTTGTCAGGATTTTAAAATATTAAGAGTTTTTGTACTGTCTGTGGAGGAAATTGCAAATTGAATAAATTGTATTTCAAAAATGAGCCAAACATTTTTTTCACCCATCTGAGTGGTCAAATTCAATAGGTACAACGATTCCCAGGATGGAATAGACCCTTCCTGTTGTAGCTGCCTTCCATAGTTCCATACAATTGTTAAAGATGGCAGGAGATGGCAACTCTCATTCAACACCACAAACATGGATAAATAAAAGCCAAATCTTAAAACTCTTTGTCTGGATGGATTGTAAACCGCCCAGAGTCCCTTTTGGGAGATGGGCGGTGATAAATTTGATTAATAAATAATAAATAAATAAAATTTATCTTTGAATTTAAGTTTTGTGGTTCTTTTAATCTCAATACTATTTAAGCTTTTGGCATGTGCCTGAGAGTTCATAAAGAATTCAGGGCTGAAACTGCTGGTTTCCTAGCAAAATAAGTAATTTGTCACTCAATTTGTGCTCGTTAAACAATAAGATGCCAATTTTTAAATAAGAAACCCAGAAGAGAACTGGGAAATTATATACGTTATCTTAAATTAGCTGAAATAGTAATTAAAACAATTAAAACAACAACAGCTAGGTATCTAGATGAAATAGCCTTGCTGAAAGAAAATCAGCAGAGATTCCACCCACTTTTTAGACTATTTTGAGAATATGAACAAGTACTCTGAGAATATGACAGAGGAGACCCCTCAACATTATGCAGGGATTTTCAAAAAGCCTTTAACATAATTCCTTATCAAAAGCTGTTGACTTGACTGACAAGTTTTCAGAGGATACCAAACTATTCAAGGTGCAAAAACAAAAGAGTATGTGAAGAACTGTAGAAGGAGCTCTCTAAATTGGGCAACTAGTTGACCAAATCACAAATACAATTTAATTAAGCGTAAAATGAGCCAGTTTGGTGCAGTGGTTAAGGCATCAGGCTAGAAACCAGAGACCATGAATTCTAGTCCTGCCTGAGGCACAAAGCCAGCTGGGTGACTTTGTGCCAGTCACTTTCTCTCAGTCCTAGGAAGGAGGCAATGGCAAACCACTTTGAAAAACCTTGCCAGGAAAACTGCAGCGACTTGTCTAGGCAGTTGCCAGGAGTCAGCACTGACTCAAAGGCACAAAAATGAAAGATCCTAAACAAAAAACCTAAAAAAATCTTTTTAAAAATTCACATATAAATTGATGGGATTGACCAAGAAAAAAAATTTGGAATCATGGCAGGTAGGTCAATGAAATTATTGAAAAGCTTTGAAAAAAGGCTAATTCCATGCCAGGAATCATTAAAAAAGAGATAGAAAATAAATCTGTCAGTGAGGTTATATTATACACACCTTGGGCACATCTGAACCTTGAATATAATTCTAGTCACATCTGGAAAAGGGTAAAATAGAACTGGAAAAAGTACAGGAAAGGGCAACCAAAATTATCAGGGGACTCAAGTACTACAAGAAAAAGCTTATAAAAAAGCCAAATAAGGGACATGATTGAATGTATAAAATCATGCATGGCATGGAGAGGGTGGACACCTTTACTCTTTCTTTCTCAAAACAGTAGGACCAGCAGTTATCCAATTAAGCTTTAAGAATTAAATTTAAGATTAATCTTCTAAATTAAGAAGATTTAGAACTGGCAAAGTAAAATGCTTCTTCATGCAGCACATAATTAGCCATTGGAATTCATTACTACAGTTCATAGTGATGGTCACTAACTTGCATGGCTTTAAAAGGAAATCCAGTAAATTCATGGCCTATCGCAAGCCATTGGTCTTGAAAACTTATTGTGATCTTTAAGTTGGTGGCAGCATGCCTCCAAATACTAGTTGGAGGGGAGTACTATGCTCAGAGAGAAATTGTCTCCACCCCAGAAATTTGTCAGCACCCCAGAGACATCTGGTTAGCTACTGTGAGAAAGAAGATACTAAACTAAAGTGGATTTTGTTCTTACATTCTTATCTTCACCCTTCTTCCTAGTCCATGTTCTTGAGGATCTAGGACCATTGTTTCATGGTACACTGCCAGACTCGGCTTCCAGAGAGACTTCCTTTCATCTCAACACTGACCATCATTTACTCTTCTGAAGCATTAGAAATTAAAACTCTTTACCACTGTAAAAACTAGTGGACCAATAATGTATAAGCTTGAGAATGGCAATATCTTCCAAGCCTACACTTCTACAGTACATTTTGGTTTAATACAAAGCCTAATTTACCAGTTGAGCATAAAGTTGTAGTTTCTGAATCATTACAGCCAGGGTTCCCTCACTGGACATTAAATACCGTGTATTAAATGTACTCATGTATCAGTATCTGATGTGAAAGATATCAATTCTTCTGGAGACAAAGGCTGATTTAGGTAGCTATTTCTCTTCTGGGTTTAAGATGCTCCCACACGGTATGATATTTGAGGAGGCATAACAGAACAATAACAACACAGAATATGAATTTAAATACCTGTATATCCCAGGTTAATGGAAGAAAACCATGAATTACTCAGTGCAGAAGAGTTATGTTGACATGAGTGGGAACTAATTGGTAGGTACTGTAATTGGGCTTCTAGAGGACAACTATCCTCGGTAATGTCCAAAAAGAACCCAATTCTAATTCTACTGAATTCATACCAAGATTTGCTATGAGTCTGCACAGTACTTGCCTTTTTTAAAAAATCTATTTAGTACACAGGAAAAACAATACAGTAAGTTCCAGTTAAGGGAAAATGGAATGGGCTTTAGAAAGGGAAGAGGCAGATTTTCACATGCATTTTAGATGTTCTTAATAGGGATGTCCAGATGAGTAGTACTTGTAGTATTGGGGCTACAGTTAGAACAGGGAATTTGCCAAAAAGGTACAATACAGTGCCTTCTGCTAATTTACAGAGGACTTCAGATCAGCTCTTATTAGCCAGTGTCTTCCATTCATGTTAAACTAAAAGTTCCAGAATTTTCACTCAATACGTTAATTAGGGATCTGTAGTCCTAGTATCTGGAGGGAAATAGGATGAAGAAGGCCGATATAGATCATAGCTAGTAAGTTTTGGTGAAAAGGGTTCAATGGGAGTCCAATCTGCTCCTCTTACTACTAGAACTCAGTTGTATGTTGTCACTGAATAATCTGTCCTTTTTCACTGTCTCCTTTGAGATTGAAATGGAACTACAGATTATAAAACAAACCATTTTTGAAATACAATTCCAGCTGCAAACAGCACTGAGTTAACAATTACAAAATTAATTATTTTCTACTGTTGTACCTTCATATTGTACTTTCAATCATACCCTCCCCCCCACTGCTTTCCTGTCATACTCCCTCCCACTATTTCATGCTCACATTTGTTAGGTCAGTATTCAAGGAAACATGATACTCATCTTTTTTGATTGGCCATCCCCCACCTTCACCATTTTTAAACCTTTGGCTATTTTGTGGAGGAACAGCCAAATACCATAATTTCCCAATGGTAAACTTGATGGAAATTAGCCAAGAAGTAACAGTTAAACCCGACCACTTTTGCACAGTGGCATCTTTGTATAAATATAACCCCCCAAATATGCAGGAGAGACAGAATGTGAAATATCTTGTCATGGTGTAATCAGAGGATAGTCTAGACATTATACCGCATTTACTTAAAAGGAAGACAAGTCCCCCCCCCAAAAAAAGAACTGCCTGTGAGAACAAGTGGTTGTCTTATGTTTGCTGAGAATACAGTAGTAACAGAAGACACAACTGAATGTGAACAGAAAAACAATGAGCAGTCATGAAGAGGCAGAAAGGGGAAGAAGCAAGTGCCATAATGTTCTGGGGGTGGGTGGAGCCACAAAGACAGCATACTAGCCTGCCCTTCTCTTGAGGAGGGGAGGTACCTCCATGTGAATGACAGTTCTGAATCCATCAGGATTGTCAACTGATTGAGGGTCTCCATGGATTGAAAGTTTCCCTATGGCAGATACTCTCTATTCATAAAAGGGAAAAGAAGAGTTCAGCACACTCACTGAGTGAGTCCTAACTAATACAACCTGATATGTGAATGTGGTCACTTGAATGCCTTAAAAAAGACATACTTTTCATTTCTGGGATCCATAGTGGGGTGTGAAGTCAAGTATCTGCTAATTGCAGGCAAATGCTCAATTAAGATGGACGATAACTTGGATGCACTTTGTTTTATTTAAGCATAGGGCCTCACTGCAACAGGAAGTCAGGGTTTGGGCACAGAAGTAGATGAGGCCAGGATAAAAACTAAATTTGATTGAACTTAATTTAAATTAAGTTTAGTGAATTCAATACAGTTAATCTAATAGCTTCAATTTCCCCTTCAGTCAAATAAAAATACATGCTTTTCATAGTGGAGGTGGGGAAAGAGCCATGTTAAATCTATGCAGCAGTGTAGACACAGAGTCTGGTGGCACCTTTGAAATAAATCAACTTGACTGAGGCATAAGCTTTCCAGGATCAACTTGACTGAGGCATAAACTTCTCCGAAAAGCTTGGGATAGGTCATAGAGATACAAACATGAAATAAGTGGATGATGTGTACACAGCAGATGGATAATGCTGATTGTCGGTAACTTCCTCAAGATTTAGTTCTCTGAAACAAGGTGGCTCAGAGAACTGCCAAATATCCTTCCTGCAAGAAAAAAACAGAATTGTCTGACATTAAACTATCTATAACTGATCAACAGCTTGGCAAGGATGGCTCATTGACTTCTCTCATGCTCAACACAATATAGTTTTATTATTATCTTCAAAAGCAAGATTAATATTGCTTCAAATGTAATACTAAGTGAAATATTAAGCAGGCTATGCTGAAGTGCATGTGTCTCAACAGTAACTGTCCATATTTCAGCCTAGGGTGCTAGCTTCTTAAGTCTGTATCCTACCTTTAGTATTATTATAGTCTAGCACAATGTTTCTCAACCTTGGCAGCTTGAAGATGTGTGGACTTCAAGTGGTTTTGAAGGTGTGTGGACTTCAGGTGGAATTCCCCTTGCTGGCTGGGAAATTCTGGGAATTGAAATCCACACATCTTCAAGCGGCCATGGTTGAGGAACACTGGTCTAGTAAATCTAGCAAAACCTGCTACCCTGATATAATGATTGGCACAAATAAGAGAGAGGCAGACAGGCTGAGCTGCTATCGTTCTCTCATTTCTTCCATACTATCTCAGCAACTATTATCTAATTAATCCTGAATTAAGAAAGAAAGGCTTTGATTCTTACTCAGCATCAGATCTGCATAGCAGACAGGCTTGCCAAAATCACTCCACTCCTTGGTCCATAGTTCATTAATTAATTACACACAGTGAATACCACTGTGACCTGTTTTGGAAAGCATGAGTTTGTTGTGGCCACATCACTTTTGCAATGTCAACCCCCTGAGAAACAGCTAGAGAGCAACTGATAAAATGTAGTCAAGCCCTTCCTGGATGGAAAACTAATTACTTGGTGCCAGTAGTTCAGGCCAGTTTCATTTCCATAAATGAGATGCAGATGAAAGAATAGCTGTAACATAAAATAGGTTAAGGCATGACATAATCTTTCATTGCGTAATCTTTCATATCAACATGAGTAATGTTATTCTTGTCAAAATTAAAGTATTGGTAATAATGAAGCCCCTAACTGACCATTGTTTAGGAAGGATCTTTTTAGCTATAAACGTTAAATGCTCCAATAAAAAGATTAATCTAACTACAGCATGTTGATTAGACTTTCCCTTCTTCCATTTCTTGTTCAAAAGAGGATGAGAAGTTGGGTTCAACATGACCCAGGTAATGAACTGAGTGCTTTATTCCAGAATGAAAGCTGTAATGGCACCCCCAGTTCAGGACTAACTACTTCTGACACACAGCTGTACATAGTTTGTTTCCATTTGTTGTTGTTCACAAACTACAATCTAAAGTAGGAAGTCACTGGAAGAGTTTATAATCCTTATTTTCTTATGGAATTTCTCCACTAAAAATTATCCCCCCAAAGCAGTAGGAACCCTTATTTTTTTGTCACATTGTTTCCTTCTCGAAGATGAAATGCAGCTGGTAAGAGTTTGTGGCATATATGGAAAGAGACTCTCAGATTTCTACTTATCTGCAAATTCCATGGATACATTTGATGAAATAAGAAACTCTCAGGAACAAACTATGAGCCTTTTCCACATGTCCTGGAAACATCATTCTTCTGCCATGTGAATTTGCCTTCATCTCAGCCTGGTCGGTGGGTGAGACAGCCTTAAGCCATCATCCACAGTGGTACCAGTTTTCATGTGTGCTTTCTCCCCTAAATGGACAGCACTCAACAATAGTTGCAAGGTATGTAAAATCTGTTACACTGCACCACTTTGGAGCTGATGTCAGATGAGCAGTAGAGGATGGGATCAGAGCAGAGCTTATTGGTCATTCTAGGCTGATGTAACTGTGCTCTTTCCCTTCTGGTCCTTTAAGAGTCCCTTCTGCCAATGCCACCATTCGGCCGATGTCTACCCAAACAGCAGGAGAGAGCAAGCACTGTGCCAGCGATCTATCAGAATTGCACAGTAGTGCTAAGCAGCTCTGCTGGCAGTACTTTAACTCTGTGACCTTTGCCAGTTTCTTTGGGGATGTCTGCACTATAGCTGGTGAAAGCCGTTGACACTCACTGAATTTTTTTTTTAAAAATCCAAGGATAAGATGACTAACTATACAAATAAATTAAGTTCAGCTTTTATTATTCCTTGCCAGCAAAGAACCAACTGGAGATAGTTTCCTTTCAGCCAGTAATTGGCAATTACCAGCAGAAAACAAGCCAGGTGGGCGGGCTGGCCTCCTTCTGCTGGCACCCAAGGAACAGTATGTGCAACATTTAAATACATTGCAGCGAGATCGCTATGCAAGCCCCACCGCACAGCAGCAGCATGACTCAAGCATGTAAAGGAGGGGCTTTCACAGTGATGTCCCTGCAAGATGAGGCATGCCATCACTCGTCCCACTTCGTTGCAGACACTCCTGAGTTAACCTGAAGAGGAAATGAAGCAGTGGGATGATGAAACCAAACCTCAGCTTCATCCAAACAGAATAATCTGAAAGTCAGCCTAGATGAAGAAAGGAAGGGAGGAAAATCTGAATTAAAAGTGCTGGACTCAGCTCCCTTCTTGACTCCAATTAGCGTGTGTGTTTAATTTTGACTGGACTGTGACAGAAGGTGGAGGGGGGCACAGGAAGGAGCTAGAGATGACAAAGACCTACAAAGATGCTTACTGGATAGTTTCCTGCTGGCTAATATTTGATTATTCTGAAGATGAAGGGTGGCACAGCCAGAGGAATCAACCATGTTACTTCTCTGCAGATCAGAACAGATCAGAACAGGCATGATAAGGATTGGCACTGGGAACAGCAAATTTCATGCTAGTACAACTTTCTCCTCTCTCTTTACCTGTGTTTCTCAACCTTGACAACTTTAAGATGTGTGGAGCATAGCTGGCTGGGGAATTCTGGGAGTTGAAGTCCACACATTTAAAAGTTGCTGAGGTTGAGAAATTCTGCATTAGGGTATCTTAGAAGAGGGTCACTAGAAATGGATGGCTCAGTAAAAAAAAACCACCAGAGACAAAGATTTTTCTTTCTTAGCAGATTATAAAGGCAAAGCTTAGATTTACAGGGTTTTCTAGTGAAGAAAAAAGCCAGCCCTGCCTCTTCATTACCCAGATGCAGCTTGAGAGCCCCACAGAAAAGGAAGTGGACCTCCTGCTGCAGTTGACATCACTGGGCATTTTCCATGGTTCCTGTCAGGCTTCACACCTGGGCTCAACACTAGACCAAGCTTTTCCAGGCATTTCATTCAACTTCTTGGTTTGCCTTGGCAGAAGACTCACAGACAATCTTTACTGCAGGCGAGAATGAAGCCACAGACTCAACAGTTGATTTCCTGTTGCAGTGTAAAGATGCCAGGGACTTTGACGAATGTATTATCAGGGGTTTAAACTTAAGGCTTCTTCCTCCCACCTTTCTGAATTAACAGAAACTTTGTGTGGCCCTTGTTGGCCTTGCAGTTGGAAGGCTGTGGTATGTCTACAAACTGCAAATCTCTCTCACCTTCTTCCCATGATTGGCAAGAGGAAGCAGAGGAATGGCTCCTTTCTGCCAATTACCTATTTTTTCTTGGGTCACCAAAACATTATCAGGTGCCCTTTGTCAGATCTTCAGTTGCTGCCTCTGGACCCCTTAATGGAGAGTTATATTCCAGAAAACTAAGAATGACAGAATTGGAGGCAATTTTGTGGGATCATCTTGATCAGATGAATAGTGACTTAAAGGCTGCATCCAGATAGCACACAAGGAGAGTCCCCCTTTCTTGGGGGAGATGGGTGGTAATAGAAGTTTGAAATAAATAAATAAACTTGGTTGCCAGACTGACCTCTCTTCTGAGTTTGTACAATACACTGAATCATAAACTAACCAAATTGCCTGGATTTACACAGTGTACAAAACAACAAAAAACCTAAGTGAAGTTAAAACTTGCCACGCTTAGTATGTTGTACAAATCCAGCTTCTAATTCTTTATCTGACCTGGTTGTGTGAACACAGCCAGATTTTCTAGGATTTCATGAGTTGTAGATGTACTGTATCCGTTTCCTTTTATTCTGAATGGCCCTATTCTCTGGCCATTCATTTCTTCTCACCATTTTGCACAGAAAAAAAAAGGATCTTAAATAGCTAAAGACTTATTTAATTTTTTAATTGCCCAGATTTAGGGATTATTTGTAGCAAGAAAGATATGTCAATCTTCCCAGCTCCTAGGGGAATAGTCAGCTTATGTTTAGTATTTTGTTCCTTTATAAAGTATGTGTTCCTGTCACACTAAATCTTTAATTCTGTAGTTTGGAAATTAAAACAAATTAATGTAAAAAGGTAATTTGAGAAAGAAATTGGCCATGAAAGCCTATGGCATATTTCCCAATGTAAGCGTTGTTTTAAGATTACCTATGAGATCTAATATATTTTTGAATTCTTTTATTCATGAATTGGTGTCTTAAGGTGCTCTTTTGGTCACCACTAATCAAAGAAATGAGAAGTGAAAGTGTCCAGAAGCCAGGAAAATTCTTTTTCATCTGTTGGAAAGTTGCCAAAATTAAAAAGCACTCACTGCTACTGCTCCCAATTACTGATACTTTTAAAAGATAATTTTAAGAGTTAAGTCCTCCAAAGAAAATAAGATGTAGTTATTTGTTTCTTTGTTTGTTTGTCAAATTTCTGTGCCACCCAACTTCAGAATTACTCTGTGCAGCTTCATAAGATTCCAAAAACAATACATAAAACAACATGCATCATAATATAAAACACGAGCATATGAGGGGAAACAGACACACAAACACCATACTCCCATATCACCCACAACTAGAAGGGGACCCACTCAGATAAGAACACAGGGCTAAATAAGCATTGTACAAGTATTAGAACTGGTGCTAAAGCAAAACCTTGATCCCTAAACATTAACTTGAGAAATCCTGGAGCAAACCTAATGTTACAAAATGGAAGGCTAAGTTGCAGGGACATATAGCATAACAGATGATGATGATGATGATGATGGTGATGGTGATGGTGATGTTGATGGTGATGGTGATGCCAATAGCATTCTCTTGGACATTTGAACAGCATCTTCCTTTCTGGCATTCAGAAGATTTGAAAAAACTTGGTTGTTCAAACCAATGCTGAAAGCAAATGACATGTTCATTCCTATAGCAAAGGAATTTGGTTCTTAAATATGATTGGGCTAATTTGTATTTTACTCCCAAGGTTTTATCTATGTTGTTTATTCATTTAGTCGCTTCCGACTCTTCATGACTTCATGGACCAGCCCACGCCAGAACTTCCTGTTAGTCGTCAACACCCCCAGCTCCCCCAGGGACGAGTCCGTCACCTCTAGAATATCATCCATCCACCTTGCCCTTGGTCGGCCCCTCTTCCTTTGGCCTTCCACTCTCCACACTCTCATCAGCATCTTCTCCAGGGTGTCCTGTCTTCTCATTGTGTGGCCAAAGTATTTCAGTTTTGCCTTGAATATCATTCCCTCAAGTGAGCAGTCTGGCTTTATTTCCTGGAGGATGGACTGGTTTGATCTTCTGGCAGTCCAAGGCACTCTCAGAATTTTCCTCCAACACCACAGTTCAAAAGCATCGATCTTCCTTCTCTCAGCCTTCCTTATGGTCCAGCTCTCGCAGCCATATGTTACTACGAGGAACACCATTGCTTTAACTATGCGGACCTTTGTTGTCAGTGTGATGTCTCTGCTCTTAACTATTTTATCGAGATTTGTCATTGCTCTTCTCCCAAGGATTAAGCGTCTTCTGATTTCCTGACTGCAGTCAGCATCTGCAGTAATCTTCGCACCTAGGAATACAAAGTCTTTCACTGCTTCTACATTTTCTCCCTCTATTTGCCAGTTATCAATAAAGCTGGTTGCCATAATCTTGGTTTTTGTCAGGTTTAGCTGCAAGCCAGCTTTTGCACTTTCTTCTTTCACCTTCATCTAAGGCTCCTCAGTTCCTCTTCGCTTTCAGCCATCAAAGTGGTATCATCTGCATATCTGAGATTGTTAATGTTTCTTCCAGCGATTTTAACTCCAGCCTTGGATTCCTCAAGCCCAGCACATCGCATGATGCGTTCTGCGTACAAGTTGAATAGGTAGGGTGAGAGTATACAGCCCTGCCGTACTCCTTTCCCAATCTTAAACCAGTCTGTTGTTCCGTGGTCTGTTCTTACTGTTGCTACTTGGTTGTTTTACAGATTCTTCAGCAGGCAGACAAGATGACTTGGTATCCCCATACCACTAAGAACTTGCCACAATTTGTTATGGTCCACACAGTCAAAGGCTTTAGAATAGTCAATAAAACAGAAATAGATGTTTTCCTGAAACTCCCTGGCTTTTTCCATTATCCATCGGATCTGGCAATTCTCACTCCATGAATTGCTGAAGTCTACCTTGCAGGATCTTGAGCATTACCTTACTGGCATGTGAAATGAGTGCCACTGTTTGATAGTTTGAACATTCTTTAGTGTTTCCCTTTTTTGGTATGGGGATATAAGTTGATTTTTTCCAGTCTGATGGCCATTCTTGTGTTTTCCAAATTTGCTGGCATTACCTTGACAGCATCATCTCGCAAGATTTTGAACAGTTCAGTTGGGATGCCATCGTCTCCTGCTGCCTTGTTATTAGCAATGCTTCTTAAGGCCCATTCAACCTCACTCTTCAGCATGTCTGGCTCTAGCTCACCGACCATACCATCAAAGCTATCCCCAATATTGTTATCCTTCCTATACAGGTCTTCTGTATATTCTTGCCACCTTTTCTTGATCTCTTCTTCTTCTGTTAGGTCCTTGCCATCTTTGTTTTTGATCATACCCATTTTTGCCTGGAATTTACCTCCGATGTTTCTAATTTTCTGGAAGAGGTCTCTTGTCCTTCTTATTCTATTGTCTTCTTCCACTTCCGCGCATTGCTTGTTTAAAAATAATTCCTTATCTCTTCTGGCTAACCTCTGGAATTTTGCATTTAATTGGGCATATCTCCCTCTATCACTGTTGCCTTTTGCTTTCCTTCTTTCCTGGGCTACTTCTAGTGACTCAGCAGACAGCCATTTTGCCTTCTTGGTTTTCTCTTTCTTTGGGATGTATTTTGTTGCCGCCTCCTGAACAATGTTGCGAACTTCTGTCCATAGTTCTTCTGGGACCCTATCTACTAAGTCCAGTCCCTTAAATCTATTCTTCACCTCCACTGCATATTCCTTAGGAATATTAGTGAGCTCAGATCTAGCTGATCTGTGGGTCTTCCCTAATCTCTTTAGTCTGATCCTAAATTGTGCAAGAAGAAGTTCGTGATCGGAACTACAGTCAGCTCCAGGTCTTGTTTTTACTGACTGTATAGATGTCCACCACCTTTGGCTGCAAAGGATGTAGTCAATCTGATTTCAGTGTTGTCCATCTGGTGAAGTCCATGTATAAAGCCATCTCTTAGGTTGTTGGAAGAGAGTGTTTGTTATGCATAGTGAGTTGTCTTGGCAAAATTCTATCAGCCTATGTCCTGCTTTGTTTTGTTCTCCCAGGCCATGCTTATCTGTAATTCCAGGTGTCATTTGACTGCCCACCTTAGCATTCCAGTCTCCCGTGATGAAAATAACATCTCTTTTAGGCGTGTTGTCCAGTAGGTGCTGCAGATCCTCATAGAACTGATCTACTTCAGCTTCTTCAGCATCTGTGGTTGGGGCATATATTTGGATCACTGTAATGTTAGATGGCTTGCCCTGAATTCGAATTGAAATCATTCTATCATTTTTTGGATTGTATCCAAGCACTGCTTTAGCCACTTTACTATTAATTATGAAGGCTACTCCATTTCTTCTGTGGTCCTCTTGTCTACAGTAGTAGATCTGGTGGTCATTTGATGTGAAGTGGCCCATTCCAGTCCATTTCAGTTCACTGATGCCCAAAATGTCTATCTTTAATCTGGATATCTCACCAATAACCACATCCAATTTGCCCTGGCTCATAGATCTTACATTCCAGGTTCCAATGGTGTGTTGATCCTTAAAACATCGGATTTGCCATTCACCACCAGCACCGTCGGCCGCTAGCTGTCCTTTTGGCTTTGAGCTAGCTGCGTCATCACGTCTGGGGCTAGTTGAACTCTGTTCCTCCCCAGTAGCATTTTGACCATCTTCCGACCTGGGGGTCTCATCTTCCGATGGTATACCGACATATCGCTGGTTGTACTGATCCATTTAGTTTTCACGGCAAGAATACTGGGGTGGGTTGCCATTACCTTCCCCAGGGATCGCATTTAGTCTGACCTCTCTGTCATGACCTTCCCGTCTTGGGTGGCCCTTCACGGTTTAGCTCATGGCATCATTGAGGTGCTCAAGCTCCAGCACCACGACAAGGTAACGATCCTTTGCTGAAGTTTATCTATGTAAATAGATAATTTATAGGGGGTTTTTTATGCTTTGTGTTTTGTTGTTGCTTTTAACCCAAGTTACAGTGGTTTTTCATATACCAACAATTGATGTATTCCCTAGTTGTCAAGCATAAGAAGGAGACATGAAAGGTAAAAAGGCAATTCAGTTCTCTTGATATTGGTTAATACAGTGTCATGGTTCAACAACATTTCACTTGTTAGAAAATTTTTGATTCTGCCATCCTAGACAAAGCAGTTTGCAAAAGTTCCATGTCTGAAATTTAACGATGTTTTTGTGAAGTAATGCAACACAGTACAGCACTCCCAGTTGTTCTGTGCACTAGTATGCCCCAAGAGTTTAATAAACGTTAGAGTATTTGGCAAAGCTCTCAGCTTGCACACACAGAATTCAAACTTCTAGTCATTCAGAATACAAACTGTTCTATACCAAACTGTTATAAAATGCACGGCTGAATTCATTTATAGTCCTGTAACAAGTTACAGAGCAAGACATGAGATTAGGAATAATCATTCCATATTGCAGAAACTGATATGCTAGTGTCAAGCAGCTGTTTCATGTGACAATTCAAATTAGATTTAATATATGGCACTGTTCATGTTTCAGTCATTAAAGTAAAGTGATTTAGAAACAATATACTATGATAACAGATTGCCAGATGGGCATTACATGTAATACGACTAATGTAATTGAGCAAGTTTTACCCGTTCACCCGTCTCCTTGGGATCAGAGGTATTTAGTTCTTGTTATGGTCATAAACCAAGTTATGTGGTCATGTTTTCCTCTTGCTGTAGAATTGAGACAGAGGGAGAGAGAAAGCAAGAAATACAGACATTTATTGAGGTAAAGATGGGTTACAGTTTTTCAATATTTTCTCTTGTCTACATACAATATATATTGTAAACTCTATTTTGTTGACATGAGTCAGCTTTCCCTAATCTGATGTCCAACAAATATGTTACAACAATAAGCTCCAGAACGTTCTTTTGCTTTTCTGAGACTTTTAACTGTAGCCTGCAACTAACACACACTGGTCAGGCTTGCAGTTTGCTTCTTTAGGTTTTCCTGGCTGGTCTAAAGTAGGTTATACCATATTTTCAGCCAGGGCCACAACTAGGGTCTGTGTCACCTGGGGCAAACATGGATTGTACACCCATTTTGGTGCCCCCACAGCACTCATTTTGGCACCCCCCCAGTGCAGCACCCGGGGCACATGCCCCGCTTGCCCCCCCCCCCCAGTTGCAGCCCTGTTTTCAGCTACCATTATTTCTTGTTTAAAATCAGCTAATAGTCTTTCTTCCTTACCTGCTAAAGCTGTACAATTGTTGTTAGCCCTGTAGGGTAGACTAGACTAAGAAACCAATGCCATATAGGTCTAAAACTACTTTTTTAAAAACAGCTATAGCAACAGAATCTTGAAAGTCTGAACATGCTTCCCCACTCCCTCGCTTTATCTTCATGTGAATTATGGAGGGATCTGTCTGAGAAGTTTACTCAAATTAGTTTCTTGGAATGGGCTCAAGCTGTGCTTTTTGGATCATTGCCTTGGTAGCGGCTTTTCCTCCTGTCCTTCAAGGCCGTTCCTGTTACCTCTACACCTGTAGAATAGAGAGGATGGCCTTGACGGAGAGAGGGAAGATCCATTACCAAGGCAACAAACAGATTAACATGGCTTAGGAAGATAGAGATTTACGAAAATGCCCAAGGCAGGCGTCCGCCTAATTCATATGAAGATAAAAGAGGGAGGAGGGGAAGCACATTCAGATTGCAAGATACTGTTACTACAGCCATTCTAATAAAAGACGTTTTATGCCTATGCAGTGTCTTGATCTGGTCTACTTTGTAGGGCTGGCAACAATGCAGTTCAAAATACATACTCCTATGTGTATTTGCATCATCTTCAAAATTATCCAGCTAGTCTGAATTCTGGGTGAATAAAGTTGTGCAGACTATTATATGCATGTTATTTAAAGGGCCAGCTTCTGTACCCGCCCCCAAAGAAGATGCAAATAAACATGGTGTATACTAATGTATATGTTAGAACTGGCTGTTATAATTTAAATGGAAATTCAGTAATCTTCCCACAGAGGGAAGATTGTGACCAGGAATCCTGTGTACTTGCTCAGGCTGCTGTCAGAGCACAAAGTGTTGGGGGATAATTTCGTGACTACCGTTTTCTCTTCTTATCATTCTTTATTTTTAAGGAGGACTCCTCTGTAGGATGCCTTCAAACCAAGCCCTTCAGGCAGAGGATTGGGTTCTGCAAAGAAGATCAAGGGCATCACCCTAAAATCAGTAGATAATCTCCAATATTGCTCATTTGGTATAAAAGAATGAAACCAGAGGCATTTATTTGATCCAGCTCAGGCCACCCTAATCTGTTGATGTGCCTGCCAGTTTTCTCCTACTCCACTCCACACCCTTCTCTGCCCCCACCAACCTGTTAACCAGGTTTTATAATAATTATTATAATAATATAATTATTATTATTATTATTGATGGTGGAATAGAAGTCTTCCAGAAGATTTATACACTTGTGTTCATTCAGGCAGACTGAAAGATGCCTAAACCCTCCATTTCAGACATCTAGACCTATTTCCAGTCTCTCTACCATTTTAGCTTCAGTGGTAATATTTTCATCATATCAAATACCTCTCAGTTTTTCAGATCACATATGTGATTATTGCTGAGAATCAATTATGTTTTTAATTCAGCCTTCCCCAGCATGGTGCACCCCTCTCCAAATATGTTGGGACTGCAAGTTCCAAAATTCATACTGGCTGGGAATTCTGGGAACTGTATTCCAACTCATATGGAAAGTGCCAGGTTGTTAAAAGCAGCTCTTATTATTATTAGGTTGCACAAACATACTTAAAATGTACTGTTTACTATTGTTTACAGTTGAATAATGCTTCTTTGACCTACTCCCCACCTTTGGGGGGGGCAGTGCAGACATGTTCATATATCTGCAATATGCATGCACCTTCACACTCCTTCACTGCTGATTTCTTTTCAAATATGTTGTTGAAAATAAGCCATTTTTCAAAACTTATTTTAAAAGGCACAATAATCAGATCTGATTTAGGGTTAACATCACAAGCTTCAGAAAATTGTACTACAATTTCTAAATTTCTACTTTTCCTTGGCCTGACACCCATTAGAAATATTGAATTCTGGTTGCCATAATTTTTGACCAGCATGATCAAAGGAATTTGAATTCCCACATATCTGAGGACACTGGCTTGAGAAAGGCTATATTAGGGATCATCACAAAAATTCTGCCTGACCTTAGCTCTGCTTTGGTTCTTACATGTTCATGCCACAAATTCAACCAATCTTGTCTGTGACTAAATCATTCTGAATCTTACTGGCCTTTACAGCAATGATTCATCTCCATCCCATTTTTCCAATTTAAGTGAGGAAATGAAATCTTTCACACATGTATGCATACATCATTTTCTTCTGGAAAACTAAAGCTTTATTTTATTAGTTAAGCAAATCCTCAAAATAGAAGCATTTTATGTCTTAAAATGATTGTCACATGTACCAAAAGCATCAAAACCAGAACAGATCAATTCTGCACAGATTTAGCATATTAAATCTGCCTGTGATTTACACGTAGCTACTTCCATACATAAGCTTTCAGACACACAAAAAACCCAATTATCTTCCAAAAGCCTGTATACTTTTCTCAAAGCCAAATCCATGTGACTTGCATTTTTGGCAGCTCCCACCTTCAGACTGCCTGACCCTCTGCTTCATATGTCTGATCTCTTCATAGTGGAAACAAGCCAACCCTGAGGGTTCCCTTGGTGCCAGACTCTGTCAGCCAGATAGCTTGTTTGCACATACTGAGTGTCTTTCTCAGCTGGAAGGAACTGCATTTATAAAATAACAGATTTAGGCAACAATTTGCAGACCCCTTAAACTGGATAAGTACCATTAAATTCAGTCTATTCTAGAAAAACTGGCTGAATTCCACCCTCTAAGTTGGAGCTGGATGAATTTGTGGTCATCTCACCACTGTGCAGATATCACCATCCTGTGAAAGTGCCCCAAAACAAACATCTGGGTTTTATATCCTTGCCCAGTGAGCACAATGACTGCGGAGAAGGGGAACCCAACTTATCCCCAAGCATATTCGTATTATGAAGTTGTCTAGTCCCAAATGATGCTATCTATGTGTTGGATCGCAACGCCTATCAATTCTAGCCTCTGTGATTGCAGACAATGGGAATGGAAACTAATAAGGAAAGCAAAATGTCAACTGACATGGACATCCACACAATCAGTCTGAGTCTAATACAGAATTGCCAGTGGAACTATCCCATTCACCCAGATTGATATGAATGGGTTGCTTTTGGCCCAGTTGCCAGAAAAGCAAATAGTTATATCATTTTACCTTGAGTAAACAGACAGATTTTATGTTTGCTTCCACCTTCAGGTCCTTCCAAAACTACAGAATTCTTTTTTGGCTTCCATCTCTGACCAAGAGATTCTTGTCCCTAAATTCTGGCCTAAATCTTGGCCATACACTGGAATATTTATTACTGTAAATAGCACCATAAGATGCAAAATCAAAGCAAAATGAAAATGAACATTTGATTAGCAGAATTCCCATGTATATGCCCCAAATAAAATGGGGTTTAGTTTGCTAATTTAACAAATATTATGGAATATTGATTACGTGCCATCAAGTCAGTGTCCTTTCTTAGTGACCACATACTGTAGATTTTCTCCATGATGATCTGTTCCTAATGTGGTCTTTCAGGTCTTCCAACAGTGCACTCATCACCACTGCGACTGAGTCCATCCACCTTGCTACTGATTGTCCTGTCCCTTCCACCTTTCCTAGCATGAGAGCATTTTCCAGAGAGCTGGGTCTTTGCATAATATGTCTGAAATAAGGTAATTTGAACCTGGTAATTTGTGCCTCAAGTGAGAACTCTGGGTTGATTTGTTTGATGATCGATTGGTTTCTTTTCTTGGCTGTCCACAGAATTCTCAGGAGTTTTCTCCAACACAAAGTTCAAAAGCATCAGTACTTTTCCTATCCTGCCTTTTTAAAGTCCAACTTTTGCTTCCATAGAGTGTCATAAGAAATATCATTGCTTGCAGTATTCTGATCTTTGTAGGTATAGACACATCCCAGCATTTGAATATCTTTTCCAAGGCCTTCATGGCTGCTCTACCAAGTGCTAGTCTGTGGCATATTTCTTGACTGCTTGTTTTTTTACTGTTGATAGTTGATCTTAAAAGGCAGAAGCTATCTACCATTTTGATATTTTCATTGTCAATGCTAAGGTTGGTTGTTGTACCTGTTGTCATTAGTTTGGTCTTCCTTACATTTAATTTTGGTCCCATTTTTTCACTGCGGTCCTTGACTTTTATTACTAGAGCTTGCAGATCCTTTGCATTTTCAATTATCAGAGGAGCATCATCAGCACAGTGAGGTTATTGATGTTTTTTCCTCCAGTTTTAAAACCACACTCATCTTCTTCCAATCCAGCTTCCCTTAATATATATTCAGCATATTGGTTGAATAAATAAGGAGAGAATATACACCCTTGATTATGGGATGGATGGATGGATGGATGGATGATCCAGGAAGAAGCCAATGGCAAACTAATTTTGTTATAATAATTATTATTAATTAGACTTATATGGCCATCAAGTCTTAAAGACTCAGTCTGCCAAAGTCACTGGGAATCAAGGTCAACCTGAAGAAGCGTTTGAGCCTGATAGACTCTCTAGTACAACTTGTCAGTGCCAAAGGCCAGGATAAACAAAATCCTTCATTGCAATGACTGGAGTAGTTGATATCACTGGATCAGCCAAATGCAGCCATTAAATGAATCACACTGAGCAGCTTGTTCTTTGTTTGGCAACCGGCTGCATCTTTGATTGGAAAGCTTGCCACTTGCAATGCTACAACTCACAATAATCTGATGCTTTGTATATGTTGGTGGAATAACGTCTGCTTTTTATTTCCTTGGGCTGTAAATTTTATTTATTTGGGATGAATTATTATTAATGTTTGACAAATTTAATTGTTTATACAACTAATAATAATAATTTTTTAAAGAGCTCTCACAGTTCCTTACCCTATTACTGAAGGTAATTAAATCCATCTCTATAAAACACATGCAGTATTCATTTTCTCATATTGCTGCTGACTAAATTGTTCAAAGATTTACATTTCACATAGTAAGCACCTAAGAGGAAACATTTCCTAAAATTATTAATATTAGCTAGAGGGAAGGAGAATATATATTATTTAACAAAATTAGATCCACTTTCTTATTTCCTGCTCTGTATCACTGAAAATATTACAAGATGCACAGAATTTCCATAAAAATGAATAACAAGTTGTGCCAAAGGCTAAATTATAAGCAGTACAACAAAATGAATCTGCAATTATAATGAATATCTTAAGGATGTTATTAAAATGTATTGGAACAATAATCATGGGTGGCCCTGAACCTGCTGGCCTTTTCTAAGGTGTTGAAAACCCAGCTGTTCCCAAGATGAGCCCATTTAGGAGAGTGATTGTTTTTGTTTTCTTATATACCTTTTGTTTATTTGTTTGTAATCAAGGTTAGCCACTCAGAGTTACAACTGAGAGTTGGGCAGGCTGACTGATTTAGCTTGCCACAAAGTAGGGGTATGCGTTGGATTTAGTGAAGACCAAATTTTGAGGCAGCACAGACTAATTTGTAACAGATTTTCATTTTTCCAGGGCAGAGCAGTTCAGTCTAAACTCACTCACCAAGTGAACATAAAACACCAAGGAGAAAAGAGAAGATGAGAATGAATATTGGATACATTGGTTCATCCTCAAATCAGAGAAACCCTTGTCATCAAGCCATCATTGGTCACTCCAATCATAGCAACTTTGAATCAAGCCCCAAGGTGGGACTGAAGAAATCCTGGGGGCTGAGAGTTTTACTGAGCGGTCTCTCATCCTGAGCCGTTGTGTGTTTAAAACATCGTTAGTTAGCTCTGTAATTATTTATTTTATGGAAATAAAACAAACAAAATAAAATGATTTATTTTATGCCTCATCCTGAACAGTTAGCTGCATCTCATTCAAGAAGACCATCATTCTTTAAGACCATCTCATATCTTTCCACAAAAATTATTCAGCCTGTTTGTTCAAAAACTGTCACATATATTTTTTTTCATAAGGGCAGTTCTCTATACAACATTGCTACCTTCTACTTTATCCCTTCATAATAGTCTATCATTTCTGAAAATTTCATGACATTCTGCTGGGAAAAAAAATGTTACAACTATTCCTGATTTTCCTATGCTAGGTTATAGAAAGATTCAGCATATTTTGCCAAATCCCACTCCTGATGCCCAGACCATGGTCACTCCATGTGACCAATGTTCCTACAATGCTATTGTCTTCAGTTCTGTCAACAGAAACCCAGAGAACATTCAGAAAACATGATAAACAAAACTGTGCTCAGTCTCTTTCCCTCCAGCTCACAAACAGAGAATGCAAAGAATTTTGATGGCCTTTCTCCTGAGCTACTATTGACATGGAATTTTTAAAAACACCCACCCCACACAGAAAAAAAAGAGAATAAATTGCTAGTGCTTCCCTTCCATATTCTTCATATATTCAAGTGCATTTATTTGAGTGGTGATTTGCAAAAAAAAAAATCACCTGAAAGATTGCTGTGATGGATGCGATGCAAGGGAAGGTGGAATAAATAACACACACATCAAAAGTGCTGATCTGAAATCCACCAAAGCCTTCCTGAACACCCTACTTCCATTCCTCTATTGCATTTAAATTATCTGTGACTTGGGACTCTCTGAAATGCTAGCATGTTTGCAATTTTGCAACCAAGCACTTATCCTAGTAGAATGACCTTGGTTGCAGCTGGATTGGAAACAGTGGAGATATATTCTAAGCAGTGCATGCAACAAGAGACGAGGTCCAGAAACAGGATGCTCAACCTCTAAGAGATGGAGGAGACAAAGAGAGTAATGCCTAGCTTAAGCAAAGAAGCTAGAAACAGGGTGAAGGGAGAGCTTCCACCAGTCTGAAAATGGACCACCCATACGGTTTACAGAGTCATAGCAATTTGAAAGAAAATAATAGTTTTGCAGCAATTTCAAATAAATCAGAGCAGTTAGAAACAAATTCAGTCAGCTCAAAAAGAACCCCACACAATAACGTGAGACCAATCAGATCAAAACCCAGTCTTAAAGTGACATAAAACATGAGTGTGGAATTGCCCCAAACTGGATTGGACTAGTATCCCTAGAAGGGCCATAATAGATTGGACAATTTTGGGAGCTCTCAATCAACCTCTCAAAGTGGATTGGTAGGTCTCTTCATAGGCATACCTCAGGACATCCCCAGGACATTGCCATAGGATAAAACTTCAGTGGCAATGGTTGACCAATGAAATCCTGGCTTAGTCAACCAGGATATGCACAAGCATCATTCATCTATATGCACTTGGGTGGGGCAGGATTCTCCTTTTTTCTATGACAGGTTTATTTCCTTGGGATGATCTGTTAAGGATTGCATGCCAGTTGTTGGATGGAACAGAAATAGCAGTGGGCAGAGCCTGAGGCAACAATGGGTGAACCACCTAGTTTCTTTCTGATGTTTCTTTCTTTAGCCTTCCTTTTGCTTTCTCCCCAGTGCAAGGGACAGATCACTTTTGCAGGAAGTCTGAATGAGGCCATTTAAAATCTGGGTGAGGGACCATTTAAAACTGGCCCCAGAGTTCTATAAGGCATTTTTACTACATCCATGTTTAAACTTGCATATCCTGAGATGACGATATCCTACTGTTTCTCTCTGTTCCACCAGTTGTTTATGATGCCTGCAATATTTACATATTCCTTTAAAATCAAGCACTTCATCCTGATTCAGAGTTTCCTGGCATTTGCACAGAAACATAATGTTTGTCCAAATGAAACTGGTTTGTGCAGTTTCCCCAGTGGCCCTTTGGAATCTTTGACTGGCTAACAAGTTTTAGTGCATGATTGTGCCTATTTCCATTCTCTCCCATTTGAGTGATTTAAATATTTTCACCTCATCTTTTCAGGAGAATTCAGCTAAAACCAGATATCCCTCTGATTTTTCTTGAGTCCACTTGTAAAACTGCTTTGCCACAGTTTTGATTTTAAACACTGGTTCCATTTTACAACAGTTCAAGAGGTATCCATCTTTCTGTGTGGACTCAGAATGATCCCTGGTGTTTAACAAAACTGAACTTACATCTACTTCTCATTTGTGCATTGACAGTCTGAACTTCACCTGTCTAGCCTTAAACATGGCCTGTTTTGTTTTTATTATTTTATTGTTTTGTATTCACTGACAGCTTTATTAATTTGGTGTTATACATCAACATCGAAGAAAACTCAGTAAGACGCCTTCCATTTTTTCCTCACATTTAAATTACCAGCAAAGGAAATTCAACAGGTAAATAAATTGAGCAACCCTTGTGAAAATGGCTCATGCATTACCACATGCTCCATGTACCTGTCTAGTTCCTGGTCCTAACCTGAGTGCCTTTCACTCTGCCTGACTTCCATGCCTCTTGCCTGCATTCTATCCCAGCTCAGCATGGACTTCTGACAGAGCTTTGACTAATCCCTTTGGATTCCCACATACACCCCTGTTCTCCTGGCTCTTGACCTGGCATAGCTCTTGAGCATTGGCTATGATCTCTCTCACGATTCCTGACCTTTTGGTTTCTGACCTGGCTTGACCCTGATTAAAGGTCTGACCTGGGCTTCTGGCAGTCATTCCACAGGTCAGTGGCTGAGCAGGAAAGAGAGACAAAGCTTTTTTAGGCTCATATCAATGCCCTATTATGTTTACACTAAACCCAGTGGGATTTTGCATGAGTCTAGCCTTTTCTCCAAAGCATTTCTGAAGATGGCCTACCGAACTACAGTTCAAATCTGTTTGACCTTATCTGTGTAACATTGTAAAGAATAATTTAAATCATTAACATCTCCAAACAGGTGAAATTTCACTACTTGTGTCATCCGTGGATTACCAAACATTTAATATAATCCAGTTTAATCACTACCTATTTATTCTTAGGTCCCCACCATTACCAGGATTGTCAGAGTTCCAATAAATGAACCCAGAGCTCAGAAGGAGGATGGAGTGCAGTTCTGTACTATAGCAATTGCCTGTATTTAGAGGCAGAGCTCAGTCATGAAATAGACTGTTTCTCTAAAGCAGCCATCTTCAACTTGAGGCCCTCCAGATATGTCAGACTGTATCTCTCCATTCCGCTGACCAGACTGGTTGTGAATTTCAGGAGACCAAGTCCAAAACATCATCCGGAGAACATCAGACTGAGGAAAGCTATTCTAAAGGGTATATCTGTTCCATGTGATACAGAGCAAAACAAATTAGACAGACACAATCCAGACTTTGAGTCACAAGCATAAAAGAAAAAAAACACACAAATCACTGCATTTTGCTATATAGATGACCCAGAAATACATGTAGAAATTAAACTAAAGGTTTAACTTGTAAGAAACGTCTCTGCATTTTACGTCGTGAAATGTTGGGTCTGGCTATATCTAGTCTGAAAGGAATTCATGACAGAGAATTATGCAAAGCAGGTAGGACAAAGAATTGAATCAAGCCACCATCCTCAAATCAAATGCAAAGGAAGCAATGGGAATCAAATGAGCTACTGATTGCACAATATAAAAAAGTGAGCGAATAGAAAATATTTACTTCTGCAGCATCTCCCATCTCTAACTTTCAAACACATGCTTGCGCTCACACACATATGTTGCATGCTTCCAGCCAGGCCCAGTTCAGATAGAGCACTCTTGATGTAACACACCCGGAAGTGTCTGCGGACAACGCCGGCTCTAACAACTTAGAAACGGAGATGAGCACCGCCCCCTAGAGTCGAACACGACTGGACTTTACGTCAAGGGAAACCTTTACCTTTACTAAGTAGGAACTTAACATTTTTATCAGGTTTACTAAATTGTTGTTTATTGTTATATCCAAACAGGGTTGTACGTTTAATTGCTTTTTGTAAACAACATTGTGTGCCTACTGCCTCTTCATCTTCCTACACATGCTCTGCTAGGTGCCACCAAAGCTGAGCAGAAAGATAACCCATCCTAGAAAAAAAAAAATCAACAACTGCTTCTCACAAACCGGACCAGACCAGGCAGAAAACAGCTCTGCCTAGGGGGTAAATAGCATTAGTTTGTTTTATTTTGTCCCTTTCCCAGCCCATGCAATACTGCGAAGCATTTGGTCCACTTGCCCCAATATACCTGTAGGTTCAAGATAACAAGTATAAAACTTTTTTTATGGGTGAAAAAGTCAGACTGGGCAGGACAACTGGTAAGATGATGGGATCTATACAATAGTAGAAAAACCTACTCTAAAGGTTTTTAACCAGAGCAGTGCTTCTCAACCTTGGCAACTTTAAGATGTGTGGACTTCAACTCCCAGAATTCCCCAGTTGAAGTCCACACATCTTAAAGCTGCCAATGTTGACAAACACTGAACTAGAGGCTAGACAGCCACCTCTTCAAGATAATTTAATTGGCTTTCCTGCACATTGCAAACTAGGTGATCCTTGGGGTTCCTTCCAACTCCACAAGGCTATGATTCTGTGAATAGCTGGCAACAACCATCACTGACTATATGCCTACAGCTGGTTCTAAATGTCACTTTTCCATGGTTCAGTTTAGGCAAAACTAAAGTCCTGGCACATATCTAATTTTGTTTTTTATAAACAAGCTTGAGTCACGTCACGCTTTACAATACAGTCCTCTTGCATGCATTAAGCACATCTACGCCTCTTAAATTGGCTTGCACAATTCCCCCTGTTTAAATAAGAAACAGAATCCAACCCAGTAAGTTCATTAACCCGGTGGAAACAGGGCTAATGAATAAGCAACTCCTCAAATACACAAGACAATTGTTTCTGTTTGCAGACGCAAACCGCTCCTAACACCAGCTGCCTCCTGGCAGACAAACCTTGTCACTCATGTCTTTGTGACTCTCTCCCATTCTTGACATTGTAGGAGAGCCGAGTTAGTTTATGGGAGCCAAAAATCAGGAGGAGTCTGGTAGTCCCTTTGCGGACTGACATGTTTTATTAAAAAGCATAAGCTTTCATGAACTATAGCTCACTCCGTCAGAAGGAGTCTGGTGGCACATTTTCAAACCAACAAATTTTATTCAGATTTTTATTTTTATTATTTTTATTTTTGCCACCATAGACTAGCGCCGCTCTCCTCCACCAGTGCTCACTTCATCGGATGCAGTGAGATTGTTGGTGTGAAAAGAAGTTACCAGACTCCCTTCCATTCTTGAACTCTTTTCTGTTACCAACTCCTTATTTTATTCTTATGGGCTCTTCTTTAAGAGGGGAAAGGGGAGCTCAGAGTTGGAAACAAAAGCTTGAGCTTCTGCTGGAGGGATTTAGCTCCTAAATGGCCTTTTAGGTCTGTATTGCCCAAATACAATCACTTTCAGCAGTGTCATGACCTGTGTCAGCTTGCTACCTGCCAAGCCTCTTGACAATGTGCTGAGATAGCTCCATTCAGGAAGACAAAACCTTGCTCCCCGAAGGAGTTATCTCACAGTGTGCAATGGGTGAGTAGCCTTCACTGCAAAGCAAAACTCATCTCCTTCCCTCAGTTGGCAGACACGGTTGAAACTGACTGATTAACCACTGAAAATTGGAGGATATTACTGCATGCTGTCCAAGAGGAAAAAATTATCAAAATGTGTACTCATGCTACTGTTAGACTCCTACAATAACATGCTATGCCTTGAGTTTTCAACATGGCCCTTGGGGGTTGCCGTGCATCCATTGGCATGTTCCTTGGCACTCACCAAGCTCCCAACTTTTATTTAGATTCTTCTGTTTTTTAAAAAAAGGGGAAAATGAGCAAAACAAAGCACCAGCCTCAGACATAGCCTATGATTCAACAGTGTACCTGATCCTCACAGGAATTTGTAGAAAATAAAATACTGGGTGGCTACAACTCAGTGTTGTGTAAGTGTTGTGGTATATGGTATATGGATACTGTGCTTGGCCATTGTATGAGTACCCATAATGTGCTTTCAAAAATCCAGATCAGTCCACTGGCTCAAAAAGGATGAGTCTGCCTGGGTTGTGCCTTTTAACCTAGGAATATAAGCATCTGCCTTATGCTCTAAATCGGACTGTTGGTTCTCTTTGCATAGTATTGTTGAGCCAGGCTGGAAGGGATTCTCCAGATTAGCCTTCTGCTGTCCAGTGCCCTGCAGTTGGGGTAGCAGATGGCAAGCCCCAGAATTCCCAGCCAGTGTGGCCAACTTTGGTTCCAGCAATACTTAGTGCTACATCTGAGCTCCTCCCCTTCAAAACATTATCAAGGTCCATTAGAATTTTACCTAAGTAAGGTTGAATAGTGTCAAATATTTTAATATCTACTTTTGAGCACTTTGAGAACTATGGGATTGCTGACCTTGTAGGACAACCTTGTGCATTGAGCTAGACTCTGTGTCTTTCTAAGACAGTACTTTGCTTAGAAATGGCTCCTGTACCCTTGGACAGACTTTTCTACTTACAGTACTGCCACTAGAAATGCCAGGGAATGGACCTAGCACCTGCTTAATGTAAGCAAGGCACACTACCATACAGTACAATTAGAGCCATAGATGGGTAGCGCCTACACACACACACACACACACACACACACACACACACAGAGTTACAGAATTCAGTCCATCCTATTAGGCAGAGGCAAGTGATATTTTGCCATCTGGGAGCTTTTCTTTCCAATTTCCAGTTTCCAAGCTGGAGATATGATGTCAAAAGTTTCCAGAGAAGTTGGTCCTGAAATTTGTAGCACCTTTCTTTCAATTCTTGAACATTTGGGTAGGTAAATGGAATCTGTATGTTAAAGCCTTATGGAAGGATGATGATGATGGCAGGAGAAGGAACAGGAGGATTGCTTCATTTTTTAAAAAGAAACAGAAGATATTCCCACTGAATTTCAGCAGCATGAAATTTTGGGCAGCTCCAAGAAAAGCAAACTTCCTGCTCTTAGGTCCCTTTCTTACTTGCATTTCTCAGGACATTCAGAGTTAATGACTATCCAGGTTCACAAGCTGAGTCAAGCTCTTTTTTGAACTGCCTGCACACTTTGAATAGAAGCTGCAGTAAGGAGAGAGATCTCCTTCATCATACTTCATTTTGGAGAATGGAAAACGAGCTGCTTGCAGAACAAGGGAACTCATTCATCCCACATCTGTTAAGCTGTCTGGTTCCTCTGGATATTTCAGCACAGGTTTTGCAGGATTCATCTGGCAAAATATCAGTATTGGCTTGCTAGCATTCCTGCAAAATGAGCAAGTGAAACCCAGCGTACAAAATGCATTATGACTAACCAGTGAGGATTTCTGCTGCATATGATTTAGTGCCCATACAGCTCAATGGCTTCTCTGAAGCTCAGAGCTTTTCTCATTTCCCTTGGGATGCCTTGGCTAGGGAGTGTTGGGAAGCTCCCTACTGAATTCTACCCTGACTCCTCAAAACCATGAACGAAACAGCAATGGTGACCCTGGTTGCTGTAACATTTACTGCAGCCTTTGGATTCTTGAGCTTCTGCCCCACAAAGAACATGCAACTGTCTTGCACTGCAGAAAGCCAGGAAGTGTCAAGGGGTAAGGCTATACTGTGAAAGGGGGGCTAGACTGAATATGACTGGCCCTCCTCCACCATCTGTTAGGAAAATCTCCTTGGATCCACAGAGAAACACTTGCTGCAGGTAACCAAAGCCACTGCACATTTGCAGGCATGACATGATATATTTAATACTGTGCAGAAAAGGACTTAAAAATAAATATTGACGTCCATCGCCCATCATGGCTTTGGTCAATCAAGGTTTTCAAGTGACACTTTTAGTAAAATCATGAGATTAGACTAGGCTGCTAGTCTGAGCTGTATCCATGCCGTATACAAAACAGAACCATTGTTTTATAAACAATCGTATCAACACTTAAAATGCACATGTAAATTAAATTAAAGCAAGTTTCGTTTTTGTCACCATCCAACTCATTTCTTTGTTTGGGCCCTACCTCCTTTTTCCAACTATGACTCCTGGCATGCCATTCAACAGCCTGGAAAACATTTGCATGTTATTTTATAGGCTCCTAATAGTTAGCTCTGACATAAAAGTAATCAGTAACATGCAAGCAGGCCTCAATAGACTTGGGGCTCATCATATGTAAAATTAAACCAGCCTTGAACAGATGACTTACCATGCTAAATACAATCCTTCAATTAAATCTAGTGTTCCAAGGAGGTAACTAATAAACTCCTGAGTGTTTGGGTTCTTTTATCTAAAGAAAGAAAGCAAAATACAGAAATTGTCCCTCCTTTAGTGAACCATTATGGCTAGCCAAAACGGAGAAGGACTAGCAATTCAACGTGGAGCCACATAAGCTATGCAAAAAAGGCATGTATTCTTTACGGGGAGCAGTGCCACCACTTTTTTATGGACTGACCAATTTCTTGCCCAGAGAATTGTTGTAAGGAGAAAACTCAGATGAACTTCCTTGTTAATACTTATTTTGTGACTGTTTCTTTTATCCTTAAATTCATGTGAAACCACATTTGTAATGTGAAAGCATACAGCTCCCTAACATGTCCTCAGGGGAGTCTGTCTCATTTGCCTTCCATTAAAAAAGAAAGGAAAAAAGAAGTATTTCCATCTCAGGGGTAAATTCATCCCTGAAGAAACTTCATTGACCTCTAGGGAGGGATTAACTTCCACTGAGGTTAATGGGGGTTGCATGCTTCCTTGCATGCATGTTAAAGGAGGAAATTACCCATGTGTTATCTGGTGATTGTGCATTTACCCCAACACTTCAGCAAGGTAAAAATAAACAGATACTATTTTCTTTCTAATGTTCTTATAAATCTCATTGTTGTTCTTTGAAAATAGGCATTTATAGATTCCAATCTTTTGATAAAAATAGCAATGCTACTATCTTCCCTGAACAATATCATCTAAACTAATAGATACCTTTGCAGTTAAAGTATTCACAGGACAAAGGAGGGTTTTTTTAATGACTCTCCAAACATAAAAGCATGAAGGTTTATTGCTAATATGGTTGCTGGTATAACAGCAATTTGGTGTTGTTGTTGTTTTTCTCCCAAGAAAGGCTTCCTCTTTTTCCTCTCAATGTAAAGTAAGAAATATATCTTCCTATTCTAGATAGATTTATAAATAAACCATAGTTCATACATACATAGGTACTCTTCACTCTTATTTCTTTTCAGGATAAATAATATTATGCGAAATGCAGGGAAATAATGGGAAACAGAGATTAAAGGCAGGAGAAGAGGAGAAGAGAAGAGAAGAGAAGAGAAGAGAAGAGAAGAGAAGAGAAGAGAAGAGAAGAACTAAGCTAAATCTAGTTTACATCAATACAATTCATTATTTATTTATTTATTTATTTTTCACATTTCTATCACCGCCCATCTCCCTGTGATGGTTGCCTTATCCTAAATAAAACTCTCAGACTCAAAATGTCAATTCAGGTTCTGGATTTATTTAGAAAAGAGTGCAAACAGGTAAAAAGCTGAGAATGAGAAAAGCGCGCCTAAACTCAAACTAAATAGCATCTTTGCAAATAACACCCCACCCCCTCCCTCACATACAGTTCTCCCCACATTCCCAGGTGCTCCTAACGAGCTCTGCTGATCAACGGGCAAAAAGACCTTGACATTTCGGAGATAGCCTAAACACATTCCACCAGGCACAGATCAGCACGTCTTCTGTACAAGGCTCTCAGCAGCACCCTCCCAGCCCGGACACGTATCAGCACCTTGGCAAGCGAACCATTACAATGTAGAGAAACACCAGAACGGTGAACATGACATACTGCCCCCTTAAAAAAATCAATTAGCAGAGGGCTTGGAAGGGTAGGCAGTGTGAAAAGCGTGTGTTAAATCAGGGGCAAGAACATCACGGGCAGCAACCCATTCAGGATGGGGAAAGTGTTTCCAGCGGACGAGGTACTGTAGAGACCCATGCAGCCGGCGAGAGTCAAGGACTTCTTTAACTTCAAAATGTTGCTGGCCATCAATCATGACCGGTGGAGGGGGAGGTGAGCGGGGATGCCAGTGAGTGGAATCCTGAGCAGGCTTGAGTAAACTGCAGTGAAAAACAGGATGCAAACACTTCAAATTATGAGGCAAATCCAAATGAACAGTGACAGGATTGAGCACGGCAGTAATTGGAAATGGTCCAATGAACTTAAGAGCGAGCTTCTGAGAGGGCTGAGGGGACTTTATAAACTTTGTAGAGAGATAGACCAAATCCCCTATCTGAAAAGCCGGCTGGCGGCGGTGGTGCCGATCAGCATGCCGTTTATAAGCCTCTTGCGCCTCACGAAGAGCGGTGCGAATAACGGGCCAGGAATCAGCCAGCCTGGAGCCCCAATCGCAAGCGGCAACAGCCGGAGCAGGAGTCTGGGGAAATTCTGGAATGGGAACAAAATCCCTACCAGAAGCAATACGAAATGGGGTTTGTCCTGTGCTCTGGTGAACAGCATTATTGTAAGCCACTTCAGTGAAAGGGAGCAAGTCAACCCAATCATCCTGATGATAGTTTATGTAAGAGCGAAGGAATTGCTCCAAAGTGGCATTAAGGACCTCAGTGGATCCGTCCATCTGGGGATGCCAAGAGGTCGACAAAGCCTGCTCAGTGCCAATCAACTTCAAAAAAGCCCACCAAAACTTCGAGGTAAATTGTGTGCCCCTATCGGTCACCAAACAAGAGGGGCAGCCGTGAGGACGGTACACGTGTACCAAAAAAAGTTTAGCTAGTTGTTGCGCTGAGGGAATAGAAGCGCAGGACACAAAATGAGCTTGCTTAGAAAAATAGTATTTGACTACCCAAATGACAGTTTTCTTCTGACTGGGAGGTAGGTCCACAATGAAATCCATGGAAATCACATCCCAAGGGTGTGCAGGGTCAGCCACCAGCTGTAGGAGCCCCTGTGGTTTACCAACAGAACGTTTGGACATTGCACAGACAGGACAAGAAGCCACATAGGCTTTGACATCTTTACGTAGGGTGGGCCACCAGAATTGTCTTCGGATCAAATGTAGGGACTTCAGAAAACCAAAGTGACCAGCCTGCTTACTGTCATGAGAGCGAGCAAGTATAGCAGGACATTGAGAGTCGGGTACATATAGACGCCCCTTAACCCAAGCGAGGTCGTGCTCAATGGACACCTTGTCAGGATTAGCAAGCAGCCAGGGATCAGAACGCAGCGCAGATACAAAAGTAGAGCGCAATGCAGGGGACAATGGAGGCGGCTTGCAAACCAGCAAGAAAGGAGGCGGGGACCGGCCGC
The DNA here is from genome assembly GCF_035149785.1 of Candoia aspera. Lineage (NCBI taxonomy): Eukaryota > Metazoa > Chordata > Lepidosauria > Squamata > Candoiidae > Candoia > Candoia aspera. Next base: position 233,115,789 of record NC_086154.1, read on the forward strand.
GAGCGCTGCTACACGTGACAGCCACCAAACCCAGTTGTGGCCCCGATAGGACAGTGCCAATTACATCGGAAACTGGGCCCTCATCCTGTGGCAACCTGGAAAGGGCATCAGCCAGAAAATTCTTCTTGCCAGGTATAAATTTAAGCTGGAAATTAAAACAGCTGAAAAATTGAGCCCATCGAATCTGCTTTGGGGTGAGGCGCCTGGGCATGTGGAGCGCCTCGAGGTTGCGGTGATCAGTCCAAACTTCAAAAGGGGAGGAAGCACCTTCCAAGAGATGCCTCCAAGCCTCTAAGGCAGCTTTAACAGCAAAAGCCTCCTTCTCCCAAACATGCCAGCGTCTCTCTGTCTCAGAAAATTTTTGAGATAGATACACACAGGGCTTCAAAAGCCCAGCAGAATCCTTTTGCAACAAAATAGCTCCAATTGAAAAATCTGAAGCATCAACTTGAACGACAAAAGGAAGGTCAGGGTTAGGGTGGGAGAGGATGGGCTCCTCAGTAAACAGAGCCTTCAGCCAATCAAAGGCAGCCTGACAGGCAGGAGTCCAATTGAGCACGGCCCCCGGGTTCTTAAGTTTTCGGGTTTCCCCCACCCCCCTAGTCCGTAACAAATCAGTTAGGGGCAGGGCAATTTCAGCAAAACCCCTGACAAAGAATCTGTAAAAATTGGCAAAGCCAAGGAAACTTTGAAATTGCTGCCGGGTTCTGGGGCGTTCCCAAGAAAGCACAGCTTGAATCTTAACAGGATCCATCTCAATGCCCTTATCAGAAATCCTGTAACCAAGGTAATCCAAGCAAGACTTATGGAACTCACATTTAGACAGCTTAGCATAAAGCTTGGCCGCCCTAAGCTTGCTGAGAACCTGTTTAAGCAGGCGTTCGTGTTCCTTTAAGGTTTTAGTATAAATGAGGACATCATCCAAATAGACCAAAACGCCCTTAAACAAGTGATCATGCAAAACTTCATTGATCAGCTGCATAAATACACCCGGCGCCCCTGCCAGACCAAAAGGGAGAACCTTATACTGGAAAGAGCCCAAAGGGCAATTAAAGGCTGTCTTCCAGTCATCCCCCTCCCGAATGCAAATGCGGTAGTAGGCTTCGCGGAGATCCAACTTTGAGAAAACTCTGCCAGTGGACAGATGTGCAAGCATGTCTTTGACGAGAGGCAGAGGGTACTTGTTGGAAAGGGAGGCGGAATTTAATCCGTGGTAGTCCGTACAAAGTCTGAGGCTGCCATCCTTTTTCTCCCGAAACAAAACAGGAGCCCTGACCGGTGAGTTTGCCGGTTCAATGAAGCCCCGAGCCAGGTTCTTGTCAATGAACTCCCGCAAAGTGGCAAGTTCTTTCTTAGTCATAGGGTAAATCTTTGGCTTCAGCAGGGGGACGTCTGGAAGAAGTTCAATGGAACAGTCAGTCTTGCGATGGGGGGGTAACTGGTCGGCCTCCTCCTCCCCAAAAACATCGGCAAAGTCCGAGTACATGGCCGGAAGACCTTCCAAGGGGGATGGGGAAGGCAGAGAGGGAAGAACCTCTGCCTGCCCAGCCATCGGAGGCATGGCACGCCCCAGAAGGGGAGCTTGATAGAAGCCATCCTCAAAGGTAATAGAGCGGGACCGCCAATTGATGTAGGGGTTATGCGAGGCAAACCAGAGAATCCCTAAGACAACCAAAGGATTCCCTACGGGAGTCATGATGAACTGAATGAGTTCGAAATGGGACCCCATACGCAAAGTGACTTCGCCAGTAAAGTGGGTAGCCCCCCCCCCGCTGTAGAGCCATCCAGCTGTTGGAAAACCAGTGGCTTTGGGAGAGGGAAGCAGGGCAAATCCAATTCCTTTACTAAGTCAGGATGGATTAAACATCAAGAACAGCCTGAGTCCAATAAAGCCCAGACCTCAAGGGATTTGGATTGAAATCCCAATTCAATTTTGACAGCGAGGATAGGGCAATCAGCACTCACCATGTTGGGATTGCGCCCGGATCGAACCACCTGCCCCGAGGCGCTGGTTAAGACAGGTGGAAGTTGTTTCCCGCCAGCTGTTCCAAAGCCTCTAACTCATCTCCCGGGGTGTAGATGTCATCGTTGTCCACAGTAGCCAGTGCCCCTGTCAACCGACGAGGAGGGTTGGTCGGTTTCTTGGTTGGTTTTTGAGGCACTTTTGCGGAACGATCCGGTACCTTAGCTTTAGGGCAGTCAACAGCGCGGTGACCTGGTTTTCCACAGGTGATGCATTGACCGCGAACAAAGCGGCGTTGCTTTTCCACATCCCATCTAGAGGTCGACGGAAGAACCGGAGCTTGGGTAGTGGTGACAGGCTTGTCTTCCTTGGTGGCCATCATAAAAGTGCATTGGGCATGTTCTGCTTTACCCGCGAGGCAAATCCAATCATGTAATGAGTTGGGATCATCTCGGCCAAGTGCCCAGTGCAAGACTTCGTGATTGAGTCCATCCTTAAAGCGATCAATTAAGGTGGCCTCGGACCATTCAGGAACTTTTCCTGCCAAAACTTTGAATTCAAGTGCATAATCAGCCACAGGCTTCTGTCCCCGAACCAGTTCTTTAAGAGCGTCCTTAGCCCTCTCTTTAGCCAAGGGATCTTCAAAGTAGTGCTTCAGCACAGCCAAAAAGGCATCGAATGTGGCCAGGCCAGGGGCCCCAGTCTCCAACAGTTGTACATACCAGTCAGCAGCTCTGCCTTTCAACTTCGTGGCCACTGCAGCTATCTTCTCTTCCTCTGAAGGAAAGAGGTGGCCATGCCATCTCATGAAGCTGGCAGCGTTGGTGAGAAAGAAGGACAGATTAGCGGGGTCACCATCAAACTTCACCGGGAAGTCCCGGGGGTTTCCTCCAACCTGCAGGACCCCACCTAACTGTTGCCTCGGGGCCACCCCTATGGGAGTGGATCCATGCGGACCTGATGGAAAAGCCCGTGGAGGGGTTCCTCCTCCAGCAGCCGGTGATGGGGAAGGCGGTAGGCTAGGTGCTCTCATTGCCCCGGGACCTCGGACGATCCGTACTAGGTCCCCAAAGGCAGCCGACATAGAACGCAAGACGTGTTCCATGGATTCGATCTTGGACTCCAGGACCCTAATCCTGTCAGGTGTAGCGGAGTCTTCCAATGCTGGACCTCCCGGCGGTGGGCTCCCTGATACATCTGGTCGCCCCTCTCTAGGAGTGTCGGGCCAGCGGAGCTTCCATGTGGAGCGGGATGTGCCTGGTCGGGGGTCCACCAGGGCATCCCATAAAAACTGTTCCTGTGTCTCCATGTCATCTGGCAGGGGTTTCTTCGACCCCACGGTAGAGTAGGAGTCCCCGGATTGAGGTGTGGCTTGGGCTGGGACAGGGCTTGGGTCCCTGCTTGGGAATGTCAACTCCGGGAGTTGTTCCGCCTGCTCCTCGAGCTCTGTGGGATCCTTTCCCCCTTCAGCCATCGCTAATTCCTCTTTCACAAGAAAATTCTCCGGTAAAGAGTAGCGAGGCTGGTTTGAAAAATGATTCTCAGCTTTATGTGATGGTTGCCTTATCCTAAATAAAACTCTCAGACTCAAAATGTCAATTCAGGTTCTGGATTTATTTAGAAAAGAGTGCAAACAGGTAAAAAGCTGAGAATGAGAAAAGCGCGCCTAAACTCAAACTAAATAGCATCTTTGCAAATAACACCCCACCCCCTCCCTCACATACAGTTCTCCCCACATTCCCAGGTGCTCCTAACGAGCTCTGCTGATCAACGGGCAAAAAGACCTTGACATTTCAGAGATAGCCTAAACACATTCCACCAGGCACAGATCAGCACATCTTCTGTACAAGGCTCTCAGCAGCACCCTCCCAGCCCGGACACGTATCAGCACCTTGGCAAGCGAACCATTGCGATGTAGAGAAACACCGGAATGGTGAACATGACACTCCCCCTAAAAGGGGGACTCTGGGCAATTTACAATAAAATTCACCTTAAAACCTGACATCATAAAATCACCAATAATAAAATAATAAAAATATAAATATAAAATCCAAGTGGGAGATTTCCATTCCGTCGGGAGAACTCTACATCACCAGCCACCCCCAGGAAGAGCTATTGCCCTTCCCATCCCAGGCGAGGCGGCAAAACCAGGTCTTCAAGCCCCTCCAGAAGGTCGGGAGCGAAGGGGCCTGCCTCACCTCTGGGGGCAGAATGTTCCACAGGGCGGGCGCCACTACAGAGAAGGCCCGCCTCCTGGACCCCGCCAGATGAAATTCTCTTACAGACGGGGTCCGCAACATGCCCTCTCTGCATGATCAGGTGGGGAGGGTCAATGTTATAGGGATGAGATGTTCCCTCAGGTAGCCTGGCCCCATGCCATGTAGGGCTTTAAAGGTGATAACCAACTCCTTGAATTGGACCCGGAAGCAAACTGGAACCCAATGCAACTCACGCAGTAGAGGTGTTGCGTGTGCTGATCTTGGAGCACTCATCACTGTTCGCGCAGCCGCATTTTGGACCAACTGAAGCTTCCGGATACTCTTCAAGGGTAGCCCCATGTAGAGTGCATTGCAGTAGTCTATATGGGAGATGACCAGGGCATGAGTGACTGTCCGGAGGGCATCTCAATCCAGGAAAGGGCATAACTGGTGCACAACCTGAAGTTGTGCAAAGGCCCTCCTAGCCATGACTGCCACCTGCTCTTTGAGCAGGAGTCGTGAGTCCAGGAGGACCTCCAAGTTACACACGGGTTCTGAATGGGGCAGTGCAACCCCATCCAGAACTAAAGATGACAACTTCCCGGATACCGGGGAGCCATCAATCCACAGTCTTACCAGGGTTCAGCTGAAGCCTGTTGCTCCCCATCCAGGCCCCCACAGCCCCCAGGCACTGAGAAAGGGCACTGACCACATCACTTACTTCACCCAGGATGGAGATATATATCTGAGTATCATCAGCATACTGATGATACCTCATCCCGTGGTGATGGATGATCTCATCCAGCGGTTTCATGTAGATGTTAAATAGGAGAGGGGAGAGAACCGAACCCTGCGGCACCCCGCAAAGCAGGGGTCAAGGGTCGCATCTCTCATCTCCTATCACCACCAACTGGGACCGGCCCTGGAGGAAGGAGGTGAACCAGAGCAGAACCACACCGCCCACCCCCAATTCCCTGAGTCGTCCGAGAAGAATACCATGGTCGATGGTATCAAAAGCCGCTGAGAGATCAAGGAGAGCGAGGATGGATGCACTGCCTCCATCCCGCTCCTGCCAGAGATCATCCATAAGTGCGACCAATGCAGTCTCTGTCCCATATCCCAGCCTGAAACCTGACTGAAAAGGTCTAGATAATCCGTTTCATCCAGAATCCTCTGAAGTTGTAACGCCACCACTTTCTCAACCACCTTCCCCAAAAAGGGGAGGTGGGAGACTGGATGAAAGTTGTCCAGGACAGTAGGGTCCAGCAATGGCTTTTTGAGGAGGGGGTGTACCTGTGCCTCTTTAAAGGCAACCGGAACCACTCCCTCCCTCAAAGATGCATTAACCATCGCCTGGACCCAACCACATGTCACCTCCCGGGCTGCTTTCACAAGCCAGGAAGGGCATGGGTCTAGATGACACGTGGTGGCGTTTACAATCCGGAGGATCCTGTCCACTTCCTCAGGCCCAACAGGATCATTATGCCTCTCCATACCTTCTCTCCTTTCAAATCTCATTTGCTTCCACCAGAGTCATACAACAATTCATACATTGCCTTTGATCCTTTAAACTTCTGGACTCTTTTTGGTCCAACTTTCTCTTTCCAGAAACAGACAACAGTGACCTCCCCAATATAGTCAACCCACAAGAACAGTGGGGCCCAATAATGCTTTGTTATGGTGGCCTCTATTTTCTGGAATAGCATCTCACCACAGGTTAGTTTGGTGCCAACTCTGACACCTTCTGAACAAGCCTCCAAATCAGAGTGATTAGTTAAAGCTGGCCAATGTTAGGTTATGTGCTAAAATTATTGTTTGTATGTTAATTAGATTCTTGCTTCTAGATTAGGTTGATGTCTTTAATTGTTTTCTATAAATATATGAGACATATGATCTTGGTGGTATAGGAATGGAATGGAATGGAATGGAATGTTTCTTCTGACAACCATTCATTCCTCACAACAGTCAATATACTATCTACTTCCTATTTACTAGCATTTGCATGTCTTGAATTTTCTTCATCTATTTTTCTATGTTGAATAAACATTTTACTAAAAAGCTACATCTACTTGCTCTAATTCTTCATCTTTTAAGTGTAAATTGCTATCATTCACGCCATTTTCCCTGTCAAACACAGCTACCTTGTCTATGATACAATACTTTTCAGATCCAACCAGCCTTCCAAGGTTTGACCATACAGACAATTTAAGAATACTTCTTTTATCTTTATGTGAAAAATACTTTTCCTAGATAAAAATAGAAATACGTTCTTCTACTGGTTACCTGGCCAGATCTTGGATCTTCAGCAGGTCATCCTTTCTTCTTAACTACTGGCACTTCCAAAATAAAAACACTCTCCAGGCCTATTGAGTTATTCTGGGTCACCACAGTGTCAATTTCCTAGCTCTTTTCAGTTTATGTCAAAACATTTTTATTAGATACGTAGGGTTTTCTTTTCTGCAACCAAGGTGACCTTGTAAGCAAAAGTTTTGCACTGATCAGTTCAAAGAATTATCATCCTTAAAATAATAAGGCAAAGTCCAGATATAAATTAAAGCAGCTTACAAGACATTTCTACAATACTCATTGTTAGGGTCTATTACAAACATTTGGATTTGGGGACATAGAATTGCAGAGGTGGGATGACCTCAGAGATCATCTAGTGTTTCCCCATTCTAATAACAAGAAACCCTGTGCTGCAGTATCCCAGCACTACAATATGCTCATCATCTTCTCAACCACTATTGCTGAATAGCTAGAAAGTCTGTCCTAATGAGAAATCTAACCCTCCATCCTTCCAGTTTTACCCTCTGAGAAATGAACTTGCTTCACCATCCATATTCTTCATCTAGATTTAGGAATGCCCACATATTTTTTATATATGTTCATATACTGAAGAGCTTATTCAGCCAAGCAGCATATACGTGCATGCAACTACTATGGATATTTCTTGAAATGCAAGATATATTTTTCCAAATAATCTCAGTAACCTTTCATTAAAACTTAGAAACGATGTTCCTTCTCCAACTCTGTGGATGCTTGCGTTGGGCTCTTTGCCTAAAATTATTTGCAAAAAAGCTATGTGCAGTTCTAGCTAAAGTTATTTCCAAGTTAAGTCTACTGAAAGCAGGGGCATCAGGTCACAGGGAAGCAAAATTTTGGATTATTTGCCACTTCCAAAATTCTGTCAAGTCGCTTTGTCCATGATGGGAAATTACTGTGTTGGATGCTTAGTCCAGCATATTTACTTTTCATCTACTTCCTATAGCACCACTGCTGAGAGAAAGAGAGAGAGAGACAGACCGAAAACAAAATTAGAGTAGCACTTCAGGGTCCTTATAAAATAGGGGGTCCCATTCTTTTTGGACAGTAGCCATATTTGGAGTTTTAAGAATGTGTTACTGACAGTGTCTCCTAGTTTTATTTATTTTATTGTACTTATTTACAGAACTCATATGGCTATCTTATATAACGATTCTAGGCGGCTCACAACAAACGGTTGTTACAGAGAGCTTGTCCTGTCACAGAAACACTCATTTACCAGAAGGCAAACCATTAAGCTTCTCCTGCCTTCCCTCTAGCTTCTCTCCAAATACTCTCATCTTCATCTTATTTTTCACATCAGCAGATGCACTTCCATACAAAGCATCATGTTGCCGTCACCCCTCATTCTAAATATATCATCAAGTGGGGCACAAAGCAGGCCAAAAAAGGTATGAGCACAAACATTGGCAACCAAAAACCTCCCCTTGGGGGACTCAGGATGTATGATATTTTCAGGGAAGAGGAGATGTGCTGATGATAGTGGACCCCATACCACTAAATGACCTCCTCCAGGGTAGATGTTAAACAGAAGATGTGAGAGACCTGAACCCCACATAAAAGGGGCCTAGGGCTGGACCTCCCCTTCCTACCAACCCCATTGACAAAAGAGGGGTCTTCCCCCCCGCACCAAGTAGATTTGGGGGATTACACTGTAAATTAATCAGAAACAATGTGCAAAAGCAAGTGTTTAACAATCCACCTGCATCTTTCAGTGTCAGATGGCATACTTTATAGCATTTTGTTTGATAATGTTAAACAGTAGATTGAATGTGGCATTCTCAGTTTCTGTACTTTCCATGCTAATGGTATTAATTGCATTATTCTTACTTTAAAAAATAAAGAGAAGTATTAAAAAGAATATTTTTTAATGCTCATAGGATTTTTTAAAAAGTCCACTGGAGTGGGTGAATATATTAAACCATTATGATTGTTGTTGTTGTTCAGTTTCCAGTTGACAGTGACAGCAAAATACTACTAGCGACAATTAACACCAATAATATTTAGTGTAACTTTTAACTAACTTTAAAAAAACTGGACAAATTCCACAACTCTCTGCAGCCTTTCAAACCTAACTGGTAAGTAAGTAAACTGTGTCAGCTGTGTTAGGGGACACCTCCTGAAAAGGGCTTATAATGGACCACCTGACCCAGCTAAACCACACTCTGGAAGGGCAAAATGAATGGTTTGCCCTCTGGAGGTGTTCGGTCATTGGAAAGGAGGTATTTCCTTCCCGCCCAGCCTGTCTTTTGTAATGCTCACACTCCTCCGCTACTTTCTGCCAAAATATTCGCCCCTCTTTTGAGAGGGGCCTTAGAATAGTTTTCCTATATCAGATGGTTTGTACTTTCATATAATTATTTGTTCTGGAAACTCTTTGATCTCTACTTCCCTTGCAAATTGCAGCCAGTGGCACTTTGAACTTCTCAAAGTACCCATTTAAAGGGCCTGGTTACAAAAACCATAATGCTTAATCCTAACAATAAGGTGTTAATTGGTCCCTTGGATATTCAAGCCACAGGCTTTTGTATTTGTTTACAGCATCTGGATTTCCTCAGGATCACTTTAAGTAGTGTTAAGGAGTGTTAGAGACAACAGTTCTTTTTATGACACCTTAATTCCATCACTCTCCCTCTTGTGTTAAAACTGAGACCAAAGAAAATACAAGCATAAGGGATTAATTCAGTCTATTTCATGTGGGTGTCTTCCAGATGTGTTAGCTTTCAGTTATTATATTCTCAGCCAGGTGATATAGAGAACCAGGGAATTCCCTTGCTTTGTACAAGTATTCTTCCACAAACATTTAATTGGATGTATCTCGGTATACAGACCTTAGTAACATCATAGAAAATCAGAAGAAAACTCAAAAGATACACCCTTTAAGTTAGTAATATCTTAGTATGAACAGGCTGTTAAGCTTTCTAACACCATAGAAAACGTAAGTGCTATGTCATCAATGCTATCATCGTGGCAAGAAATGCTATTCAGACTAGTCCCTATTCAATTCAGACCACATGAGGAAAAAAACTGCAGTGGGAGACATCTGCTTGCCCGAGGCCCATATTTTCCACATTTGGAGGGTATAACTATAGAAAGGAACTTTTCTTGTGACATTTCATACACAGTTATTAGAAGCAACAACCTTAACATGATTTAGACAGACATTTAGTCGTTGTCTTCTTGACAATATTTATGGTAGTTGTTTGCTATTACCTTGTTCAGTAATGTCTTCTTGACTTCCTAATCTATCCTACAACCCTGGGATTAACAGGTAGTGTGCCATCAAAGCTCCAACTTTACTTAGCTTTTTGAGATCAGACAAAGTCAGCTACCTGCTTCCTCTCATAATACAGAAAATCTGAGCAGCTCATAGATTTGTTTAATGAAAGAGTTTTTAATTTACTAATATATCCAGTAAATTGGTTAAAGATTACAGCAGTATAAAAAAAAGATGTTGCAAGACTCCTTTATGGTGCAGAACAGCTAATACTGTACGATTATCTCATAAGAAGTACTCTCATTAGCATCTGTGACAGTTCTTAGAACACTCCAGAAACCTGACCCCTAAGCATTCCATAATAAAATCGTTCATATTTAAGATGCCACATTACTGGTTTTTGTTCAAGAAAATAGATGGCTCTGGGCTGTTTTGTATTTTTTAGGGGGAAAAGGTCCAATTTTCCAAGATAAATTATGTGTAGCTTCATTTGACTATAACACCTGTTGGTCAGAAGGTGATAAAGTGAAAGTCTGAGATTTTTCCCATGAGCTGATAAGGTTTATGGTTCACACAGTTCTCAGAAGGAAAAGGTAAATGTCAGAGCAAAAGCAGTTAGTTCTCACAGGCTTGTTTTGAATCGGTGCCTCCATTCTCTGGCTCCAATTTCTTCCCTTTTGATCTCTTGCCAGCAGATAAGTAAACAAGGTGATAGATAGAGTGGTTTCTTTTAAGCTTTTTTTTCCTGTTCTACTTGGGACAATTTTGTAAATTAATATAAGAGTGCCTCATGATGATATGCAGCCAACTTTTTTTGGTGGTTTGGAGGTTATTTATCCCCCAAAAATAGTTTTTTTATGACCATAATCAAATACTAGTAATACAATGCAATTCTATATAAGGGCCGATCAAGATCTGTATGCTAACAAAGCTGTTGCATGATATGATCAGTGATAACCATAATCTCTACTTATATTGACGTTTTATTACTATAATTTCAACTTTTCCCCCAAGTTATGCCTGTAAAAGAGAAAAATCAGGTGTGGTCCTCTGCCTAATTGCAGAGGCTTGGAAGAATTCTTGTGTACAACCCATTCTATGTTTTTGTGGGAATATCTAAATCCTGTCCAATTCATCAAAAGTGAAAATGTAATGGGAAAATTCTTACAGCTGCATTGTTCCTCTTTTTTGGATTTAATCCTGGACTTTCCTTACACCAAATAAAGTGATAATGAATTTCAGAATGGTAGAATGAACCTTAGAGCTTCAGCAGGAACAAAGTCATGTTTTTAAATGGTCTCCAACTTTAAAGAAAATAACCCTCCAAATTTAGATACAGGACTTAAGCTGCTTTATATTGCCTGCCTTTAGAATGTAATTTGGATTGATTTACTTCAAGATTTAGCAAGTTGACACAGTTGTATTTCTGAGACATTCTGCTAGGGGAGGCCTTGGAGTAGGATCCCCAAAGCACTGAAAATATCACTGCTTCGTTCAGCCTTCAGTTCCCACCGTGGTGAGAGAGTTCCCACCAAAGCCTCTTATCAGCAATTTCAGTGAACAGAAATAGGAATGGCTGGAGAGGGAACTTGCAAATACTAAACAGGATTGAAAGAAAATGGAGTTTGTGCAATGAACATGGAGAAAAAAGGGAAGTAAAAGATAATGGAAAGCTAAGTACTTTATGGGATGCAGACAGATAGAACAGAAATCATATACAGTGGTATCCATAGAGCCCTGTAGGGTTATTGAAGTGAAATGAAAATACAAATATATCCATGGACTAGGTCAGTGTTTCTCAATTGCAGCAACTTCAAGATAGGTGGACTTCAATCCCCAGAATTCCCCAGAAGTCCACACATCTTAAAGCTGTTGAGTTTAAGAAACACTGGACTAGGGAAAATAAAAATAAAATAAATAAAATTTAAATAAATTTAAATAAATAAAATTCAAAAATTAACTTAGTAATCAACAACTAATACAAGTTAGAGAGCTCTTCTCATTCTTAGGCTACTAGTTTTTGCTTTTTCAGCCCCATCAGTTACAGGCTCTAATAACTGGTGATCACAGATACACACACACACATGCGCACACACACACACACACACCAGGAACACAATACAACAGTATTTGGGAGAATCCACTTGCTGTTTTGTATTACTGCAATATAACCTGGCTCTTTCAGGGATGGGTGGGTCGTCTAATATAGCATGATTATATAGTTCTAACTAACAGGTTTTAATCAGGTATCCAGAGGCAGTGGCCCCAATCCAAGAATATTTTGACAGTCACATGCCTCCTCCCACTGCAACTGACTTTTTCTGAATTTAAAGCCAAATGTTCACTGTAAAACTCCCAGGTAACATCCGTTATTTGACAGGATACAAATACAAAAACAACAAACCACCATCAAAATAAGAAAAATGTTTCTGATATGTTTCCCCAACTACAATAAGCTATATCTATCCTAACCTTCTCACATTTTCATTGAGGACAATGCAAGGGAAAATGTAAAGTCATGACTTTGAACAACTTCTAATATTTGTCCAAATTCTCCAATAATCTTCTTTCCTCGACCAAAGGGAAGTATGTACCTTTGAGAACAATGTGATTCCTTCATTAGCTAGGCTGTTGAAATGTGCCAGCTGGGTAATATTTTGATTGTTTTTGTTTTAATATCCTGCACTACTGATTTTTAGCAAGAAAAAAAAAGTCTGGAAGCAGATGGACTCATGCCTGAATCATTTCCTGTAAAATGTCTTTTAAAATTAACTTATTATCTCAATTGTAGCTTATAACTGTGGCAGGAATAGCCCACGGCACATATCTCTGCTTAAACGTTTCCCCTCTCCCACTGAGGGTTTGCCCAATTCAGCTAATTGGTTTAACCCTCCCTTTTTGCACAATAATTAAATGTTTTAGAAGTGAAGGCAGCACAAATGTAAACCAGTTCAATGCATTTCCTGTAGCTGTCAGAAATGAAGTCTTTTGACTCCCAAAGTTAGTGCTTTTCTACAAGTCTCCTCCCTTGGCTATGGATGAAATCAGCACCAACCTATTGGCATGAGAATGGATGAGAATCAGGAAATAAACAGGATGGAAATGTGAGATTACACATAAATCAGAACCCAGGACAGGAATAGGCAACTCTCATTTCATCCCAGTGGCAAAAACAATTTGAGTCTCCCCTGGCAGCCTGCTGGGCAAGGAAGATGATTAAGCAAGACAGGAAAGAAGGTTCAAAAAAGAGGAAGGTAAAAACAGAAGGAAAGAAGAGAAGACGTGGAGCCCAAATTACTTTTTGATTCGTTGCTGGCCTAGAAAGTGGAGGGAAAGAGTTCAGAAAATACAAACCAGAGAATATTCACAACATGTATACCCATGATTAATTGAGCCAAGGTTTACTTGAATTAACCAATTTTCTGGATTGCTTGAATCATTGAGTCATAAATTAACTAATCAATTCACACAGCACATAGAGTTAAATGTGATAGGCTAGTTTGCAGCTCAGTGTCCTCTGCAAATACAGCCAAACCAAATTTTAGTTTGGACAGTTCTTTGCATGAATACCTGGAAGTTCTGTTGAGTGAGACATACTGTACCCACAGATAAATAGTAGCTGAGCCTAGTAGACAAATAGAATCATTGAGATGCAATGTACATTTTTTACTATTTTAGCTGTTAGAGGTATACCCTACCTACCTTTCCTCCAAAAACTCAAGGTGGAATACATGCACATTTGTGCTATTTCAATTTTATCCCCACAACAGTAATCTGCAAGATAGATTAAACTGAGAGTATGATGGGCACCACTTCACTCAGTGAACTTCCATGCCTGAGGAAAGCCACGCACTGTGATGTCTCTGATTTAATCCAGTAGCCTGGCCTTAAATGTTACATTCGGTCTTTACACTGCCTTTACAAGATAAATATAATCAAGTTGGATGTCACCCAAGAATAGTGGATCACTTTGGATTTCACTATGGCAGGAGGAAACTAGGCTTCAATCACATCTCAGTCACAAATTCATTCCCAGTGTCAAAACTGAGCTAATTTACTGAAATACAACACTCTAGTGCTTGAAGGAGGGTCAGTGTGGTACAGCAGAGTGGTTTAGGCACCAGGCTAGAAACTGTTGAGTTCTAGCCCCACCTTAGGCATGAAGCCAACTGGGTGACCTTGGGCCAGTCTCTCAGCCCTAGGAAGGAGGCAATGGCAAACCACTTCCAAAATCTTGCCAAGAAAACTGCAGGGATTTGTCCAGGCATGCGCCAGAAATCAACACTGACTCAAAGGCAAAAAAAAAAAAATGCTTGAAAAGTAAAGCAACGTTAGCAGTAGAAATACATATAGTGGTATGTGTGAAATCAGATGCATTACCTTCTTTTGCATTGTTTGTTTACTTAATTAAATTGTTTATTGATTACATTATTTAGTCAAAGTGGCTGACATCAAAAATAAGAAAAAACAGTTGTTTTTCCTGCATCTCTCTGTAGCACCTAGTTTATTTACACACTTCCTTATATTGCTCAAATACTTCAAGTCATAAGTGATTTATTAAAGTGGGGAATATTTTAATATAAGAATATTGACATAGGACTGGATCCAGACTTACTCAAGCTTAGACTAGACCCATTGAGACTTGTTACAGATAGCTAAATTAAGTTACACTGATTTCTATTGATCTATTGTAAAGATGGGTAATTTTTTCAACCTACTAAGTATTTGTGACAGTAAATCATACAGTTTATGACCACTTGGATAGTAAACTATTGCACACTACTATAAATTTATGGTTTATTTTATACAATAGCCCTAATAATATACTTTGTATAGCTAAAGTGTAAATTAATGTAATGGAAAAGGAAACAAATGGTTCTATTTTCATGTGTAAAATGGCTTTATTGTTTTAGCTATTTTTGTAAAATGTCTTGCTCAGCTTTTGTTCTGAAATCTATATAAAGAGAGATGCATATAATAAATACATAATATTTTACTTTTCTGGACTCCGAATGAAATATAACTCCTGAAAAGGCAGAGAGTTATTTCTCATTTTGTTCGCAAGGATAATGAGCTTCTTAGTCATTGACTTTTTGCTATATTGAAGACTTGCTACTTTGGTAAGAAAAGTTTGGCCCAGGGATGCCAAGAGTCCTCAAACCCTTAAGGCCACCCAGTGCCTCCCCTGAGGACATCAAGGCAGCAATAAGCCATAGAAGCAAACTGGCCTAGTTCAACCCCTGGGGCAGCCTAGGCATGCCAGAGTCTTAGGTTGCTCACTCAGCAGGGTAAATTTCCTTTTCTCTGTCTTTTAAATGGTTTATAAGTAGTTACCCTTGGCTTGTACAGAGTTATCACTCAGCATCACCTTTTTCTGTACTAAAATTATCCACAGATTGTGTGTTTAGCATCAGGGCAGCAGAAACAAACTCCTTTATACTTCTGTACACATGATGGGGCCATGATTTCATTTTTAATATATTAGGAATGTAGAAGCAGTCAGAAATTGTGAAGTGGTGGTTGCAGTAGTTGCAATTGGGAGGAGCCCAAGAACAATATTACACACTGAAAAAATACATATGCTACCTGAAGAACACACACACATTCCATATACATGCAAGACAACGAAGTCCGGGATCTAAACTTATCTAGCTGTACCACCGGTTTGACCACTAGAGATTTAAAATAATAAAGAATCTCTCTATTCTGGAGATAGACTCTCTTTCAGAAGTAACTGGTGTGCAGAGAATGCCTTTGGTATTTTAATCACATTTCACGGATGCTGCTGATTGACAGTCCTGAGAGGGTGCGAATCTTCCCAGGAAAGTTACCAGCAGGAGGGGAAAGCAATGTTGTTGAAGAGATCTCACACAATGGAACATCCAAGAGAGAGGCAACAAAATTCAGGAATGATCAAAGGATAGGAGGACATCAGAATGTCTAGTGGCAAGCCCTCTCTATAAAATCAGAGTGTTGTGTAAGGTCCATGACTAAATTAAGCAAATACTGAACTAAAAATAACAGGAGAGTGAAAACCCAGCCAAACTTTAAAGATAAGGATATACTGAAAACAGCTGATGTTTGTTTGAAATATAAAACCAGACATCGACATACAAGTAGCAATATCAGTGAAGGAGAGCAACTTTTTTGAACTTCCTTTTATTCTTCTTCTAAAGTGTGTCCTAAAATGTTTCCCAAAGAAATAAAGGTAAGTCAGTACAGTTAGTTTAAAAAAATGTTTTAAAAGGGAAAGGATCATCCCTCTGTGTTATTAAATCCTTGCACAAAATTGATCATCATTCCATCTGGTCAACAGCAGCCTTTCAGGATATTCACACCTTTCATGCATGTCTGTTTATCTTTATCCCTTGATGAAACTGCAAAAATTGGGACAGCTACAAAATGGCAGCAGGAAAATACAGAGCACTCTAATTCTGCTGCAACTAGCAGCCATCCAGATTTTTGCCACCCAGTTCTGGTAGCTATAACAAATGGCCCATTTACATGTGCAGATTATCAATTGATGTTGCACTCATCTCTAGGACCAGCTCATACGATAGTAGTAGGCAATCTGCCTCTCGCAAGTTAATAATGAATTAGTTGCAGCTCAGCAATATTTGGACAGCCACAGGCAATCTTTAGACAGCGACAGGTTTTCCATCCTGCTTTAGTCAAATGGTTCCATACTGTCAGAATTTCAGGGTCCACATCAAAGGCAGATTCAAAAAATAGTCATAACTTGATATTACACTTAGATATCAATTTCTCACCAATGAAATAGAAGAAAGGCACAGCTGCAAGGCCTGAGATACATTTAATTAATGTTATTTGTTTATTGTTCAGATTTAATATCTAACCCCGCAATTAGGGCAGTTGTGTTGGAAACTGAACACCATCTACAGATACCCTACTTAGCCCAACTTAAATATAGATAAAGTAACAAAGTTTCACCAACAGCAATGCAAGAAGCACTATGCAAGACTAACCCTTCATATTTCATTTGTTTATTATTACAATTTGAATGCTACTTATTTATACTTTGGGATCAAAGTTCATACATAAAAACTTCCACTGAACTTGTTACATTTTACATTATAGTTAAAACATCTGGGATGATGGATACAATTGTGTTGCTAGGGAAAGTCATGTTACAGGTTGAAGCAAAAGAGATTTTACTCAGGACAAGTCAATAGGAAAGTGAAATCAAATACAGTAGCAAAGCAATCTGTCAAGGAAAACAGGTTCATTTTGTAGTAGGCTCCAGTTTAAAACATGCAATTCAATAGTTTGCAGAATAAAGAATGGCACTTTCATTTTGTCCATTCTTTGTGTAATAGCTACATGGAACCCAGTGTCAAACCTCTAGCATTTAATCAGAAAAGTCACTAAGTAAAATGGCAAAGGCTATAGAGGCAGAGAAAGAGTGACCGGAAATACCACTAGAATCAACAGGCCCAAACCAGTTATAACCATGATTTAATCTCAGGGCAAATAACACTTGTTGGTTCTAAATTGGGATATCTACCCCCATTCAGATGAAGATACATCCAACCAGCTCAAGCGATCCAGAACATCATTGTTCCATTCATACTGCATTTGACATGCCATTCTGTTGCATATGCTAAAAACTTGCATTGGGAAAATTTCATTTAAGACCAATGGGGTCATGGTCTTAAATTTACTGAGCTTTGGGCATTACCAGATGGGGCTTCAGATTCCTACAAACTGAGACCCACCCCCTCCCTATTAATCGGCCAATGACATCAAAGGATGCTGCTGTGACATGAGTTTGTGTACAAATGGGATACTTCTATTGCCACAAAATCTTCCCATTGTATATTCAGCATAGACAAAGAAATATGTACACATGCAGCAACATATCTAATTAAAATACAATAATAATACAGCAAAATGCTAAAATATCAGTACTTCTTTGGAAAAAATGGTATATTTTGTCCTCTCCTCAAGAGGGATGGTCTTTGCATCATGGCAAAATAGTCGAGGAAGGATAAGGTAGACCATGTTAGATAAGAGTCTGTGGGCAGCTGAAAACCATCATTATTGCATTACACTATTTATATATCACTTCTTGCTTATGCAATCCTGAAATAGTTAACAACAAACCATAAAATAGCCAAATAAAATAAAAAAAATATTTCAGGAGGTTAAATGTGTATTGGAGTCTAGTCTCCCAGAGGAAGGATCATCCCACAGGGCTGGCAGCACTTCAAGAAAAGTTCACATCTGTGCCCCTACCAAGATGGGTGCCTGGAGGATAGACAAAGGGGACAAGTGAAGAAATGTGTCCCATGACACAAAAACCCTTACTTATGTATTTGTATCATGAGATGTTGGGATGCAAGTTCATCAGGACATGATCTGTGTGATGATGGCACTGCATGTGAGCCATCATTTTGACATAATCTTGATTTTTCTTAAGATTACCAAGCAGCAGTTATAAACTGAAGAAAACAGAGGCCTGCAGAAATTTTGAATATTTAATCTGAGGCCTTTTTTGGATAAAGGTGCACAAATAAATAAACCTATTTTAAATTCTTAGCTAGTATCTGCTAAGAATATTCTGGGAGTACTGCAACATTACAACTTTGTAATAAAAGTTTTTAAGCATATACAGTACGTCAGGCAAGTGATGGTATACAGATCAACAGAGAAAGTTACACAAGAAGTGCTCCCACAAAAAAGTGTCTGTAAAGCAACAACACATTTGCACAATCATAATCCATGCCACAATTACAAATGTGTGAATGTAGTTTATGAGAAATGCATAGCATTTTTTCAGGTAGAAAACATCGCACTATAAACGAGAAGGAAACATACACTGGTTGTTGTTTAAAAATCATTGTGTAAAATAGTCAATATTGTCTTGTTGACTGAAATGAATGAAGGAAGCAGAATCTGACTCAGTAAATAACAAGCAGATGCCTGCTGCTCTTAAAAATCCAACCTTCTTTCAAACAGCTGTTGTCTCATTGCCAAGAAGAAAATAAAAGCACTCTCCTTTTCTCCTGACATATTAAGAACCTCAGCAACCTGCAGACTTACAAGAGGCCTGACTGTCCTACATCACAATGTAAATAATGTGTGTTCACATCAACAAGAACTGTTTGATATAATGTGCTTAGATTGACAAATGGGCCCTTGAAAAAAAAGACTGTGTTACCTCTCTGGCTTCATTTCTGAAAACAAGCACTATATTGGAATCTAAAGCTTCTTTATGGCCAACTAGATGTTTCATCATCACAGTGTGTGTGTGTGTGTGTGTGTGTGTGTATACACAGATACACATTTTTTGTTCCCAGTCATGGAACTTGAAAATTGGCATGGGAGCTGGGAGAGGGTGATTCCAAGAGATGGGAAGTAGTGTTGTCTTTCCTCCCAAATATTTCACAATCCCCCATCCACTTGACTGGAAAATGTTGCACATTACAGCCCCTTTAATCCAACCAGACATGGTATTAAAAAAAAAGCTGTTGAAGTCTGTTAATCTGCAGAAAGTTATACAGTACTTAATTTTGTTTCTTGTAGTAACAACATTTGCCTGACTCCATTTTCCACATAGTTGCACTCCAGTCCACCCACACAGAGTTGGACATCCATGCAATTTTCTTAGCAACACTGCCCTTTCTGGACAGAGAGAGAGAGAGAGAGACTTTACTTCCCAGTCTAGCCAGCAGCCCTGGACCTCCTGAATACCAACTGGGTCTGAGCTTGTTAAACTTCCAAGATCAGCTATGTTGTGCCAATGTGCAGATCAATAAGTAGGCTTCCGAGTGCATCACCCTTGTCTTCAATCTTTCCAGGGTATAGATCACTTAAAGGGGACCTACTTGTACTTGAATGCACATCTGTAGATCCCTGTGCATACTACATGAGCTTGAATTCATGGAGCAGAGACAGAATTTGTGCCTTCCACATTTCAGATAACAGTTCTTCCAATCCATTGACAGTGGTCAAAGTGACTAGGGTTGATGTGTACTGAAGTTCAAAACATGTGGTTGGCACCTTTTTCCCTCACATATTTATTTACACTCACAAACCAATAATTTGCATAAAATTGATGGGGAGAGTAAGCTTTGGAAGCAAAAGCCAAATAAGGTAAAAAGTCTATTTCGACACAGAGAAGTAGACAACCATCAGTTCTTCAGTGGTTTGTGTCACATCATACTAAATGCATGAATGCCTCAAGTTTCCCTACCCTCATATAGGACTAAAAGTTGCTGTTGCTACTTATACAAGCACAAAACTGTCAAGAATTAAATTCAAAGCAGCCTGACATTTTTCAAAGAAATTGAGGAAAAAATGACATTTAGATCTTCATGGCCAACGAGTTAATTGAATTTCTGAATTTAATACTGGATTTAATTTCTTTCTATCAGATTTACTCATAAGACCATTTATATTTGCATGCTATATTTACAACTGCAGCCATTTTATCTTGATTTTCACAGTTTCCACAATTTGCGGACAGGATTTCCACGTCGACTCTTTAAATCAGCATCCCTAATGTAGCACCAGCAGATATGTTGGAAATGCAACTCCCAGAAATAACAGCTGCTCTAAACCACCTTTGTACTGAAATAAAATGTTCTGGTTTTTCTAGCTATTTACCATATTAGGCAGAATGCAAGCTGTGATATTGAATGGCATTTTCCTGGACCACAATGTATTTTCTTCAGGAAAAAACATCTTGAGCATTTCTAGTTTGGCACTAAATAAGGAGCAGAAAACATACCCACTTGGACTGAATGGGTATATCTATTTATTTAAAGCATTTAAACTCCACTCTTCAACCTGAAAGGTGCCCAAATTGGCTTATATAATAATGATGATGGTGATAATAACAACAATAAAGAAGCAGTTATGCTCTCAGAGTTATAGTCTAAAAAGTCACAGCACAGTAGGAAAAAGAAATAGGCATGAAAAAAGGAAACCAGAACACTCAGTCACCATATCATAATGTTTTGGAATTCCAGTGCTGTAATGATCAGGCAGCTGAAGGAGACCCCAATGACATAATCATCCTAGAGCCAAAGGTCCAATGAGAAGGAAGTGTCAAAACAGGGTACCTACAGGATCTGGTCAAAAAGGTCAAGAGATGAAGGCAATGTCCATTGCAGTTGGGTGATTATAATAAATGTAGATATGGTAGAAAACATATGTTGCTAGGGCAGTGGTACCATGATTAGTTGGAAATGGGAAAAGGTCCTGTGTTTTTTAATTTGGTTAAAGCAGAGTCACCAGCTTTGTCTTGCAAATAAGAAGTTACTGCAGGGGTATGTATGCTACGTCTGCATTTCATATTCTGTGGAACAGATTGTAAAGACACAACTCTAGCATTCCCTGATTGCAGAAGCCAAGTGTCTTTCATTATATGGAAAATATGTGTAACGATATGGAAGAAATTATGTTTCTTTCACCAATGAACAGTATATTAACATTTTAATACTACAGCAATAGAACTATGTTTTCAGGAAGAGACCCAATTGTGGGAAATACTTTTAGAAATGTTATCAAACAATTTTATGTAGTTCTTTATGCATTTTAAAGCTCAGGATGCTCTTGAGGTTCTGGAGTATGGCACATGTAATTGTAAATGAGCCGTGGTGAATTCATAATATTCCTAATACACAGAGTCAGTCAGCTTCTCTCTATAGGTATCAGACAAACTGAAACAAAGCCAAACTCCTGAATGTTGTTTATGCTCACTTTTTCTTCTTGCATGACTATATTTAAATTATTTTCGATCAATTCCCATGTTCCCAATTAATAGAAAAAAATAGGCCAAATTGATTGCTTATATGTTAATAAGTAATCCTTAATATAATTTTCATTAAAAAGGCAAGAACAATTTGAACCAGTTGCTTTTCATGGGCGTCCATAGAGGGAGTGGGGTAAGCATATGACAATATGTATGTGATGCAAAAGCCAAAGTTGATACACAAGAACATGATGATGGCATCTATGTTTTAACTTTGGCCTTTCCATTTGCTATTATCTGATCAGGGACCCTAAGCAGAAGTTTCCTTTATTTTGAGAATAGTCTTCTGCACACAGCAGCTTTTACTAGTACTTAATGAGAAGGAAAAGATTTCACAAACATCATCACTGAACCATGGGACAACACAGGCAATACAAACTGCACTACTAAAAATCGATGGAGAGGGTAGGGCGGGTTTTTTTTTTTCAGAATTATACAGAATTCAGGTAAAGATAGGGCAGGACCAAGGTCTAGTTAAGTCCCTGCTACAAAAAGTAGCTATGTCTCTTATTTTGCAACAGACAGTCCCCTACTTCATTACTATTACTATTATTAATATTATTATTAATAATATACCACTTCAGTCTGAAGGACTCAAAACGGTACACAATTAGAGCAGTGATATCCAATATATAATGCACAATATAAATAAAAACAATTCATTAAAAGTAACAATTTTACATAAAAATAATCACATTTGGAGTTGACATCAATCAGTCTCTGAAGGCCTTCCAAAATAGCCAGGTTGTCACAAGACATCTATAGGCCATAATACATGGAAGTATGTTCCCTCCAAGACTTGTGTAATGAAAAATTCAACAGTTATTACCTGTACATCAGGAACACAAATTACCTGGTTATTTTTTTCTTCTGAGAACTGTATTATTGATCTATTATTTATTCTATTCCCGTTTAAATTACAATCATTATTTCTTAATTTGCTTATATATAAGAACATTCACGGATTTTATGTAGATATAGCTAGCTATTTTGTTAAAATGGCTTGTGTCTACTCCTGGATGTCTTTTTTTTTTTCTTTTCCTTTAAAATATAATTCCTACTAAAATAGTTTGGGGAAATTCTAGAGGGAGAAGGGAAGTAGTTACATGATGCTAATACAGGAAACTGATTTTCCCTGAGCCGGATTGGGACGAAAGACAACCCAGCTGAACAAAGCTTGGTGAATGTACTGTGCTTTCACAGCAACTCATCATTCCCGTTATAAGCATCTGTAATAACTACAATATGAACATATTTAATTTGAAGGTGGGGATTCCCTCTGTAGAGGACAGCCAAAATTTATTCTGCAGGTGGCTACAAGCTTTAGAAAGGACTACGTGTATTCATTTCTAAAGTGCCAAAATGTCTTTGGTGTTTTAATCTCAAAGAGGAACATTAGAAAGCTCTTTGCAGATAAATTAGAAAGACAGAAACAGAAATTGTACAGGATGCAGGGAGGCGTCAGGGGACAAAGCAGGAAAGTTTTATGCACAATATAGCGAAAAAGTGGCAACAGCTGGCTGACCTTGGCTGATCTCAAAAATTGTTAAGCAGCATTGGACCTGGTTAGTACTTCCATGGGAGTTTATCAGGAAACAGACTGGAGGAAAAAAAACCACTTTCAACAGACACCATTGGGTACAAGACAGAGGACTCCACAGCAATAAACATAATACAAAATATGGACACTTTCTGATAGCTAGAGCAAATAAAGAGTGCACATAAAACCACAATTACAGTATTTTGCCTACCGCATTTTTAAAAAAAATTTTTTGTCAGTCTCTGTACCAGGCTTGCACAACATGCAGCCCACCAAGCGTTTTTGGGAAACATAAAATTCAGTGCCACCAAACATCACCACTGCCAGGAAGAATCTGCCACCACCCTGAAAGACACACTGCTGAGAGCCTCCTCATAACGGGCTGTGAGAATGACTTTGGGAGACAGGAGGAAGAGCCGCTGCCAGGGCAAGGGTTGGACAAGAGATATCTCAGCCCACAGAAGGAATGGGGACAGAGAAAGCATCGGAGAAGTGATCCTCCCTCGTTCTCTGGAAAGTAACGGTGGGGAGAAGTGCTTTCAGACATGCAAGATTCTCTTACTTTACCATAAAGATAGTGTTAGGACTCATGGTTTTGGCTTCTTGTCTGGACTACCTCGAAAGGTTGACAGTCCAACACCTCACTAACACTGCCACCTCTGTTGCTGCCACTGCACTGCTAACTGCTGAACAGCTAATTGCCGTGCCAGCTATTCCTTGGTGGCCCACAATTATTTTTAATTACCAGTGTGGCCCTTTCTCCACTATGAATTGTGCAAGCCTGCTTTGTACTATAACTAAGTTTGCAATAATAAACTCATAATTTTTTAGGCTCCAATCCTCAACACCATGACTTGGAAAAGATTATGGAGTCAATCTTCAAAAATGTAAAACATATAACTTTACATAATAAATATACTGGCTTACTTGTTTCCTATGCTATTCAAAATGTCATCAGGTGTTTTAAAAAATAAAAAATGGAGACATTCTAAGACCTCTGCTTAAAAAAATCAGGTGGAGTAGAGGCACCGACAATCTACATGAGACCTCATGTTTGGTCAGTCCCTTCCTATCTAAACTAACCTCCTTGATTTAATTCTTCAACATTGAACAATCTGAAAGTGAATTCCCCCCACTGACTTCCATAAAGCCAGTTTCAGCTCAAATAATGGATGCTTGTGTAACTCAAGGACTTCACAGCACCTCAATACTTCTAATTAAGGCTCAATTGAAAAAAGATATTTAACTAGCATTCATCATCAAATTTAAATCTCGTTCCAGTAATTAAAAGGATTTTCTTAATCTAGCTCTTAGTGTTAGGAGGTTCTTTCAGTTAGTTAATTAAAGACTGTTTCTTAAGCCTTTCAGTCAAAGAAAACAAAGGCAAAGAGATTAAAAAGTGTCACAGAAAAAAGTACTGAAATTATTGCTTGGCCTCTTTAATTAAAAGCAATGGGCCTAATTTATTACAAATGGCATACACATTCGTGTTTTAAAATGCTTTTAAACCACTTTGGTATACTTAAGAAGAAACAGCAAACTCTCCAGCTGTTGCACAGATTTAACATTTATATAAATGAAGTAAATAGCATGTTTTTTCATCTGTTTTGATGTGGTCGGTTGTGTATGTGAGGTGGACATTATATAGATTGGGTTTTTTTCCACTCTTAAAATGATTAGAGACTCTCAGACTTATAATATTTTGAATAATAGGTCCTCTCTAAATGGCCTTCAGTATAATAGGTGGGATTGGGTGATGAAAGGGATTGTTTCCAACAGTAGCTTTTGCTGATGGTATTGCTACTAGCATCAGACCTAATAGCCTTTAAGATACCTATTTCACCTCTTAAGCCCCCAAATCCCCCAAAGTCTGGACCAAAATTCTTAGACCTGCTTATTTCAAGTTCCACAAGAGCCATAAAAGTGGTACTAAACTGGATACACATGGTCTGTAGGTTGCCATGGAATTAGAACAGTATTTCTCAGCCTTAGCAGCTTGAAGATGTATGGACTTCAATTCCCAAAATTCCCCAGCCAGCCATTCTGGAAGTTAAAATCCACACATCTTCGAGCTGCCAAGGTTGAGAAATACTGAATTGGAGGATCTGCATAGGGCACTGATGATTCTCTCTGTCCTCTTCTAGCTAAATCATTAATTCGCATGTTAACGCCATTACACCCTGCAGAAAAAAACCTACAGAACAAAGACCTCTTCACCAAGTTTCAGCAGGAGGACAGCTGCAGCTAGCAAGACACCCTGCAGCAAGAAAAATGAAGGAGCATTTTTTTCTCCTATCCTACTTAACTGCCACCCATTATATAGCTACTTTTATTCAGCCTCACGATCTAAATTATATCTTACTCAGTTCCTCTTTGTCCTTGAAACTGTGGATGCTTTATTGAGTTTCAGAGATCTCAGCAATGTCTAGCATGATCTACAAGAGCTCAAAGCATTTCTGGCAATTCCTTTGACCTCATCAAAGTTCAAGTATTGAGGCAGAAGAGTTTCATCTCTCTGTTTAATCTGTATATTCATTGTTAAAAAACATGTTAAAAGCAACTTACAAACCATTACATTACAAACAACGATGTTCAATAAAAACTATTTAAAAACCCACAGATTTAATACCATTAACAAAAATCTAAAAATGTGTTAGTATGAGCCATCAGTAAGAAAACAGAACAGAAGGGATAGAAGCAGAAATAAATGAAAAACCTTGGTGAAGGGATAAATCTTCAACAGACTCAACAGGAAGTGAATTCCAAAACCAGGTGTTTCTATCAAGCAGGCCTCCTCTTGGGGTACTGCCTAGCAGATCCCTAGCAAATATTTTATAGCACCTTCCCAGTGGGCATTCCCACTAGTTCTGAGCTAACAATCAACTACATATGACCAGGAATCCAGATATTAATATAAGGACCTTGAACTTGGCTTATTAACACACTGGTAGTCAGTGCATTACCTTCAAAAAAGGTGTAATGTGTTCACAATAGATTTTATTGAGCCATCTAGCTCAGCATTAGCAAATGTTTTCCAGGATTTCAGATAAGTGTCTTTCTCAGAGAATAAACATAAGACCATTAATGCTCTACCATTGACTGTCATGCTCCCCTTGGGATCACTTCCGAAGAAGCCAGAGCAGAAGCTGGAGAAAGAGATATACAAGTCTGATTCTGAAAAACCAGGACTTAACTCAGAAATCTTGATAGAACTACCGTACCTTTCTATCTTTCCCTGATTTTGCAGAATTGGGCTCTGATGCTGATGCACTGACACAGCTTTCATGTGCAAGTGTCAGCACCACCACACTGAAGTAGCCAAATGATTTGGGTCACCATAAACAATACAAAGACACTCTTCAGACCTCTTGCTATATTCCCTACAGCAAGGCTGGAAGTTAAGAGGGAGGCATGCAAAACCAGGAATGCTAGAAGTAGGTGTGTGCTAAATACTGTACATCTAAATCAGTGTTTTTCAAACTTGGCAACTTTAAGATGTGGGGACTTCAGCTCTCAGAATTGTGGGAATTGAAATCCAAACATCTTAAGTTGCCAGGTTTGAAAAACACTGATCTAAATGTTCAAGCTGAATGACTGACTAAAGCTACAGTCAGATTGTAGATTGTTATAAATAATAAGGGCAAACAGTGTAAACATGATATAGTCCTGTAAGTGTCTACTGGAAAGTAAGCCACACTTAATTAAATGAAACTTATTGCCAAGGAAGCATTTAGAGGATCGCTGCATTTAAATGAAAATTAACTTTTAAAGATAACAAAGTTAAAGTTTTCTCAAGGCTACTTCCAACCAATCAATATTTTATTTCATCAGTAAAATATCTTTTTCCTAATACAAATAGTAAAAACCATATCAAATTAAAATATCCAGCCTAGTTCAAAACTAAAAAATCCAGCAACAGTTATTACTTAAGTCATGTCCATCTGGCAACAACCCAACAGCAGAACAATATATGTTTAAGGTTCTCCTAAAGGCCTAGCCAGTTTGGTATAGTGGTTAAGACATCACGCTAGAAACCAGGAGACCATGAATTCTAGTCCCGCCTTAGGCACAAAGACAGCTGGGTGGCCTTGGTCCAGTCCCTCTCTCTCAGCCCTAGGAAGCAGGCAATGGCAAACCACTTCTGAAAAATCTTGCCAAGAAAGCTGCAGGAACTTGTCCTGGTGGTCCCCAGGAGTCAATACTGACTCAAAGGCACCAAAAAACAAAAAAAGGCCTACCAAAGCAGGACCCAATGCTATCCAAGAAACAGTACATTCTACTCGATATGCCTCACCTGTGGGATAATATATTTGTTCATAAATATTCCTTTACATTCTCAAAATAATAATTTTTTATCCTAAAAACTGATTTTCAACTTAGACTGCTGTTCCTTCTAAGAAGCAGAAAAACCTAATGTCACTCCCAAGGGACTTTTCACCCTCATCCCTGGTTAAATATCCAATTCCCAGGAGGCAGTAACGTTTGCCTCCCCTTGTTTGAGCTTAGAAGTTAGCAGGGTCAGTCCTAATTAGTATGTGGATGGGAGAACATCAGGAAATACAAGAGCAGTAGCTGAACTGGGAAGCTGAAAATGATATCCTAGCAGACTGGAGCAAATCATGCCTCTACCATTGCCAAGTAAACAGCATGGATGTATCCATGTAGTCACAAAGAATAACACTGAACTTGAGAGTGTCTTTATCTTTTAAGGTACTCTAGAGCAGTGTTTCTCAACCTTGGCAGGTTGAAGATGTGTGGACTTCAACTCCCAGAATTCCCCAGCCAGCAATGACAAAACATGTATTGTATCACCAGTCATGTGATTAAGTAATTGTATTTGATGATGGGATGCAAGTAAAAGGTTGGTGTTTCATCATTTCATCCGTTGCAGTTTGTACTGGACACCTATGGCTACTGTTCAGGTTGACAGACGCAGGAGGATTTGGGGCAGAAGTGCAAACCCCAATTAGCAAAAAGAACAGCAGGAACCATAAACACAAAACAAAATACAGCAGAGCTAGCCATACACTGAAGAAAGAAAAGCAATACTTCACCATCTGAAGAGAAGCGACTCCTATAAAACCATTACATACAGAGTCTTGGATTACCTAATAGTATGCACCACTTTAGACAAGGCTGGGTTAGATGAACTAATGATCTGACTGAGTGCTACTTCCCATGCTATTTCAGTCACATTGTAGCTGCCTGTTCAGCTGTGGGAATACCAACGTGCTCACAAAGTTGGTCTGTCCAAACAGCTTCTCTGTTTAATTCCAGGTGCCTCCCTGGACATGCATTCTTGTGCAGATGGAATATGAATCTCTGCATTGCATTAAGGCCTGCACAGAGAGCAGCTCATATGAAAATTAAAATTATAGGAAATTTTGGAATATGCTAAACTTTATGGGGCATCTTAGAGAAAGGGACAAGCACATATTTACCCAGAGTTATTGTGCATGCTCCAATGATGCTTAGACAAATGAATCTCTGTTGTCAATTCTCTGCATTTCCACACTACATGGTCTAGAAACATAAGTTCATTCAAACAGAAGTTTAGTCAGGGCTGTTGCTAGCAAAGGTAAGAAATGTATAACAAATGCTCTAACTCAGTGTTTCTCAACCTTGGCAACTTTAAGATGTGTGGACT
The DNA here is from genome assembly GCF_035149785.1 of Candoia aspera. Lineage (NCBI taxonomy): Eukaryota > Metazoa > Chordata > Lepidosauria > Squamata > Candoiidae > Candoia > Candoia aspera. The sequence continues at coordinate 233,144,455 of NC_086154.1, forward strand.
TCAACTGCCAGAATTCCCCAGCCAGCATGGGGAATGCATGGCTGGCTGGGGAATTCTGGGAGCTGAAGTCCATACATCTTAAAGGTGCCAAAGTTGAGAAACACTGCTCTAATCTCACTCTCACCAGAAAGGCAATTTCCAGCAGCTTTCCCATGTTAGACTTCAAGTATACCCCAGCTCTTATCTTGTAGACAAACTGCAACACAGCATACATTGGACACAGATGTGCTAAAAGCTGCCTTAGAATAACAACTGTGCAGTAAGCAGAACCAAGCTTGCCAGCTTTTTGTTTTTATAACAGCCAAATCATCAGACTAGATTGTTTCCTTGCTTTTTGAATAATGCTGCATTCTGGCTACCCTGAAATGCAATCAGGAGCATAGAACCAAACACAAGCATTACATCACCAGACTGATCTCTCATTGGATGGCCAATGATGCAGCAACTTCTGTTACCTAGCAACGTCTTAGGGTTGTTAACTCCTTTTGCAGGTCTATCTCTCACAGCACAGTTAGCCACTTTCTAGGTATCTTTCAAATGGGCTGCTTTCAGAAATTCCTACAGTATGTAGTCCAAGTCTTTAAAGATGTAGGCATTGCTCCCTATTTCCCAGTTCACCAGCAGAACACATTTTTTCCATGTGAAAGGTCCAGGCTCAACCTCCAGGTAATGGAATATTTGAACTTTGGGTCTCACCAAGCTCAGGGCAGTTGGAAGAAATCCAATAGGCTATATTAGCAGATAGAAAGAAGGCAGCTTTTTATACTCCTATGAGGCTTGCTTTTCAGTAGTGCCTTAACAGGATTATTACTTTTGTTCATTCTCAATCAAGAGCAAAAGAAACATGGGCATTCTAATGCTCTAGAGCAGTGTTTCTCAACCTTGGCAGCCATACAATGTGTGGACTTCAAAACCCTAGAATTCCCCAGCCAGCATGCCTACTGTAGGATAAGATCTCCAACAGAAGGTGACAACTGGCCAAAATTACTTTTTTTCAACATTCTCACTGCATTTATGATTTCATGTTCAAATTTTACTTGTCACTAGCATTTCTAGTGTTTGTTTCAATTCCACTTTTTGCTATCATTCCCCTACAAACCTCCAAAGTACTCTTTCCAGCATTGCCTCACATCAGTAATTTTTTCTTCTATATTTATTAGACAATGTATATCTCTAATCCTAATTTTGCAAAGATAAATTATACATTTACTGATATAAACTTGGGGTTAAATTGGGTCAATGCCAAGGGAAGTAGTAATCAAGAAATCAAATGACATATCGCGCTGGGAAAATCTGCCATCAAAGTCCTATCTAAAGTTTTCAGAAGTAAAGATGCCAATTTAAAAACAAAGGTGTGTCTGACTCATGCCATGGTTTTCTCAATTGCCACATACGCCTGTGAAAGTTGGACATTAAAGAAGGAACACAGAAAAAGAATTGATGCATTTAAATTGTGGTGTTGGCGAAGATTATTGAAAATACCATGGACTGCCAGAAGAACAAACAAATCCGTTTTAGAAGAAATACAACCAAAATGTTCCCTAGAGGCGAAGATAACTAGGCTTAGACTCTCATACTTTGGGCACATCGTCAGGAAAGACCAATCACTTGAAAAGGACATCGTTGTTTGGTAAAGTCGAGGGCCAGCAGAAAAGAGGAAGACCTTCAATGCGATGGATTGATACAATTACAGCAACAATGGATGCAAACATTGGAACAGTCAGGCATATGGCGCAAGACCAAATAGCATTTCGTTGTTATATATAGGGTCGCCATGAGTCATAAACGACTTGACAGCAACTAACAACAACACAACAATCTCATGGTCAGGAGCCCCTTTTTTAAAAAAAAGTATTTTTGGTACCCAAGAGCACCAGACAGCGTGTCAGTTTGGTCTAGTGGTTAAGGTGCTGGCCTAGAAACCAGGAGTCTCTATGAGTTCTAGTCCCGCCTCAGGCATGAAAGCCGGCTGGGTGACCTTGGGCCAGTCACTCTCTCTCAGCCCAACCCACCTCACAGGGTTGCTGTTGTGGGGAAAACAGGAGGAGGAAGGAGTATTAGGTATGTTCGCCACCTTGAATTATTTATAAAAATAATAAAGGCGGGATAAAAATTAAATAAATAAATAAATAATGTGTAATGCAAATATTGTACCTCTTAAACATATTAATATATCCTTCTCAGGCAAAAATAGGATTTCTGACACTGCAGAACAAGGACAGACTTAGAATCTGTCTAGTGACAAATGTAGACTAGCCAAAATCTTGAAGAGAAAGCAATATGCTTCAGAATAATAAATGAAAAAGAATCTTTGCTATAGAATGTGTATATTTTGAGGTGTAAAATAGATACAAACCTTTAGAACTGCATTAGTTCTACCTGGGCTAGGCTCCAACTTTAAGCATTTCATCTTTTCATTTCTATCCATTTTTTCCCTCTAACTGCTAGATCCATCAAGTATGTGATCTTAATAGAGTATTCATAATAACAGAGCACTAGGCCAATATTTTAATTGGATGTGATGGGGAGACTGGTACAAAGCACTTAATATATTATTAAAATGTATTTCAATGATAATGTAATGGATAGTTTTTTTGAACCAGTGTTTCACTGTATTACCAAAAATGTAAAAATAGAGAATACATATTTATGTTCATATAAACTTTAGACTATCATTTATTCAATAGCCTCCTGGAAGTTCAAAGAACTTATCAGTTAACTGAAAGGGAGGCTAAACAGAGCCATGGAAATCTTTTCAACAGATTATCAATTGCTGCTGGATTTTCAAATATTCCCTACAACTACTTCAGTCTGCCATTATTTGGGCTAATCAGAATATTGAGAGAGAGAGAGAGAGATACTGTGGATGAATGGATGGATAGATAGTGTAATGATTGCCTATCCTAACAGAACCAGACTCACAAGCAGGAACTTAATGAAATCTGATTTATTAAAGAATAGTGTGCAAATACAGAGAAAGCTGAGAATGAGCAAAAGCGCGCCAAATACAAACTAAAAACCCTCGGCACATTCCCCACCCCAGGTGCTGGTAACAATTTCTGCTGATGTCCTGGGAAGAAAACCTTGAACACACAAAATAACCCAAACACATTCCAATCCTGCTGAATACAGATAACATCCCAGGAGACAGAATCCTTCTCCCCTCCCAACCGAAACACACATCAGCCAAATGACATGCGAAACGTTACGATGCACCTTTAACATTGAAACGATGAACATGACAGATAGGATATATTAACTCCAACAAGTTACATAAAGGCCACATGAAAATTCTAGAATTGCATTGTTTCCTCTCTTGTCTCTACTCCCATTGTTATTCTTCAGTTCTCCTCCTGTATTTCAAGTTTAGATTGTCCCTATGCCTTCAAATATATCAGTTATTTCTTTTCATGCAAAACAGATATTGTCAGCTGTGGATAAGTTATTTCAGGCTTTTTGTGAGTTACCTAAGTGATAATAGTAGTGGTTTGATTTTTCACAAATTGCATGTAAATATTGTTTGCATCTAACTAATAAGGAAATCTCTGTAGTTATTAATGTAAATAAAACAATTCCCTTCCTTTTCCTCCAAATACCAGAGGTATCATTATGCTCTTCAAGCATTTTCTCAGGATGCCACATATGTTGAGGAGGAAGAAACTATTTTTGAACAGTCTTATCAGACACACAAAATGCCATTAGTGCCAGCCACCTGTCCATTTGATAAGGACTTAATGGCCTGTCTGGTTTCAGTAGGCTGACCATATGTCCTGTTTTGAATGGGACAGTTCCATTTTTTTAAATTTTCCAGAGCATCCCGTCATTTTAATATAAATGTCCATTTTGTCCCATTTTCTTAAAAACCTTACTTAAAAATTTGAAAGTTCCCGCGAATCTGGCAGAACGCAGTCTGACTTTGAGTGGAAGGAGGGGGAGCTCAGCAGAAACAGGAAAAAAGCCGCAGAGCTCAACCCGGCAGGAAACCTAAAAAGAAAAAAACAGGATCAGCTGATAGGCGGTGATCAAAGGGCGAGCCGATTGGCTCCTGCCTTGAAACGGCAGGAAGAAAAGAACATAAAAGCATAGCCAGAGGAGGAATGGCTTGTCGGGGACAACCATTCACTAGACTCTCCAGCCCAGCCTTGCCTCTCACAAACAAAGGAATCCGAAGATTCCCAGCCCGAGAAAACCAGAGAAGTTCCTGCCTGCCGATCCAGCCCATCGCCCAGCCCTGGCCTGTTTTGCCATCCCAATGTCCCATTTTTGTCTCAAGGAAATATGGTCAGTCTAGATTTCAGCCATAAAAGATTCCTGAGCCCAATGCTGATTGTATCATGCTTAGGTAATTCCTGTATAACCTTTTTCTGATAAGGGAGTCAATATTCTGTTCCGCCCACCTCAGAATTGGAGTCTTATCAGTCCAGAAAACCCTATGCAAAATTTTACTCAGTTCTGTTTGCTCCTTGGTGTAGGAACCTATGGGGTAAAGGCAGTAGGGATCTCAGTTAAGGAAGCCTAGCATCAGTCAGTGAGACAAAACCAGCAGTCAGAACCACAGAGCAAGTCAGAAGTGAAGAATGAACCAGGAGGCAAATCTACATATCTGGACTGAAAAACAGCCAAATAATAGTTGAACCAGCCAGAGTCCATCTTTCTTTTTAGAAGGGGACAGATTGTATGAGAGCAAAATAGATTTTACCTCCAGGTGACCCCTGAAATCAGCCTCAAAATTAAAATTATGTCATTGGGCATATCCCTTGTGATGCTTGAGGTTTGAAGGCTGTGCCTCCACTGTTTTAAAAAATGCATGAAAGTTCCTTTTGTCCAATTTGGGGTTGTGTACCTCAATAGGAATTCATGCTCTGTGGAAGAGTGAACTCACTACCCAGAATGAGAGGCATTTCTTTTCCCTTCTGGGATCCAGAGTTTTGATGCTGCCTGGGTATATATTATTTTATTATCCTAATGCATTTTATATGAGGCTGCTCTGGGAAATTATACCGAAATAAAAGTTAGTGCAATATTCTGACAGAACTACCTTGGTCTGGCTCTTCATTGCCTGACTGAAGATACTGGTGTTGACCAGGTGCTGGTACTGAGGGAAAAAACCCTCTCTGTACCATTTTGCATATATTTCCAGATCTGACAGTTCTCTTTCTCCAGTCCTCCGTTGCATTCCCAATACAACCTTCTATAGTCTCAGTGCAGCCTTCCTTCCTCTTATTTAGTTATATTTAGTATTTTATTTTATTTGGCATGCACATTCAGGACCCAACTGAATATGCACACTAAAACTGAAAATGTTAAGTATGTTTTTGGATACAAATACTTGTGTTATATTTCCCTCACATGGATTATTTTAACGCTATATTCCAAATTAGCAGCCAAGACTCAGCATACAGGCAGGCACACTTAATTTCAACAGCAATAATAAGGATTTTGCTCTTCCAGAACAAATGGAATGTTCAGCCCTGAAATTAGATGCAGCAAAATTGTCTGCCACTTTTCAGAGACTTTTTCGGTGCCTATCTTCTGGCTCCATACTATGCGCAAAGGGGGTTCTTCCCCCTCCCCACAATCCCATTTGTCATTTTTTTGCTGGCAACAATATGGGTTTTTTTCAAAGAGAAAAAACAGCTGGTGAATTTGGACAGCCACTTCAGACGAAAGAGATGGTCCAAGGCAAGCAGCCCTCAGTAGCATCTTCCCTTGATACCTGCTGGGAATACCGTTCTTCCTGTGTGTTCTGATAAAGCTGAAAACCAGTCTAGAGACCACCTGCAGCCTTTCAGAAGTCTGCCAAGAGTCCTTGCAAAGCCAGCCCCATAGAAGGGGCAAGGACTGTTTGACTCTAATCCCTTCTCTAACAAGGCTTTCATTCAGACCTTTTCCCCAGATGAGAAGCCCTGCTTCTTCAGAAACCGTTGAGTGAAAACAAGGCATTCCTGCTTTTAGAGGTCAAGATTTGATTACAGTGAGAGATCATGTATAGGTGGCCAGAGACTGATTTTAGACTTATGTTCTGCTTTAGGTTGCTACAAATAAGGGTAACAACCAGATGGAAATCTTTCTCCCTGTCACTTTTTTTTTCCTTAGATCTTTCTCTCTGATTTTGGTGCAATTGGTCTCTATTGTTTTTCCCCAAGCTTCAAAAATATGTGTTCCAAAAAGATAAAACAGAGACCTTTGTTTGCATAGGCAAATAAATCAGTCATAGATTAATTTAAAGTATTCTGGATAACTTTACTGGAATATAAAGTAATCATACTTGCATATGAACAAACAGTAGAGGAGCAGTTTTTAAATGAAAGAAATTTCTGCATGAACAGTTCCCTTGAATCATCTTTGGCTTCCAAAGCAAGGCGTGGGAATTAAAGAAATGCTACCTGAAGGTCAGAAATAATGTAGAGTGGGCTGATGTTATTTTTGACAATGTCAGTATTCTGCAGACATTGATTCTACCATTTTGAAACAAACAGGAAAATATAGTACATGACCCTTCAAATAGGAAAAAAAAAACCCATGCCTTACTAGCTGCTGCAACAGAAATCTTTTCTCCCTCTTTACTTTCCTTTTCCTTCCCAATTCTTGGGAGCAGAACTGGTTGACAAAAAAAAATTGCTATCTAATTTATCCATCTTTTCCAGCAATTAAGCGCAGATCAGCCACTGGAAGGATATAGAATGTTTGTGAACATCCTTGTTCTCAGAAACAAAACTGTTATGAACATTTGTGGCCCAAATTGGCTGGTTTTAAACATTACACAGCTTCTGGGAGGGTCAGCTCTGCAAGCCAAGCTGCTAAGTGGAAAAAGGATATAAACTGCAGGAAGCCCAAAGAGAAGATCACTGAAGGGAAGGTGCAGAGGATGCAATTAAGGAGAGTACCAGAGCAATAGAGAATGGTAGGTGAAGGAAATTGCAGCACAGGAAACAGGGATTTAAACAAAATAGCTACTTATTTGATCTTAGACTTCCAATTGACTTGTATTCAGCCTTAGGAAGCAAGTATGTTTAGGAATTGGATAAGAACAGTTTTTGTATATACAAGGCTCCACCCACCTGCCACGGAACCCTGCTGCCAAATCAGTTAAAAGATTATCCATATCTGGCGAATCATAGCCATTACTGCTCAATTTCTCTCCAGGAACAGGCGAGCCATAGACCCCCCTTCTCATTAGTTTTGCATTTTGGTGACCCTTTTGTTTGCTTGCTTGTTTTTGTTTACAAACATAAAGATGGGAATGGGAGGGGAACTCCCCAAACCAAACAAAAATGAATTGAACATTTCTTTACTGGGAAGCACTGTCCTCCTGAAAAAAGAGGATGAGGTGCAGCACTTGGACTGCCCAGAGCAGGTGCCCAAGCTTGGGGCCGGATCCAGCATGTGCTCCCAGGAAGAGCTGCCCTTGGAAGTGGGTGAAGGTGAGGCTAGGCAAGAGCCCATTGATCCTGGCCAGGTCCCATGTGGTGGCCCACAGGAATGGATGAATGTTGTCACTGGAGCCATTGCTGTGAGTGGAAGGCCCCTGAAAGTGAGGTCCAGTGCCTAGATCCCATGCATTGCCCAGTTCAGCACCAGCAGCTTGGAGATCCACAGGGTCATAGTCATGAAGGGAGCCAAAGTAGTTTTAAATGAATCTGGTCTGTGGATTTCTTTCTATATTTTAATACAATACAGTGTTGTATTAAAATATGACACAGTGTTGAGTGTCTGATTTTTGCTTAGCAAGATGTTTGAATCTATACACAGATTTATAAAGCATGGTTTAATGCTTGGTATTACATGAGCTAGAACACTGTAGTTTAAAAACAAACCAAGGTTAAAACAAACCATGATTTAGCATGCTGTATGAAGCCCGACAGGGGATATAATATCATTTTGAATGCATTTTAAATACCAAAAAGAGGGTTACAGGTAATAGAAAATAAAGAAATGCAAGATATGCCTGCCAATTTCAACAATTATCAGATTGAAATTAGAGATTTCATTTGCTTGATGCAAATTTGCTATTATATGATTGATCATTTTGTCCAGGAGTTCACTTTATGCAAACAAAATTGCTATTATGTGATTTTACCAGCACATTCAATTTGTGCCCAACATCTGGAAGCATGCCAATACTTCTTCCTGCCAAAATCACTTGAACATTTTCCCACTAAAACCCCTTTCTGCCCTCACTCATGCATTTATCAGCTGGCTATGCAGTTGTTAGTTGTGCATTCTTGTTTCCTACTTACTTCTCTACCTGCAGTAGCTACTACTGCTACTGTGGGATCAAAATGGCCATGAACATCTTGTCCAAAAGGAAAAGGAAAAGGACCTCTCTAACACTAGAAACAAAGTTGGACATATTACATCATGCCAAAGCTGGTGAATGATCCTCTGCCCTAGGAGGAGTGTTTAACCTGGGTGAATTTACTGTACACAACATAAAGAAGAATGCTAATAGCCTTTATAGTGCCATGTTGCATTCTACCCCTTGGTCTGCCATGATAACCATGCACATTAGAAATCCAGCTGGAGAAAAGATGGAGAAAATGCTTTCCTGGTACATAGAGCATGAAACAAGGAACAAACAGCTTTGAGTAAACAAGTACTTTATGAGCACATTTGTCAATGTATTTGGGTTACAAAATTTGACACCATATCTTACAACTCCCTTTTTCCATTGGTTCAATGTCTCTATGCAAATTCACTTTAGGCAAGATTTCCGCATAATGTAATGGAAACCTATACCTGTATTGGTGTTTGTGTGCATGCATTTACAGCACTGGATACATAGTAGAATTATCTTCCGTTGTAATACAACAGAATAAAATGACATCTGAAATCAAACAATGGATTCTGTTAACATAAGGATTTAAAAAATGTTCTGGATCAGACCAACGTTTTATCTAATCCAGCATCCAGTTTCACATGAGAGGCAAGCTTCTGTGGGAAGCTGATAGATAGGACATGAAGTTAGTACTCCTCCCTTGTATTGCTCCCCAACAACTGTCTGATCCCTGAGATAACCTGAGGCCATAACAACTAGGATTAGCCACTGACAAATAAAAGACATTTGCACACTCTATATGGCAGCATACCTGCTACATGTGCATCACTGTTTGCCACAGAGCTCACTCTGAAATGAAGGCTCATTGATATTAATACCTATTTTCCTGAAACTACAGAGACAGATCAGAGGAAACCAATGTTCATCTAGTAAGCATGACAACCATGTTAAACGTGATTCTCATCCAAGATTTCTAAGAACATTAGAAAAGTTTCTCAATAGATTATTTGAGTTTCCCTTTGATAGTTCTCTCTGGCAAAAATAACAATTCATGAAATGCTGCGATATCATGGGCTTGTGCCTGGCTGAACCCAGAGGGATCATATGTAGGTGTTTAACATACGCATAGGAGGAAGGACATTTGTAAGAATTTATGTTAAACAAATTTACACTGCCCTCAGGCAGCTGTTTATTTGACTGTTCTTCTTTAGTTAAAAATAATCAAGGAAGGATAAATTAATACAGAAAGATTGCTTTAGAATGAAAATCTAGAATTATTTCCTGTCACTTAGCAACCATTCCTAATATGGCCATGTCCCTGTTATGAGCAAGCTTTTCTAACAGTAGGTTTGCTATCTGGTGTTTTGACCTAACTAAAGACATTCTTTCCAAAAGAAAATGGGACCTTCTTAGAAACATCTTTGAAAAAATCAAGCCAGAATTTTTCCCTTTCTCCTACACATTTTCAGGTGACTTGATATTTGCCAATAAGTAAATATAGAATGGTAGAAATCTTATGCAAGGTAGATTTGTATCTTTAGTATCTTCCCTCTTTATAAAGGTACTGTCACAGAAATTAAACAAAGATTTCGCCTCTTTTTTCTCTCTATCCGTGTACTAGATGAACTTTGCATAAGGAACTCTCTTTCTGTTTAACCTTCCTTGATAGGTAGGCTGACCATATTTCCTTGAGACAAAAACAGAACATTGGGATGGCAAAACGGGGCAGGGCTGGGTGATGGGCTGGATTGGCAGGCAGGAACTTTTTCGTTTTTCTTGGGCTGGGAATCTTTGGATTCCTTTGTTTGCGAGAGGCAAGGCTGGGCTGGAGAGTCTAGTGAACAGTTGTCCCCGACAAGCCATTCCTCCTCTGGCTGTGCTTTTATGTTCTTTTCTTCCTGCCATTTCAAGGCAGGAGCCAATCAGCTCACCCTTTGATCACCGCCTACTGGCTGTTCCTGTTTTTTTCTTTTTAGGTTTCCTGCCGGGTTGAGCTCTGCGGCTTTTTTCCCACCGTTTCTGCTGAGCTCCCCCTCCTTCCACTCAAAGTCAGACTGCATTCTACCAGGTTCGCGGGAACTTTCAAATTTTTAACTAATGTCTTTAAGAAAATGGGACAAAATGGACATTTATATTAAAACAACGGGAAGGTCTGGAAATGTTTAAAAAATGGGACTGTCCCATTCAAAACAAGACGTATGGTCAGCCTATTGATAGGTTATTGTGAAGATGAGTTAATCCTCCTCCCATAAATATAATTGTGAATTCCTTAGAAGAAGGACAAAATACAAGAGATAGATCAAAGTGGAGAAGCCCTAGCCTTAGCCTATGGATTAAGGCTGTGGTGCCTTAATTCTGGCCTGTAGCCTTCCTCTTTGCACCCTCCCTCTATACCTAAACTTATGCTTAGACAAAATATTCCATTTATGCATGGGAGCCCAGTTTTCCCAAACCTGATTGCCATGCTGGGGGAGGGGATTTTGGTTGCATTTAGGGAGGAAAGGTCATCTCTCCCTTACAAAGATGCTGAGATGACCTTTCCTCCCTAAATGCAACCAAATGCACATACACACACAAATTCTTCTCTTAGTAATTAGGCTGAAGGATAGATAAATATATAGTCTATGTACTGGGGTAATTAGTCTCACCAATAATATATACCTCTTGCATAGCTTTTCTGATTCTTAATCCAGTTTCCTGAGCATTTGGAATTATGCTCATTTTAGCATTTCAACCAAAGCTTAGCATCTTAAACCTCTATCCATGCATGATCTTTGCTGGGTGTTGGGTCTGATCATCATAAAATACAGAAATTTCAACAAATGCTTGCAAACACTCCTACTCTTCAGGTAGGATACAGCAGCTGGGTTAATTACTTGGTTAATATAACAGGTATTATATTATGGTTTGTATTATTATTGTTATTATTATTATTTAGATTTAATATAGCTGCCCATTCCAGTGGACTCTGGGGGGCTTACCATATATAATACTAAATTAGAACAATTAAATATAATATTAAATTTAAACAATTAAAAACATAAAACGAAATAAGACAGCCTGCCACATAGAAGCCAGCCATGACTTGTTTAGTTAAATTAAAACTATCTTCTGCACATCCTTCAAATATGTTGGATTTCAATTCCCATGATCCTCCAACTAACTAGATAGAGTTGAAGTCTAGCACATTTGAAGAGCAGGAGATGTACAATGGCTGAATTAAAGCATCACAAAAGGCAATATAGAGTCCCAGACATCTCAAAGTATCATCTAGCATACAAGAATAAAATAGCAGCTAAAGTCTGAGGACATAAGGAAAGGATTAACAAGCACCTTTGTTGAAATTTTGCCTCCTACTTTCATGGCTCCCCATCTCTTCAGAAATAAAGATAATGGTTGCTCAGGCAACTGAGCAAAGTAACATACAGAAGGGAAAAAAATCCCTAATCTAGTTTCCCAGGATTCACAAAGCACTATTATTAGCCTAACCTAAACCTGATTATATGAGATCCATAATTTGCTTAATCAAACACATGATCAGTGTTTGGTCATGCCTTGCACACATTTCTGCTCCTCAAGTTGGCTTGCACACTTGACTATAAGGTCACAACTCATTAAGGATGCTTTCCATTTGTGAATGATTATAGAAGTGACATAGAGGACAGATTGGCTTGTTGACAATTTTAGGCACTGCAGTGCAGCAAATACCATCTCATGCATTTGTTAAAAGAAAGCCTAGTTCACTTACTTGGCCCAGTTGGTGACTGCTTGTTTTGAATGCAGAAAATCTGACATTTCTCTTTAAAGGATGCCATGCTTGTCCTCTGTCCAAAAGGCTGACCAGTTCAAACAGATCAAACTGGAAAACAAAGAATCTTAAGAGAGAGCAGGAGACATTTAGCTGCCTATCAGTAGTTAGCCTCTGGGCAGGAGACTGAGCAGGGACAAACTATATCTGATCACAAGTGTAATGATATACCTTGTACAGTACTTTCTAAATTTATATCTATTCATATACTTAGAACACATCTGAAATTTAATGCAAATTAAGAATGTATTTTGTCCTCTTTTGGAGTGATGCATTTATGTCCTTATTTACAATTTTGCAGGATCCTGCCAGTCAAAATTAATACTGAACTATATGGAATAATCAACCAATTTCATGTAAGGCAGTTATAACCAAGAACTAGCCTACGTCTGCTAACACAATAGTCACAATTGTATTTAAGAAACTAAATTCTTCATTCAAGCTGCAAAATGCAGTGCCTGGGAAATCTTGTTTATATGTGTAAAATAAACAAACACAATTCCTGCAAACAGAATATGATCTTGTATTGAACGGTAAGCTGTCTGGCAACTTTCTAGATGAAGAATTAGTATCATAATGCAAAATAAATAACAACAACTGATAATTTAATGGTTGATGGGATTTTTGCAAACCAGACCTGATAGCCCAAGCCTACAGTATGTCCTTAATAACAACACCCTAGTAAGACCCAGATTCAGATTCGTCCATACAAATCAAAACTAACAGTAAACCATAAAGGTAAAGGAGTTTGATTTTTACTCTGGAAAAAGGAATTGCTGTCTTCTTTATAAATGGCCTCAGACTTTTAGACCCTTTAGTTCCCTCAGTAGTCTTAATCCAGTCAGCCACTAAGCCAGTTGAATCCTTTCATCAGTAGTTGTGGCAACACATAGTCACACTAACTGGATCCAAAAAAATCACCTAGGGTACCACCAAACGGGCATCCAAGGAAGTAAGCAAATAATGTCAAATGTGTCATCATGCAAATTAAGAATTATATATCATTTGTATCATGATGCAAATGATACAAATTACATCATTTGTATCATTTGCACAATGACCTCATGACAGATGTGATGTTATTGTGACTTCTGAACATCTATAACCACCCAGTTTCTTCAAGAAGTTCCTGATATCCCATGAGCTTATAGCAGGAGAGTACTAGCAAGGCTTCATAATGTCACTAGCCCCTTCCCCACTGGCCAAGAAGGCAGTGGTGAATGCGCTTTGGCTCTGCAGCTGATCCATGCTTTGGAAGTGTACACAAAACTGCCAGTGGTAAAAGTGAGTTTTCTAATGAAGAGGCTTCCTTATTCAGCAATCCTTTATCTCCAACTATTTTACTTGCAGGACTAGAATTAGGCAAAACTAGTCAATTGATTGGGTTTGGGGGTTCCTACCATGTAACTGACTGGGTGGAGCTAGCTTAACTTTGTACATGATGGGGTCAGTTCGGATTAACAATTTGAAGATTAATCACCTGATTTGGTTAAACCTTTTTTGTGTTCCCACGACATTTAATCCCTGCTGATGCACTTAAGCTTATTGAGGGAACAACAATAATTTACTTGAATTACAGTACTTACATGTATAAACTGTTTACAGCCTTTAATTGGCTTTTTCTCATAGAAAACTCACTTCCCAGCAAACAGCTGCTTCTGCTCTTTTTGGAATCTTCCTTGCCATATGAAATATTGGCTCTGCCTTTTCCCAGTTCCTGATTATGAATATGTCTTACTATATGATCCACACATTCTAAAGAAATGACAAAAATGGACTGCTGCATCAGAAAGACACTCTTTGGTTGGAACCTGGCTAGGACAAGGGTTGGAGCAGGGCTAGAGAAGGGGAGATAGGAGACCCAGAAACAGGATTCACTCGCTACAGTGGGAATGGTTAGAAATGTGGAGAACTCCCAAAGTAGGTAACATTGTCTAAAAACAAGCAGAGCTGTGCATTTCTACGTTGCAGAAATTCAAATGGACCCATTTTCCAAATGCTATGGAAACTGTGCTTTTTAGCAAGATCAAATACCTGCCTATAAAATGAATTCTATGACATTCTGTAAGAGACAGCAATGTAGACATCTATATACTACTAAAATTCTTGTGTCTGTCTGTTTGTAACCTTCAATAGGGCGAAATGTTGCATCATAGGGCAACAATTTTTGAACCATGATACTTCAAATGGGCTAACTTACAGAATGCATCCAAAATCCAGGATCCATTACTCCCATGGAATTGAAATTCCAAAGTTGTGGCTGCTTCAGCACCACACCTTCCAAGTACACTTCCCAGAAAACTATACATTGCATGGAGCAAGGGAAGATGGGAGGGGTGTATCCCAGCCCTCTTTCCTGCCTCCCTCTGGCCCCTGCACCCAATTGGCTGGCAGCAAGGCCCAACAGGTGAGCAGCAATTGGCTGCTTTGGAACGAAGGCCAAAATTTCAAATCTCTTAACAGCGGTGGGTGGCAAGGAAAGGACCAGGGAGCAATCCGGATGCCTGCTGGCAAGGTAGGGCTTGCTGGGGGCACTGGCAGTTGACAGGTGAGCCCTCTTCTTCCCTGGAGGGAGGGGGCCTTTGGGGACACACCAGGATGGAGAGTGAGGCTGCAGTTTTCCTTGAGGTCCACAGCTCCCTTCGTTCCCCCTCCACCCAGCAAAGTGGCAGGCAGTTCTATGCGGGTACCGAGGAGGAGGAAGACTGATTTCTGATGCTCCCTGCCAGCTTCCCACAAGCAAAGTCAGTGGGGAAACTAGCAGGAAGTCAGAAGTTACTCCTTCTCCCATGTTTTTTTGCTTGCCTATGGTTATTCTGTTTCTCTGTTTAGGTAAGGAAATATCTCTCAAAGGATGACCAAACAGGTCACGGCTTGTATAGGAAACAAATATTCTCAAAATGGTATCCCATGCTAGGTGCCATTAAATTTATGAACTAAATGGCCCTGTTGCATTTCCTACCTATCGCACACTCTGCCATGCTCTTTTTAGACAGCAACGTATATTCTTTTATCATGTCAAAATGTGGTGAACCTATCCTATTATTGCTTGTGGAGGTTTCCTCACTCTTCTGAGGAAAGACCTAATGTAATGCGATATGGGAATGGCTTTGGGAAACAGGTAGAAAAGCCACAGACTAAACAACGTTCAGACAAGCTTAGCCCACAGAAGGAATGTGGGCATGGCAAATGACTCAGAAGGGACCCTCCCTAATTTCTTGGACTGTAAAGGTGAGGGGGAAGAGATGTACTTTCAGACTTGCAAGATTCTGTTAATGCAGTGCTTCCCAAAGCCGGGTAAATTATCCAAAATTGGGTACAAGTGGTTTTTCTTTGGGTAACAAACAAACCCATTACCCAATTACAACAGGGACATTTAAATTGACTTAAAGTGTTTTACCTACAATAGTTAAAAAGGACTTTCTGATAAGCAGTTTTAGGTAATGATAGTAAAAGTTTGGGAAGCACTATGTCAATGTAACCTTACAATAAAGTTAGAACTAGTACTTCTGGGTGTGTTTATCATCTGAACTACCTCTGACACCTGGATTGCTCCTCCAAAATCTAGCTCAGAGGGCACACATGATTCTACTGAGTCATAATAAATGGAGTCACACTCAAATCATTATTATTCAACAAAACCATTTCACTGGGATGCCTAAATAACTGCAGTAGGATGTTTCTGCAGACCTACAGTTCTGTAAAACACTGCTGGAGCCAGTATGATAAAAAGTGTGTAACTCAGAGATAAAGGGAAAATTTCCTTCAAATTAAGTTAGACTTCTTGTAAGTTCATGGATTCATCCATATTGTTTTCTTGACAACTAGAGCATAGGGGAGTCAATATGGCAGCCACAACCCCATGATCAAAGCCCTACCTCTTTTACATGTGTTACAAGGCACATTAAAAGGGGCAGGGCTTCAATCTCATGGCCACTGTCTTGATTTTTTTTACCTGTTGGCAAGGGGGGAGGGTGTTTACATTCCTGTCTACCCTGCAACTCAAGTTCTACTGGTTTCCCATCCATATATGGAGCTGATCCCACTTAGCTTTTAAATATGAGCCAAGGAGGGGCCTTCTGTGTGGCACTGGGCTGGTAATATGCCTTCAACCTAACTTCAAGGTTATTCTAAGCAAAAAACAGAAAGCCTGAACACACTGAGACTTAGAATAAATAGGGCTGTCATATAAGCCTTCATGGAGTAAACATCCTTTAGCTATTGATTTACCATTTGAACGACTCTTATGCTGTCCATTCGTTTGTTTTTTAAGGAGGAGTTAAAATTCAGCAGCCCCTTTTCCATTTTTTAAATTTATTATTTAAAGAATTTAAATTTAAAATTATTTATTAAGAGTACTAAGAGTAGAAAATTGTTTTCTGGCATATCCATACATATCACCTCAGAAGGAGGGAATTTATCGTGGAAAAAAAACAGGACAAACTTTGGGCCACATAGAACTAATTTATATCTACTGGTACAAATTTAGAAATAAGTATTACAATTTAATTAGACGTGCAGAACATCTTACCAAGGTAATGTGGCATACTATGACTAGATAATTTATGTGCCTGCTCAATCTGTTCAAGTGCTGTTGATGGGTGACTTCAAGGTACTTGTTCTCCATTCATAAGACTCTTTATCTTTAAACTGGATATGGATGGGGTAGCTCTCTAGATAGAGGATGCCTTCAAAGGGAAGCCTGTCCTCGGACAGCCCTTCTAATGTGTCCTCTGAAAGCAAAACACATCACTCATTCCAGTTCTTCAGAAATCACACTCATTTATCTTCACCTTTCTGAGGAACAGCACGAACAGATAAAATTTGCAATCTGTATAAACTGTTCATTGTCCTGAAACCCATTGGTGGGTGGAGAAGGCATAAGTACCCCCATAGAAAAAGTTGTATTTATTGAACACTATCTCCATGAATGGCCTTGGCTTCTTTTGACAAGAGATAGCTTTTGTTCTATAAGGCTTGAGCTGAAGTGTCAAAAAAAACCCTAGAAAAAAAATAGAACATGTTGCTATAGTTTGTATTATGAGAGCTTTTAAAATATTTCTAGGGTATAATAAACAAAGATGTCATCTAAAGCATCTTTTTCAAATTATTCGTAAGTGTAATAGGACAATCATAAATCTATAAAGCTGGCATTAAATACTGGGCTTTTAAAAATTAAAACCAATTAAAAATTATGAAAAGCACATTTTATAGATTATCTTGAGTTTTTTAAACTGTATGAATATCATACAAACTGTGATATCTTTATTATGCTATTGTTTTAAATGACTGTACATTTAAATTCTGTTCTTGGCTTGTAAGGTTTGCTTTCGTGATGCAACTATTTTAAAATCTTAAAATGCCTATTTTTTGCCTTACTTTTTATTTTCTCTAATAGTGTTGTCTCAAAACACACTGGGATTTCAAAGCTCTGGGAATAAAGAATGGAACTGGATAAACACATTCATTATTGGATTTTCTTTAGTGGGAATTATTCTCTGGCTTTGCTTTCTTCTCTCTATTAAAGAAAGGTGCTGATGATGTCCAAATGCAGCTTGCATTGTGATCTTCAAGATTTAATTCATTCAGCACACCCAACTTCTGTAAGCTATATTATGCACGTGCATACTTTGAACTACTTATGTCACATAGACTGTCATTCATGTGAATTTCTGCTTGCTAAATTAGTAAATCAAACTAGACGTTTTCTGGGTACTATTTTTCACTCTTCCAGTTTAATACCAGTGCAGTGTGTTTAAAAGTCGCTAACGTATTTTACTCAAAATGTGGGAAACTGCCATGTTTAATGGCCTGTGTAGTTGGAGAAGAGAGCTCAGTTCTACAGTCCCAAATTTGAAGAGCCTTGGTTTCTCTTTCATCTTCTTCTAATAAATAACCCCACACCATCATATACCATTGACAATTACACTGTCCATCATAGATGAGCTAATTGAATCACATTACCTGTCAATTTCTCCCACCTTCTCTTTGGTCCTGAATACTGGACACTTGAAAGGATGGTTTTGGCCACTGCTGTTCTGCGCTTACGTTATATATTATGAACTCAATTGTTTATTTCTAAAACTTTGCAGAGCACCATTCATCTGGTTTACTACAGCTTTCTGTTCTTTCATCTCTTAATCCCCAATCCACACTTACCAGTATACAAATGCAGATTAAAAATTCTGCAAAAAAGCAAATCCAAATATTGCATTAAAATGTGTTTCTGCATGTTTATCCAACAAATGTGAATGCTTAGATGAACTGAATAAAACACGGAAATGATCTTTATGTGGTACTACAGCTGCAAAAGCTACAGTAGTTGTTATGCTTATTTAAGGATCAATGGGCAAAAGGTATATATAACCCAGGTGTGTGCGTGTGTGTAATCCTATGTATTGTCTGAAAATTTTTGCAGCTTTGTGTTACTGAGCATGTATAGATCATACAGTATGCTTTTTTTCCCCTTTTGCTTTGATGTTGTATGCTGCCCAGAATCCTTCAGTACTGGGACAGGTTACAAGTACTGTAAGAATGCATGCTTTCATACATATAAAAATAATAAAAATGCAAATGAATTAAGTTCTAAATCTGTTAGATTTCTTGTATTTCTTGTAGGAGCTCAAGACTGGAAGAATGCTATGTACATTTTTTCCCCTCAAGTTATGCAGGGAACTAAAGCCAGGTTCTCTCTGGTCCATAACCACTTCACACTGATTTCAATGCATCTATCCTCAGCATTGCTCAATCTAGATTCATGTGTATTTATCATGGAAAAGGGAAAGAGACCACTCTTTTCACTTTACCCCTCAGGAATAATTCTGCAAGATTTAACTTGCATAATTTCCTTCTCAAGTAATATCAGTCTCTAAGCCACGCTTCAAGAGTTGAGGGTAGTAGATTTAAAAATGCTTGCCCATAGAATCATTTTAAAGCTCCTGTCATCTTAGCTGTTGAACTTTCAAAGCTGGTTCACAGTTAAGAGTGACAGACTGGAACAAAGGGGAGCATTCCAAGTGTAACCGAAGCAGATATTTAGAAAACAATCTAGACTGAACTGATTTTGAGATGCCCTTTTTATTAAGACAGGACTTATAAACTGATCCAAACCTTTGTATTGTTTTTGGTTAGAAAATAAAAACTTCAGAGGGACTTGCTTATTTAAGAGAAAATCTCTAATAATTTATTGACCTTCAGTTTCACATTGTGAAAAAAATGCAATTTTACAAAACCTCAAAATGTAGTAGCATACAAAGAGAACATAGACATTTTACTTCACTTTTTTTTGTACATGAACCACATCTTCAGTTGCCAGACAAGGGACACTATTCAGCTCTAATCACTCTTATTCAGACAGGTGTCAGGCATAAAGAAAAGGGGCTACACAATTATACCAGAAGTGGTAGGTTGTCCTTTGTTTAACGTTTCCACAGCAACTGGCGCACAAAATACGAAGAACTTTCTCGTCTTATGCCAAGGTTTTTGTGTGCACTCTTATGTGAACTGCATTTGTCTCAGAAGTGTGGGCTGTTTTTCAGATTGGAAATCACCAAGTAGCGAATCAAGATTCCCATGTCGATTCAAAGAGTAAAAGCCCAAAATATTCGCCTGCAGGGCTAGAGGCCCACCCTGATTTTCAGTTCCCTTCTGCCTATACCCATGAATTAAATCCAAGGACTTGAAAGCAAGCTACTGCTTTGAAATGCAACTGCAAAAACTTCAGACACTTTAGGAAACTGGATGGTATTACAAAACAGATTTGTATTATAAGCTCAACGATTCCATGGAGAAGTGAGCAGACGGAATTCTGTCACTTCTCACAACAAAGTATGTTTTGACCCTTCTATGCAAAAAAAAAAGCCATTAATGCCTATATAAAATGAATGCAAAAATATATATAGTGCTGGTGCTTATAATGGTTTTATTTGCATGTAAATTATAAGAGCAAAAATATCTCCAATCCAAATATAAGTTAAGAGACATTTGGATAGAATTTGCACAGATAGGGTTTCATAGTAACTGGATTTAATTATTGTAGCTTTGTAAATTTGATGGTGACGGCTTTTTCTAGTTTTCCCAATTTGCCTTGCAAAAGCACCAATCAATACCATCGAGTCCTTCTAGGATAAACAGTGACCACCAACAAATTGTATCTTTAGCCTTCCATAAGTTAATGCAGCTGTACTATGTGCATTAGCTTGCATAGTGGTGTACTGACTATCAAACTCCCCAGTGATATGAACATTCATATCACTTTACCCTTGGATATCTGAATCACAGAAGTACAGTCATTCTTAAATGAAGGCAACTGACCAATCTTTTTTGGTCAGACTGACCAGAAAAATCAGACTTTGGTCAATAATATGTAAATCAATAGAGGCTCACAAGACAATGTTTATGAGTTATATAATTCAGACTTTCTTTCAATCCTCTCTGCTACCCATGCTAAGAACCACAACTAACAATTTGAGAACCTTCACATACATTCATTTCTTACTTAAGGTAACACATAAGAAATGCATATATATTGAGAATCAGAGGGAAAAAAACCTATGGCAACATGAGAAAGTTTTCTAAAGCCAACTGTTACAATCCTTAACATGTTTACTGTGGCGTAAGCCCAAATTAACACAATACAACTTACTTCTGAGTGAACACATACAGGATTGTGCCATGACCACAAAGTGTTGGTCCTTACAGTAAAAACTGTCAAGAATTGAGCTACATTATCAAAATGTAAGCAGACATGATCATATAACTTTTTAAGCATGCATGCATGCATTTCAAAATAATTTGCTTACACAACATTAAGACAAGACAACCAACCACAATGGAGGACTGGTAGCAGTATATCGTTTGGGCTGTAGCAATTCTTATGAAAAGCACAACTAGAAAGTTGGACAAAGGAACTATAGGTTAAGTACACCAGGAGGGAATGAGGTGGTTTACTTTTATATTCAAGCCAAAAAATAAGATGATGCTGGAGGACATTTAAAAATCCTTTAATTGATCAGGATCCTATGTGATACTTCCAGCTACTATGCCTCTGAAAGCTCAATTTGCTAATTAATGCAAAAGAATATTAAATGAATTTAGCAACTTCATGCTCCCCTTTGATCATTCTAATTATTATATCTAAACTTGTAAGAAACAGATGGGAGACAATGTATGTTAATACCATTTTAATCCAAGAAGATAAACCAAGTAAATTAGCATTAATTTAAACAGAAACTAACCTTTCCCCCCAGGTTTCACATCTTTTTCAAGAGAAAAAAATTCCCCTGGTCATATAAATGGCACATTAAACATCCCATCAGCTATAAATAAATAAATAAACAAAACTGGATGGTATCACAAATTGGAAAGACTCTACAGAAAAATGGTTCTGTACAATTTCCCTCCAATCCCCTTTCCAGTTAATGATGAGGCTGCACAAAAAGAAAGCTATGAAAGCTATTTTCTCTCTTTCTGGATGTTGTCATTCAAAAGGCATGACTTGGCAAATAAAGTGTAACAGAAATACTATCAGCAGGCCACATATGTAATTTAGGGAGTCAGCGGCCTGAGAAAACAACCTCCATGGCTTCTTCCTTCAGTACATATGTAATTTAAGATGCTATCTTGTAATACTTCCATTTCTGACCCCTACCTAATTCTCTTCTCAAATATTATTTAGCCTTTTTCTTGTGCAGCAGAGCAAGTCCGAGATCACAGAATGTGCAAAACATAAGATTCCCATAAGCCCTTATAACTTGAAAATGACTCCAGGCATTGTTTCAGCATGCAAGCACTGAACAATAAATAGCTGTATCTACAAGTAACAATTTAGAAGGACAGTCATAATTAATAAATACAAGAAAAAATAAATTGTGTGTATGCAGAGAAGAGTTGTCTTTCCCACAGATGCTGAAAAAAAAATTTTCAATAATTGAGCTGCTGCTCTTTAGAAAGTAATTTAGAGCCACAATGCAGCTCAACCATTTAAACTGATGCTCCTGGCACTGCCTAGGACAAAGCTTTTCCCCATGGAAGGGACAGAGCTGCATCTTCATTCACAAAGAAATATGTCTTGCTGATCCAGGATTGCTGATCCGGGCCTTGTCCGCTTCCTTTGCAGCTGCTGTTGACACTTCAAATTGTCACAAAGGGAGGTGACAACCATTTCAAATTTTGCACACAAAAAGCTAAGTCCATGAAAATTGAGGGCTGTGCTGTGTTATGCAGCTCTGAAAAGTTCATCCCCCCTTACCTCCCCCTACTTTGAAAGGATTATTAAACTTGACATTAATCCACAATTACTAACACAAGGACCAGATCATGGGTTCATTCATTCATAGTTAAACCATGTGCTGATATACTGAAAACAATATTCCCACTCCCATTCCTTCATTTCCAACTTTCTAAGAATTTAGAAGGTGCAGAATATCTTCTTCAAATTCCAAAAAGAAATTTCTTCATTAAAACCACTTCTCCGCAGTTGGTTCCAAGGTTTATTCAGCATATAATGTAATAAACTAAAGAAAAGAAAGTAAAACATTGTAAACATTTCAGTGGAACAATATAAAGTTTATACATGTTTTAAAGGTCTATGAAACAGATGCTTGTTCATTATGTATCTGAATATAAGATGCTGTAACCTCAATTATCACATTTTATTCTTCTAATATAAGTAGCAAGTCTCTCATTTAATAACATTAATAACTTGGCGGACAACAGAGAGAACAGTGCCTGAATATGATAGATCAATTCAATAAATGAACAGACAGTTGGCTGAGTGTTATGGGGAAAAATAACGTAATGCAACATCCTTGTCATAAAAATGAAAGCTGGCTAGCATAGGACAGACACTTTGGTCATGGGCCAAATCCAAGTAGCAAAGAAACAGAAGGAAAGGCAGCCTGTGGTAGAAGAGAATCACCACCAATCACTGCCCTATTAACCATGGAGGATCCTGAATAGAACTGATTCAGAATATGAAAGGCAGACATATTAATCCCCTTATTTAAAACATTTCTGCTATTCATTATGTCAGAACTCTTTTGCGGGGCTTTGTCATGTAACAATGCAGTACGCGTCGTTGCCTCCCCATAGAAGCCTTTTCTATATGTCAATTATTCAGTGCAAAATATTAGCTTTGGATGCCAGCATTTGGCTTATGTACTCCACCTTCTCACTCCATTATGCTCAGAGCCAGTTTTCAAACCAGGCACCATGCTGGTTTTTAAAGGAGCAATTAATAGCTCTGCCAGAATGCATGAAGCAAAGTTTGATGGGATTTCCGCAGTGCAATTGTAAAAATTTGCTGGTTAACTTAGTGCGACTGATTTGAAGGTGCACGTGCTTCATAGCCTAAAAGCACTGTACAAGATCACAGGTGTGTACATGCAATTTACAAAATAATGCTATGGTCGTAACTTGCCATCTCTTGCATATAAAAGACCAGAACCACTCGATTATTTTCTTTAAATAATTTTCACTGAAGGACAATCAGCTACACATTCCTGAGACTAGTATGAAGCATATTATCCTTCATATAATGCAGTGTTTCTCAACCTTGGCAACTTTAAGATGTGTGGATTTCAACTCCCATAATTCCCCAGCCAGCATGCTCCACTCAAATTATATACAATAGATTATTGGCAGGTATTGGGAGTGGAGCAACAAGTTGAAGAAAGCCTGCAAGCCTGGTGGAAGAAGCAAAGCAGCTTTAATACTTTTTTTCTTCAACTGTTGTCAGGTTGGGTCACAATCAGAAGCAATTTTCTCCTGGTCCTTTCCTCCCACTTACACAGAAGCAGGAGTCACCAAAAATCTATCACTGGATGCAGCCCAAACTGCAGGTTGCAGTTATGTATATTCAGTTATCCAAACACATTGCCCAAGTAGAACAGCTTGGGAGGGGAGAGAAAACAGCTTGGGAGTAAATTTATCCTGTTACTTGCTTATCCTGAAAAGACAGCCTTTCATATATAGATATGTAATACGTGTTCATTTTGAAAAGAACATTTTTGGATATAATGAAAAAAATATCAGTAACTTCTCAGCCCAATGACTGTTAAAACATTTTACTATTTAAATGGAAGAATGGTCATTTAAATTACCACACATGAAACTATCTGAAGATATAATTACCTCTCTCATTATCCGACTTCAAGAAGTTTGATATTTTATTTGAAACATAAAAATTACAATTAGACATGCAAAATATTCTGACATTCAAGTGTCTGCCAATCTAAGATGGAAATTAGGCCTTTCCTTTAATATAAAGTAACTTATTTTAAAAGTTTGAGTCCATGCACCCAGTAGAAAGAATACCACCACCTTATAGCAGCCCTTCCTATCTAGGGTCTTCCAGGACAACTGATAGAATTTCTAGAACAGCTGCCTTACAAGTTAATTGTTAGATAAATAATACATGTCAAACTTTAAGATACTATAAAAACATTAAATACTAGTACTGATAGAGGGAAAAAATGATGAGATAAGGAGTTACAGGTACTTTGCTGTTCATCAGAAAAATAAAACTGATGTTACAGATACTTCTCTGGAAGTGTACCTAAATCCAATCTAGACCAAAAAATTTCAGTTGCAGAAATAAAGTCCCTCTGTGACAATTGTGCATCAGTAAGTGATTTGGAGACCTTCCAATTCTCTAGTCTTGATTCAAGAGCTGAACAATGCCTTGATACCTCTGGATCAAGCTTTGATTGAGAAAAACATGTCACCGGTGTAAAGAGGGTAAAAAATATGCAAGGTAGCTGTTCTTTAGAATTAAGATTGCAGTCCTGCAACTATACTGATATATGTATCTGCATTTTGATAGATCAATTTACAATATCCTTATGGGGGTCTCATTGTTTTCCCTCTATACAAAGAAAACTGTCCTGATTTTATTTCAAGTGCTACTTAGTTCTTTTTAATCTTCCCACCAAAGTTCAATTTCAAAAGAGAATAATGTAAAGAAATATTTACAACAACTGGATCTATGGATACATTACAAGGCTTCCAGATGACAGGATAAATTACAGATATGGTCTACTTAAACTGCAGTCCCTGAAATATTTGTACTGGAGCACATATACTGCTTGTTAATATGTAAAGTTTCGAAGTCCTTTCAGCTTTTTTTTCCCAAGCAGCAATTAACAATGAATACAATTGGGCTGCATGCATTCTAGGAAAGCAAAATTTGCATCAGAGTCCAGGCATGCTATTATTTGTTTATTTTATTTATTTTATATTTATTTATTTATTTGCCACCCATCTCGCATATGACAACTCTGGACGGTTTACAAATAATAAAAATAGCAAATCACCAAAACAGTTCAATATAAATACCTAAAAATACAAATACAAATACGAAATCTACAATAGAAAATAGAAAATATAAAATTCCAGATGGGAAGACCTTGACCTTGACACCCTCACAGGGCCAACCACCCCCAGGAATAACCATTCCCCCCTCCCATCCCAGGCCAGGCGGCATAACCAAGTTTTCACTCCCTTCCAAAAGGCCAGGAGAGTGTGGTTGTCTTACCCCCAGGAGTAGCTTGTTCCAAAGGCCACCTGTATCCCACTTTTATTACTTTTATAAATAACTCAAAGCAGCGAAAATACCAAATATGAACTTAATGGTTCCTCCTTTCCTAACTGAAGGCCTCAAGCCTCTTGCAATTCCAGAAGAATAAAAAAAGAGATGGAAAGGCAGACTTACCTTACAGTAACAACGGGCCACTCTTTAAAAGAAAAGGATATATTGCAAGGAAGATTTACTGGCATTTTCAAAATGAAAAATCAGAAGGCAAATCAAGAAAAAAAGGAAATACAGCAAAAAGGAAGCAAACTGTACAAGTACCTGCCTGAACTAGTTCAAATGGAGTTGCTTATAAGCAGATACCATTCCACTGACATCACCAGCACTGCACCGGTCCACATTAGGTACAAATTTGGACCATTGCACTAAACTTTAAAGTTGAATTTATGGGCTTTGAAACATTGAGTTGAAACCAATTATTACTTGAGCCAAATGGCATGTCTTTTAAACATAAGGCCAGAATGATTCACTGTCACACACAAGAACTCCCTCTTCTGCTTCCACCCCACCCTGGGGAAGCAGATTTTTATTGCTTCAATTATTAATAGTCCTGATTCCATAAAGTCCAAAACATACAAGCTTATAGTATTTCATATAATGTGTCCTTTCCTAAGGTAATCCATACAAGCAGTTTAAATTGTTGCCTATAAGCACATCAAAACCAGCAACAATCCTGCTTGCTCCACAGTCATAAATATATTTAGTAGTAAACAGTTCCAATAATTTCAGCCTAGTATTTTATTTCCACTTATCTTAAAAGTTATTGTTAGAAGAATCACATAAGAGATTTTGGCCTTATCTATGGTAAGAAAACTAAAGTTAATTTTAAATAACTCAATTTTCTCCTAGATGGCACTTTATCAAGATCATTTGAAGTATGCAGTCATGGATACAGAAATCACTATTAGGGATATCTGTGGATGGCCAATTAATGATCTATTCAACAGGGGGCAATTGGAATAATTCTTATATATGAACAAAGCATCTTATGAAATAGATTTTACATTTACTCATGCACTGGCTGAATCATACTAGCTTTTTGCTTCCTGTTTGCTCACATGAATCTCTGCAGTTTATATTTGTAAAAAGGTAAACTTAGCCATTTATACTTGAGTAAGTGGTTTCTCACCTGTATAGGCCCACATGCAGTTAAGAAGGGAGATGCTTCCATGTGCTCACAAATGCAGTTGGAATTAGTGAATAGGGCACCGTGGTTATGCTGTTCCACACATCAAGCGTGGGGTCATAGCAATCTAGTGTTTTGCATCTCTGGATCCCAAAGTAGCCCCCCACAACATATAATTTGTTTCCAGATGCAACAGCATGGCAACTCATTCTCTTAGCTGTCACGTCTCCCACTTTAGTCCACTGATAGGTTTCGCTGTTGAATTTGTAAGCTGAGCAAGCAGAGAATTCAGTATCTCCACCCATAATAAAAATCTGGTTACCCAGAACAGCTGCAGCTGTGTATCGCCATGGCTGAGGACAAGTGGCTGGCACAGTCCACCTGTTTTCACTCAGGTCATAACACTGTACCTTTGGAAGCTTATCATGACTGACACTGGTACCACCAAAAGCAAATAGTTTTAACTTTGCACTAACTACAGCAGCATTGCTTACTCCTTCTCGAAGTGGGGCAACCATTGTCCACTTGTTTGTCACAGGATCATACTGTTCTACTTGCTTTAAAGATACTGAAGGAGAAGCTGGAAGACAACCAGTGGCTGCTGTGTGACCTCCTACAACGTACAGACAGTGTTTGAGTTCAGCAGAACCATGGCCAAACCGAGCAACTAGCATTGGAGCTGCTTTGGACCATTCTTCATGAAGTGTATCATATACCCAAACATCTTTAGAGACTCCGTTTTCAGATCCCCGACCACCAGTAATATAGACTTTACAGCCAATTGCACATGCACTGAACTCCTTCCTTGGACTTGGGATGTCAGCTTTTGGAATGATCTCCTTTGCTTTTTGGTCAACAAGATATAATTTGTCACACATAAAAGTTTGGCCTCCCAGAAGAAATAAGGCATGCCCAGTTTTTCGAGGCCTAGCACATAAACTAGTAACTACACCGTCATTCTGCAGAATCTTCAATTTGCACCTGATTGCTTCTTCTACAATCTCTTTGCTTTTCCTTTGCTTGGTGATAAGCTCTTCAGTAGCTACATTTTCCATTAGATAGATGGCTGGCAAAAGAGCCAATCGCACAGTCTGCAGTAGTTCTGGCAGATAACAGTGGCGTTTATTTAGATCATAGTTAATCCAGTTCATGGCAGACTCATAAACTAATCGTTCATCTTCAGTCTCTAATTCTTCACTAGAGAGCAACTGAACAACCATGTCTTTTGGAAGCTGGAGAAAATCTTCACTTTTGCTGATGGTCTGGAAGTTGCTAAGGCACATCCTCCAAGAGAGCTCATAAAGTTTGGTGCACTGGTGAGCATCCGACAGAAGCAGCATGCCAAGACAATTAGTATGATGAAGGTTCTTCTCTAAGAATTCTGCACAAGCATCCCTAATGTCTTGAAATTCCAACATATCACCTGCCTCTAAAAGGGACTCTGCATTTTCTTCATTGATGATGACTCTTGAAGAGTAAGCATAGTCCAGGAGTAGTTCTAGAACCTCTGGATGGATGGAATTGTGGAAATTGACTTCACTGGCTTGGCTTTCTTTAAGACCACCACTGAACATGGCTTCAAAATAGCGACTGCAAGCAGCTAGGACAGCTCTATGGCAAGGGAATGACTTGTTCCCAGCGTGGAGAAGCACATCTGTAAATAAACGCTGTTGACGCAGAAGGTTCAGATGAGTGAGAACACTATCAGCATAAGATGATTTGTGAAATAAATATATGTTTATAGAGCCAGTGCTGGCTCTAGACTTCCGATTCTCATGCATGCTGACTGACATTTTCTTCCACACCTAAATGTTGAAAAAAAAAATATGATTAAGTCTTAAAAAACATGAAATGTTTTAAAAAGTAACCATCACCTATACATATCTACTCAGAAGTCCATCCACTGACTTCAACAGAGCTTATTTCCAAGATTTAAAACCGTAGTTTAAAAAAACCAGCTGCAAACACAGGAATATGCTAAGCAACATCAAACAGGAGCTGAGGACAACCCACCTTCTACCTATTTTTCCTAATATATATTCTTTAACTGGCATAGTCTAAAAATAATTGCTCAAGACAGCAGGATTATCTTGGCAAACCAGACCTCCCACTTTCGTAACAACATAAGTGGCAGTTTCAGAATGGGTGAAAAAAAAGGACAGGTCTGATTTTTTCCCACACCTTTCCAGCTTACAGCAGCTGATTTATGTTCTGACACACATATTTAAGAACATGTTTCTGCCTTGAATCATAGTAGGAAAAGCAACAAGGACGTTACAGTCAGGAATTTAAAAATACTTCAAGGAACACAAATATCCACAAATTAACCTCATTAAGATAATTTCCCGATAAGACCAATTCCACCCACACCATGAAAAATATGTAAAGGTAAGACACAGCTAGATCATTCCCAGCATATTTTACTTTAATTACTATAATGTTAGGGGTAGATTTTTATCTAAAAGCTACACATCTCTCCAGCAACAGATATTTTAAGATGGCACACATGTGGTTTAACTATATGCTGAAAGAGTCTCTTGCAGCCTGGTATATTCCAGGTTTCTTGAATCTTTATTCCCTCAATTTAGCACAGGGCCAAGAATTATGGAAGGAGCAAGGTGCTGATTGGAAACAAAAATCCTAATTAGGAATTTCCTCCACTGCTGAGGGGAAGAGGAGGATGAATCCCCATTAACCTCAACATGCAATAAGCTTACATAAACCATACAGGGTCAAAGTTTTCTCCAAGTAAAATCATTAGGATAAATTCAGTGGAGAACAGAATTTAAAATCTACTGAAAAGTTGTAAGGTTAAACATCACTTAGGATCGTAAGACACAATTTCTGAACTAATCCATCACACTAAGCCATAAATGAGAGTACCTGGATTCATATAACACACTAAATGAAAGGAAACAACATTCTGACTTAGAATGTTGTGTGAACCAGCCATTTTGCTGGATCCAATTTCAATTCTGCCAGTGGAAACAACCTGGAGCATTCATAACAATCCTGCTGATATTGAGAGAATCTGCCAACATATTCTTTACTTTTCCAGCTGTGCCATCCCAGAAGAGGAAAGAATCAACAAAAATAATCTTTCTATCCCTTTCCAGGCGTGGCCATCCATCCTGCTTCAAATAAGAAGCCTCCCACATATGGAATGAGCCACTCTACGTGATCAGAGGCTTATACTAGTTCAAACCTCAAATGATTTGATAAAATACAAAGATACAAGCTATGGCAAGAGACTTGCAAACTGTAATTACTGGTCTTAAGTACAAATTCAAGAATGTTACCTAATTTGGAAAACACAAGTAACGTGCAGGTTTGGTGGGAAATGGCAAGCAGATAATCAGGGAAGACATAATGCTGTTGTCTCTAATGGATAGCTCTTTGATTCGTAACAGAATCTGAAGTCCACTGGAGATGTACCTACCAGCTGCACAGGTCCAACCTGTTCAGGTATCATAGAAACCAGCACTGCCCACAGAAAAAGACTATCTCCACAGCCAAGGTAGGAGTGAAGAAAGATGAAAAATATAATCTGGCATGACCTCCACAAAACTTTCCCACAAGATTGCCTGTCACCAGACCAGAAAGAGTCAACAGAACCTAGCAAAAAGCCAAACTACAGTACTTCTTAACCTGCTATTCAGTGATGAGTCAGATATGACACCTGAGAGGACTTAGTCAGGACTTAGAAATGAGGAACAGACTAAAAGCTCAGGACAGAAAGCCTCTGTCCTGTTCAACACAATGCCTCACTTTCCTAGAAAAGATAAGCAAGCAGGGAAGGTAAGAATTCAGAGAATGGGACCTATCCTCATGGTGCCTGTGATTCCTCAAAATTTTCCTATTTAGTATCACTTTGTGAATGTTTTGTCACTTGTAAAGGTGCTGCCCGCTGCTAAGTATGTGTGGAAGTTGCTGAGACCAGAAGTGTTTTAGGTTTTCCAGTCCAATCCTAATATTTATTCAAAACCAATATAAGTTGGGGAAATATGTTTTGCTTTTGCAAGTTTTATGTCCACTACTTATCCTTTTCATGTTTTTAATCCTATGTCAGCTGCCCAGAGCTGCAATTTGTGAGCTGGGCAGCCATATAAATTACATAAATAAAAAAAACTTTTGTATGAGAAATCTGTAACAATTAAGCAGCATTTATTATACAGCAATATAATATACTTTGATGGCCAATTCTTTTCATTTTTTGACTTATTGGTCACTTAGTTACTACCATACAGGATTTTTTTTTTCTAGTCTTTTCTTTTCAAAAACAGTCATGTAGTTTATATTCTTGGAGGAAAACGTATGGTATGTTGTTGTCTCAACACCTGCTATACCTACTCAAAAGCTAAATGGTATTATCCATCCATCACATGGAATCATGAGGTGAAAACTTTTGGCTTGAACCAGGCATGTATTCTAAAACTAAAATTTACTTCCTGTTTCAGTTCCTATTTAGACAGAAATGTCCTGGCTCTTCCAGATCAACCACTGAGCTGCTGAGCTTGCCGCTCAGAAAGTCGGCGGTTCGAATCCGCATGACAGGGTGAGCTCCCGTTGCTAGTCCCAGCTCCTGCCAACCTAGCAGTTCGAAAACATGCAAATGTGAGTAGAGTAATAGGTACCGCTTCAGCGGGCAGGTAACAGCGTTCCATGTAGTCATGCCAGCCACATGACCACAGAAGTGTCTATGGACAAACGCCGGCTCTTCAGCTTTGAAACAGAGATGAGCACCGCCCCCTAGAGTCGGACGCGACTGGACTTAATGTCAAGGGAAACCTTTACCTTTACCAGAAGAAACTAATTC
Source organism: Candoia aspera (assembly GCF_035149785.1). Classification (NCBI taxonomy): domain Eukaryota; kingdom Metazoa; phylum Chordata; class Lepidosauria; order Squamata; family Candoiidae; genus Candoia; species Candoia aspera. The sequence goes on from NC_086154.1 coordinate 233,176,074, forward strand.
CTACCACATAAAATCAGTTTCATCTGGAATTACCCTAATATTACAAGCAGAGATCAGTAATGAAGAGAGGCTAGTGTTTCTGAAATTATCTGTAAACAAGGAAATCAAATTAATCCCAAAACTCAAATATGTTAATAAACAAGTTCCTCAGACTTGACATAATTTTGCCATGAACTCCGCAGAGAATTCAGGCATGTGAAACACACTCTAGATAAACATAGAAAAGCATGCTCATATATGTATTATAAGATCAAATCTTCCTCAATATATTTTTGGGCATGAAGAAAAAGCATACGGCTTAACAAATTTTATTTATTTATCTATCTATCAAATTTATTCCCCGCCCATCTCATTCAGAGAGCAACTGAATGAGATGGGCAGGTTACATAAAACAGAAGTAAAACATTAATTAAAATACAATAAAATCAATATTGATAAATAATGAATTCCATATATACAGAGTAGCACTAGGTTAAATATATAACAGGCTTGTATGCTAGTTGTTTAATCAAGGATCCTATAATTGTAACTGTATTTCAGGCATATCATAGCTGGGCTGCAAAATGCACATAACCATTAGATGGCAGCAAAAAGGTACAAATGCTCTTTGCTGCCATCTAATGGTTATCTCAATTTCTGCAGCACAGCCATGATATGGCTACTGTACCTGGCTTAACATATAAATTAAAATCTTAAAATAATTTCCTAAGAGTTAAAAGATTCCTCTGACTAAGCCAGCTTTTGCCAATCTGGCACCCCTTTATATTTGTAAGGACCAAAACACCCAAATTCCAAACAGCATGGCCATTTACAGAGAAGAACCTCAGCCATGTGAACTGCTTAAATTCACCTGGCTATGTTATTCTCATTTAAAAAAAAAAGATTTGAAATACTGTAAAACTAGTCTTAAGTTTCTTTTCTGAACAACCCCCTCACACACACACACTTTCTAGGTAAGATTCTTAGCAAAGTATGAGGTTGTAGATGCTAATCCAAACATACCTTCTCTTAAAATAAGGCTGCAAATTCAGAAATATTCAGGCCTAGGTGATGACCTGGATTAAAAGTTTTATCTTTTGCATTCTTCTAACACAAGATGAAAATACACTCTTAACACAGATAAATCATTAATTATGTAGTAATCTCTTCAAAAATCTGTATCTTTCCCAATATGTGCTCAGGCAATTTTATCCAAATGGCTCAAAGACTATGGCAAAAACTATTATTAAGACTTTTAATTGTACAATTGACTGACTGCCTCCCATTTAGTTGTATGCTAATAACACCCTTTACATAAACTCATTATTCAGACATTTTTGGGTCCCACAACCCATCAAATACAGTTCATTCTAAACTTTCTGCTATCACTGCAAACTGTGTAAATATGGACTAGATGATCTGAACAGCCACTTCCAGTGCTGTAATGCTAGGCCATAATTACAACACCAAACAAGCCATCAAATAAAGGCAATGCCATTCAGATAATTTACCTTATAAAACTAACACCTAAACTGTATATCTAGAATACACTGGAATTAACAGTTCAGCCATATACCCAGGGAAGTAAGTGGGATTTATTCACTGAGGTAAAGGTACATACATAAGGACTGCAGTCTGAAATACTGCATTACTAGGAATTCAGTAGGAAGCACACTGGACCAATTACAGAACTGATGGATCCTGCTCTGAATATAGTATTTTCTTTCCACACATCTTAGAACAGAAGAAATGGCTTGGTGAGACCTTATCCTCAACCTGTTTCCAACATCTATCTATCAAAAGCTTTGCACAAGTCTATCCTTCATTATTTGTTCTTCAACATCTGGAATTCCAATCTATACCACTGATGAATTTGGAAGCTTTACTTTGTTCGCAAACTAAACGGACAGTTTGGCCAAGTCAATGGAAATAACCAAAAAACTGACTATAACCATCATTTCTTTGTTCGAGGAGAGACATAAAAACGTATTACTGGAATGTTATCTTCCACTATTCCGAATTCAGATGGCTGTTCTGAAAATTATTCAGGAATATACATGCACATACACAGGTGTAAGCACAATCAAACTTGTAAATTTCATAGTTCTTGTATCTTAAAAATCTTTTTGGCAGCTAGTCCAAAAAATTGTATCTTTTTAGTATTTTTCTGTTTTTCAATGCAGTAATACGCTACTAAATTATGAAAAAACACCTCGGGAGTAAATCTTTTACTTCCTTTGTGTAGTCGGCTCTGACTTCAAAAGAGCTATATGAGGGGTGGACTCAGTTACTAAGCAAATGCTGATAAGCTTATCATACTTTACCACACATATAGTTAGGCAAAGAATCTGCTGTTTATTTTGCTAATTTTGGTTTATGCAGTGATCTTCTTTCCATTACTATAATTAATGGATTTCTATTTACTAGAAACAGTTGGATGAGCAATAGTCCATTAACATAAACCTAAGTTTTTTTTAAAAAAAAAAGAAAGAAAATTACTATCTTCTGATGTCCCCTAGTTTCCTTTATTCCATAACATTATACAGATATTAGATCCCACCTTCTCTCATTTTTATTTCTTTTTTAAGCTGGTAAATTTAAGCTTCCATTTTTTTTAATTTTAGAGAAGAAAGGAGTAAATGTGTGTTCAAAGGAAGACAGAATTTCCCTTCACGTTTCAACACATCTCGTTTTAAATTCTGCCGTTCTGCGGACCAAACGGTGCTCGAGCTGAAGCCTGAGATTTTGAACAGGCATAGCCCGGACCCCCTTTTTTTTCCTCTGCTTTTCGCGCACATTCTGCAACTACGCGGAAGAGCAGCGACCCACGTGCGCCCCTCTCCTCAAAATACAAAAGCTCCGTCAACGGCTGCCTCACGCTTCCCTTTGCTTTGAAGTGGAGGGAAAAAAAGTCAGTCAGCCCCGAGAAAGGAAGGAAGCAATCAGCACACCCTCTGACCCTCCCTCTTCCTGTGGGGAAAGGAGCAAATGTGCCCTGGCCGGAGGTGCTCCGACCCAGCTCTCTAGGCGGCAACAGTACTAAAACTCGCGAGGGAGCTTTCTCGCAACACACACACAGCGTAAAAAACCGGAGGCCAAGGTCGACCTGAGAGTTCAGGAAATCAAGCAGGCTTAGAAGTTGCGCCTTCTGACCCCGCACCTCTTGGCGGAAAATAGTTTCGGTGCCTCGCTCAGCGTTAAACTCCGTGCAGGGTCCAAACCGTCCCTGCGCGACCCGTTACAGATCTCGGGACTGAAAACAAAACCGCTTTCAGTCCTCACGCTACAACCCTCTCCTCGGTAACACAGTAGAGTAAGTCGCGCTGAATTCAGCAGCAATTACTTCGCAGCCAAAACGCAGCCAGCCGAGGCGCGACTCGAGCAGCAGACGAGACAGCGTCCTCCTCCCCCCACCCCACCCCACCCCACCCCACCCCACCCCACCCGCAAAGAACGGCAACCGTCGCCCACCGAGCCGGCTGAGGCTTCCCCCGCCATGGCGTAAGCCGGCTCACGCGGCAACAAGTCGGCGCGCGAGGGTTCAACTTACAGCCGCCGCTTCCTCCGGCGCTCGCGTCCTGCCTCCGGGGAGCCGTGCAGTTCACGGCATGGGAGCCGAGCCCGGTCTTTCGCCGCTAGCGTTTCAGCGGGCGCCTCTCCGTGCCCTTCGCCCGTCTCCTGCGGAAACCGAGAGTGTCCGCCTCCCCTCTCAGCGGCAAGAGGCGCCGCGCGGTCCTGCCTCGGCGGCTGCCCGCTCACCTCCGCACGCTTGCACGAAGTGGAGCGACGGCGGTGGCGCGGCTACTGCTGCAAAGAAGGCGGGCAGAGCCGAGGAGGAGGGGCGCCGCTCCTCCTCTGGCCTCGGCGAGCGCGAGGCAGAGAGTATATGGGCCTGCCGGCGGGGCGGGTCAAAGATGCAAAGAGTGAATGACACGCGGGAGGCGGGGAGGAAGCCGGGCGGGGCCGGGCTGCTGAAAGGCTGGCTGAACGTCGGCCGGGAATCACCCGGGGGAGAGGAAGGGGGAAGAGGCGCTTCCTTTCCTGTCGCTCGGAAGCGGCGTCGGTGTGGGGGAGCCTCCGGGCTCTGGGTCTTCACACCGGCCCGCGGGCGTTCTACAGATTTCTGTGTGGGAGACGGATGGGCAGAAGCGCCCAGGTTCTTTCGCGCAGGTGAGTCTGTTGCAGTTAAGCACGCAGACATTATTGGACGCGTTCCCCGACGTGGTATCTTTTAGATGCATTAAACTACATCCTAGCTGGGGGTGATGGTAGTTGTAGACCAACACACAATTGGAGGGCACCAGCTTTGGAAAGAATCGTACAGAATGATAGTGAAAAAGATGCACACACACACACACTACTTTCAGTTAGGTTCCATAGCAAAGCAAAAAAGAAAGAAATGCAATACAATTAAAAAATAACTTAAGAAAGGCAATCCCAAAGTTGAAATTAGGCACCGATCACTGGAAAAGCCAATTCCAGCTGCCAGAAAAGGGAGGTAAAGATTACTATTGTGAGTGTATCTATATGTTACTGTATTCATGCAAAGACCATTATAGCTTCCAGTGAATTTAACTTTTAGAAAGAATAGGTCAAAAATAAAAATAGGGGACTCTAGAACTCCTGCTGCTTCTAAGCAAGCAACATACTGTCTGCAAATGATAGGAACTGGAGATTTCCTACTCTTGTTCTTCAACAAGATGTTGGCCATTCAGTCCTCATCAGGTTCCCTATAAGCTATTCATAAAGAAAGGGCAGCGGGAATTAGAGTAAACTTGGCATAAGAAACAGCACCTGGAGGGTATCACATGTCATGTTAAACCATGTTTCCTTTAACCATGTTTTTAACAAGCCCTAATCAGCTCCACATAGAATGCTAAGCCACAAACCATGCCTTCCAAATCATAGTGACAGTAAACCAAAAGTAGCCAGCCAACATTACAGCTTAGTGAAAGAGTGCACAAACTTTAGAGCATAGAGGCCACATGTTTTCACTGTGCCATACTCAAGAACCACAAAGAGTATGGCCAGTGACATGACTTTACTGGAGTAGGATGGCTGAAATTTTTGTATCTGATTTTTATTTTGTGTTCTATAGGATTGGGGAAGTTCTAAAGGCAAAATGGATGCTTTAAGATTTGTAAAACAGTATAATTAGTTACTTTTTTCCATTGGTGGCTATAAAACTGACAGCTAACACAACATTTGAAGCTCAAACAAACCACATCATTATAATTACCCCGTTGGTAAGGGAATTCCACTTGGCAGGGTCCAGAAGGCGAGCCTTCTCTGTAGTGGCGCCCGCCCTTTGGAACATTCTACCCCCTGAGGTGAGGCAGGCCCCTTCGCTCCCGACCTTCCGGAAGGGTTTGAAGACCTGGTTCTGCTGCCTCACCTGGGATGGGAAGGGCAATAGCTCTTCCTGGGGGTGGCTGGTGTCATAAAGTCCTCCCTACCAAATGTAAACTTTGCCACTTGGATTTTATATTTATATTTATTATTTTTATTATGTCAGTTGTTTGTTTTGTAATTTATGCACTGATGGATTTAAATGGTCAATTTTATTGTAAACTGCCCAGAGTCCCCCTTTTTGGGGGGAGATGGGCAGTGATAGAAATTTGAATAATAAATAAATAAATAAATAGTTGTTGTTGTCATTGCTAGTACTATTAAATTATATATATTGCCAATTATCAAGACCTAGAGCACAGTGTGAACCCAACCATTGGGTCTTGTAAACTATGGTTTATAGCTTAGCAAGTTCTGTGTTCTAGGTGATTCTGGTTTATTCAATAAGCAGTGATTAAAACCATGACTATTGTGTGAACTCAGGCATAGAGAAGAATAAGTAAGATGATCAGGGGAAGTGTATATTTTTGTGCACTTACCATATTTTAGCATGTTATACCATATTATTCCAAACTTCTAAAAGAATAATTGGTCAAAAGAATCAAGCTGTTTTAGGTGACAGATGACCCAGACTTTTGCTAATAGCTGAATGTGCTTTCTGGATTATCAATAATCTAAACATATGGTTGGATTAGATCCTATCAGTCCTTTCCCACCCTCTTACCAAATTGACACATGGGAGTTCAGCACATCTTTCAAGCTAGAGTTTTGATAAAAGAGAAAAGTCCCAATATACTTATATTGGCCCATCAGCAATCTACATCCTACACAGTTTTCAAGAAAGCTGTTGCTTTGTAGTCCGTGATTGACAAAACACTGCTAAAGTACTTAGGGTGTTGGATGCAGATGCTTTCCCTTCTCCCTTATGTCTGCTGGGAGACTGTGAATCGCCTGGAGTTTAAAAATAGCCCTACAGGAAGCAAAAGGAGACTGTCTAAATTTCTCCCAAGAGGAAGTTCATAATTTCACTTGGCTGTTTGGCAAGACTTTCCTTTTCTTACTAAGAAAAGGAAACCTTACTGGATCATAAAACTAGAGAGGAAAATAGTATCTATGACCCTTGAGTTCTCTTTTTTTTCCAGCTACAATTTAAAATATAGAAACCACAACAGGAGTTTGGATCAACTAGGAGATCCAAAGACTTAGTATACTTTGTGGGGGCGGGGGGGAGAAAGAATTCCTATAATTAATAAACTATAATATATTAAATAAGTTGACTGACCCAAGTAGTAAAAAAAAAAGACAAGAAAAGATGTATTGCCTTAAAGAGGAAAGAGAGAGATAACAATGTTACATTACAGAGCCTGCACACTTTTAAAAAAATGAGTATGGAAATCTAATATTAAAACGTTCCATTGATGTGTTCAAATTCACTTCAGTTGCCATGGTAATAAATAATCTCAAATCAATCTCAGTTATGGATCTGGCTGCTGGGTGTACTATAATAGTAGGAACCAGAACATTATCAAAATCTCTAGATACTCCTCTGTGCTAAAGCTCTATTACATTCAACTTAAATTAGACCATGTTTGTGGCTTTCCTGGGCAGTGATGAAAAACCAATCCCTAATTTAGATAGTGCTGCTTGGTACAGATGTCTTCAATTTAGCACCATAAATATTCCCATTGTTTTAAATGGTAGGATTTGTAAAAGGGTAATCATCAGTCGTCTTTTGCACAGGACATTTGAAGGAGTGCCAGAAAACAACCCCGTTTAGAAATTTCTGCTGTTCGAAGGGCCGTGCAGTCCTGATTCAAACAAAAAGAATCATAAGAATTGAGAGTGTGGGCTTCAAAGCTACCCATAAACAGTTGGCACCTCTATCGAGCAGGGACACAGGTTACCTCTTTAATAAGAGAACTGTAATAAAGGATTGCTCTAATTTGCCATTTTTAAAAGCAAGAATTGTCCTTGTATATCAAGATACACTAAAGCAAATAAACACATAAATGAAATCCATATGTATTCTTAGTGGAACTTTTTTCCAAATAACTTAAGAGTACTTCTATATATCATTTTAAAAATGTAATGTATTGAAATCAAATGTATTTTTTATCAAATCAGTCCAGCAGTACTATGCTGCTCACTCCACTCACCAGCATCACGCAAATGAAGTTGAATATTATTGCTTGCTTGTTTTCCTTTCCTTTTGCTTTCCGACATATCTACCAGTAATAGATAGTGAAAGGCTTTCGGGAAGTTCTGAATATATTGTGCATTTATCTTACAAAAGCTTTCTTTAAAGCTGGACACTTCTGATTTACATGTACAGTTCTATATAGACTGGGTAGACCTGCAATCCTTAGGACAAGCAAACTAATCAGTCCTTGTCTCTGTAACAAATGCATCAAAGTAATATGGCACAACATAGCTTATGTTTTCAATGCCACTGAGTATGTTCTGCGGTTTTTTTCATATTCAAATACTTTAACAGTGTTACATTGTGAAATTGCAAAATAAAATGAGTTTATTAAGAACCTTCAAATATAAGTTTGTTTCTTGCAAAAGTTTGAAGTAAAATCTAGAATAGATCTTAAAGCATATTTTCTCAAACTTGAACAGATCTCACAAGAGATAAGGGGAAAAAATTAAATAACTTTAATATATAAATTTGCATAAATAAATTACAACAAGCACAAGTTTAATTTTACTGCCAGTTTTCTATCTCTAGAGCTTTGCTTCTTGATTAAGGATTCCAGGAAATTGGGTATTTTTTATTATTTTTTAACCAACAACTTATTTTTTTAACCAACAAGTTCCATGGCCTGAACAATTTTGAAAATCCCTACCTTAGATCATCAGAAGCACCCAAGGGGATTCAACTCAACACACCACAAAGCCCAACACCCTCCTTTCCTATTTATATATCTCAGTAAATTCTTTTAGACTGCTTCAGTGGCATCCACAGGCTCTTACTGTTTTTGTCAGAATGATAAAAGCAACATTGCATAGCAAGCTCTGCCCCTTTTGGGTGTGCATGCAACACTGGGACACACACAGAGGGCATGGGACTTACACCGCAATACTATGACACACTTGCGTCTCTTTGACTCCCTTGTCCCCCACCTCCAGGAACAGTATGGACCGTTTCCATGCCATGGTTGTGATTGAACATTTATTTATTTTATTTATTACAATTCTTTGCCACCCATTTTGCATACAATGACTCTGGGCGGCTTTAGGCTTCATGTTAAATATAGTCAGAATGTTGAGAGTTCATATAATAGGCGCTTCTAGCAATGCAGACTTCTAGAGCTTATTTTAGGTAAATGCACTTAGAGTTGATTTGAAGACTAATCTACTCTGCCTCTGCCAAGGTAAAACTTACATAGTGGAAGAGTTTACAGAAGGTTTTGGTTCTTTCACCAGAAGCATTAACTGGATATGGATAAGAAATGGAAGGAAATGTAAGTACTCCACCTCCAAGTTGCAGGGTGAAATTGTCCAGAACACAAGAAAGAATAAGCCCACAAGGACTTCTTGTGAGAAAGTGATGTTAGCAGTTGATTTTATTTTGACCATACTGGAGACAGGCTTCTTTCAGAGCTATATTTGTCTGAGACCTAGGCCATCTTGCATGTGCCTACCCATTGTTCCTTTGTTCCTGGAACTAATCCTTTTCTCTCAGCCTAACACCTACCCATGTTTTCTTTGCTGTTGTATGTTCTCAGTAAATTCTAAATGCTACACTAAACACTAAATGCTACACTAAACAGACATTTTCTTCCATACACTCACTACTTGTTCTCTGAAGCCATGTTGAAATCTTCAGAAGTTTGTTTGTTTTTGCTGCACAGTTGACCTTTTTAGCCCTAAATATGTAAAGTACTCACGACGATTAGACATCTGAAAATATACTATAACTCTAGAGAGGGAGCAGGGTTTGATTACAGACCCGGTCATACCAAAATGCAGTCTCTTGTAAACATGAATTTGTTTTTATAATGTGCAGAAAGGCCCCTTTGCATCCTTAAACTGTACTCTTGTCTCATGACAATAAGCTTATAGAAATTTAACAATTAAAGATTTCTAAACAATTGAAATATTCCTTAGATGCCTGAGTCTTACAATAATCAGGCAACGTTATCGCAGTCTGGCTCTGGATAAAACCAATAATGACAAGTTACAGGACTGAATCAGTGCAGGGCAGACATGATTCAGAAGTATGATTCTACAGTCTGGGAATTGTCTAGCTAATTCAGTGGAAAGCGTTTCTGCTAGCTTTTTCTCTTCCCTTCTCTTTTTTCATTTCTTTCAAACTGCTTTGTAGCGTTGTCCTACCAATTCAGGTATCAAGTGGTGAATATGATAATATCATCATACCAGATCACTAATCCAACTTGACTTGAGGCCTAAGAGATCAAGCGATGCTGCATATCTATTATCAAAAAGGAAAAAAAAATGAGATCTTTATTAATGGAAGCTTGTTTTTTAAAAGCCAGGTATCTCTGCCTGAGATCTTGTGAGATTTGCTGTCACTATTCAAAAGCAGTTTTAAAGAACAAGCAACACATTCAGCAAGTTGGTAGCTCAACACAGAGAATATATTGATGCTGTTAAGGTATGAGAGACAAGAGATTTAGATGACATGGTCTCTGAAAAAAATTATTAGCCCTTTGAAATTGCCAGGTAGTAGGGACAGCTGATATGAGAGACGAAGCACCATAGTAATCTGGAATATTGATCCCAAGGACAATAATAGTAGAACTTACGTCCTAAATATATATGTATAAATGCCTGGTTCACATGGTAATTTTAGTGTAATAAGCAGAAATAAATTTTGGTACACCTCCACTGATGGTGCCAGAACCTTGGAAAAACATCAGCAATCTACTATTCATCAAAAACTCTGGCAAAACTTGCTGAGCCATCTAACTTTTCTATGTATTAGATGTGAACTTTCCAGAGAAAGTGTTTGGAAAAAGAATTAAAGATTTTGCAATTTTAAAAAGTCAATAAAGTTTTCAAATAACTTAACCTTTTATAAAATGTTTGGAGCCAGCTTTATTCATTCTTTAAAAAAAAAAAGCAAGCATTGTGTTTGTCATGACACTTCTGTAAGGATCCTTGCCAGAGGACAAGGATGAACTGTTGAATAAGATGCATTCCATGACAATATTACAAGTAGACCAGGGACTCAAGGCAGGGGGAAAGAAGCTGAAGTGTGCCAAGCCCTAAGACCCCCAAATGCAATGCATGCCTAAATAATAGGTCTCCCTGGGAGTAAGGACTTATTGTAGAATAAAAGCACAGTGCTCTTCATCCATTTTTAAAATGACTTGTCTTCCTTTTTTTACATGCTGCATTTAGCAACTTTAGGAAATTATGCATTTGAGGGCAAAAGCCATACTACTAAGAACTTCAATAATGTGTTCAGTCAAGAGAATAGCACCATCTATAAATGTTGCTGTCAATTACACATAATACACCCACCAAAATTTGGGTTATTGGCATAGATTAAATGGCTGGCATATTTTATCAGCCAGAAATAAGATGTAAAGTTGGTACCTCACATGTCCATTTCTCACTGTTCATTTTCATTTATTAGTAACAATTTGAAACTGCTGACTCATAAGAATATTCATTATTGGTTGTAGCTAAATAGTTTTACAGTTTTGACCATCATAGTTGTGTTTTAAGTTTTTATTAGAAGTAGCAAATTTAAGTCTCTTAACTGCTTCGCACATTTAGCTACTGGGGCTTTGAAAGGCTTTGTAATATAATCAATAAAACACATCTATACTGTCTATTGATCTGAATCTATGAAACTCTGTGACCTTCATAGAACTGAAAGTTTGGTTTGGTTTTGGAAACCAGATTGTTGATTTTAGTTTAATGTACAAATCCAATGGCCACTAAAACAAAGTGTTGCTATTTTACATTTGTATACATTTGGTAATATGCAGACCTTCAGAGCATGTCCAGACTTGTCCACACCTGAAAGAAAAGATCTGTAGGGAGCAAATGTGTGCATACTGGTGTAATTAAAGGACTCAATTCAAAGCTGTTTGGGAAATGACAACAGTACAGCCTGCTCTTTATAATGGGGAAGGTATTTGATCACTGAAGAGGTGATACTTAAATACAGACAGAAAGCAATGGTTACATAAGACCGTGTGAAAATCTGTGTTTAGATAGATGTCCTATTATTGTCTCCCATTACATAAAATGATAGGTTTTGTTGTCTGGAGTCAGTCATAAACCATTTATTGAAATCCAGGATTTGCATGTGTACAAAACCCATCGCCAGACTTTTTCCTTAAGGGCCAAGTGAAGTTACATATACGAAACATATGACATTACTGTGCATATATAAAACATTGATTCAGCTAGGAGGGAGGGATGGAGCAAGGAAGGATCACTTGGTTCGGTTCGTGTTCAAAATTGGGGTGCTAAGCACATTTTTCTTCATCAGTAAACTGTGTGTGTGTGTGTATAAATAAATAAAATATCCAGTGAGAGCAAAAGAGCTATAATGGTAATCTGGAAAATGAAAGCAGGAAAAGTGTTATATACCTTTGCTCATTTGTCCTTCCATTCTCAACTGCAGTCTCACAATTATATATATTTTCTTTTTTCTTTTCTTTTTTTTTAAAAAGAAACAATGCTACATAGACATTGTATTCTTCCACCTCTAGCGGGTAGACTCTACATATAGATCTTTTTGGACAAATATATCCTAGATATGATTTCTATTTCACCATTACACAAGGAATGTTTTCTCATAAAGCATTTATTATGTGATTACTCTGCCTCAAATACTAAATTTTACAAATGTTCCAGAGAATATTGTCTTTCTTTTGCCATCCTGCCATGTTTTTCCCAGTATGAAAGGCAGAAAAGCTTTCTGCATTTTGAGTGACACCTCTAAGATCAACCATCTGTAATAGAGATAGGGAATGGTGGTATCCATTTTCTGAATGGGCAAGCCTTTCCATAGCAAAATATTGTTTGAGTACCTCCGACATGCTTTTAAACATTCAAATATGCCTATAAATATTGCAGACCTCTCTCTGAGTGGCAGGAGGGTTTGAGGTTCCAATCAGACATTTGCTATCTAATCCTTCTGCCTGTAGATGGTGAGGTTTGAGCTTGGCCTTTTATCTGAACAATATGGTAGCACAAACAAAAAATAAGTCATTCCAAACTTATCCACTAGTTTCAGGCACTGGTGATTCTCCATCTTGCACACAGTTTATGACAGCAGGAACTGAACTAGTCCATTTTGAGTGACACGTAGAGCACTGCTATCAGGCCTAGAAAATACAGATTAAAATCCATACTTAATTTGCTAGTGAGTCTTTAAAGAAACAGAAGCATATTTCTAGGTCAAAATACCACTAGTAAAATTAGGTTGTATCACTGAGCTATTATGAGAATGAAAGAAATTTATTGGGAAAAACCTTTGTACAATAAAAACATGATAAAAGTGATTTTTAATACATCTCCATGAGAGTATTAGCTTGAATATTATCTATGCACATTTACTGTAGAACAACAATTCTTTACACCATTACAATAATACTTATTGTAAGCAATAACACCAATGATGTTACCTAGTTGGGTAATGAAATATCTGCAAGCAAACAGCCGAGCTCAGAGGGCACCAAGAACTCCACAATAATACTTTTGCCCTTGTGTTCCTTCATCATAAACAAGTTATAAAATGAGTTATGGCCCAGCCATGCATTATTACGAATATGCATTAAAATACGCATTTGGGATTCAGGTAAGGCTTCCTTCCCTTCCTTCCTCACAGATTCTGAACATAAAGAAGAGAAATATTTATTCTTCTCATTTTACAAAATACGTCATGAAGTATAAATACTCTCCCAATATCCAAGTGTGAGAACTAACGTAGGACATCTTACTGTCTAAGGCAGTGCTTCTCAACTTAAGCAAACAGCGGTCTAAAACCGCTGTTTAATGTTTAATGATGTATATGGAGCTTGTGGATAAGCTGGGATGGCAGGAAGGTGGCGTAGCTTGGTGACACAGATGGGAGGAGGGAATAATTAGCAGTCAGTGACTCAGCATGTGAATATAGAGGTGCTGCTGGAGAAACTTACTGAATGAGCTGACTGAAGCCACAAGGTTTAATTAAAATCTTAAATGGCTGTAGATGCCTCTTGAACTCTCATCCCATTCGCATCCAAAATCAACTGAGTTCAGTATCAGCTTAAAATTAAGGCTTAATTTAGGTGACAGGGAGAAGGCCATGGAGACAAAGAGTCCTGTCCTCCTATTGCTTGCTGCCAATTATTGACTGCTACATGAGACAGCCTGTTCTGCCTAATGTTCTGCCTAACCCAGTCTTGCCAAACATGAGAAATGGTTAAAACAGTTTTGTACCTTGCACCTCAGCTGTTTTCAAAATTCAGAGTAGAATTATTATCAGAAAGAAGGTGTAAAACTAATTTCCAGTGGATGTATAGATGCTTGCTAAGGACAGATTGATTAGTTGATTACAGTGTGTGCCATCAACTCATTTTCAACTCCTAGGGATCACATAGATAAATTTTGTCCATGATGATCCATCCCTAAGCCTGTTCTTTCAAGTCTCCCAACTCATCACCACCATAACTGGGACCATCCACCTTGCTGCTGGTCATCTCTTCTTCTCTTTCCTTCCACCTTTCCCAGCATTAGAGCCTTCTCCAGAGAGGTGGGTCTTCGCACAATGTGTCCAAAGTAGGATAATTTGAGCCTGGTCATTTGTATCTTGAGTGAGAATGCTGGGTTGATTTGTTCAATGACCCATCGATTTGTTTTCTTGGCCGTCCACAGTATTCTCAGGAGTCTTCTCCAACACCAAAGTTCAAAGGCATCAATACTTTTCCTATCCTGTAAAGACAGAGAGATGCCTTTAAATTATGACATAATCATCATCATCATCATCACACCAGGTGCCATACCAAAAAGCCTTGGATGACACTTAGAAGATCTGTGCATTGACAAAATTTCCATCTCAATTACAAAAGGCCACACTGCTTGGATCTGCACATATACTATGCCAATACAACATCCTAGGTTCTTGGGAAAAACTTGATGCAAATGAAGGCCAACACCAGCTAAAGAACTGGCAGTTGTGATTTCACATTGTTGTATATTTAGTAATAATAAATAATAATAATAATATATTAAATTTTTATGCTGCCTGACTCCCAATGACTCTGGGAGGCTTACTGTCATTGAAACATTTAAAAACAAGAACAATTAAAAAAAACCAGACACACACACACATGAAAAACAGCACAAGGCAGAACAGCAATGGCAAAGAAAATAAACCCAGAAGGGAACAGAAAAAAAGAAAGGGGCATCAGTCATCCTCTCCAAGGGCCTAAGCAAAGAACCAGGTGTTTATGGCCCTTCAAAACACCAGCAGGATGGGAGCCATTCAAATCTCAGGGGGAACTTCATTCCAGAGGGCAGGTGCTGCTACAGGGACGCATATATGTAATCTAAGTAAGCAGAGAACACAGTTGTGTTTATTTTTTGGCCTTGCAGCAATGTTACTAAAAATATAAGGCTGTACTTCAGATTTTTTTTTTTACAAAACAAGAGCGCCCTCTAGTGCTTTTAAAGTGGATTAAAAACAGCAAGTATGAGTGGCAATATAGAATTGTCCTTGTCCCTAATCAAAATATTTAGCAGTCAGACAAAGATTCAGGAATTGGTGCAAAGTGACATGCAGTTTCAGGTAATAATCACAGAGAATTTGAGGTTGTATATTATTCTTATTTATACCAATGCTACAAATTCCATCAGCATGTCTCTTCCGCTGGGGAGCACAGGCACCGATGAAATAAATTTCTGCATGAAGTGGACTAAAGTTTCTGAACCAGGTCCCTATTGCTGCCGCCAGTAATTAGCAGGTTATTCTAGTGATATCCTAAAAGGCATAATCAGCTGTGTTATGAGTGTCAAACCTCTGTTTATAAAATATCAGCCAGAGAGTTACTTGTTTTTTAGATCAGGGTTCCACAACTTTTACCACAGCCAGGTAAATTTGGCCTTTCAAAAAAAGCTGCACTCAAACAAGTCAGGATAAAGAAGTGCAGACTCAGAACAAAAGCTACATTTAATTCAATTCAGTTAATTAAGTATAATTAAGAGGATTAACCACAATGAATGATTTTTGCCCCTTTCATCATATTTAAAATTATGATTTAGCAGAAATATTTAGAGCAGTGTCCAAAAGCTCATTGTCATTATGATATATCACTACAGGGATGGCTGAATGATCACCCTATAAACTGTTAGTATGAAAATACTTAATAGGGTAGTTTGGGATACAAATTAAACCTGTCATACTTCCATCATCATTCTTCCTTTGTGTCCTTTCACCTTTATTCTGAATTAACAGGGATGTTGTCTTGCAATATCATCCAGGATTCATCTGAACCTGAAGACAATGAAATGGACAGAGCTCTGTGGGATGAACATTATCATGTGTGGGCTGGATCCCTACCTCTCCTGGCTCATTTGTGCAGAGAAGGGATAAGGGGCTACTTCTGAGAAGTGGTGAACAGTGCTTGAGAGAGGGAGTGGCTTGCCTTGAAAGAGACAGTGGAGCGCCCCTTTCTTCAAAGGCCATCACATGAACCAGTCAACACAGAAGTCATCTTCACCTACATTCCCTTTTTAAGAAAAGTGTTGCATATGGTGCCACAGAACTACAAGGATCCCTGGATGAAGCAGATTATCTTGATTCCTTTTAGTCAGGATTCAAGCCTGAGCATGAAATTGCATTGGTTGCTTTTGTGGATGACGTTACAGAACTTAGAATCATAAGATCACAGAGTTGGAAGGGACATTGCAGGTCTCTAGTACAACCCCCTGCCCAGGGCAGGAGTCCTCATACCATTCCAGACATGGCTGTCGAAACATTTGAAAACCTCCATTGATGGAGGACTTCCAGGGGAGGTATGGTGAACTGAAGATGGCTCTGCAAAAGCAGAGCCAAGGACCATGGCAAAGATCAAGGAACCAGTGAATAGACCAGTTCCTTGGAACCTCTTCGGATAAAGAGAGGACAAGAAATCTCCATGTGTTCCAGATGGCTGCTTCTCACGAGGAGACCACAGGACAGCAGTTTTCCATGGGTTTGAGCACGGTAGATGATGGGATCAGCCAGCTTGTTCATAACCATGGCAGAGACTTTTGAGGACACGTAAGTTTGCAAATCTCACTTTCTAATCACTTTCAGAAATCACTCATTAACTACTGCTAAGCTATTGGAGATCTTTGGAACAACAAGTTTGAAAACACTGTGTGAGTCTGCCTTCAATTCTGAATGAAATAAAATTTAAATCATAAGCTTAAGAATTTAAAGAATCTGAAAAAGCCAAATAATATTTTGATCTTAGAAGGTTATAAATGGACGAAGGGTCCAGATAAAATTGTAATATTGAAACTTTTATAATAAGATTTTGGAATTAATTATAAAGAACAAACAGCTTCTCGTGGGAAACAGATTCTGTTTTGGTTTTTACAAGATAAGCAATTTCATGATTTCAAAAACTGGACATTAGAGGGGACTAAAGTTTTTGGATAGAGGAAAGATTTACGAACCTGTAAAATGTTGCAGAATGTTATAACAATGAAAATACTGAAGAAGACTTTTAAGAATGGAATGAGAAAATAGTAGCCACAATATCAACAATATTAGTAATGATGTCTGCTTCTATGGACAAACCATGTCCAAAAGGTGTTATTGAAGAAATGACAGATGTAAAACAAATTTTATCTGATAAGATAGGGATGGTATTGAAAGTGGATTTATACCTGACAGGCTAAAAGAATGGCTTAGAAAATGATGTTTCACTGGATCCACAAAAGAAATGGGCTGAGTCTTTAAAATTTAAAAGGGAAATATAAATGACAAATCAAGAGAATAACCTGGATAATTTTTTCCTACTGGATTTACAAAAGAGGCTTGTTAAAGTCTTGAAGAACTCTTTGTGATGGGACAAAGAAGAAATGAAGATAAATCAAATCTGATAACATATTTGAATGAACTAAAAATTAAAACTCTGACAAAAATAGAAAGCAATTAACCATATCTTGGTTGTTAATATGAGAGTGGAGAACAGCAGTCAAAAATTAAGACCTTCAGAGTGGCTCTTTAAATGTTCTATTCACAAAGCCCTATGGAGATCTTTAAAGTAGAGATTTTGCAGGTCTTTGTGCAAAGTTCTTATCTTGAGGATAAAATGAGAAAGACTGAAAAAAAATAAATATGAAGATGTAATTATTTTATACAGCAGTAAATATAACAGAACACAGGCCTATCCTGGGCATGAACCCTATACAGTTAAAAGTAGGTGGGGATTAGCTTTACTGGAATAGTCCATGAAAATATATAAACTCCATTCACTCAACTTTGCCAGCTCACCATAAACGTAGAGTTAAATTTTGCCAATTCTCTCCTAGCAGACAGATTCGTTGTTCGAAGATTTATATGTGACATACTGACATCTTCTAATTACTCCATTCTGAGTTATTAAAATATACCTTACATTTTAGCTGCAATAAAATGTATGAGTGAACATGCCTCTTTTCTTCATAATACAAAATACCACATCTGGTCCATAAAAATGTGGATTACAGAGCATTTGTATGGATGCCAGACATTCCTAACAGAGTGCTGTTTTCTCCATGTAACCTAGTTTTCCAGATATTTTATTGCTTGTGGCTGAGCAATTGATTAAAGTTCATTTATTTGAAGAAATTAGGGGTAAGCTTATGCTACAGGAAACAGTTAACTGTTGTATGATGAAGACACTCATTTAATTTATTCACATTGTATTAATTGCTTATAAATTCAGAACCATTGGTTGCAGATAACATTTCCAGATTGCTTGCTTCTCAGAAAAATGTAACTCTTGTACCTGTAATAATTTATATTTAGGAATAGTAAGTTTTAGGATCTTTATGTGAGCTTATAACTGAACTTGGTTTATGTAATCCTTTTCCTATTCATCTCAGTTTAGTGCAACATTCATACAGTATATACACAGGTAGTCCTTGGGTTACAACCATTCATTCAGTGACTGTTCATAGTTCCAACTGTTGCAGCATCCCCACAGTCACATGATCATGATCTGGGTGCTTGGCACCCAGCTCACGATTATCACATCACAGCAAGCTGCAGTCATGTGATCATGATTCCCAATGTTCCCTGCCAGCTTCCCACAAGAAAAGTCAATGGGGAAGCCAGCAGGGAGTCGTGGTCACATGAGGTCCTCACTTAACCACTCACCTCTCTTCTTGTTACTTGATCTTTTACTCCTCTGATGCCTCTAACTGTAATTACCCTAATTAGAGCTTCCTCAGCCCTCTCCAACAGCCAGTTTAATGTAGTGGTTAAGGCATCAGGCTGGAAACCTGGATACCATGAATTTTAATCCAGCCTTAGTCACGAAGCCAGTTGAGTGACTTTAGGCCAGTGTCATAATGACCGTTGCGATGCTTGTGACATTGCAACGGCTCGCATGACAATACAGGGAAATGGGTCCCTGGCGGATTAAGGCAAAAGGCAACCATGAAACAAAAAGAAAGCAACAGGTGCTGGAAACTAAGTAACAACCAAAGCCGGCGGCGCGGAAGACAAAGATACAAAGTTGCCAAAAGGTAATTGACAAGACAACAGGAGAGGCGCACCCAAGCTGTCAAAAGGGATTAAGAGCCTGATCGCCCAGCAATGAATCATTACCGTTCAGGAAGGCGATCGAGGCGATGCCCGGGGCACAGGGGGGCTGAACAACCTCTCACCTGACAAGGACGAAACCGGTGGGACTTGTGGGATGCACCTGGAATAAGGTAGGGTGGAGCGCTGACCGGCGCGGGCTATTTAAATCCCATTCCGGCGCGCTCCCCTCACTCTCAGCTTTCTAAGGGCATGCATTCTATTCCCAAATAAAACCAGAACCTAAAGTCTACTCTAGCGTCTGTTTTTATTGGGTCTCAGGCAGAGCCTGACAGCCAGTCACTCTCTCTCAGCCCTAGGAAGGAGGCAGTGGCAAACCACTGGAAAATCTTACCAAGAAAACTGCAGGGACCAGTCCAGGCAGTTGCCAGGAGTCACAGTGACTCAAAGGCTAAACAGACAAACTGCCCTCTCTCTATATTGAAAACTGCCCCACATATGTACAGTAGAAAGCAATTAAAAATAATATCACCCTTGTTCTACCCCAAAGTCATTCCTCCACAAGACAATCCTGCTTGCTTGTCTTTAAGTGCTGAGGGTTTGTTGTTGTTCCTTTAAGTCAGTGTGGACTCCAGGCAATTGTCTGAACTAGTCCCTGAAGTTTTCTTGACTAAATATCAGAGGCGGTTTGCCATTGCCTCCTTCTTAGGGCTGAGCGAGAGCGACTGGCCCAAGGTCACCCCACTGGCTTCATGCCCAAGGCAGGACTAGAACTTCCAGTCTCCCCATTCCTAGCCTGGTGCCTTAACCACTAGGCCAAACTGGCTCTCTGAAGTTGATACAGAGACTGAATTTCCCACATTTGAAGCCATAGCCAGGACTAGCAAACAAAATCACATTTTACTTGTTCCAAGTAAATCAGAATGCAAGAGTTTTTGTCCTGTAGAAGTTTAAAGGAATTTTTCAGCAAATTTAAAGTAAATGCTTGTAGAGCAGCTTTCCCTAACAAGGCATCCTCCAAATGTGTTTGGCTGTAATTTCTATGGCTATACTGGCAGAGGATGGTGGGATATGTAGTTCACAGATATGGAGGGCATCCAGGAGGGGGAGACTGCTATAAAGCAATTTTATTCCATAGCAGTAAGTTACTTCCAGCACTTTCCCAAATATGGCTGTTAGAAGCGTTGGCCACAAAGTGTGGTAAAACATATAAGCCCAAAGCTCAATCCAATAAGACTCTGGACACGAGAAAACTTTTCTCCATTTTACTTGGTACCAAGTGAAATGGGATTCCTCTCCCAAAAGAGGAACCCCGAACTTCTCAAAAACCAAGCATTTTATACTTTTTCAAGAAGGAGTGGTTACAAGCAACAAGCAATAATTGGATAATTTTTGCTGCAGTGGTCTCAGGTATCTCTGTTATGCATACATTTGTGTTTTTACCTAATATAGTTAAATTTTTTACTTCCTAAGAATCATCTCCACCTTAAGGCAGGAAATTACCGAATGGAGTGCATGCTTCTTACCATGCTAATGACCTGTCCGGCTACTTTCGGACAAGATATTTCTTATATGCGCATGCTTGCATTCTTTCCCATATCTCTACTGGCTCTATTTTATTTCACCCTTGCTATCTCCCCTCCCACATTATCTCTGCTGCCCACATTATCTCTACTGTCATCATAAATCAGCATTCTTCTACAGGTTTCACAATTGCAACTCTCATTTCTCTGTTCACCGCTCTCAGAAGGACAGAAGATTCTTAACTGTGCTTCTCCAGATGTGATGCAATTTGGAAATTGCACCCGCAGAAGACAACCTGGCATCATGTTAAGCTTATTTCAGGCATGCCCTGCCCACAGTCACTCATGCCTTAGTCACCTCTCATATGGATTACTATAACACACTCTACATGGGGCTGCCCCTGAAAACTATTCTGAAGCTGCAACTGGTGCAAATGTGGCTGTGCCAGCTGTCATGTGCACTCCATGATCAACAGACTTTATACCTCTGTTCTGTGAGTTGCAATGGTTACCGGTCTACTTCCTGGTTCAATTCAACATGCTGGTAATGACCTATCAGTTCTACATGACATGAGACCAGGCTATTTAAGGGACTGCCTCTCCCCAGTCACATCTATCTGTTCCATCAGATCCAGCAGGAGGGGTATGGTTCGGGTCCCATGAGCCAGGGAGTGTCATCTGGCAGGGCTGAGAAAGGTAGACTTTTCTGTTGTATCACCTGTCTTGTGGAACATCCATCATCCTCCTGGCCCTGGCCCTGCTGGCCTTCTGAAGGGCCCTGAAAACATGGTTTTGCCAACGGGCATGGGGACCTGGGAATGTGGTGGAGCTGGCACAGTAGTTGTACTGAGTGTTATTGGTAGATGTGATTACCTCAGCTGTGAATTTTATGAATTTTTTATGATAGTTTTTATGATGTCATGCTTTTGTATTGTTTTAAATTGTTGTATTGTTTGTTTTCTATTGTTTTAACTGTCTGTAAGCTACCCAAAGTCATATATATAGTATGAGATGAACAGCTATATAAATTGGACAAATAAATAAATCCATAATATTCGTTCATGCACTTAGCCTACTTTGTTATGTTCCCAAGACTCAGAGCAGACATAAGCTTGTCTCAGCCCTGTCTTCAGTATAACTTTTTGCCTGCTTTACATTATCACACCGTAGCAAAGCAAATAGCCAACCACAGCTGTGTTTTGTGTGACTCTAGGAAATTCGTCTGTGTACAGCAGCAAGAAGGTTCATTTGCAAAGCAGAAAACAGACAGCAAACAATCATCTATTTATTTATGTATTTATTAAATTTATATGACTCCATCCCAATTCTGGGTAATGTACAACATAAAACAATTAAAATTAGAATACTACAGGGGCCATACAAAACAAACATCTGGAGGAAAATGCCGTCACAACTGAAGGAAGCATCCCACAAGGGGTCCACCAACCTGGCTTGGGGAAAGAGCCAGGTTTTAAGGGCTTGTTGAAATAAGGTCAGGGAGGGGGCTTTATGAAACTCTGTTGGGGGACATTATTCCTGAGGCAGGCATTGCAGTAGGGAAGGCTTGTACACCAGAGGAGTTTCTATACTCTTGTACAAACCCTTGTGTTCGGGTCTTTGTGAGAGCAAACACTTCCTTCTCTCTGAATCTTATTTATTTGTGAGAAGCACCATGATGTGGTTTTTGCCTGACAAACATGATGGATGAGTAGCAAGATTAACTTGTGGCTTGAAGGGTTTTGCCTGAAAATCTGTTGGATGAGCAGGGTCAGTTCACAGCAAAAGGAGATGAGTGATCCTTAGAGAGACAGTTAGAACATGTTGCAGTTTGATGTTGTGAAGTTATTGAAGCCTACATTCCATTATGGTTGTAGAAGTACTGTTTAAGAGTAGTGGAACTTACATCATGGCATGTACCTTCATATAAATATTTTTCCACAAATTGAAAAATAGATGTCAGCATGAATGCTCTCCTTTAGACTTTTCCCTACAAGCTCTTTTTCTAGGGGAGGAGTATATATGGAGGGGAATTTCTGCCACTGGTATGCTTCAAGTTCAAGAATCATGCTAAATGCAACTTCTATTTCATTTTTTTAATTCCATGCTTGGAATTGGGCACATCTTTATTTAAAGGACAGGGCAGCTGCAGAGTCAACTGAATTGGGATTACAATGTGAGATGGAAAATCTATTTCTTCTCATTGTGCTGTTTGTCCACTGAAAAACTAGTCCCTCAAAAGTTGCTATTGTCTCAATTTTAAATCGGGCTGATTTTTAGAGAGGGAAAAAAGGCACAATTAAATTCTCCCTTCCATAATCTCAGTGCTTTGAAGTAGTCTCAACAGGAAGGGGGTAAAGAGAGGAGAGAAAAAAAGAGATAATACATTCTGCAGTTGGGTACATAAATATCTGGGGTTGAGCTCCATTAAACTCAATGTTTAGCTCACTTCTGAGCAGAAGACGTGCAATATAATGGACAATATAATGCATCATTTACTGGAAATGGGAAATGTTTTATAAATTCTCCAGACTCATTATCCCAGTTATTATATCATAAACAAAACTTATGATTTGGGGAGAGGAAATTTCATACCCTAGAAACCATTACAAGGAAGATCCATTCATTCCCAGACAGTTGAACTGCTATAAAGTCTCAGCCTTTAGGAAGCCTGAAAGCTTAACCTTCTCCACTCTTCTCCAGTCTCCTGGCGAGATGCAGAGCAATGTTCCTGCTTACTTCAGCAGGTAAAAGAGGAAAGTGGCTGAAGGAGTGAAGACAGAAAATGTACCAATTCAATATACTGTATATATAGGTACATAGAGAACAAACAAAATAAGTTTGTAGTATTGCTTCAGGACAGTCTCTAGAAATACTAGTTATATTAACCACCCAGAAGAGAGTACACAGTACATTCCATGCTTACCAGGAATTCTCAGGCATACATACTTAGATCTTTCCTACAGAGAACCCTCAATTAGGAATTGAACTCAAGGACCATAGCACTTTTGATTATTATAGAATGTACATTAACTTTAGGAGCAATCCAGGTCCTGGTGCTCAGCAGTGTTGCAGGAAGGAATATGTAGAATCTATCAGAATGGTACATGGAGGAGGTAAGCTTCCATTCAGATAGAAATGCTAGGACTGTTCCACCTGAAGCAATGGTAGGAATCTTCCACCTGAAGCAATCCAGCATTTCACTGCATCCTATCAACATCTTTTCATATCATTAGCATTCCATATTCCTGAGATGGGCAGCCATTTAAATCATTTTTGAATGAATGAATGAATTTTATTGTCATATCTTGTCTTTTTAAAGGAGACTTCTTCGTGCATTCTGAAAAAGTGCAGCATCAATGCCCAGAAGGGATTGGCGTTTTATTTTCTGAACCAGTGTCTGTAGAGATCATTCTATATCTCCATACAAAACTGCAATCAACCTGTAGCACTCAGGAACTGCCAGCATCTCAGTTGCCTCTACTGTTTAATTCTATGCCCTTTTCAGTTATCTGAGAAGGACTTGATAAGTCTTCCTTACATGGAATGGATAGGTTTATAAATTAAAAGTGCTAACAATATATGTCAGTGTTGTTGAGACAAATTATGTATTTGGCCATATATAATAGAGGGGCAGAATTGGATATCACTTTAAAAAGGACATAATATATTCTTCCATAATCTGCTGTTATGTACTCATTAAAAACATGTGCCTACTTTGGTTGTGAAACATGTGTTGTAAAGAAGAAAGGGGTGATTATTTAGTCGCAATATGAAAAAAAATAAAAATCAGAAACCCATTAGCTCTGGTATTCAAGATGTACAATGGTGATGGGTACCCCTTTGGATGACATGAAGGACCAGACTGGGGACAGATTGTCCTAAAGAAAATCTATCTATGTGGTTGCTAGGAGTTGACCCCAACCAGATGGCACATAATCTATCACTACAAGAATAAAAACAAATAATTGAAGCATCAGATATTATTTATACAGCACAACTTGATGCATGTACATTTTATAATCTATTACTTGGTACTATAAAATCAATATAAAAGGGAGCAATATGATTGATGGAATGTGCAGGCATTCACAAAATGGGCTTCTTGGTCTGTGCTAATTCAACAGTCCTTCTGCCTTTGTTTTAATAAGCAGTACTAAAGATGTCATATGCTTTTTTTTTTTTATCGTATAGCATAGCGGTTCAGTGTTCATGCTGCTTTTTCTTGCTGGGAAATCCATGTGAGGTCCAGCAGCCAGATGTGTAGACTATTTAGCTGTGACAAGCCATGTTACCCGGGGTGCACCACGAGGAGGCTAGTCTACATTGCACCAAGTTGGGCTGAGAGCGAGTGACTGGCCCAAGGTCACCCAGCCAGCTTTCATGCCTAAGGCGGGACTAGAACTCACAGTCTCCTGGTTTCTAGCCCAGCACCTTAACCACTAGACCAAACTGGCTCTCATGTCATATGCTGATGAGGGGAAAAAATCTCATCTTAGGGGGATGCAGCCTCTTGATTAACACAGCAACTGAGAGTAGCAATTCTGCTTTCTTAGCATGCTTCCTGCACAGACTACTAAAACTACCAGTGCACAGACCCACCAATATGCCAAAAGAAGTTTTGTTTATTTATGGTAAAAAGTAGCACTGAATTTACAGATGGAGTAAGAGTATGTCTGGCCTCTTACTCTATACAATTCTGCAAACATACTTCCATTGCAAAGAGTGTGCAATGGAAGTCTAGACTAGGGTTCCACAAAGTGGTCAGTATCGACCCCCAAGGGTCTATGGGACTATCCATTATTGTTGTCGTTGTTTGTAATACTATTAGAGTACTATTTCTTAAATTATTTTCATATAATAAATGTTTGGGGGTCGATGAACAGTCTGAAACTTCATGAAGTGGTTGATAAGCTGAACAGTTTGGGGACTTCTGACCTAGACTGTAACCATCTAAAATTGCAGCGAGGAATATGGATTGGTTTCCAAAAATAGGACAGGACATCACTGAAGATTCTAGACTATTGTTTGTTTCTACCGTGTTCCCTGTATTGCATTGGACCGTCCCCTCTCCTAACCTCGCCGAAACCAAAGGCGACGGAGCAGTGAGGGCCGCAAAGCAGAGCAGTGGCCAATGAGAGGGCGGAAGGGGCAAACATTGTGCTGTCACGGCCCGGCTCTTCTCGAATGCTTGGCCTGAGCGGGAAAGCGAAGCAAGGCGAGACTCCTCCGAAGGGGGGCGACGCAGACCGACTTTTTCCTTCTGCGGTCGCCAGACCCAGCTGGGTCTTAGTCCAGCCTGCAGCCGCTCGGGGTTTTCCCTGGAGTGCAAACTCGTTGGCAGGCGGCGGCAGCTGCCTTCCCTCATCCTGGAGAAATGAAGCGGGTGGGGCTGGCAGCTGCCGGAAAGGCACCGCCTCTTGCAGCTCAGGAACTGCGATGCGTAGGGCGCGATTGTTGGTCTCGGCAGCCCGAGTTGCCGGGCGGGTGAAGGGGAGCATGGGGCTGCTCGGGCTGCTCCTGGGGATTTCGGCCGTCCTGGTGGTCTCATCTCGGTATCCAACGTGGGCGGCGGGGGCGGCCGACAAAGCGCGGCATCAGGAGCCGCTGTTCTTGAGCCCTGGGACGCCGCTGGACGCGTCCCCTTTCGGCTCGCTTTGGCCGCTGCCTCAGTCGCTCCGCATCTCCCCAGAGAGGTTCCGGCTGGCGCCCTATCAGTTCCAGATCGTCCACGGCCCGGGATCCTCGGCGGGGCCGGATTGCTTGCTGTTGCAGGACGCTTTCCGCAGGTGAGTCTCTTTCTCTCCCCGTTTCGGATGGGTTGGAGCGGAACGATGGCGGGGGGGGGGGCAAAAGAGGAGGAGGAATCGGCATGGTAGCCTTTGGATAGAAGATGGAGCTCCGGAATGGGCATTTGCGACGGGGAGCCGCCGGTTTGCTAAACAGCAGGATAAAGTGTCTCCTAATGAAGCCATAGCGAAAGAGACTACCTTGAGTGGGGAGAGTTTTCCTCTTCTGAATATATTTAAGCAGAAGCTGTTTAGCCATAGGCGGACCATATTTCCTTGAGACAAAAACGGGACGTTGGGATGGCAAAAAGGGAAAGGGGTTAAACTTATGTAATATTCCGTATTCCTGAAAAAGTAAGATGATAAAAAAAAGTTTTAAAAAGTTTTTAAGATCCATTTGCTGGTCCTTAAACAGATTACTGTTCATATAAAAATATTTTTGTTTTCATTAAAATGAAAAAGTTTTCTTACATGAACATATTGAGCTAACAATTATTCTTCACTGACAGAACTCATACAAAAATTTAGGTAGAGGTAGAGGGGGACTGTATTTCAGCATGATCGTACCATGAGTGTCTCTCCGATGAAGTAATCCTACGCAACAAATTTCAGTCTTTCAGTACCTTATCATAAAACTTCTCACATTCCATGACACAATTTTGTTTTACAAGTAACATAGCCATCATTGTCTAATCTAGATTTCTCCTTTGACCACATACTGTTCATAACAGAGAATATTCTCTTGACAGGGTTGTACTTCCTGGAAGACAAAAAATAAACCCCACAATATTACAAAAACCTTGAAAGTCTAGGTGTTTTTCGCTCATTTCAGAAAAAAATCTTTACCCGTTTATCAGATACAGAAATGTTTTCTGTATTCCATGTATCCAACTGCCTCACAGTTGTAGATTTTGACAGTCCAGTGATCAAATACATGAGTTTCTTCTGTTTCTGTGTGTCTGATGAGTTCCTTGTTCAGGCTGGCCGGTATTTCTTTCCATTCAGGTGTCTTCCTTAGTAGCACCCACTTGAACTTCTCAGTGTTTCCTATACTGCACTTCCACTTGTTGATATATTCTAAGCTGGTTTCATAGAAGTTCTCGACTACCTCAAAAAGCTTAGCGTCATTGATTTCTCCTGAATCTACTAACATTTTCAGCTGTTTTTTGACATCAGTTGTTACAAACGCGTCACTTTTTCTGGACTCTAAATTGTTTACAACATTTTCAATGTTTACGGCCACTTCTGTAGCTGAAATATTATCTTTTTCAATCAAACTAATGTATGTTTGGAACATAGGCACTTGATCTCTTGCAAATGACAACCACAATTTCAAACAGGGGTCTTCAAACCATTTTCGCAGCATAACAGGGCATTTTTCTTGAGAAAGAAAATAAGAAGTAAGCCCATCAAACATGCTTAAAATTCTGTCAATTGATGGACCCAAGGACAAAAATCTTGTATTTCCATGCTCTAACAATTTAGCGTAATTGTTTCCTGCAAGTCACAAAAGTTTTTCAGTTCTTCAGCTCCGTGTATATATGGAAGTATTTGTATACTTTCACTGCAAAACACTCAATATCAATTGGTAAACAGTCAACAGCACACTGGAGACGATTGTATATAATGTGTGCCCCACAGCCAATACCAATAATTGGCCTCCTCAGTTCAGTTTCAAGTTTTCACCACACATTATTTTTGCCAAGTCTTTTGCAACCACCAAAATTGGTGTTCGTGTTATCTGCACACAAAGCAACAATTTTGTTTTGTAAAGCAAATTTGTCAATTACTTCCTTCAACATAGCACACTGTAGATCGGATGTTTCACCAGGTAAGGAAACAAAGTGTCATGAGTAAGGATGGCGAGCAGGGGGCTCCCATCCAGACTGTCAAGCGCATGCGTAGCACTGAGGAATTGGTCAGCCATTCAAAGAGACACAGATCGGGACCGCCTTAACCCTGGGGGGTTATATGTCTGGGTTTTTCCCACGCTTCTTCAGTTTGTTAGGATTCCTGTTAAGTACTAGCAATAAATATTAGAGACCAGTTCATTGTCTCAGTGTGTTTCCTGGTTGTTAGGACATCAATCCTAACAAACTCCTACTCCCATCGAAAGAGGGAGGAACAAGCAATTAAGGAGATACGTTTAGAAATGTCTTCAGAAAACCAAGAAATGCGGCTCGCCATCCAACAATTAGCAGCAGCCCTACAACAACACCAGCAACAAGTAGATCTCCAGATCAACACATTACAAGCTGCCATGCTACAGCAGTTACAACAACCAGCCACAGCGCAGTTGTTCATAGACCACGTTTTTAGGTATAGAGGCATGGTGAATCACTTGGTGAGTGACAGAGGCCCACAGTTCACTTCCAGGTTCTGGAGGGCCCTTTTCCAGTCATTAGGGGTCCAGATCCACCTGTCATCAGCGCATCCTCCTGCCAGTAATGGGCAAGCCGAAAAAATTAACCAGTGGTTACAGCAGTATCTCAGGTGTTACACCACTTATCGGCAAGACAATTGGCCAGCCCTGCTGCCCATGGCAGAATTTACTTATAACAACTCTGTGCAGTCATCTACCCAGATGTCTCCGTTCCAAGCGCTCTACGGGGTTAACCCTCAGGTGTTGCCCACCTCCTCCCAGCAGGGAACTGTTCCAGCCGCAGCTGATTTTCTTAAAGAGCAACAAGCCGCACAGGAGTTGTTAAAGGAGCAGCTGAACAGGGCAAAGAGTGCTTATAAGAGAACGGCAGATGCTCACAGGCAGGAGGGGCCAGCGATTGCAGTAGGAGACAAAGTGTGGCTCTCTACCAAGTTTTTGTTCTCTGCCAGACCCTCCAAGAAATTGGACTCTAAGTTTGTCGGCCCTTTCACTGTGGTGCAGCAGATAAATCCAGTAGCTTATCGTTTACAGCTCCCACCATCCATGAAGGTCCATCCAGTGTTTCACAGAGCCTTGCTAGCCAAAGACCCTCCCCCAAGTAACTTGCGATCGCAACTACCCCCCCCCCACCTCCAGTAATTGTGGAGGGAGAGGAAGAGTACGAAGTGGAGGAAATTCTGGACTCTAGGAGGAGGGGAAGGGGCATCCAATATTTCATACACTGGAAAGGGTACCCTGAGGAGGAGCGCACGTGGGAGAATGCCAGAGATGTACATTCTCCAGCACTGGTTCATCGATTCCATCAGCTTTTCCCTCACAAACCCAAGCCTCGCATTTTACCCGAGATTCCTCTTTCGCCTGAGCAGGCCGAAGAAGCCCAAGCTGAGGAGTTTGTGAGTGTGTATTTCCCCCCACCCCCGCCTGAAGCCTCGACTCCAGTTACAGAGGAGGTGGGGGAACCACAGCCCTCAACCTCGGGCTTGCATTTCCCAGGGGGGAGGGGGGCTGACCGTGCTAACTCTCTAGATGTTTTCCAGCAGCAGCCACCTGGCCCAGAGGCGTTATCGGATTGGGAGGGCAGCACTGCTTCGTCCTTGGAGGAGTTGTCCTTTGAAGACTTGCCATCCTTACCCAGTTCCCATGGGACCTTAGAAGCAGACGGCGAATCTTATCAAGACTCTGGAGGGGAGGGGGCTGAAATGGAATGTGAATCTGGAGGGGAGGGTGATGTCATGAGTAAGGATGGCGAGCAGGGGGCTCCCATCCAGACTGTCAAGTGCATGCGTAGCACTGATGAATTGTTCAGCCATTCAAAGAGACAAAGATCGGGACCGCCTTAACCCTTGGGGGTTATATGTCTGGGTTTTTCCCACGCTTCTTCAGTTTGTTAGGATTCCTGTTAAGTACTAGCAATAAATATTAGAGACCAGTTCATTGTCTCAGTGTGTTTCCTGGTTGTTAGGACACAAAGTCTATAATTTTGTCTTGAACATCACAATTTGGCAAAAAGTACGGCACAACCATTGGAAAAGTGTGATGTCTTTTTTGTTTGATGCATCTAAACTGACTGTAATGCTTTTTGTTTTATTCAAATCCTCTGTTACTTTGCCCAATATGTATGGGGATAAAACATTGGTAATTATTGCTTCTGATCTGGTACATGCTGAGGAAAATTTTGGTTCATAAATTTTCTTTACCAGTGTCAACAAGCAATCATTTGCAAGAAAATTTTGGCAGTGACGCACAGTATGATAAGCAAAAACTGAAGCCAGAGTCTTTTCAGCATCCTTATGTTTCTGGCTACACAGATGTTGGTTGATGTCACTTCTACCTCCATGAGCAATGGAAAAATGGATATTACAATGTTGGCATACTACTTTTGTTCCATCACTGCACGGTTTGTCCAGTGTAATAAATTTGAATTCCTTCTGGAGATTGTCATTAAAGCTGCAGTTTCGCCAGTGGCTTCTGACCTTTTCCGGGACAGGTATCAAAGTACTTAAAAGTTAATCTCTTACTATTAATTAAACATTTAGTAACATCATTTCTCTAAAATCAAACGATTCAATCATCAAACCTAAAATCAAGACTTCATTCTTTTGCATTACAAGCGAATAGTCCAAGAGTGGCTTCCAGATGGAAACAAATCTAGTTACAGTGTTTTCTCTTATCAATGCTGTCAGCTTAGCCATTTGCGCCAGTTCCATTAACTTAATCATCCAGTCCTCCATTGAGAGAATTTGTGCATCCTTCCATCTTTGAGCGTATAAGAGTTTTGCTGCTGTTACCATATATAAGCACAGAGTTCCATGTTGCTTTTCAAGCTGTTGGTCCATCAAACCCAAGAGCAACAGCTCCGGTTTCAATTGTAAGTCCACTTTAAGAATCTTTTGAATAGTACTACATATTTGGTTCCAGAATTTCTTAGTTTTCCCACAAGTCCACCATAAATGATAGATTCCTTCCCCTGTGAGCATTTCCAACAGACATTTGATACCCCATTATACATTTTAGACAGTTTATCAGGAGTGATATATCAACAGTACATCATTTTATAAAAATTCTCTTTCAAATTATAGTTCAAAGTGAACTATAATTCACTATACGAAGTGAAAAAGTGGCTTTAGCCACTTTACTATTAATTATGAAGGCTACTCCATTTCTTCTGTGGTCCTCTTGTCCACAGTAATAGATTTGGTGCTCATCTGATGTGAAGTGGCCCATTCCAGTCCATTTCAGTTCACTGACGCCCAAAATATCTATCTTTAATCTTGACATCTCACCAATAACCACATCCAATTTGCCCTGGCTCATAGATCTTACATTCCAGGTTCCAATGGTGTGTTGATCCTTAGAACATCGGATTCACTGTTCACCACCAGCACCGTTGGCTGCTAGCCATCCTTTCGGCTTTGAGCTAGCTGCGTCATCACATCTGGGCCTAGTTGAACTCATCCTCTGTTCCTCCCCAGTAGCATTTTGACCATCTTCCAACCTGGGAGTCTCATCTTCTGATGGTATACCAACATATCTCTGGTTGTACTGATCCATTTAGTTTTCACGGCAAGAATACTGGGATGGGTTGCCATTACCTTCCCCAGGGATCGCATTTAGTCTGACGTCTCTGTCATGACCTTCCCATCTTGGGTGGTCCTTCACAGTTTAGCTCATGGCTTCATTGAGGTGCTCAAGCTCCAGCACCACGACAAGGTAACGATCCTTTGCTGAAGGTGGAAATTAGAGTTTTGACTATTAAATTATTAAGTAATTTGACTATTATTTTAATTGAATTAAACATCCAACCTATTAAATACATTAAATATAATAAACTCCAGATTGTTCATGACCCTCTCTGGGGGGGATGTCATGATGCACAGTTTGAGAAACCCTGGTGTACAGAAGAATGGATATACACAATCTCCTATATTCATTTATTATATTCTTTTTCCCCATCAACTATTTATATAATTGCTGTAATTAATAGCAATTTTAAAATACAGTTGTGGGAAAAAGAAAGTACACCCTCTTTGAGTTCTATGGTTTTATGTATCAGGACATAATAAAAATCATCTGGTGCTTAGCACATCTTAAAATTAGGTAAATACAACCTCAGGTGAACAACAATGTTGAGGTTTTCCTACTAACGATTAAGACTGCTATTGTACCTAATCATTTTGGCCAGGTGAAGAGGTTGTATTTGATTGACTCCTTTCACGTGCTTGATGCAAATCGCCTGGGGGGAGGATCCTGCCCGGACTTGTTTCTTACTTCCTCTTTTTTCTCTCTGCCGATATGTAGCAAGCCAGGCTTGCTCTCAATGAGAGCTAAGTCCTTTAAATATGTTTTGCTTTCTGTAAATAAATTATTTTTATAGATATGCCTGGTGTGTGTGACTTTTCTGATCTCTCCTGGGCTAAAGGCTTTCCCAGCATTCTGCCAACAAACAACACATGACATATTACACGACATTATTTATTTATTTTACAATAAATGGTTTACCATAACAAAATAATGCATCAGCAGTAGGCTATAAAGTAAACAACATACAACTAAGCAAGTAAAATATCAAAGCAAAACCATTGGTTAAAAGTGAATACCTTTTACTCTATATGGAATTGCAGCATATATTGATTTGCATCTCAGAATCAAGTTTAACAGAATAATATCTGACCTTTCTGAAAAACTGGGAGAGGCGACTTCTGGGGAAGAAATGGTAAACTGAAGATGGCTCTGCTAAAAACGGAGCTGATGACCACAGCAGAATGAAGAACCAGCAAGTAGACCAGCTCTTCATAATTCCTCTCCAGACAAGGAAAGGACTTGAGATTGCCCACAAGTGCTCAGTAGAGTGGCTCCTCGCGAGGAGACTGCAAGACAGCAGTCCCTGGTGGGTTCAGAGATCCGGGAGTTGAGGGAAAACTGCTGAAACCACAGTCAGTGCCTTCAAAAAGGACACTTGTTTCGCATACCTCCTTTTCTAATCACTTTTGAATATTGCCTGTTAACTGGTTTTGAGCTATTAAGAACCTTTGGATTGACACATTTTACAGCACTGGGTGAGTTTCCTTCAATCTTTTGCAAAAGAAGTTTTAAATACAAGTTTAAGGCCTTAAAAAAATAAACAACGAAAGGGTGGTTAGAACTTTGATTCTGGGAAGTTACAAACGGACTAGGGGACTAGATGGATTTGAAATAAAATTTAGGAATTAATCTTAAGAATCCTTCCTGTGGGAAAATGCTTTTGTTTTGAATTCTCTTTAAAAAACATGATAGGATGAGATTTTGAAGATTGTAACTCAAGATTACAATTAAAGGAGAAGAACACTTAAATTTGATTTACTAATACAGAATGAAACAAAATATTCTAACATGGGACATATTGAAGGATATTTTTGAACAATGGACTTAGAAGTTAACTTTAAGAGTGTCTGCCTCTGTGTCTAAAAGCTGTTATGGAACAGGTTTTACCTGACAAGATTGAAACTGATTTGAAAGATTTTAAAATGACAGGCTACAAGAATGATGTGGAAAAAGATGTTACACTGGATATACAACAAAGCCAGCTGATGTCTTAATAATTTAAAGGGATATACAAATAACAAACCAAGAGAGTGATCAGGATAATTTTCCTACAAAAGAGGCTTGTTAAAGCTTTGAAGAATTTTGTGAGAAGGGGCAAAGAAAAAAATGAAAAGAAATCATTCTACAACATTATTTGAAGAGACTAAAGATCAAGAATGTTAAAAGTAAAAGGAAAGACTGTAAAGTTGGTTTATTTGATCAAGGTTAAAATAGATATGTTACCTCTAATAACCCTTAATGGACTTTTGCTGACATCAAGACTGAAATGATGATGCTTTATGGATTTATTTATAGATACAAGATGGGATATGGGAAGAAGAGATCATTTGTTTTATTTTAAGAGAAGGTGATAAATTACTAAAATTGTTTAGACTTGTGATGAAGGGGGAAGTCGTTATGTATTTCTTTTCTTTTTCTTTACTATATTCTTATTTTTTCTTTCTTTTCTATTTTTTTCTTTTCTTCACTTTCTGTTTTTTCTTTTTATTCTTTAATTTTTTAATTTATATTGGTTTTTATCTTTTTAATTGTAATTTTTAATAAAATTACTAGAAAGTACACCAAAAAAAAAAAACTGGGGGTGGAACCACTGCTAAAACTGATGAGGAAAACTGATTAATCATATGGAGCAAGAAGTTTTGTAAGCCCACTGTCTAGAGCTGAGTCAGCATTAGAGAAACATCCATTCTTTTTAATTGTAATAATAGAAAGGGTTTGATATTTAATCAAACTTCCTGATGAGGCAGGACATTTCCTAGTACCGCATCCCTAATGTGGGTATCCATCTAGCGTTTCCCTAACAGCCTTGAATGAAGGAGAACTCTCTACCTTCCATGTCAGTCTGTTCTACCAGTGGATGGCTCAAACCATTAATAAGTCTTTCCTAATCTTTAATCAAGACTTTTCTTCTAGTAATTTGAAATTATTGCTATGGGTTCTGATAATCCTGCTAGAAAGCAAATTTTGAATAATATCTTTCTGTGCCATTGGATTCACTTCCAGGTATTACGAATATATGTTTGGGTATTCCAAATGGCAGAACCGAGATGAGAAAACACTCCTTTGTGAAACAGAATTGTCCTCGCTTCAGGTGATTATCACTTCAGAAGATTCTGAATGTGATAAATTCCCCAGTATTACATCAGATGAAGCCTGTGAGTATTTGACGGTATAGATGTGTATGGGCTTGTGCCAGTCTTCTGCCTTCCTTCTTTTCTTACATATCATGGGTATGTTATTGGATGCTAGTTTTCATCATCTGTAAAAGAAATTTTGACCTGCAATATCATATTTTATTCAATTATTCACCTGATAAAATTATTCTTATCTAATAATTTTATCAGGTGAGTAATTGAATAAAATATGATATTGCAGGCCAAAATTTCTTTAATAAGACTCATTGTGACTAATAAGTGT
Source organism: Candoia aspera (assembly GCF_035149785.1). Taxonomy (NCBI): domain Eukaryota; kingdom Metazoa; phylum Chordata; class Lepidosauria; order Squamata; family Candoiidae; genus Candoia; species Candoia aspera. The sequence continues at coordinate 233,211,303 of NC_086154.1, forward strand.
ATTTATGATACAGTTACATATTGTCAGCCCTTTGAGATAGTTCAGACAAGAAACCAAAACCATGAATACTAACACTACCTTTATTGTAAGGTTACAATACAACACAATACAACACAACACAACTTCTCCCCTCCCCTGCCTTTACTCAATAGAGAACTAGGGAGGATCCCTTCTGAGACACTCCCCTTATCCCCATTTCTTTGTGGGCTGAGATATCTTCTGTCTGACCATTGTCTAGGCCAGTGTTTCTCAACCTCGGCATCTTTAAGAATTCTGGCTGGGGGAATTCTGGGAGTTGAAGTCCACACATCTTAAAGTTGCCAAGGTTGAGAAACACTGGCCTAGCATGGGTCTTCCTCCTGTCTCCCAAGGTTATTTTCACAGCCCATTACACATAGTTTATCTAGCTGTAAAGATGGATGGAGAGGAATGCTATGTACCCAGGCAAATAGTTCACTGTACAGTTAGACAGAACTGCATATATTTGGATAAGTGAAATATCTGGTGAACACAAATGGGACTGGCAATAAAATTCAGTATTCTGTTGGTTAGGCCTTTCTCAAATATACTCCATTCAGTTCCTCATTCTGAATTGTTTTCCATCTCCTCCCCCATGCAGTTCATTAGTACTCCACATGCTCAGGAGTCAATGCACTGGTTTTGGAATTTTCCCCACCCCATTAAAGGCTTTAATTTTAACAAAATACTAAAGCCTCCCTGTGAAGTGAGGATGATGTAATCTTGAATTCATAAGGATTCTGAATTTCAAAAATACAGTAGAGGGAGTACAGCTTGATTGTGATCCTGTTAATAGTGCTTTTTTTTTTATTCAAGGAGGTAGGTATCTGTGAATGAATGGCCTTCACTGTTTTATAAGCTGAAGGAGAAATAAGATATCATTTCCTTTTCAGAGCAATGTATTTGCAGATGGACATAAAATAGGAAACAGGGAAGTACTGTACACATTTCCATGTGTGCTTTGGTTTTGCAGTTTGACTAGAAATCTTAGTACATATGAAAGGCACCAGAGTACTACGACACTTATCAATCCCAGCCATGGAGAAAACTGTTGGATCCACATATATTAAGTTTCTCAGAAATGCTCGCTGATTTCTCCTGTTCCACTACATAAACAGATGAGGTGTGAAGCAGGCTCACAATATCTTTCTTGAGCAACTCCATTTGGCTTGGGAAATCACAAGTAGTATAGACCTGATTTCAAGTTTTTATTCCTTGGGGGCTGCTTATAGTGGGAAGGTGACTTGCCCTTTATGGGTTATGGTTTCCTTTCATGAGGTCTGCAGAATCTCTGCTTGCACATTAGGATTCCATTGGATATAAGCAGACTTTGTGCAACCAAGTGCTAAGTCAAGGTTTCTCAACCTTGGCGATTTGAAGATGTGTGTACTTCAACTCCCAGAATGAGAGCATGGCTGGCTGGGGAATTCTGGGAGTTGAAGTCCACACATCTTCAAGTCGCCAAGGTTGAGAAACACTGCTCTAAGTGATTGTTTCATGGTTTGTTTTAGTGAATAGTTATTCAGCGCTAAATGTTTTTTTCCTTTCAAGATCAACTCCAAGTATCAAAGCCTACAGCTGTGGTAAAGGCTGGCAAAGTTTGGGGAGCATTAAGAGGTGAGTCTTGAAATAACAGAGGATGAAGCACTTTCCTACTCACCCAGCGTGCCCTTACAAGGCGGCACTTGAAAAAGTCGTCTTCTTTCAGAGAGATTCTGGTACACAATCATGGTTAATAACTGATATAAACCAATGCCCTTAAAAATGTCTACTCTGTTTTGAAAACCATCTCTTAGCACAGTCTTTGGCAACAAATGTTGCAAATATGCATTGTATTGAAAAGCACTTTTTTGTCTCTCCTAAATCTATTGTAAATTAGCTTTATTATGTGACCCAGATTCCAGTAGTGCATATAGTCCATCTCTATATTATTTAAAAACTTTTATTGTATTGATTTTTCTCCCAAACAGCGAGGTGATATTTTAATATAGATCATGTTAAAAGCTGAGTGTTAACAGCATTGTAGTAACCTTTCTGTGATGGGGCCTATACAGTAATCAGTTTGGAAACATGCAAATCCTAATATAGGTTGCAATACCTAAACAGCCCATACTTACCACTGGGTTGGCTTTGCTGTTGCTGCAGATATTCAGAAGAAAAGATGAGAAAGGAAGTATAAATGATCTGTGCTTCCTCATCTCCCATTTCTCAACCTTTTCAAAAGGAGAGTTCATATTCCCTGCAGTAAGATTCAGACTGTGCCACAAATAAGAACAAACAAGTCCCGTGTAAATTGCAGGTTTCTCCATTTTCTCTCTTTGAAAGAAGTTTAGAAATTTAGGAACAAGACACACTGTTTATTTATCACCTCTTCGGAATATCCAAGTGATTCTTGCTTCAAAACAACGTTTCTTTGCCAGCTAAGGATTAAAGTTCCTTCTCTCTGTCTTTCTAGGTTTAGAAACTTTCAGCCAGCTATTACATGAAGACGATTGTGGAAGTGTGAGTATTCTTCTGGATGGTACATCATTTTCTTCACGTTTGGCTTTAGCAAGCGATACTAACACTTCCGGATTTTGCTATTCCATGATTTGAGGTTGTTTTGAGAGGTTATAATATAACATACATTTGTTTATTGAAAGCAGTATTTTTAATACTTTAAAGCAATACTTCAGAATCTGCACTGGGTTCTTATAGTCCTTCTGCTGCAGCTCCGTTAAGTCTATTATCTATTACTTTTCTTCTAGCAAGACTAAACTGGGAGTTGCTTATTTGGCTGATTGTTTGGACAACTCTTACCATTTCATAGGCAGTGACCATATCGGCTCGGCTATGATGGGAGTTACAGTCCAGAAAAAATGTTGGGTACTTGCCTGAGGAAGGCAGGGTATAGAGTCAAAAATAATTAGAAGACACAATTACAAAATATTTATTTTCTGTAATCTTTGGACATCTATGTCAATATTTTATGACTGAAGTTTACAATAAGCAATGTTTATATGTGAATATAATATATACATTAATGTTTAGTTTGCAGGTAATAAAGTATAGCCTTTCCAAACAGTAGTATTAGCAGTAATTTTATTTACATAAATACATAAATATTTCAAATCTATGGCTAAGTGCATTACATTACAAGATACATAGTACCTTTCATATGCTGGGAAGTCAAGTCTAACTCCTGAAAAAATCTGTATCTTACCACGAACATCAAGTTTGATTATCTGCTACATTTCTCATGTACATGTGTGCTCTTTTGCTTGTTTCAATAGTACTTTGTTAATGAGTCTGACATAACTGACTTTCCAAGATTTGCATATCGAGGAATCTTGCTTGATACATCAAGACATTTCCTGCCACTGAAAGCGATCCTAACCAATTTGGTAAGTAACCCAGCTTATATACTGAGTGAGCTCGGTATATAAAGCTGTAGTTGCTATCCAGGGTGAGGAGATTCTAGTAGGCATTTAAAACTAATGACTGTAGATCAGTAAGATATTGTAATGGTATATGACAAAGACCTTGAGAAATGGGTTTCTTCTTTTTTCCTTAGCGCTATCTTCTTGCTTTCCTATATTTTCTATATTGTATTTTAAGGATATTTTTGAAATTGAATAAAGTTCTTATTAAAAAAAAGACTACCAAAAAAAAAGGAGAAATGGGGTGAAGAGATGCTGCCGAGGAAACGGTCATCTAAGAGGGGTTATCAGTAGACCTAACTACTGAGGAAAGTAGTGAGCTCCTCATGCTGAACATGTTTAAGTGGAAGCTGGAAAGCTACTTGTCAAGGATGTGTTAATTTAGATTTCTGCATCAAGCAGGGAGGACAGGCTAGTCTAAACAACTTCTTCTGATTTTGATTCTCTGATCCTGTATTTTTTAACATGTTCTACGAAATTCCTGTATAACTCCTTCTCTTGTTTGATCAGTCCATATAACTGGGGAGGATAATAGCTTAAACGGTTAATGACTGGGCATTGTGGAAAGATTTTTGGGAAACATTTCACAGAGTTAGAGAGAAAAATATCTCCCATGCTTTAAATAGGGAATGTCAGACTTTCAGCAAACCCTAATCATCCAATTGACCTCACTGCTTTTTTAATTTCATTTCATTCCAAATAATGTTATGAACTTCTTAATTTCTTTCTCTAGCTGAATCATTGGCCTCTAGTAATACACTATCAAGGGTTAGAGAGAGTAAACTGATGTTGATATAGGTTTGGAGAACAGGCTTAAGGCCTGAATCTGCATTATGAAGCTGCAGTTCTTCCTTTCTTCTATTGTAAAAGACATCTGCATAGTTAATATACGCCTATGCGTTTCAGCAACATTTGGAAAGCTCTGTGATGAATACCTGCTTTGGTAGCCATCTTATTTAGGTCATTATGTTTGGGTTCTGTGACTGCTTGTTGAAATAAGTGATGTAAAACTAAATATTTTGTAAACTTCTATAGCATTTTGGTGTAAAGCTTTGCTTCATTGAGTTCTCTCAGGCCTAGTGGTTAGAGAAACAATTTTGAGATTGTTCTCATTGAAGGCATGGTAGAAATAAGATTTAAAATCCCACTTTTATAAACTTATTTTGGGATGTAGAGTGCTTCACTAAAATACCATCTTGCCTTTAATATCACAGGATGCCATGGCCTTTAACAAGTTCAATGTCCTGCATTGGCACATTATAGATGACCCTTCCTTTCCTTATCAAAGTACTGCTTTTCCTGAATTGAGTGCCCAGGTAAGTAAGAACATGTGAATATTAAAAAGTATTTAAAAAATAAAATTGAGAAAACTATTTTGCACACACCCCATATATACAAGGGCCACCATATTGGCTGGGAGTGATAGTCTAACATATCTGGACATCATCAAGCTGTGAAATCTGAAATAGTAATTCAGAGCAATGCTCCAACAGAGTAGAAGATTTGTAATTTGGGGGAAGGGAAGTGGAGGACAATACCAGGAAGGAAGGAGCTAGTGCATATTAAGGAAAGTTTAACTAGAGATACAGTTTATTGAAGTGAAATGAAATTACTTTATTTTGGCTGTTGACCAGCATTAAATAACATAAAACATCCTAAAACTGAGATACAGATAAAGAATAAAAGCAAATAAACACAGTACAGTTAAAACTTTTTTAGTACAGGTACACCATTTTGAATACTGATGCTATTGTACTAAGGCTTCAGTGAAGAGACCATCATAAATTGTAACAAGAAAGTTTACAGATAGTCCTCACTCAGCAATGCCAATTGTGACCAGCAACTACGTCGCTAACATGATAGTTAAACACAATGTCACATGACCACACTAATTTACGACAGCAGTTGCAGCAGTCCCAGTTACCATCATTAGGCAAATCCTGTGTGGTTGCAGCATCCCACAGTCACATGATTGCCATTTGCAACCTCCTGCCAGCTTCCCCATTGATCAGCACCATCGTAACTTCAAACAGTCGCTGAACAAGTGGTTGTTCCAAAAGGACAACCTGTATTATATATTGTCACATTAATTCAAGTCCTGCGTTGCTAAAACTCTCCTGCATCTGAACAAAAGGAGAAATTGTTTGACTCCTAAGTATATTTGGGGGAAAATCTTCCTCCCTCCCTCCCTCCCTCTGCCTTAACCAGAGATGTTTGTGTGTGGGAGGGGTGTCAAAATTGGCAAGATGGCAGACAGAGCATTCCCCACTAGAGGAACCCACTAATTTGGAAGAAAAATACATTGTTCAATGAGCATTGTGCACGTTTATTGGTTCAGCATACTCAGTGTTGGCTAGAGAACATGGAATGGAGCATTTGTTGAAGATACATCTTTGTATATCTTCCCTGTATTGGAAGCCTTAATGTTACAGAGATTCATCAGAGGCTCCTTAGCAAACTTAGCTACCATGGGATGAGAGGAAAGATGCTCTCCTGGATTGGCAATTGATAAAAAACTGGGAAAAGCATATGAGTAAATGGACAATTTTCACACTGGCAAGTTATACAAAATTGGGTTGCCCAGGGATCAGTGTTGGGACCAGTTATTTTTAATTTGTATCTATAAATAAACTGGAGTTAGGAAGGCGCAATGAAGTGGCTTTGTTTGCTGATGGAACTGTGAGAAAAATAAGTTTTCAAAGGAATGGGACAGGTTAAACCAAACTGAAACATAAGGAATTTGCTTTGATCCTTGAAGCTGGTTTTCACAACAACGTACTGAAATCTTATCTGGACATTCCCATGCCAACCCATGAATCTCTCTCCAGATGCCAAGGAAGAATGTATCCTCCTTCCTGCCATTTGGCACGCCTAAATTGCTCCCTCCCACTGACCTGTTTTTTCTCACTAATACAATTGTTCTCTTTGAAGCTTGCAGATAGCAGAAGGGTGGGAAGTTACTGCTTACTTATGAATATATATTCATGCATCATTTCCTTTCTTTCCTGAAATGTATAAATATCAGTGCCCCTCTTTTGTCGTTGTGTACTGTATAATAAATACTGCAGTTAGCCTTGATTATTTGCTTTGAGTCCTGCATTTTGATTCCATGACATCAAGAGATTGTGAAGAAATTGCTACAGTCTCTCTACTAACTCTGTAAATGGGCTTCAAAATGGCAAATGCAATTCATTGTAAACAAGTGTGAAGTGATGTTTATTATGTATTTATTTATACGATTTAGATGGCTCCATATGTTGGACTAGATGGATCTGTTGCCTGATCCAGCAAGATAGTTCTTACATTCTAGAGACATTTGATTGTAGCTAAACACAGGGATTTCAGTGACAAAAATGCTTTAGTTACTTAGAATTCTTCAAAACATCCATTTTCACAATAGGAAACGTAAGATCAAACTACAAGTCTGTGTTCTCAAGAATTCTTTTTCATCAATGGCTAACAGGTCAATTTGTGTTTGCTGCCTTGAGCTGACCAGAATGTAAAAAAAGGCAGGATAAAAATATAATAATTATAATTATAGCTATAACTATAATAACCGACAGGAAACTCTGGCGTGGGCTGGTCCATGAAGTCACGAAGAGTCGGAAGCGACTAAACGAATAAACAACAACATAACTATAATAAACAGGCCAAAGAATTGATCACAAAGTGCCTTCTGGATTTAGAACTGCAGTTTACTTTGGGTCAGCTATCCACTTTCTGTAGGACCCAGCTATATTTGATAGAGATCACAGCATCTTATCCTTACCCAGCAGTCCTTTCTCAATGTCACTGCAATGCCCTTCTCTCTACCCTGCTGTAAGGCAGATATCACAAAATGTCTATAACCTACCACTTGGGCGCTTGTGGAGGAAATGGTTACAATGTGATTTTGCATTGTAGATTTTAATAGGCCTTAAGCCAAAATTTAATTTCTCCTTTTTTTAGTAATAATGCAAAGGTGGTCAAATTATTACTATGTAGTCTTCCTATTAGCTGATAAGGACTTCCAGGTCACTTACAGTGTCACCAAGTTCTGTGAATGTGGCAGATGATGCTTCCTGAAGACCCAATTACTCCTATATTAATTGCTTGTCTTTTTGTATTTGTTTGTGTTTGCTTGTTTTGGTGCTGGCCTTTGGTTGTAACAATTTTTTTTATCAGAAATGGGTTATTTCAATAGCAGAACCTATTATTTACTTATTCCTGCCCATACAGTGGTGTCCTTGTCAAGCATAAAAAAATTAACTCTAAAGAATACACTAAAGCCATCTTCTTCCTTACTATTCCCTACTTCCAGCCTCCAAGTTTTGTGGGATAGATCTTCAGAGAAACTGCAACCATGTTCAGTTTTTCATCCATAAAGTCATTTGCCAGCCCCTCAATAAATAGGAAGGTGAGATTAACTTCTGCTAGGGGTTCACAGAGAATGACCTTGGGTAGATCACTTTGTCTCAGTCAGAAGTACTCAGAGTAATGATCATCAGTAAAAGGTACATTTGTGCTTGATTTCATTCAAAAAAGAACTGTCTGGATTATATCCCAGTGCTGACTGCTGTAATGTGATATTGCTCCTAGATTTAACCTGTGCTTCTCACTTGTTGACATTTTCCTGGAGTACTGGGGGAAAAGTTTTTTCTTGTTTATTTTCACAGGGTGCATATTCTCCCAACCATGTTTACACTCCCATTGATGTCCGTAATGTCATAGAATATGCTCGGTTACGAGGGATTAGAGTTATCCCAGAATTTGATTCCCCGGGACATACTCAGTCTTGGAGAAAAGGTAAAATGTGAATAATTCTGAAAGGCTGTTGAACTAAAACTATTATATACTTACAATATACATCAAAAAGAAAAAAGAAAGATCAGTAGTTAAATACAAATGTGTATTTATGATGAAATATTATTTAAATTTCAATTGTTACATAATTTAGATCTTGCCCCACTATATATAATTTGTTTAATTCTGATGTGGAATTCTAATAAGGAGAACAGGTAGAGTTTCAACTACTTTTATCTTTATCTTCTATGTATTATTGATTTTATTGTAATTTCTTTGTTGTGAGCTGCCCAGAGTCACTGGGAGTTGGGCAGCATACAAGTTTAATAAATTGTTATTGTTGTTGCTGCTGCTGCTGTTGCTTTTGTGACAAAACTCCCTTTGTATGCTAATACAGATTTTTTTAAAAAAATATATTGATAATAAACTCTGTTATCTAATAAAAATAGCATCATAGATTTCCTATCTGCAACTGTGAAAAGCTGATATAGGCCCAGATGTCTAGATGCGAGCTCCCAGGATTCCCGGCAGCAGGGCACCAGATGTGCAGATTGCAGAATTAAGCTAGATCAGGATAGTCAACCTGTGGTCCTGAAGCCCAGTTCAAAGCTCTTTGATCATTTCTGAAAACTGTTAGAATGTAAGACTTCCCTGTCATTTTGAAGAAGGAACACACATAAACTGTAGCATGAGCCATAAAATACGTAGGATTAACCTAGTTTTAAAAACAAATATCCCTAATTACTACCTCCCCCACCCAATAAGAACGTGAAACATCCAGCCTTACTGATACAAGTCTCTCTAGTTAAATCTTTGTCCTGATTCACTGTTGCCTTTGCCCTGCCCTCCAGCCACCAAAAGATTGCCCATCTTAGAGCTAGAGGGTTAATAAGGTATTTCTGAGATACACATTTCTGCCAACGTCAGTGATTATCATTAAGAGACTCGGAAAATGGAAACAAATAGCCTTGAATTCAAGAAGTGCGTACAAATAGCTAAATCGTATCATGTGAATACAAAGGTTTTATGAGTCATTATTTTCCAAATCTGATATTCAGCCAGTAATCATATTCATCTTGAAAGGATTATGTTCTTGGCCATTACAAAGGAAAAAGCATTTAAGTTCTTCGAAATGCTTTTAAAATGAAATGTAAGAAATGCAAGTTCATTTAAAATAAAATAGCATACATCTTCTGTTTTATTTTTGTCTTTCTTTTATATACTGGGAAAAAGATATCCTCGTACCCTGCTACAGTGGAAAACATCCAAGCAGCTCTTATGGACCTGTAAACCCCATTTTGAATACAACATACAATTTTATGATGAAATTATTTGAAGAAGTTGGCACTGTATTTCCTGATGACTATATCCACTTAGGAGGAGATGAAGTGGACTTCAGTTGTTGGTACAGTGTAACACTAAAACTAAAAAGATATTAGGGTCGTACAATGCTCTGTATTTGATTAGGAAGAGCGATTTTGGAAAGTCCAGTGGTATAAATGCAGCATCTGTCTGCACTGCATTAAAGTAGCCCAATCAATGTCCAGGATTACAGAGCTGCTAAAGGAAGGCTTCCACTGCAGCTGTGTGTTCCTGGAAACATGCAGGGGCTTTAATGAGGTGAGATGCTTTCCAAAGCATTTCTTCCTAATAGAATCCAAACCATTTTACAGTTCTAAAATATATACTGTATATACTTGTGAATAATCTGAGAATTTTAGGCTCCAAAATGCACCCAAAAATTGGGTTCACTTTATCTGCAAGTATATACAGTAATACTTTCATAAAGTACCCATATATTCCATATATACTCACATATAAGACCATCTACAGCTAAGAGCCTTGAATTTTTAAGCAAAATGCCATGAAAAATGTGGGTCAGCTTATTTGCAGGTTGTGCATTTTTCACAGTATTTTGGTTAAAAAATTGAGGGTCAGCTTATCAGCAGATAGGCTATACATGAGTATATATGGTACATATGTATACAATTAGCCTAATTGTTAACTGTGATGAAAGGGATATGGGGTCTAGAGTTGGGTGATGCCAAAATTCAACTAAACAAATGAATAAAAAGTCAGAGGGCCCTTCAGATCTATAGTCTGTGGCTTTTTCTGATCCTCTGACTTGCTACAGAGGGCAAATTCCTCATCCTGGCATCTTAGACAAAATGTGAGGCTATTCTTGGAAAGTAGGCCCAGAATATTAGCTTGTTTAGGATTCTAACAGCTTTTCTGACTTTAGTGTGGAAGAACCCGTGGATAAAAGTATTTCTTCTTCCCTCTCCCTTTCTCAAAATGTCAGAAAGGGGACAGGATCAGATTAGACTCTTCCAGCATTTCAGTTTCTTTTACCCTATTGTGGGCAGTAGGAAGGAAACATTTATTTAAAGAAAAAAATCCCCCCAGGGCAGATGACATTTCAGTACTGCCAGTGGAAGACAACTGCATAGGACAATTGCTTATGCCTTGAATGTTCTGAAGTTAAGATTACCATGCCAAAAAAAATTGGTGCAAATCAGTGGGACTTGCAGATGCTTTATTTTGCCTGAGCTTGCTTATGTCACAAGTCAGAGAGGGCATTGTTCACATCAGCATTATTTCATTTAGATCCCCGCTGATATGTGTGATGAAAATTTAAAAAGGAACATTAGAGTGCAAAATCCATTCTATTCTACTACTACTTTAGTAATTTATTACAAGAAATGTAACTTGTTTCTTTTTGTTTTTCTTTCTTTCTCAGGAACTCCAATCCTGATGTAACTGAGTTCATGAGAAAGAAAGGATTTGGGTTCTGGTATTCTAAACTGGAATCCTATTATGTTGAAAAGTGAGTCTCTTTCTTTTTCAGAAAGATTACTTCAAGTATTTGCTGTTTCTTTTATTGGCTGCTTTAATCCCCTAAATTGCATTTACGCTGTGGCTAGCAATACTTCCTGTAGGCCAGTGGTAGGCAGGCTCTTTGCAGCTGAGGACTGCAGGGGTTATGATGAATGACATTGCAATGTCGCTGGAGTGAGTATAACCGACATTTTGAGGGCCTGAAATGGGTACATTTGTACCCATTCTGCCTCTTAATTTAGTGAAAGAAAAAAGCATGCTGCTGAAAACCAGCAATTTCCCTACCAAATTTTAGTGTATGATCATACACTATACAGATTGCCCACCTGCATTACCAGCTGTGTGCTTAGAACTTTGTTTTGTTGATTCTTTTTGCTTCCTGTGGTCTGTTTTTTGTCCTGGAAGGAATGGAAAAGATGGGGTTGGAATCTGCAGAGGACAAAGAGGATAGAGTAAAAAATTTGGCGCAGCTTCTAATACATTTGAATTAATTTAAATAATTGGGTACTTTCAGAAGGTTGAAGCAAAATCTGGCTTATTCATTAACCCGGTGTAGTTGCAGATACCGATCCATACTTTCTTCTAAAGTTGCGGGTTTTGTGAACTCAATAGGAGCTTCTTCTGGATAGGAAAGACAAGTGGTAGACCAGGAGGGTTTTCAAACCAGCCCTTTGCTGTGAAATAACTAAGTTCCATTCAGGTTATGCCATTTACCATCTGTAGTGGGTTTGTTTTTGTTTTTGGTCCCCATCACTTGCCCCATGCTTTTATTACTACAAAAAGATCAATTAAGAGCAGGATTGTGTAGAGGAACATAGAGTTGACCTTGGAGAAGATATGGAGACCATTAGCAAAAACATGAGCTCAATCTGGGGAAACAAGAAAACATGAGACTTAAAGTCATCCTCCTTTAACAGTCTTTGGTGTAAGAGAGAGGGAAGAGAAGAGAAACTACCATCAGGTTTTCAAGATTCTGTTGGTATAGCCTATCTCAATCAACCAGACTTCTAGTATTTCTTGTAGTGTTTGTTTCCTGGCCTGGCCTACACTGAAGGACTGACACATTGGAAGAGTAACACAAATGGATTATTTTAAAAGATGAGGAAAGGAAAATGTACAATTGAGACAAAATAGGAGAAGTCATCTGAAAATAGATAATGTTTTGGATGTCACTCTTTCTTGCCAGATCCCTTCTTATTTTTGTCTTTTAAAATGGACCCTTTTTTCTAACGAAATAGTTTTTTAAAGTGTTTTATCCTCTGAATTGGGAGAAGAGTGCTGGGGTTTTCTGTTGAAATAGGAAACTCAATCAACAACATACATCCTTCTTGTGAGTTAAGTGATTCCTGAATGAAAGTGGATGGGGAGAAAAGGCTACACTCACATCAACCTATGCACAATTGACCCAGTTCATATCCGACTTTATGCCCTTCTCTGGAACTAAAAACAATGAAAGTTGTATATGATTTATTTGGGACGGAAAATAAAACAGGAAAATTTTCCATCTTAACCATGAAACTATCTAGGAGAGATTACAAGACAGACTAGGTATCAGAAAAAATGTATTTCCAGTCCACATAACTTAAATGAAAATTTACTCACAAGCAAGCTTAGTTGCAATTATCTTTCATTGCAGGCACCTAAAAACATAATGATTAAAATTACATCCAGAATAATGAAATGCCTGATTAGTTAAAGTAACCATTGAAAGCATAAGGTGTTTTAGTGCATTTGTACTGGGAGAATATAATTTAAAAAGGGAAGTTATTGAGGCTTTCAGGCAACAGGTTTGAAACTTTAGGAGAAAAAAGGAGGGAAGATAGGAACATTGGCTGCTTCAAAATGATTAATTTTTTTCGCGTTGAGGGTGAAACATAATGAGATGCACATACTTAAAACATGTTAACTTCCCGTAAGTCAAACTCAGCTTCCACACGTTTTCTTGGCAATGATAAATACCCTTCTTGCCATTGCCTTCATCTGGATTATTTTTTTAAATTCCCAGACCTGGGATTGACTGAAAGTCTGTCCTCCAAGTAATTCCCTTCCAAATAATAGTTCAAACGCTATGTAGCTTTATGAAAAGCAGCCAAGATTGGCTAGCTGTTGCCAAATGCTGTGACTAAAAAGTGATATTATTTCTTAAAATGTGAATAATTGTGTCAATTCCATTCAGAGTTTACAGCAGAAAAGCAGTGCTCTTTAGCACTTAACAATATCAGGAAGCCCCCAATTAAGAAACTTAAACCAGAAAAAGCTACTTTGTCATATTCAGAAGGACACAGCAACCTTAAAACAACCACACAGGGATAGCATGGAGTGGAACAGTCAGGTATACTTGCAAATATGCCAGAATGTACTTCCCTTTCTTTTGGCTCATAATCTAAATCCCATCAAGGTTGGGTAAAGTAAGTTTTTTTTTTAACCTCAAGTTAAGTTTCCATAAATATTTGGAAAGTTCAAGAGCAACTTTGGAGGCAGTACTAATTCATTCATTATATCCTGTTAATATAAGTTGCTGGGTGGTCTGTTCTTGGCTGAAATTGTATGTTTGAGAGGGGAACGTACAATTGAATAGGTAACAAATACATGAGTGTTCTGTTTTATATCTTAGAATACTGGACATAGTGACTTCTCTTAACAAGAAATCCATAGTCTGGCAGGAAGTATTTGATCATGGAGCAAAGGTAAGGTCTGAGAAATTATGTGATCTGTTCTGTCATAATTTTGAGTAGTTCTCATCTGCAAAGATATTCAAGAAAATGTCTGAAGAACAGAATATCCTCCTTATTCATTTATAAAATCAGGAAAAGTTTAACAAATGTAAAAATGAGTAAGTAATACCAGGGCAGCTGCTGTTTCTGTCCAAGGTTGAGACAAACAGCCTTCAAAATAGTATAATCCAGCCTTTTCCAATCTGGTGCCCTCCAAATGCATTAGGTCTACAATTGCTGGAATTCTCAGTCATTATCCATATTGGATGGTAATTCTGGAAGTTGTAGACCCAATGCATCTGCAATGTATCATGGTGGTGAAGATTGCAACTTAATATTTATATAAGTTTCAAAGGAACTGAAGTAGAAACTGTGGGGGACAGAGGCAGACAGAATAATTTCCAGCCACTTCTCAGATCTTGATGTGAGGAGGCTAGTCAGGATTTCAAAGGAGGCAAAGGGCAAGAGAAGAGAGCAAAGTGAGCCATAAAAGAGTTAGTTGAAGCATGGGCATAAGCCAAACAGAAAGGAAAGCTAGACTTCTTCTGCCTCCAAGAGGTATTTCTGGAGCTTAGAGGCTTGCTAGGAGGGTTGCAAGGTTAGATGCATCTCTGGATAGGCTGTGGGAACCCTGCAAGGAAGGCTTTTCTTCGCACATCTCTGGTCAAGTAGATAATGCATAGCCCCAGGACTACATGTGACTTCCCAGTGTGGCCTCACTTACTCCAGAAATGAAGTGTGACCTGAAAGAAGGTATGTGCTTTTGGTTTACACAGCGCGGTCCAGATAAAAAACAGGTAAGACAGAGTGTAATCCACAGCCTCTTCTCCCTCCTGTCTTTCTATATCTTTCCTTGCTTTAACTCCCAATCCATTTATTTCTTCTGATCTCCTCTCAATCTAGCCTACCTCACAAGGCTGCTATTTGGGTATAAAACAAAGATCTTGGTATTAGTTACCTTGAGCTCCTGGAGGAAAGGCAAGATAGAAATTTAAATATTAAAAATAAAACCAAGATATTCTGGCTAGAGGGACCAGTATAGCAGCTCTATATCTTCTTGTCTCTGTGACCATCTGGGCTGGATACTATGTTCAATTCACTTTACTAAGTTTGAAAAAGAACCTAAAGATTGGAAAAAGTGCAGAAGAGGGCAACCAAAATGATCAAGAGGCTCAAACACCTCTTGCATGAGGGAAGACTAGAACATTGTTTCTCTACCTCAATAACTTTTTTAAGACGTGTGGACTACAACTTCCAGAATTCTTCAGTCAGTTCAAACATACCCCTGGGGAAATTTCTGTCTCTCTACCTCAGCATCCTTTCTATAGGACATGAATTTTTGAATTTTGCAGTTTGAGGAAGTGGTCTCAAACAGGAAGGACTGGGTGTGATATGGGACATTAAGAATAATCTTTGGCTGTTCTGATGTGACATTTGTCTGCATGTATTTTAAAAAGTTCAGAAAGAACAAATCAGCGTAACTCAGTGGCTAGACTGACAGACTCAGACTGGTGAGACCTAGGTTCAAATCCCTCCTGTGGGCTCATTGGGCAACTGTGAGCCAGTCACTCTTTCAGCCCAATATACTTCTCAGGTATAAAAATATTGTAAAATAAAATTAAAGGTAACTGTTGTGGGCTCTGAGGAAAATATGGGCTATAAATACCATGGCTCTTCTGGGCTTTCAGAATTGCTCATACACCATACTGTGCTGGAATGAATCATCTGCATTCTGCAAAAAACTCTGTATTTTTCTGTCTTTTCAGCTGCAGCCAGACACAATAGTCGAAGTGTGGAAGAGCTTCTTGTATTACTCTGAATTAGCAAGAGTAACAAAACAAGGGCATCAGGCAATCCTTGCTGCACCTTGGTACCTAGACCTCATTCGTTATGGCGAGGACTGGAAGAACTATTACAGTGTTGAACCACTGAACTTTATTGGTTTGTCAAAATCTTGCATCTGCTTTCTTTCTGTGGGAGTTGGGCATTTTTAATACTTTTGGATTCCAGTGCAAGAGTGGCATATTCCCATTTAAATTAAGTAGCTGTGCTCAAATTCACTTATCCAATTCTTGGGATAGGCTATAGGAAAGTTTCCTATTTCATAATTTGTGTGACGGTTATTATTTTTGTAGCCCTATATTCAAAACATTTGAATGTATGAACCCATCACATTCCATGGTTTGTACAATCATACTCTTCAGTTTCAGTAATCACCAGCATTGGCTACACATTTAGGTCAGCTGGGTTTCTTTAGTTAACATTAAGGTTGGATTTTAAATACCCTTTTCAGTGACAAATGGAAAATGGGCAAATGTTTTTTTTTTCTATTTCCTTAAACACAGGAAGCAAGTCACAGAAGGAGCTGGTGCTTGGTGGAGAGGCTTGTCTTTGGGGAGAATATGTGGATGCAACAAATCTTACACCAAGACTCTGGTACAGCTCATCACTTACCTAGCCTGTTTCTCATTTCATAAATGTTAAGCATCTAATCTTATTGATGTGTATTTCTGCTTTTAAAGAGAGATAAAAAATGTGTGTATACTTTCCTTACATTAGAGGATTGCAAATGTCTATTTTCCACCTGTCTCTTCTCGTCTTATTGATCTGTATTAATCTATATGAAGCACTAATGAGCTCAATATAAGAAACTGCCTTTACAGATGGGAGACATAACAGAATCAGAGGCAAATCTGGTTTTGATTTGAAATTATCTACAGTCAAACTTCCCACATGGAGGAAGCCTTATAGAAGTAGTTCTAGACAATGTTGCATCCTGATTCATTGGATAGGATAGTACCACTTTTCATCAGTGAACGTTTAAATCATGTGATTTAAATGTTATGTTTTCTGTGCTTGCTCACTGGTTTATCATAACAATATATACACGGGACACTAAAACCAATGCACACTTTCCCAATTTGAAGCTGACTGAGAATTCTGGAAGATGCTGGAGAAAACTAGATTTGGCATGTAATCCACAACGTATGGTGATAATGTCTGTATGCCTTGTTGTATAAAAGAACTTAAGGCACGTCTAAGGCACAAATTATGAAATATTTGCTTTCCATTCATAGTATGCTAATTAACATCGTTTTTGTGAAGGACTGAGGCTGATCACAAAACGCGTCTCTCTGAATATGGCTGCATATTTTTTACACCATTCTTTTTCTATTGGCTCTTCTTCATCTGCTGATCCTCAGTAAATGAAATTGTGATTTAAAGTTTGAATAAGGTGGGAGAAGGCTTTAGAAAATGCAGATTTTACTCTGAATACCCTCAACTGAATACCTGTCCACATCTACTTTCCCCTCATTCCCCATACCAGATTCTCCCAAAATATTCCAAAAAATGTTTGGTGCCCTTGCCCATAAAATCAGATCATGTACCATCTTGTATGATACAAAAAATAACTGTTGGTGCTAGTTTGAATATTCATAATCTGAAATAGAATAAATATTGAACCTGTAAGCCAGAGTGACATTTTTATAATGCTGTATGAGAAATCTTGTAATTCAATATGGCTAATAAAAGGTACATACTCCATTTGTGAGTACAGGCTCTTTAATGTTGCAGATACTGTCCCTATTATTTTTAAAGAAATACTAACCATTTGATTTCTTAAATATTTGATTTAAACAAAATTGTATTGGTTTTTTAATTCCAGGCCACGGGCAAGCGCTGTTGGTGAGAGACTCTGGAGCAGTAAAAATGTAACTGATGTTTCAGATGCTTATAAAAGACTTACTCAACATCGTTGTCGCATGCTTAGGTAAGAAATTTATCTTCTAAGTATTGTATAGTCTAATAAAGTAGTAGGTTGCCATCAAAGCTCCTTGTAGATTTCTTGCAATTGTTCTGTAACTGAACAAGCATATTGTAATGCAGTCTCTCTTCTGCACTGAGCTTTGTGCATCTTTCACCAAGTTTTTAACTCTTCTGTAATGATTTTACTGCCATATTTTATGTGCAAAAAGATGGATTTAGCACAAGGCAGGCACTCTGAAGCTTGAAGGCTGGATATGGCTCCATGAAGCTCCACCAAATTTATGAGGATATCAGAAGTTATAAACGCACATGGAATAATCATGTTAGCTACATTTAATTATGTTAAATTATATTTAATTCAGCCAAATTTGGTTTTTCCCCTGGCCCAGCACGCCTGCCCTTGGCTTAAATATGATTTAAACACCATGTTCTAATAAACAGAAGTAACTTGATATATACATTTCCCTGAGAAAACAATCAGTGGAGTTTTAAATGCATATTTTCATTCTTTGCATTACGCAGGTGCCTAGTCAGATCTGCGCAAGCAAAAGAGTATAATTAAATTGCGCGGATACATTTCACAACCTTCTTGGACCCAAAAAACTCATACATGGAAGAGTAATATTCTCCCATTATTTACAAAAATGGCATAAATGAGTCATCTTTCACCAAGCTTTTAACTCTTCTGTACTGATTTTACTGCCATATTTTATATCTTGTTTTAATTGAAGTATGCTACTTTAAGTGTTTCTATAAGCAGAAAGGCAGGATACAAATTTAATTATATTTTTCTGACCTTGTATTTTTTCCTAATGCTGATTTTATCAGCTTAAGAATTCGTCCAATATTTCACGGTTTTTAACTTGATTATGAACAGCTCAGAAATGTTTGGTATAAAATAATGTAAACAGGTATACACATCTCTTCTTTTTAATTTGTCCTTCCTCAGCTATTTCCTTTTTAAGTTATATTAGACACCTGCCATGAAACAGAGGTTATGTAATTGATGATAAGGGGTTTTTTTTAAAGTTAAAAACAGATTTTAGTCTTGGAACGCATCTCTGACTGCTTTCTTAGCTCTTTAAATTGTTGTACAGGAACACAACCAACCCTCCTTTTCAGGACTTACTGGCCAATGCAAACCCTTCTCTTCTTCTCCGCAGGCGTGGAATCGCAGCCCAGCCTTTGTCTGTCGGATACTGCGGCCATGCCTTCATCTGATCACGGATCATAGCAAAAGGGCCTGTTTTTCATCTAGATGTTAGACGTATGTCTCAGTGTGAATTATACAGGAACAGAGAGAGATGTAAAACAGCAGAACTCCATAACACCTTCTACATAACCACTCTGATCAGAAAACTACTAGTGCATGTTTTGTCTGCACCACGATATGAGTTCAGGAAAGGCAGTTCTAGCTTTTCAGGGAAATAACTGATCCCAGTCACGAAACAAAATGTCACTTTTTCCCAAGATGAATAATTATTTATATCTTAGAACTTCTATTGACATATAAATAGGCTGCAGCAGCAATATATACTTTGACCATTGTTAAGTCTGACATAAACTGCTTCCTAACAAAGGATTTTAAAAGTCTGTATTCATCCATGGCATCATGCCAAACCAGTCCTCTTATTAAGCAAAGTGTTTTGTTCGTAGAGACTCATTGGATGGTAGCTTGCCAATTCCAGCGTAAATGTAGCAGTCCCAGATGTCAAAGAACGTAAAACTGTTGAATAGCCCTGGAAAAAATGTGTAACACAAAAGGTCATATGATGAAACTATTTCAAAGAGAGGAAAAATAAAGTTTACAGATTGCTATAGAAGCTGTAATTCAACAATATATACAGTATGTTTTACCTGCAATTTCAAGTTTAAATTTATTTGTTTGCAAGGCTACAAAATATATTTCCTTGAATGCTTCTGCAAGTTAAATTGATATGAAATGAGGCTGCTTTATGCACTAAGGTGGTGTGATTTAACTAAATTTTCTTGGAGATTTTTTATCATACTCAATTCTGTTATCCAGCAGAGAGAGAAAAGTATTGACTGAACTATCTGATAGGATAGCATAGAAGATGGGCCAGACAATATAATGCTCTAGTATATGAGCTATTTAGCCCAAGAAGGATGCCTACCTGGATGAACTTAATCTAAAGAGACAATCTGTTCTAGATCAAGTTCTTCCATAAAAGAGCCCTGCTGACATTTATCTTCCACTCAGGAATCACTATCAAGTTGGAATTGCTACTTTTTAAGATTACATTTTATGGTAGACTTAGAGAAGCTTCCACCAACTCCTCAAAGTGTTCGGCTACTTTGTTCTATAATAAATACATGGAATAAGCTGAAGCTTCATTTCTATAAAGGAGCAAGTTCAGCTTGCTATGAAGCTGAAATGGCCTTATCTGTGGTTGTTTCTTATGACTAGAATGATGATGCTCAAAACAGACAAGTTCTGTTTTGAGGCTGGAACAAAAGAGCATGTTTTGTTCTGACCTTGAAACCTAGCATTCAGAGCATTCAAATACTGTTTCAAGGTAAAAACATGCTTGTTTATTTATTTATGAAAATTTATATAGCTGCTCATTTCATATATGTGCCCCTGAACAACATATAAAGTTAAAAACACAAAACAATACAACAAAATAACAAAAAACATAACAAAAAATCAATAAAAACTGATGGGACAGGTAGATGTGACTGGGGAGAGGTGGTCTCTCAAACAACCTGGCCCCATGCTATGTAGGGCTTTATGGGTCATTACCAGCACGTTGAATTGAACACAGAAGCAAACTGGTAACCAACGTAACTCATGGAGCAGAGGTGTAACATGCACTGATCTAATTGCACACATAACTGCCTACACCGCCACATTTTACACCAGCTGGAGTTTCCGGATGCTCTTCAAGGACAGCTCTTCAAGGACAACCCCATGTAGAGCGTGCTACAGTAATCCATGCAGGAGATGACCAGAGTGTGAGTGACTAAGCATAGAGCCTCCTGGTCCAGGAATGGGGGCAACTGGCATACAACCTGAAGTTGTGCAAAGGCCCTCCTAGCCACAACTGCCACCTGCTCATCAAGCAGGAGTCATGAGTCCAGAAGGACCTCCATATTGCACACCAGGTCTGTCTGAGGCAGTGCCACCCCATTCAGAACTAAAGATAGTAAATTCCCAGATCCAGTGGCCCCAAAACCCAAAGCCACTCAGCCTCCAGGCACCGGACATGTTGCCATCTGTACTCATATTTTTCAGGTTTGCTGTAAAATACTCCACAGTATCCACAATATGCAACTTTGGTTTCCTGCCAATTAAAGCACATACCATCATTTCTGCTAGGGGGACAGCTGCAATCACAACTTGGTTATCTTGGCGACCTTGAATTTCTTTTACGCTACCTCTTCTCTGTGCAAGGTCAGCAAGTACTACACCAATGTAATTTTCAGGCATTGTCACTTCCAAGTTCATGACAGGCTCCAGGACTTGTTTATCAGCTTTCTTCAAAGCCTAAGGAATAAAATTACAACTTTCTTAAGGCAAATGCTTCTTCAGTGCAAACATCAATCTAGTTAATACTAATTTGCCTTAGAAAATCAGCCTGAAATGAAGATTATACTTATTGTATATGAATCAGAAAATCATATTTCACATAAGTAAATTATGAACAATAACAGAAGTAAACCATTTTTTTAATGATATGCCATTTTCTAAAACAGAAGTCTTCCCAGTTCAGCTTACAAAATATTTTAACTTAAAACAGCAATTTAAAATAGAAAATGTGCATCACCACCACCACCACCACCATCATCCCAGTCTCACAATTTCTGAATACAGGAAAATAAATATCTTAAACAGCTTTGTTATGATCCCAAAGAAGATAATGGATAAGGTTATTTGATTCATACCTTTTGCAGGCAACGAGAAGCACATGCAGAAACTATAGTTAGTGACGTATCAGGGTTTGTAGCCACTGACCGGACTGCGACTGCTACATCTTGAACTGGGAATCCCATAAGTGGTCCTGCAATATGAAATATAAGAGACTCATTAAAATTTAACATCAGACCAACCATGCAGATGACAATTCAGCCTGTTCAGGTGGCATCATCAGGTTTCTTTTCAAGGATACTTTGTAGACTGTAGACTAAACATCTCAAGCCCAATTCACTGACCCTTAAGAAAAAAACTGGGATTGCTAAAGTTGTATCTGCTGAAATACATACAAAGTAAGAAGTTGACTCCTTTTTTATTCAAAGTTACCTAAAATAAGATTTCTTATATTACTCTGACTTCAAACTTGGGAGAATTGTTACCTTGGAAACAACAATAATAATACATATTAGGAATGTCCCCCAAATGAGGGAGATGGGCGGTAATAAAAATATGACAAATAAATAAATGTGCAGCATTTCAGGTCTGAAACTAGAAATGTGCTTCAGAGTAGGGATGGGCTTTCACACTGAACTTGTATGCATCTCTTTATAGAAGCTGTAGTTTTTCCTAGGATTGCATTGTAGCCGTGTGATCCCAAGAAAAGGCACATCTAAGTTGAGTAACAAGGTGCTTCTGAGTGAACACAGAATGCTGTTGGTGTCTCCTTAACCATGTAGTTCCTTAGATTACAGAGCTATTGTATAATCTCCAGAAAAATGCAGCTTCTTTAAGACGGTACCAACGGGTACAATGTGCATGCCCACACCCATTCCACAGTACTGCACATTCTTAGTGCAGATCATTAGGGATTTAAATATTGAAAGAAAAAATAATAATGACACTTTACTAATCAAAACAAATAGAAACTCCAACTATTTTCTCTGGCAGCTTCATTCATTAGCATCTTCAATTAAAAGAGGGAAAGCAGGAAAGATGCTAATTTCTGCCTGATAGCCTTGCCAAAATGCTCCTGTAGTAAAAAGTAAACTCAGCTGGACTAATTTTTGATATATCCTTTTTAATCAGCACAGTTTATAAAGTGAACTGGAAACTTGTTGTTTCTCTTTGACAAGTAATCAGCTGGGCACTGGTTTTTGGTATGTTTGCCTCATAAAATTTCCACCCAAGTTTTATCATCAATGGAAGACTTAGACCTATAGCATCAAATTTCTTAATAAAGATCATTACACTAATGGGCGAACCCAACTGGTAGTCTCTGAACTGGGCACCTTTCAAGATCCTGTCTAAAAATACGTTTTTAAAAACCTTTAAAGGTGTAGGAGTATGTTTCAGAGCTATCAGGGGAGAAACTAAAAGCACTAATTTACTGCCATCTGGAAGCTAATGGAAAACAAGCAAAGAATATCAACTAACAGATTTGTTCATTATTCTTTTTAACGTAAGTAGGAAAAATGGAGGAAATTACACAATTACGGAGGCACCAACAGCATTCCGTGTTCACTATGAGGCACCTTGTTACTTAACTCAGATGTGCCTTTTGTGTCTAAGTATGGTACTGTATATGAAATATATGAAAAAATCCATCTCCCACAAGCACCCATAAATTTGGAACAAGACAATCACATATAGTCTTCTACAACTCTACAAAAATACTAAATACATTTTTCAGAACTGCTCTGCAATGGTAACATGAAATCAACCAAATGGGAAAATACTTAGACACTTCTACAGGGGGAAGGAGGAAATGGAAACTTCCTCATGATCTAGAACTGCAACATTATTTTTATTTTCTGTATTCTACTAGTGTTAATTAGAAAAATACAACAGCTACAAGTTAAGGCCTCATTAATTCACACCTTTTAGAAAATGCTTTACCTTGGGTGATAAATAAAGGATAAAGTAAAATGAAAGAATGCAATATCCTTTTTGGCTAGACATTCATCTTAAATTGATACCTAAGAGCTACTATTTCTTTAACCAACTTCCCAGATCAGACCTATGGCCAGAAGTGCTTAGCTATACTTGACACCGTTATAATAATCTAAGGAAAAAAATAAACCACAAAAGCTCTCAGTAATTAGACAGACTGTAGCATCAGCTCTATTGTGGCACAAAACCAAAACTGGCAATTAGGATTTATTAGCTTCAACATATTCTCCTTGGCTACCCATATACATGTCTTTGTTTAGTTGCTTTAATAAATCTTTTCCCATAAATACTTTTGCTCTATTTATAAACTCTTAAGGTTGCAGAACTTGAGTTCAGGACCACACTGCCATATGCTATTATGTATAGACCAGGGTTTCTCAACCTTAGCAACTATGCTGGCTGGAGAATCCTGGGAGTTGAAGTCCATACATCTTAAAGTTGCCAAGGCTGAGAAATCCTGGTATAGACACTTAAACTTTAAGTTTATACTTACCTTAACACAACAAAATCTCTATTTCTTCCTACAAACAATTCTAATACTTTCAAAGCAATTGCTGAATAATTCTTACCTTGAAGGTATGAGGTTGAAATTCCATTTTCTACAGCTTCTTGGAGGTCAGGATGCAGTAACTCATTGATATTTTCGGCATACTCAATGACAGGGGCTGTGGCTGGCATCTCTCCCTCCCATGGTTTAACTCCCAACTCAATAGTCACTTGATGTCGCTTTTCTCCTATTGTTCTGTCCAGCGTATCTGTAATAAAATCAAGTATCAAACACACAGCACAAGAAATCAAATTAGCATATATTAACTAGCTGCCAGTTTTAAGTCCTTCATCTGCAGGTCCATGACTCTTCACATACCTGCAGCTTCAACTGAGTTTTGGATTGTTTCTCGATAAGCAACCTGAAGAGGTCCAAGGTAAGTCTCCAGTTTGTATTCACGCTTGATTCGGTCATGAATGATGTCAATGTGTAGCTCTCCCATGCCACAAAGAATTGTCTAGCAAAAATATTTATAAAAGTAGTATCATCAGAAGCATGGCGCATACTGTTCATTTTTCAAAGTGACTTTATGGCCAGGCAGTGTCAACTTTTGGAAAAGAAGACAGAGGAGTGCAATACAGATAGCAGAATGCATTTGCCAGTGATGGCAAATGTAGAGGCAACTGCCTCTATCCAATTTTCAGAGATTCCCTTCTTTACCCTCCCTCTCTCATAGCAGATCTGCTGGGAATAATTGCAGCTGCAATGGGAAGGCAAGGTGAGAACCTCCTTCTCCCAGTCCAGTTGCACATGCCTATATGGATACTAGCATAAACACAAAGAATGAATCATAAATGTTAGAATGGGTAGGCAAACTTTTCTGCAGCCAGAGATGAAGGTTTTGCTCC
The DNA here is from genome assembly GCF_035149785.1 of Candoia aspera. Taxonomy (NCBI): domain Eukaryota; kingdom Metazoa; phylum Chordata; class Lepidosauria; order Squamata; family Candoiidae; genus Candoia; species Candoia aspera. Next base: position 233,236,061 of record NC_086154.1, read on the forward strand.
TTCCAAGGGCTGCAGGAAATGCAAATGTTACATGGTGATATCACCAGGAGGCCTCGGTCCTATTTCAGGATGGTGGTGGGTGGGGTATAAAATAAATGCAGAAAGACAGCAAAAAGTGAACACACTTAAGTTGCTTTGTATTTCAGCAAAACCTCCCAAAAGTCATTCCACTGATTTCAGCAGTGTGATCTGGAAGGTAAGAGGGGCCTAAAAAAGGAGAGGGGGCCTACATGTGGCTCATCCTTCCCTGCCTTAGAGCACAGAGAAAAGTGTAATAATAATAAGCACTGTAAATCTTACTTGTCCTGTATTTGCATCAGTCTTAACTTTCAGACTTGGATCCTCACGCTGCAGACAATTCAACGCTTGATCCAGAACTGGAATAAACAATTGATTAGAGTACATACAGAGAGCATAACTGTGGCCCTCCTCTTCTTCTGCACTACAGTTCCCCAGAGCTTCAGCAAGAAGGGCCAATGGTGAAGAATCCTGGCATGCAGTTCTACAGTATCTGGAGAGAAACTGACTCTTGTACCCTCGGGGAGACTAAAAACGGTAAGAAGAGACAGCTCTCAATAAAAGATGTGATGCTACCAATAAGTTATTCCACTCTTCCAAAGCTAAAGTAGCAGTACACTAGACCAGGGTTTCCTAACCAAACCAATAATTAATAATCTTATTCTATTAAAACATTCTGATTTTCAAACTATAGGCCAAAGCCCACACGGAAGAGAAGACAATATTTCAAAATTAAAGAGACTGGAAAGCAGGCCAGGAACAAAAAGCCTCTTTCATTGTTTCCTTCTGTCAACCATCATTTAAAAAATGGCATCTAAGATTTTTTTTCCTCCTTCTCCCACTTTCCTTATGTATCAGTGCAAAGTAAGGGAACTTGTACACTTCTGATCTTCAAAAGCTGCTATTAATCTCCCAAGTCAGTTCCAAGATATCTTTCAGACAGTGCAGGCAGCTGCTGACTATGACCATCTTTGGGTGTGCAATGCTGGTACAGCAACCTCTGGACACTTGCCCTAAAATCTGAATTAATGACTTTACCTGTTAAGCTATAGAACTATAACAGGTTTGCAAACCCTCTCAAACCATCCCACAACCAGAGGCATGGTCTAGATTAGTCATCTGCAATACATCTTTGTGCCTACTAATACACAACAAATAATCCCATTTCTTTAGGGCTATGCACAGATTACAAGCACAACTCTCATATTTCAGAAACTGAATTGCACCTGATTGTCTGGCCATGGAAGGTGGCTCTATAGTACAAAAGAAGACTGGTTCTGGAATCTCAATGCCAGCTAACAGGAGGTTCTGTACTTCACTAGCTTGACCTCGTGCTGATCCCACATTTCTTCCAGCTTGACAAGCTGCAGCCACCGCAGAAGCTTTTGAAGAAACAATGGTGTCGCCAGTGGCACTCTAACGCAAGCCAAATAACAATGACATAGTGGATTACCAGTGCACAATTGGTTTTCATCACTAAAAAGCACTGAACATTATTTGGCTATTGTCTTTCCCAGTTAAAAGACAAGCACTTCTCATACAGCAGTACCAAGAGCAATTCCTTTGTTTTGCACTGCCCGCAGCTATAATTATTTTTTTTTTGGTTAATAAAAAAACTTTCAAAAAATGGAACAAAACTTTTGTAAGGATTTCCATGTATTATTCCTCTCTAGAAAAATAAATGTCAAATGCTATTCCATTTATAATTAGACATTTTCTACAGCCTCAAAGCGTATGTGCCATTAAATGTCTATGGCTGAGAACTTGGGAGCTGCAGTCTCAATACATTCGGAGGGTGCCACATTCAGGAAGTCCTGACCAGTTTGCAAGTTTACTCATGAGAAAACTGGAATCAGCAAAATGGTTTTGATTCCATACACTAATCTTGATGCATTTTTTTAAACAAAAGACAAAGTTTGAGGGATCACAGGAGGCTTTTTTTTACCTGTTTCAACCCCACCGTCAGGGCAATGTTGCCAGCTGTTAGTGAAGAGATTTCTATTTGCCGATCAGCAAAAGGCAGGAGCAGGCGACTCATTCTCTCTCTGCAATGGTTGACTCAGGTTAGGCTTTACTCCCCCAGAGGTATCCATTTAGTTGAGCTCATACACCTTTTCTCACCACCAACCCATTTTTAACTCACGTGCAATTTTTGTTAATATTAAAGACTGCTGATTGAGGCCTCATTGTGCCAGAGTAAATGCGCAAAAAAACCAGTGGTCCACGCTGTTTGTCATGAAGAACTTTAAACACCAGAGCACACAGATCATCTTTATACCACTGCCTGGAAAATCAATCAATCAATCAGTCAATCAATCAAATAAACTAGCCAGCCAGCCTACCTATTCACCCTAGGAATCATGACATGAAAAAAATGTTTAACATTTACCTGCACATCCATTCACTGAAAGCACCATAATTACTGATAATTGAAGAGTTTCACTGGATATTTGAAGAAATACTACTGGTACTTACTTAATTACCCTGAAATACGCAGTAAAGGAAAAAAGCTAGAGACATGATTTATCCTTCCATAGATCTGACTCCTTGGAATTCTCAGCCGTGTGTGCCTCTTATGACATAACAGTAGTTGCATTTGCAGTGTGCTACCTGTGCATACCTGCCATATTTCCGATTCTTCAAAATTCTATTTACTTGCCCACCCCATAAAATAATAAATTTTCTTTCCCATAGCACATTTTGTTTATCTTTGATCAAATGAAATTACATCCTCACCCCATACTCACAGGAAGTCATAGTTGCATTCATCTGGTGCAGGCAAATACCTGGTGATCGCATCCAACAAGGGCTGAACACCCTTATTTTTCAGTGCACTTCCGCAAAACACAGGCACTGCTTTTTGAGCCAGGGTTACTCTTCGTATTGCAGCCTGTAGCTACAGAAGATCAAGAACACACAATTATTTTAAACAAAAGGCATGTTACAATTCAATGCAATATGCAGACCATGGGGCTGGCTACACTGACTTGAAAATTAACAATGAATAGGGTACCCGCCTATTCCACTTCTTAGTTGTACTAATTGTTTTTTTGTTCATTATTATCATTATTATTTCAATTTATATCTCCTGTTCACAGGGCACTCAAAATGGCTTGATATCATTACATGGTATTCATCAAAGACACTGAACATTTCTCCTAGACTACTTGCTTCTCAAGCTATCATGAGTCAACTAACCAGAGCTACTGAAATAAAGATTTTCTGTGGAAAAAACATTCCCAAATGTGCTTTAACTTTATAGATTAATGGCTAATCTTAATATATACATATCGTACTACTGTTGCCGGCGGGTTATAATTCCACAATGCTTACTACTGCTTTGGAGTTATCAGTTCTTATTTTGATCTGAATTTATAAACAGGGTCTCTTAATTTTGATTTAATGGAAGTAGTATCCAGCTGCTAGGAATTGAACCGCTCAGTTTGCTAGCCACTGAGACAAGCAGGAACAAATCTGAGCAAAAACTAGAGGCTGTACAATGCAGTCCCCTCTTCTCTTTTCATGTGGTTTGTTTGTTATATAAGAACCAGAGATTGTGGTTTAAAAGTGACTCTGGTCACTTTTAAACAAGTCAGCATCAAAATTACAAAGCTGGCTTCTTTATCCAGAGTTGTTCTAAACTAGCTTTTGTGGACAGTGACATTAGACTCAACAAATGTCCTCTTCCACACTCAGACATATGGGCTCATTGCCTCTCTCCTTCCAACTTTGTGCTGTCTGAAATTAAATCTTTAACAAGACTGAAATATTGAAAACAATTGGTCAGTTTGAAAGGAGAGTGGGTGGTGAGTTTCCTAAATATTAGCTACATTTCATACACCAGCTAGTTTAAAACAGCTCGATACCCACTTTAGAGGATTTGATCCAGAAAGGTGGCTTAAGCATTTAATTCACACATAAAATCCAACTTAAATTTCCTTTTACCATAGCATATCCTGCAATCCAGTTTGGTTCACTTTCCTATCATTTCTCATTAACCATTAGGACTATACTTGGTTACCTCAGACTTGGGCTACATTATGCAAAGAAGGTATTCTACTTTAGCCTTTCCCAACCTGGTACCCCCCACGTTACTAGCTGTGAGCAGTGACTGGCATTGTCGGAAAACACCAGAGGCTTCTTTTTCTAGCAAAGGTGTATTTTTACATATAAAATCCAGTTCACATGATGAATGAGTCAAGCCACAGACCTCATCAGCTGGTAATGAATCAAAACTCTCACTGAATTCTCCAAGGACCAATTCAGCAAATTCATCATCCAGGTCTGCAACCTTTAAAAGAGAATGCATTTCCAAATGGTTGACATTCCACATTATTCATGTTAGGTCTGTTTGCTTCTTAATGAAATTAAGAAGTAAAGGCCATTTAATTAATGTAACAACATGAAAACATGAATTCCCATAATTGCAAGCTAAAAGCATCTTCATTTTTTAAGCTATGCAGCTATAAATCCCTTATGCCAGACGTCAGCACCATGGCACCTAGAGAGACAAGGGCATGTACTATATGCCTAAAAGGTGCCCATGCCCACCCACCCCCCCAGATTGATTTAATTTTAAAAAAAACAAGGGGGCAGATTTTCTGTTGGAGAGATCACCCAACAGCTTCTCAGACTGATAGAGGCTAAAAAGAATGAGAAGGGGAAAAAATCTGATTTACCTTGAGGTTTTATCAGGTAATAAACAGCTAATTAAGCTCAGGCAAAAAAAAAAAAACCTAGCTAAGCTTTGACAACAAGAGATGCAGCAGCGTGTATCATATTAACCAGGACTAATGTTCACACTGGATAATAATAATAATCTTGTATATTATATTATAAGCAACTCTCAATGACTCTGGGCAGCTCACAACAATAAAAGAATTTACAATAAAATCATGCTGGAGAGTCAATATGGTACAAGAGTTAATGCAGGATTAGGACTAGGGAAGTTGGGTTGAAACCTTATTCAAACAAAGTGTAGGGGAGGGCATTCAACTAGCTGGGCCAGGATGAAGAGGATGAAATCCATCTAGGCCATTCTGAACAACTTGCACTAATTAAAGTTTAGCTTGCATTAAATGCAGGAGCAATGAACAATTTAGCAATACTCATCCAAGAACTATTTAAGCACAAATGAGTAGAATACAGACTATTCTCATTAGCTGATTGCAGCAAATATATGTAGCTCTCAATGTATTGCTTCCTATCACCAACTACCCATCTTTATTTTGTCTTCACAATTCTCAAGCAGCTGTACATCTGACATTGTACAGCAAGTTCAATTAAACTTAGCCTATCCACTCTTTGGCTTGCATTTCATTACTTCCAGGTCAGCCTTTCCTGATTTATTTACTCTCCAGATGTGTGCACCAACTTCCCAAATTCTCTAACCAACATGGTTTTTGCTGAGAATTCTGGGAACTAAAGCCCTCACATCTAAAGGGTGCCCAGTACTTTTTAATTAAATTCTCATGTGTTTTATATATTTACTTTAGAACTTTACTTGTTCTATTAAGGCACGTCTTGCATCATTGGCATTTCTTAACAAGTCAAGATCGCCAGCTTCTTCCAAGGATTTCTGCTGAAAGGTCTTTCCATCATCCAATCCACTCACAGCACTCCAGATAACTTGGTCCTTGGTCACCACATCAACTATTCCTCTAAAAGACTTTGCCTCTCCAATTGGCAACTGTATAAAAAACATATTAAAAACTACCAATGTCAGTAACATAAGGCAAAATAGCATCAAAGTAAGACTAAACGTTATTTATTTATTTAGGGGAGCTTACAGTTTAAAAACAGAAAAATAACAGATGAAATATCTGAAGCATCTAGACAACCACATCCCATTTAAAAAACACACACACAGATAGGGCTCCACAGCAACCCTACTCCATCAACTACATTTTTAAAGAGCTACATTGTCATGAGTACTGATGGCGAGCAGGAGGGGGCCCCTATCCAGGGGGGAAAATGCATGCATAGCACTGAGGAGTTAAGCAGCCATTCAAAGAGACACAGATCAGACCTGCCTTGACTTTCTGTCTGGGTTTTTCCCACGCTTCTTCAGTTTGTTAGGATTTCCTGTCTAATGTAGCAGTAATAAAACACTAGAGACCTATTCCTTGTCTCAGCATGGTTCCTGACTGTTAGGACATACATGGATCTCTGCAGAGATACCATTCCAGAGGGCAGGCACCACAACAGAGAGGGCATGCTTCCGGAGCCCCTATAGATGGCATTGTTTAATTGAAGGAACCCAAAGCACACCAACTCTGTCTGATCTTACCAGACGGGCAGAAATCATGGAAGACAGGTGGTCCCTCAAATACAGAGGCATGCCCCCCACACAGCCTGTGCCACTACATTCTGGACCAGCTGCAGCTTCCAAATAGGCGTCAAGGGCAGCTCCATGTAGACAGCATTGCAATAATATAATCATGAGGTGACTAAAGCGCGATTGCCTGAAGTGCCTTTTAACCGAAGAGCAGGCACAACTGGCACACAAGATGAAGTTGTGCAAAAGCCCTCTTGGCCACAGAATCTAAGACAACCCCCAGATTGCAACCCCATCCAGATTTAAGATGAAAATTCCCCATATCTAACAGGCCCAAAATCCACCGACATTCAATCTTAGTTGGATTGAGCCTGGGTCTGTTCCTCTCCATCCAGACCCACAGTCTCCAGACATTTGGACAGTACATTGATGGCACCACTTAGCCAGCACAGGGACGAGATGTACAACCGGGTATCATTGCTTTGTTTCTACTTGGAAACCACTTTTGGACTTTTTGCTTGAATCCAAAAAAATGAAGTCTTGATATTGGGATTTGATGATTAAGATTTATAAGAATATAGAAATAATATGTACTGTAGTTAAAAATAGAGTAAGAGATTAATGTAATTTTTTTTGTATCTGTACTGAAGAAGGTCGGAAGTCACTCCTTTTTCTATATTTCTTTCTTTTTATTTCTGCACTTTTAAGTTTGTATCTTTACCGTTTCTTCTTTTTTTAATCTTTTTCTATCTTTATATATTTTATTTCTATTTTGAAATTTAATAACATTTCTATTAAAAAAAAAAACTGGGTATCATCCACCAAACTATAATCCAGCATTATGCAAACTATAAAGCAATTACAGGTAGTCCTCGTTTAGCAACCACAATTGGGACCAGCAACTCAGTCATTAAGCAAAGCTGTCACTAAGCAAAACCATGACTGTCCTTATGGTCTTACTTCAGCTTTCTTTGCTTTACAGACCTGCCAAGGTCATAAATGCAAGGACTGATCTCAAAGTTACTTTTTCATCACCGTTGTAACTGCAAATGGTCACTAAACAAGGCAGTCACTAAATGAGGACTACCTGTATGTGAATTAATAAGTATTAATCACTTCTTAAAATTACCTGTAGAAGCAAAGGCTTCACCTTCAACTTTTCCTTGATACTCTCAACTGAACTGATGAAACTGAAGACAAAACATTACTCTTTTAGAGAAAAAAATTACTTATCTTTAACCAGTAAATCATCCTCTTCCCCAAACTTCCAGAGTGATACAATGGCTACAAAACTAAAAATAAGAAACTGTTCTTTGGCCATAATACTCAAAAATACTAACACCTATACAAGATCTGAAATACTTTATTCACCGGTTAACTCTATATCCATTGAACTGCCATTTTTAAACATCCACTATAACAAACAAATGAACCTTTACAGTATGCAGTAATCATATTTGGATTAAAAAAGACCATGCTAATGCCCACTTCTGGCTCTTTTCAACACGCAGGTCTACCAGATCATATACAGTTATGATAACTTTACAGAAGGGGTAATTTGTCTAAACAAAAAGTAACTGAGTAGGCTTTCACTAGTAAGGGCCCTTGCTTGCTGGGACCTGGATGACATATTTATGTGTACATATGCATACACACAAGCCCACACAAGTATGTATGTACACATCTTGCAAACAGTAAGTGCTTAGCTTCTTTACCTGGTCATTTGGAAAGAGGTTTGCTAAAGTCCATGAAAATTACCATCATTTCCTGTTTCCTAGCCTACCTATCCACCCAAATGTCTTAAGTCACTTTGCAAAAATGAAGTATCAACTTTTCCTGCTAACTGCCCATCAGCTGTGGTCACAGCTAGCCACCTCAGCTTCAGGAAAAAGATGTGAGTGCTATTTCCATTTGCTGAATGTTTATACAGTTAACAAGACACATACAAATGGAAACAAAATTAAATCTCACTTTATTAAAACTCTTCTGCTTATACTAAGATCTTACGCTTTATGCAGAGAGATATTCACACTCCTCTGTTACAAATAATTACACATAAATGTCATACAGACAACCAAGACACGCTCAAAGATGGAGTCCTTCCTTGTTTCTCTGCCCTGAAAAATAATAGTTATCTTGGTACCTTGCTCCATGTTTGTCCATCTTGTTTAAAAAGCAAATTCGGGGTATATGGTGTTTGTCTGCTTGTCTCCACACTGTCAGAGACTGTGCCTAAGCAAAAGCGTACAGCATTAATCACTTCTGTTCACTGGCAGTCTTCTGTCTCTTACAACCATTTACATGTATTTATTTCCATGATATACAAAGGGGAAAAAACCTCTGCTTCTACTCATGAAATTTTCAGTAAGATGAATTTAGTGGATAAGCTAGGTGCTAACACAAGGAAGGCAGGAAAGGTAGACCCAGACTGCAGTTGAGAAGCAAAGAACTAGATAAGCACGACTGCAGGGTTGAAGAATCCTCACCCTGAGAAAAGGCCAAAAAATCAGGGATTTTTTTTAAAAAACTAAGGAGCAGACAATACAATGGAAGCCCTAAGCTTAAATGGGATAGAAAGAGGAAATGTTTTCTGTCATAGAATTAGAAGTTGAGTAAGCCACTTAAGATATTTTGTAATAAATCACATCAATGATAGTACTACTTCCTAACAGTCGCTGTAGGTTTTTCTAGTCACTTTTTAAAATAGCCATGGCTTGTCAATAGCATGGCTTATCTAACTACAACATGCAGAGATGTATGGTTTCCAAATGTGGTGGAAAGACACCAAGATAGGATGTCCATGTCCTGCTGGCAAATTCCAAGAGCAATCTCACTGGTAGCTATTACTGGGCTTAAAGGGCTGTGATTAAATCCAGAAAAACATTTGTTCTGCTGTGACACAGACGATGCCCTCTTAGATCTGAATATAAATAACCCACTCTGTGGTTTGCGAAAATTGGAACTGCTTTGGCACACCGATTATGCATCGTAACAGTTCCCAAAAGATGCTGTTCCAGTCAAGGGAAAGGTGTGCCAAGGGAAGTGGGTGCAGGTTGCTTCACCTTACTCCCAGCTTCGTGCATGTGTACATGTGTATCACAAACAAACAAAAAAACTCAGGCTGAACACCTGTTTTGAGCTGGAGAGAAAAAGTTAAAAGCAACGTGGGTCTGTCCGTATGAAAGCTGAATCTCTCCACAGCAGAACGGGAATGCTTAGGATGTTTGGAATTCCACATGGCCATGCTGTGCTTCTTCCAACCTTTTGGGTATACTTCCTTTTTGTTATTTAATGCGAATGTTTGGATACAGGCTCTACCCACACCACGTAGCCAGCCCTTCGGGTGTGTTTTACTCCCTGCATTTGTTCATATGAGATTTGTGGCAACAGGGGGAGGATTCGGGCAGGAACTAGGGGTCCAGTAAACCAATCTGTTTATATTCACTGACTGTATCACAGAGATTGTATAGCTGCCATGCTGACCTAGTAGGAAGGGATAAATCAGCGGTTCCCAACCTTTTTGGCACCAGGGACCGGTTTCGTGGAAGACAATTTTTTCACGGACCAGAGGGAGGGATGGTTTTGGGATGATTCAAGCGCTTCTGTCATGAGCACTGATGGTGAGCAGGAGGGGGCCCCTATCCAGGGGGGAAAACGCATGCGTAGTAGCAAGGAGTTGAGCAGCCATTCAAAGAGACACAGAACAGACCCACCTTGACTTTTGAGGTTTATCTGTCTGGGTCTTCCCACGCTTCTTCAGTTTGTTAGGATTTTCTGTCTAACGTAGCAGTAATAAAACACTAGAGACTTATTCCTCATCTCAGCGTGGTTCCTGACTGTTAGGACAGCTTCCTCTTTTCCCCAACCTTTTATTCTTTTTTCTTTGTGCCGTTTGGAAATAGCAGCCAATGGACTTGCTTTCTCTGACAGGAGGTGGAGCTCAGGTGGTAATGCGAGCAATGGGGAGCAGCTGTAAACAGGCCGTAAATTCGCTGGCTCACCCACCACTCAGCTCCTGCTCTGCGGCCCGGTTCCTAACAGGCCACGGACTGGTACTGGTCTCTGGCCTGGGGGTTGGGGACCCCTGGGATAAATTATAAGGTCATCCAGGTGGGTTTATCAAAAACATATTGTTATTTTGTAGTTTATACTGTGTCTGCCTTTTTCTTTGTCTTGTCTTTGGAATGTAGTAAGCCAAAGGTATATAAGCTGTGGCTCTGCTTTTGCTTAGGGCCGCTCAGCAAGCTGCCAATGCTTTGCTCGAAGCCAGGACTACACTGTTTATTGTTTACATACTTAATAAAGTTATGTTGTATCTTCAACATGATTTGGTTGCATCAGGTGACCCAGGTTTTGGCCACAGCACTTTTTCCCTCCAACATACATCCTGCAGAGATGCAAGCAAAGGAAGCCATTTGCTAGCAGGAGTAAGTCTTAAGTTCTTGCCTTCCCTTGCCTTAAGTTCTTGTCCTTAAGCATATCCAAGACATGAAGTAAAGCCACCAGAGAGTAATTTTTACCTCCACACCAGCTGAAGCATCAAAAACAGCCACTGCCCCATCCAACACTCGCAGGGAACGTTCCACCTCCAGAGTAAAGTCCACATGACCTAAAGTTTAGTCCACATGGGAAAGTAACAAAGGGGGTTTTGTTTTGTAATTTTTTAAAAACATGGCAAAGGCAGTATTTCTTTATATTCTGCATTTTAACTGGCTTGCCATGAAAAACTGGTTTTAAACTCAAAAGAGGGTTTCTAAAGCCTTGAAGAAGTTTTTTGAGGAAGGAAAGTTTCAATGGAGATTCAATCCTGTAACAGCAACTTGATGAATTAAGGATTAAGATTGTCAGAAGCAAAAGAAAGAAATATAAAGTTGACTTGTTTGATCAGGGTTAAAATAATTATTTCTATAAAACTCTGGAAACCCTTTATGGACTTTTTACTGACATTTGGACTGAAACAACCATGATTTTTGGATTTGTGAATGGATAAGGAGAGTTTATGGGAAGAAGTGAATTATGTATGTAAACTTATAGGGGGTGGGGAAATATTAATTTGTCTATACTTTTTGCAAGGAAGATCAGGAGTCGCTTCTTTAAATATTCTTTTTGCTATATCTTTTCTCTTCTTTTCTTTCTTTCTTTCACACTTTGTATTTCTCTTCTTTCTACTCTTTCTTTTTGATTTCAGTTTGTATTGTCTTTTAGTACTGTAAAACACTTTAATAAAAGAATTTTTTTTTTAAAAAGCACCTTTTTTAAGGATGTACATAACCCTCGGGAATTAGCTAGGCTGAAGAAAAATGGTGTGCTGAGCTGACTGCTCTCATCCTGAATCAGCTATATTGTTCACTGCCATCTGAAATCACTTTGCCACTATTTTGTTTAGCTTGTCATGCTCCTTAGCCTTAAGAAGACATGGTACCTGGTGTGTCTATCAGGTTGATTCGATAGCCTTTCCAATCAAAAGTGACAGCAGCAGATTGAATGGTAATACCACGTTCCCGTTCCTGTGCCATGAAATCTGTAACTGTGTCACCATCATCAACATCTGTTTAATAGGAAGAGTATACATTTTAATCAAATAACTTGAGCTCTTGATAATATAATAAATAATAATGTTATAGAATATAACACCTAGTGATCCAATTGGTTACTGATTTAGTTGGACAGGAAACCCATAATATGGTTTTGAATTGCATGACGACAACATCAGCCTCACTACAACCAGGGGTCCTATCTCTTAAAGTAATGAAAGACATGTAGGTTGATCAGTTGCCTAAGTATAAATAAACAGTGAAAGGTCCTGTATAGGTAGTCCTTGACTTACAATCATTCATTTAATGACAGTTCAAAGTTACGGCAGCATCGGAAAAAATGTTTTACAACCTGTACTTGCACTTACGACCATCATACCATCCCCATGGTCACATGATTGCAATTCGGGCACTTGGCAACTGGCTCACGTTTATGACCAGTTGCAGCATCCTGCAGTCACATGACTGCGATTTGCAAAGTTTTTTGTCAGTTTCTGGGAAAAAATGGCAAAAAACATCCATTGGGGAAGCTGGATTCCCTTAACGACTGTCGTAAAAATGGTCATAAAATCGGATCCAGTCACGTGGTGACTCGGCTTATGACTACAACAACTTACAACAGAAATTCCGGTCCCAATTGTGGTCGTAAGTCGAGGACTACCTGTATAATTGCTGAGAGGGTAGAGATGTGGTGAAAACAAGAAAGTCAATACAGCTGCAATGTTGGTCAATATCCCATATTTTAAAAACATGAGGATTGCAACCTAAAAAACACAAACCAGAGGGAAAGAAGATAGGGCAAGAAGATAGAAAATTAAATTAAGTTCTAATTTTCATTTGCAAGAAGCAAAGGTGAGTTCACACATCATGCTAAGTCATAATGCCATTTGCTTGGTTCTGATTTGGCATATTGTGCAAGTACAGCTGTTGTTTTATAAACCATGATTTGTGGCTTAGTTGCATGAAAGCAACAATTATGGCTTATTCAACAAAGTATGGCTAAATAAACTAAGTATGGTTAAACAAACTACAGCTTAGAACATTTTCTCTGTCACAAAGCAAAAACAGTCCTCCTGCAGATTGCTCAAAGGTCAGGTACTAGTCTTAGCAAATCTCCAAGAAATAGCCTCGCATTCCAGCTTTCCATGCCTCATAGGCTCCAGAACCTTTGAAGGGGGAAGGGAGCTTTGCAAGTGGAAATGGCAAAGATGGCCCTTTGTCTTGCTATTGTGTGCTGCCTCCCCTCTTTACAGAAAAGTTGGCCTCTAGGGCAGTAGGGATAGGGTTCAGCTCTTGAAAGGGACAGCAAGTAGAGATAGCAAAGATGGCAATAAATTAAGTGCAATTATCTCTAGTTTACCTGGGATGTAGGATTTTGTTGTAAATGCTTAAACCTTCTATGAAGAAAAGGATAAAATGGATTTAAACCCATATGAAAAATAATTAATGCACTTAAATTTTTTCTTATCTCACATACACTAACCTCCAAGGGTTCTTGTGTACCCAGAATAATACAACATCCTCTCTGTGGTTGTTGTTTTTCCTGCATCTATGTGGGCCATTATACCGATGTTGCGGATCCTGAAGAAAAATAGACAAAGTTTTTTTATTTCTCATCAAGTTATCATTTTTAAACATAGAATTATTACAATTTTATGAACAATGTACAAAGAAATCAACTCCATTCATCACAGTCCAACCACATCTCATTATTCACAAATCTCACAGGGAAATAAAATAACAAGTCAGAGAAATATTAGACCCATTTTAATTACACTATAGCAGGTACTGTTGGAAAGTTATGTCATAAACTGTGTAATGTGTGAATGATGGAAATAATTTGATACATGAAATAACCTTGTTGAAAGCATTCCATTCTCTCCTCCACGTGACCAGACCCAATTTTACAACCATTTTTACAATGGTAAATTTGCTTTACAGATCATTAAGCAAATCACCACAGTTGTTAAGCAAATCCAGCTTCCCCAATGGGCACTTTTTTGACAGAAAATGGCAAAAAAGTCACAAAATGAGATCAGGTAACCGTGGGATGCTGCAACTAGTCATAAATGCAAGCGGGTTGCCGAGCACCCAAAATGCAATCATGTGACCACAGGAGCATGGTGCGACATTTTGCAACACTCAGAAGTGCTTTACAGGCTGTAAAGCACCCATTCCAAGGCTGTCATAATTTCGGACCATCGTTAAACAAATGGTCATAAGTCGAGGACTACCTTTATATTGTCCCTATCTTCCACAGTATATAAAGGAAGGTCCAAAGAATTAGTTTATCCTGTTTTTTTAATTGCCCTTGAAGGTTTCTTGGGAAAAACACAAGAGAAAAATATTCTAATATAACTGAAATATTTATTGCCAAATGAGCTTTCCAGTCTTGCCAATGAAGTCTTGCTAGATTTTACATATAAAAACATTATTACTTACTTAGATATTGGTGGAGTTAAAACAGATCGTAAAGATTTTACTTCACCTGTCAAAGAGAAAATTGTTGGCATTTACATTTGTAATTATGTTAATAAATAGAAAGCATCATGTTTTATACTACATACAGGCTCCAACGAGAGGTACTCTGCTACTGAAGGGAAGTTTCTCTACTTTTTTCATTTCAAGAAATAAGCAACACTGTCTATTCTGAAAATGTTAACCACTTAATCTGGAAGGTGCAAATACATGTCTAAATTCATTTTCTCACAAAAGATTATCAGCAATCAGACTTGATAATGTCAGCTATCTAGCAAAATATTCACACTGTAAGTTGTGAGCAAAATATTCACACTATATACATGACTGGGGGCTACACAGAAGATTTATTCCCTATTAACAATGCATGTGTAGATATATTGTACAGCATGCATTCTGTATGAAAATGCATTTTGTACAGGATCAGCTTGAATAATTTTTAAAAAAATATTCAACAAAATAACCAGAAATTAACCTGAAAAATTAGAACTTTTTATCTTCTCTTGCCTGCAGAATTTCAATGTAAGAAAAAGCACTAACAATACAATAGTATATAAGTATAGGTAAAAGTAATATTAAAAATGGTATTTATTTATTTTTATCCTGCCTTTATTATTTTTATTAATAACTCAAGGCAGGGAACATCCCTAATACTCCTTCCTCCTCCTGTTTTCCCCACAACAACCCTGTGAGGTGAGCTGGGCTGAGAGAGTGTGAATGGCCCAAGGTCACCCAGCTGGCTTTCATGCCTCAGGTAGGACTAGAACTAAGAGTCTCCTGGTTTCAAGCCCGGAGCCTTCACCACTAGACCAAACTAGCTGATATTACATTATCACCTATTTCTTTCTCTTTATAGCAACGTACTAGAGACACCCTGGAGAGGATGCTGATGCTAGGGAGAGTGGAAGGCAAAAGGAAGAGGGGCTGACCAAGGGCAAGATGGATGGATGATATTCTAGAGGTGACGGACTCATCCCTGGGGGAGCTGGGGGTGTTGACGACCGACAGGAAGCTCTGGCGTGGGCTGGTCCATGAAGCCACGAAGAGTCGGAAGCAACTAAACAAATAAACAACAACTGGAGACACATAAGCAATATAGATTTAGAAATACTTTTTTAAGAAATTACCTGCTGGATGACTGTAATTTCTTTGAAGATTCAAAAAATCTTTGAAGCATTTTATAGGGAGAATTCTTGCTTTTCTGCAATGCATACACTTTGAAAAAAAATACATAAAAAGAAAAATCCTATTACTTTGCCATTTTTGTTAAAAAGAAGTTTAACAGCATATTTCATGTTACTAAAGAGAATGCTAATCTATTCTAGATTATATGGTGGATCATTTTAGACACATTAATGCACACACCCACCCCTGTTTCATGAACCCCGCTAAGCTAATGAAAGCGAACTATTTCATCCGTGCAATATTAGCTGTTAATATTACCTTACTCTCTTTCTCACTTTTATACACATATTGAAAAACCACGCCGTATGAACGTACCCCTTGGAGAGAGGGCACGATCACTTTTCTTGTATTTCGAAGCATATTCACCGACCAGCCTAATCTTGTAAATCGCTGCTACGGGAAAAGCTTATAGTTCAGGTAAAAAGCGCTTTATGCTATGGAAATCGATTAAATCATAAGGAAACAGCACTACTATTCGTCTTCAAGACACCCTTCGGGAACCAAGGGGCCTATTCGGCTACCCCAGTGCCCTCTGACTGCCGTCGCCGACAAACCCGAGGAGGCTTGTCCCGACGCTTCCGGTTTACTCCCCACGTGGAAGTCGTCACTTCCTTCACAGGGTCCCTGCTTCTTTTCTCCCCCCCCCCCATGCCTTTCCGAGAAGAGTCCAAAGAAGAGCCTGCGCGCAATATTTTAGTCTTTTTTTCCTCAGCCATTTGTCTTTTCTCTTCACCGTACACTCCAGACGGGCCGGCGCGGCGGGAGAGAGAAGGAATAGACAAGCATCTGGGCTCCTTCGCTAGTCTGAGGAACGGTCGAAAATGGGACTGGTTATTACCCGGACTTGTTTGACTGCCGCTCTTCCTTTTTCTCTCTCCATCGAGGGACGGGTAGTTCTCTGCCGGGGTCTGCTTAGGCTGTCGGCGCCGACCTACCATGGTGAGTGGAGGCTGAGGGGGCACGGTTGACTGGCCGTGGACTTTTTGAACGGAAGGGGATGCGGGGAGGCCACGGAGCTGCCTCCTGGAAGGACAAAGAGAAAGGGGAGAACTGGGTGCTCGGAGTGTCCGCTTACTGTCTGGCTAATTCAAGAGCAGAAAGGAACTAATGCAGGACTGGGCAGTCAACGGCTTTTCAGCTATTGATTAACTTCCATTTCCAGCAACCTTGGCTGCCCATCATGGCAAATAGTGAAGGATAATGGGAGGTGTCCAGTATTATCTAGCAGTGTTTCTCAACAGTTGGGTAATTCTGGGAGTTGAAGTCCACACGCCTTAAAGTTGCCAAACACTGATCTAGCAGATCTCAGGTTCTCCATTTCTGAGTAGAAATCTGTTCTCTCTTTTTTGTGTATCTCTCCCCCACTATATTTCATATTTGTGGAGGAATTGCGTGCTTTTATGAATTAAAGTTCTTGTCACTAATTGCATGATGCATTATAAAATGCAAAAAATATGAGATATGAGATACAAAATCATTATAGTCAAATTTGTGAAGCATTGTCGGTCTAATACAGATACCTGTTATTGGTAAGCTAATTAACACTTGCAATAGCATAAAACTATTTTTCATGTGTCAGATGATGGAATTTGATTTCTTCATAAACTGTTAATCAAATGTTTCATACTTGAGTTTCACTTTGAAGTTTCTTTGTGGCTGTTTCCTTAAACCAGAGTGAAAACAGTGAAAGTAAAATGGATGCATGGCTGTGGGTTTCTATTTGTTTTTACAATGAGTTTTATACATATATAGATTTAAACTTGTTACTCAGTGGCAAACCCAAGTATAATTACTTGGAGCTAAATATGAATGACAATATGTCTAGTTTCAGATAGAAATCGGCTAATGAGAAAACCATAAATATATTCTTGTGTAAATACGGACACTGAAAAAAAAATGATGGGTATAATTTTACCAGCTTAACTTCTAAACTTTTGTCTAACTCACAGCCACAAAACGAATATATAGAGTTACATCGGAAGCGATATGGTTATCGCTTGGATTACCATGAGAAGAAAAGGAAGAAAGAGGGTCGTGAGGCTCATGAGCGCTCAAAGAAAGCCAAGAAAATGATTGGATTAAAAGCTAAACTGTATCATAAACAACGTCATGCGGAGAAAATACAGATGAAAAAGACGTGAGACAACTTTTATTATAAATTTAAGTACTTTGATATAATAAATTAGTATTGCTTTGATCTAGCCTTTTTAGAAGATATGCTGCTGATTGTTTTTTGGTGTCCATTACTGGGACAATAATGGACAGTACAGTTTTCTTTATGGAGCTGTTTTAGGAAAAGCACTTCATGTTATAGTTGAGATTAATGTTGCATATTTTGTCTATTATTAGTATGATTCCCTGTCTTGTAAAACATTGGGATCCATTTAAGATGTCTGCTACTAAAACTATTCTCAGTTGCTCATTTATTGCTGGATTAATTTTGAAACATCTGAAAAGCACCTTGTTATATCTATCCCTCTAGTATTAAGATGCATGAAAAGAGAAACAGCAAGCAGAAGAATGATGACAAGACCCCAGAAGGCGCTGTACCAGCATACCTGCTGGATAGGGAGAGCCAGTCCCGAGCAAAAGTTCTTTCCAACATGATCAAACAGAAACGAAAAGAAAAAGCTGTAAGTCACGGAGATGCTTAAATTAATATAATTTGTCCAGATTTCTACTGTCACTTTTAAAATACTGATTTGCAAAGTAATGGCTCTGGTATCCATTCAGAATATTGAGTGCTTATTCCCATTTTCTGTTCTAAGTAAGATATCAGTTTTGCACATATGGTAGGGAGTTACTGGATTTGCCCAAAAATCTAAATAAATGTTATAGCTTGCTTAATACTTTTATGCCTCCAACTTTTAATCATGAGTATAGTTTTTTTAAACATGTGATTGCTTGTATAAAGCAAAACTAAATTGGTACACAGGAAATGGCTAGAAAACAAAGAATTGGTGTTAAAACACTTTGAAGCTGGTGGGAAGATATATGCCCATTTCTGACTTTTTCCGAAGTTCAGTGCAATATTTAATATACTCTATGCTTTCTATTGCTCCACGTTCCAGTATAAATAGAGAGGAATTTTATGTCATCCTGAATATTGGAAGGTTTCCTCTGCGTGTTGCAAAGCTTATGATGATATAAATAATTTTCCTGTACACCAAAGTTCTCTTGATAGGAAGAACAAATAACAGTTGTCTGTGGAATCAAACCAGACTTTACAGATGCCCCGTGCATTTATTTAAGCAATATGTACTGCATGTGCATACATGTGTCCTTTCCCATCTTTTGCACCCTAACAATACTTTTTATTTATTTTTAGGGGAAATGGGAGGTTCCTGTACCCAAAGTCCGGGCCCAGGGAGAAACAGAAGTGCTGAAAGTGATTCGTACAGGAAAGCGAAAGAAGAAGGCTTGGAAAAGAATGGTTACAAAAGTGTGTTTTGTTGGGGATGGCTTTACCAGAAAACCTCCAAAATATGAACGCTTCATTCGACCAATGGTAAACATTTTCATTGTAGATTAATTAGTGTGTACTTGTTTGTTCATATTCTATCTTCAGTAAAGGGAAAGACCATAGCAGGACCTTTAGTGATAATGAAAAACAGGACAAGCTACATGGAACCGACAGCAGTTGTGATCCATCTACCTGGAGGGAATCAGAGTCATGAAGGCTCAGAGCGAGCTGTTAACTTTTCTGGGCTGAAAACTAAACCTGTTTATCTGTGTTTGGAATTAAATAATAACTATATTAGTTTAAATTCTCTTTTTCCTATGGCTACTTATGAAGAATTTTATTTATTTTGTTGAATAATAGGGTTTGCGATTTAAGAAGGCCCATGTAACACATCCTGAACTTAAAGCCACGTTTTGTCTACCTATCCTTGGTGTAAAAAAGAATCCTTCTTCTCCTCTGTACACTTCTTTGGGGGTAATCACAAAAGGGACAGTCATCGAGGTGAACGTGAGTGAGCTTGGTCTCGTCACCCAAGGGGGCAAAGTAATCTGGGGTAAGTAGCCAGATACTAGTTTTAAGGAATAAGAATTAATGCTAATGAAAGAAGCATCATCTAAATTATTAGATATTATGTCAGAACTGTATTTTGTATGAAATTGCAGGTTTTTAAGATGGGAACAAGAAGATGTTTCTTGCTCAGCAAGATAAAAAAAAAAACTTTGCTTGGGTCCTGATAATGAGCTGGCTTTTGTCTAAATTTGCCCAACAGCCACTTGAGGGTACCCTATGAAAAGAGAAAAATAAGTTATCTTATTTGTCCATTTCAGTTGTATACCAATGGTTCTTCCCTGCTCCCCCAGTACAATTCTTTGATTCATAGTCAACATCCATGTTTATTTTTAATATGTCTCATATAGCAATCTCTCTTGATGTCCTGTTCTGATTTTTCTACATTTCAGTGTCACAAAAAATAATGTTCTCTGAATTTACCTTAATGCCATTTTGCTACAGTTAGAGGAAATTATGCAGTTCATTCAGAAACTACATTGTGCAATTTTATTGTAACGGGAAATGTTTATTTTTTATTTTTATTTATTTATCATATTTCTACACTGCCCATCTCGACAAACAAAATGTTAATGTTGCTTTGACCAATCTCACAGAAGTAACTTTTGAATTGGCCCTTAGATGGGAAAAATAAAGACCCATTATTTTCCTTTTCCCCCATGACTACTCTTAAGTAGAGTTGTTTTGTCACAATGGATTCAAGTGCCAGCTATGGAGGGAGGCTGTTTTTTTATTGTACTGCAGTAGTTGTACATGTATAGACTTGAGTTGAGAATCTGCCACTATAAATATTCATTTTAAAGGTGTATTTTATTAAATGTCTTTCAGTGTAACTTACTTTATTTTCAGGAAAATATGCACAAGTAACCAATAATCCAGAAAACGATGGGTGCATTAATGCAGTTCTGCTTGTATAGTGACACTGCAGTTATGGATGTGCAAGTGCCTCTGCATTCTACAGATAAAATAATCTGTGTCAGAGCAGCAACCTCTGAAGGCAAAGAACTGTTGCAGAAGTGGCTTTTCTCCAAATATTACCAAAAATAAAGGAATAAACCTGGATTGAAACTGAATCCCCGTCATTGCAAGTATTTGATTTGTTGGAGCTGTGAAAAATTTCTGGAAAGAAGAAACTCCATCAGGCTTCCTTTTGTTGTGAACTCTGGTGAGAATGGTGTTTAAAATGAGTATCGGTTCCCTCAAGATGGAAGGGCTTCGTAATACGTGAGGTGATAATGGGATTGTTTCTGTTGATTAGGTCCCTCTATGTGCCAAGAACGTCCCTTGCCTATGTTTAACATCTTAAAGATGTATGGCTCTAAGAAAGAATATTGAATTAAAGTCAAATCCTATCACATTTTAAACACATAGCAGGTTAGGGTACCTGATAAAATGTCCCTCCCTATGAATGGTTTTAAGTACAAGCTCCAGAAGCAAGCTTATGGACGTTCTGCATCAAAACACTTGGAAGTCAGCACGTTGACTGTTCTGACATCATGTAATTTTTGTACAACACTGACATCAAATATCAGTGACTTGTACAGAATTTGGATTTTGGATGTTAAATCTCATAGGTAGTAAATTATCCAAATTGGCAAGATCAAGTTATTGGGAAGATGCCTTGTAAAGAGTTAAATGTCTTGACTGGAATGGTAAATAGACATTTAAAATAACCTGAAATTCTTATCATAGAAAATTGTTGTTGTTGTTTATTCGTTTAGTCGCTTCCGACTCTTCGTGACTTCATGGACCAGCCCACGCCAGAGCTTCCTGTCGGTCGTCAACACCCCCAGCTCCCCCAGGGACGAGTCCGTCACCTCTAGAATATCATCCATCCATCTTGCCCTTGGTCGGCCCCTCTTCCTTTTGCCTTCCACTCTCCCTAGCATCAGCATCTTCTCCAGGGCGTCCTGTCTTCTCATTATGTGGCCAAAGTATTTCAGTTTTGCCTTTAATATCATTCCCTCAAGTGAGCAGTCTGGCTTTATTTCCTGGAGGATGGACTGGTTGGATCTTCTTGCAGTCCAAGGCACTCTCAGAATTTTCCTCCAACACCACAGTTCAAAAGCATCGATCTTCCTTCGCTCAGCCTTCCTTATGGTCCAGCTCTCGCAGCCATATGTTACTACAGGGAACACCATTGCTTTAACTATGCGGGCCTTTGTTGTCAGTGTGATGTCTCTGCTCTTAACTATTTTATCGAGATTTGTCATTGCTCTTCTTCCAAGGATTAAGCGTCTTCTGATTTCCTGACTGCAGTCAGCATCTGCAGTAATCTTTGCACCTAGGAATACAAAGTCTTTCACTGCTTCTACATTTTCTCCCTCTATTTGCCAGTTATCAATCAAGCTGGTTGCCATAATCTTGGTTTTTTTGAGGTTTAGCTGCAAACCAGCGTTTGCACTTTCTTCTTTCACCTTCATCATAAGGCTCCTCAGTTCCTCTTCACTTTCAGCCATCAAAGTGGTATCATCTGCATATCTGAGATTGTTAATGTTTCTTCCAGAGCTTGTAACTCCAGCCTTGGATTCCTCAAGGCCAGCTTGTCGCATGATGTGTTCTGCATACAAGTTGAATAGGTAGGGTGAGAGTATACAGCCCTGCCGTACTCCTTTCCCAATCTTAAACCAGTCTGTTGTTCCGTGGTCTGTTCTTACTGTTGCTACTTGGTCGTTATACAGATTCTTCAGGAGGCATACAAGATGACTTGGTATCCCCATACCACTAAGAACTTGCCACAATTTGTTATGGTCCACACAGTCAAAGGCTTTAGAATAGTCAATAAAACAGAAATAGATGTTTTTCTGAAACTCCCTGGCTTTTTCCATTATCCAGTGGATATTGGCAATTTGGTCTCTAGTTCCTCTGCCTTTTCTAAACCCAGCTTGTACGTCTGGCAATTCTCGCTCCATGAACTGCTGAAGTCTACCTTGCAGGATCTTGAGCATTACCTTACTGGCATGTGAAATGAGTGCCACTGTGCGATAGTTTGAACATTCTTTAGTGTTTCCCTTTTTTGGTATGGGGATATAAGTTGATTTTTTCCAGTCTGATGGCCATTCTTGTGTTTTCCAAATTTGCTGGCATATAGCATGCATTACCTTGACAGCATCATCTTGCAAGATTTTGAACAGTTCAGCTGGGATGCCGTCGTCTCCTGTTGCCTTGTTATTAGCAATGCTTCTTAAGGCCCACTCAACCTCACTCTTCAGGATGTCTGGCTCTAGCTCACCGACCACACTGTCAAAGCTATCCCCGATATTGTTATCCTTCCTATACAGGTTTTCTGTATATTCTTGCCACCTTTTCTTGATCTCTTCTTCTTCTGTTAGGTCCTTGCCATCTTTGTTTTTGATCATACCCATTTTGGCCTGGAATTTACCTCCAATGTTTCTAATTTTCTGGAAGAGGTCTCTTGTCCTTCCTATTCTATTGTCTTCTTCCACTTCCGCGCATTGCTTGTTTAAAAATAATTCCTTATCTCTTCTGGCTAACCTCTGGAATTTTGCATTTAATTGGGCATATCTCCCCCTATCACTGTTGCCTTTTGCTTTCCTTCTTTCTTGGGCTACTTCTAGTGTCTCAGCAGACAGCCATTTTGCCTTCTTGGTTTTCTCTTTCTTTGGGATGTATTTTGTTGCCGCCTCCTGAACAATGCTGCCAACTTCTGTCCAGAGTTCTTCCGGGACCCTATCTACTAAGTCCAGTCCCTTAAATCTATTCTTCACCTCCACTGCATATTCCTTAGGAATATTAGTGAGCTCATATCTAGCTGATCTGTGGGTCTTCCCTAATCTCTTTAGTCTGATCCTAAATTGTGCAAGAAGAAGTTCGTGATCTGAACTACAGTCAGCTCCAGGCCTTGTTTTTACCGACTGTACAGATGTCCGCCACCTTTGGCTGCAAAGGATGTAATCAATCTGATTTCGGTGTTGTCCATCTGGTGAAGTCCATGTATAAAGCCGTCTCTTAGGTTGTTGGAAGAGAGTGTTTGTTATGCAGAGTGAATTGTCTTGGCAAAATTCTATCAGCCTGTGTCCTGCTTCGTTTTGTTCTCCCAGGCCATACTTACCTGTAATTCGAGGTGTCATTTGACTGCCCACCTTAGCATTCCAGTCTCCTGTGATGAAAATAACATCTCTTTTAGGCGTGTTGTCCAGTAGGTGCTGCAGATCCTCATAGAACTGCTCTACTTCAGCTTCTTCAGCATTTGTGGTTGGGGCGTATATTTGGATCACTGTGATGTTAGATGGCTTGCCCTGAATTCGAATTGAGATCATTCTATCATTTTTGGGGTTGTATCCAAGCACTGCTTTAGCCACTTTACTATTAATTATGAAGGCTACTCCATTTCTTCTGTGGTCCTCTTGTCCGCAGTAGTAGATCTGGTGGTCATTTGATGTGAAGTGGCCCATTCCAGTCCATTTCAGTTCACTGACGCCCAGAATGTCTATCTTTAATCTTGACATCTCACCAATAACCACATCCAATTTGCCCTGGCTCATAGATCTTACATTCCAGGTTCCAATGGTGTGTTGATCCTTAGAACATCGGATTCGCCGTTCACCACCAGCACCGTCAGCCGCTAGCCGTCCTTTCAGCTTTGAACTAGCTGCGTCATCATGTCTGGGGCTAGTTGAGCTCATCCTCTGTTCCTCCCCAGTAGCATTTTGACCATCTTCCGACCTGGGGGTCTCATCTTCCGATGGTATACCGACATATCTCTGGTTGTACTGATCCTTTTAGTTTTCATGGCAAGAATACTGGGGTGGGTTGCCACTACCTTCCCCAGGGATCGCATTTAGTCTGACCTCTCTGTCATGACCTTCCCGTCTTGGGTGGCCCTTCACGGTTTAGCTCATGGCATCATTGAGGTGCTCAAGCTCCAGCACCACGACAAAGTAACGATCCTTTGCTGAAGATCATAGAAAATAGAGTAGCAATATTCCTTGTTTCTTGCATACAATGGCATCCTTTGCTGTAAGTTCTTCCAGTACTAAGAAAGTAGGGTACATAGTGACAAATAATGGCTAAAACAAACTTTCTGCTTTCTTTGCCAAATTTCACACACACGGAACACAACTATTTTGGCAAGTTGAAGCATGAGAATATTCCATCTCAGGGGCAGATTTCTAGAAGCGTCTTTGTAGTGGGAAAGCATAGTATATCTTAGATCATTAGTTCCAGGGGAAACGATCTCAGCATAGAAAATATTTAAGCCTTCTTAACCTGGGAATGTGTGGGTAACTGAAGTGTATGATTGCTTTACATATGTTGAAACATTCCTTGTATTAGCCTAACGCATACTTTCTTTGATGCTGTTACCACTTTCTCAGAGCTTTAGCTGAAGTGGTTTTCTTCATAAGTCAAATGTTTGAGACACTCTGAAGTTACTAAGTTTGCTCCTATCAGTGTAATACAACTCCCTCAGAGAGGAAATGTGGTTACAAGGCTGCAGTTTCCCCTTACTCTATCCTCTGCAATCCAGGACTAGCGTCCTCCCTATCACTGTTACAGAGTTCCCCAAATCTTCAGAGTATGAGGGTTGACCTAGCCAAGATTGAACAGGATAGGTTGGATCAAAAAGCCTGGAATATTAACAATATAGACCAGTATTCCAATCTTTCAGCAGCATCTCTAACTGCAAGGCTACTGCAACCAATCTTAACATTCTTTGCCATGTCCAGTATGTATAACACAAAATGTTATATTGTATTAACTTCATTTTGTCATCAAGAGAGACTAGCTACACACATTTCTCCTGGTTTATATTAACAGGGCATTCAAGCTTATCATTCCCAATGATTATGAGATTTTTGCTGTGCATAGTATATAACATCCCAGTTATTCAAGACTTAGTAGAGCAAAGTTCCCATTGAACCTAAGGAATCAGATTTATTTCCCAGCTAAATGTAGAAGTCTTACCATTGGCCCCTTGTTCCTTCTGCTGGCCTACTATGTCTGGTTAGGTTCCATCAAGTTATGTTGGACCACCGGTGACTGCTTGGACAAATGCTCACCGATCCTCACATATCCCAATCCATGTCTAAGAAGAGTGGAATACTTCAAGCTAGTAAGAACTATGAGAAAATTAAAAATGTAGGTTTAATCAGTCAGAAACATATTAGAAACAATACATACTATAAGAAACAATGCATTAATATAAGACAGAATTATATTAAAAGTTTTATCAACAGCACAACTCCCCAGAACATTGGATGTCCAGTTTCTGATAATTTCCTTAAATTAAGATGCTGTGATGATGATGAAAAATGAATATTGTGCTGCAACTTAACTACACTGGATTACAAGTTCATAATTAAGTAATGTTCATAAACAAGAATAAACCACATCATTTCTATTGAGCTAAAAGGTAAACATTTTATTAAGTTTATGTAGAAGAGGTTCTACATACTTCATGCAATAGGTACAGTAAAACAGTTCATGAAATTATACTTGAAAATGGTCACATGTGCATGAAATGTAAAAGACACCTTGACATTGGAAGCAGTAAGAACCTGAATAACTAATGAGATCCTAGAAAACTATACAGTTAAAAGCAAAGTTGAGTTCACATGCTTTCTTCAGATCTTATTTTGCAACTAAAAACAGATGAATAACACTGCTTTTTTATTTTCTTTTGTACAATATCTTTTTCACTTTTGCTATGAACTTTAATCAGGAATTGGTCTATTTTGTTCTTTGCAGACCTAATTGTCATTTTCACCTATTTAAGCTAAATAATACAATAATCCTTTGAGAATGTGTTCCTTTGTGAAGCTGCACAGCACTGCACGTTAATTTATTACAAATTTGTTTTTAACTAAGTTCTCAGCAGTTTTAATAATTTAAGGGTTTTAGCTCAATAACAGCTGCAATGTAAAAAGTTACAAGGTGCTAGCTGATAGACACCAAATAGCATATTACTGAAGCGAGGTCACCTAACTCCAATCAGAAGAAAACAAATTACGATTACATAATACATATAAATATTTGCCTTCATAACAAATTGATATTCAGTTTAATTCTTCCAGACTTTGCTACAGGCTTCGTACATTTTTATAAACAATATGTGATATCTCTTGGTTAATGTCAGCTAGTGGGTTGCTTTCTGCAGAAACGAGAGTTTTTCTTACTTGTGCATACAAGTAAAATATCCTTCTGGTTTATAGACAAAAAGTTTTCTGGGAGGACCACAGATATCAAGATTAACTTTCCTTAAGATTTTGTAATAATTGAATATCCTAGATTGGTTGAGAAACTCAGCTCTCATATAAGAAATAACTTTTTTGCAATTAAATATTCTATAGACCAATTTACTTACAGACTGAGAATAAATGTTTTATAGCTGTAAATGCACAAGCCAAATTTATGATTTGGGAAAAACACACTGATTTAAAACACATTTAATATAGTATTAAATCACCATCAATCCAGAAGCCATAATAGAAATACACACAGTCACTTCACAAAATATTTTGATTTACAGAATAAGAATTATAAAGCCCCTTGACATGTTTATCTAGCTCAATACATCTAACATTCATACTTATGTTTCCTTTCAAAGACTGTAATCTAACTTTGTCCATCTCAAAAACTTTAGTGCTAATTAAATAGCAAAAACTGCCCTAATCTTAAATTGTCAAAATGTTTTGTTTTACAAAAAAAAATAGTACAAGAGACAAGCTGTTTTATGTGCTTCATAGAAAGTTTTCATCTATATCAGAACCAAGATTTCTGCACAAATACTCCTAATCCACAATATACAAAATGTACACTGGTAGAAAAATGTGTACCATGCTCAAAATCCAGACAACCTGGCAACTCTATATACCTCCAAACCAGAACTTCTCACAACATGCTTTTTAAAAAAATTGCACTTCTTTATCAAGATGAGTTATTTTAAAAAAAGCAATCAACTGAACCATTACTGAGAAGCCAGAAAGCTTGTATAACCAGGGAGCCAAAATAGACCAATTCTGAAAAGATTAAAATCAAAACTTTCACTTTTCAAATGAATATTCTTACTAACATATACTGAAAGAGAAATTGCCTCAAACTGAAGGCATTTATGAATCTGTCCAGCTTCTAATACATAGAAAATGATAATCATAGGTTCTTATGAGGGTCTAACCTACAATTACTGTGAAGGAGTTCAGTTTACTATCCATATATTAGGAGCTTCATTTGTGAAAAGAAGCACCTGTTTTATTCACTGGCAAAATAATCAGAGGACTCCAACTTAGATTGAGGATTCAGGTTAGTTGGGATAATATAATCTTGGTTTTTTTGAATATGGGTATATAGTATCCATGGAAAAGTTGAAGGGTATTCTCAACTAAGCACAAATAATATCAGGTATTCTATATTTCAGCTTAAAACAGGATTTTAAATTTACTACAAAATAATGATTACAGGGTTTGAAAAAAATAACTTTAATTGTAAATATCTGTCCCTGATAAGCCTGGAAAAGCATCTGGGTGTGCAATTAATCTTTCCATGGCATTTAGGGATAAAGAAAATGACTGACACTTCATAAATTATATGTTATTGTACATAAGGGCTTACAAATCAACAGCCACTTGAGGCAGCTTAACAATACAACGTGGCACCTGTTCGGCACCTTAACATCTCTAATATAACTGATTTAAAGTTACTGCCCCCACTTTAACTTCCAGTGTCTTTGATTACTGTTATTGTTTAGCAAAACTAGACATTTACTTCCATACTCAATTTGGTTCTTTTTATGTAGTGGTTAAACAACAAAATAAGTATCAGACTATAGAAAAACTGGGAATGATTCCAACGTTTAAATACATGTAGATCCTAGAATGATAGGTAATTTTACAGCTTTTTCTTTGAAGAAAGAAACAATGAAAATGGCAATCATTCCCACTTGGGTTGACTACAATTCTGTTCAAATTAGTTTTCCTTTTTTCTTGGGTGGGCCTTTGTATCCTTTGGCTTTTCTTCGTAAGGTCCGCCTGTCTATTACAGGCACCTCAATTTCCGCTTCTTCTGAACTGCTGTCGGCAGCTCTCTCAGACACTGGCTCAGCCGACTCTTCAGACTGTTCATCCATTTGGTTCTTTTGTCCCTCTGGATGTTGCTGGTAAGAGATGTCCTCCAATTCAACCATCATCAGAGCCCCCTGGCCCAGAGCAACAGGGGCTTCTGGTGAGTCAGATCCACCCTCCTCACTTTGCTCTTCCAAGGAAGAGGTGGTGTTGGGAGAGACATTTTCAGAAATGGCATCTTCTGGAGATTCCACTGCTACAGAATTTGAAAGACCATTATTAGAAGATTCTTTTTCTGCTGCTGAAACAGGATCGGCATTTGCTCTTTTCCTTTGTGTCACCTGTTCCTCTTCTGCTGGCATTTCAGAGTCTGCCATGTTCTCAACCTAAGGGGGAAGAAAGCACTACCATAAGTCAAATGTATGTAAAACGTTACAAAACTCTTAAGAAGTGTAATGTCATAGATGAAGCTTTTAATCCAAAGAGTACTTCTTCACTTCATTCATTCTCACAACGCCTCTGCTATAGGTTCCTATCAGTTAATTATATTAGCCTGAAGCTAAAAATATGCTATCTAAAATGTTCACTTTAAGGCTCAGCTGGACAAAAACCAGGTCAATAGTGAAGCTGACACAAGTCTGAAGCCTCTATATAAAAACGAGCATGGGAGAAGAAGCAAAGATGGACAGCAGTAGTCATTTTCAAATGCAATTATTAAATGCAGGGTAAACTGAAATGTGAATACTATTTCATTTTTTTAAATGGAATGTTTCCCAAATGAACTTATATTCAATACATTGTAATGTTTAAAATCAGTACCTAAGGAAAATAGCAAATTAAACAATTAAAACAAGAAAAGTGAAGTGAGACAATGAAAACACAGTAATAAAGTTAACTGGGAGTTCATACTGCAACCCAAATAAGGACTTAAAATTCTAAGTGTTTTTATTTTATTTATTTATTTTCTATCCTGCCTTTTATTATTTTTATAAATAACTCAAGGCGGCGAATATACCTAATACTCCTTCCTCCTATTTTCCCCACAACCACCACCCTGTGACATGAGTTGGGCTGAGAGAAAGGGACTGGCCCAAGGTCACCCAGCCGGCTTTCAGGCCTAAGGCGGGACTAGAACTCACCACTTCCTGGTCTCTAGCCCGTTGCCTTAACCACTAGGCCAAACTGGCTCAAAAGTGTTGGAAGAATAAAAAAATAAATCATTGCCTGGTATTAAAAAGCTATTAGGGGCCAGGTGTGCTTTTCTAGGAAGGGTATTCCAAAGCTTGGGTGAGTCCATCATAAAGAGAGCTCATTCCCAAGCAGTCATCCGCTGCATCTTGGCACGTAGAGGACAGGAATGTACAGGAAGAGACAGCCCTTCAAATTCTTCCAAGCTATGAAATAGTCTTAAAACACTGTTTTAACATTCCCTCACCTTATCTGAAACATTGTCATCACTGTCTTCAGTGGATTTTCCTGAAGAATCAAGGATTAATGGGACAAGTAAAGTTAAAGTTGTTTCTTCTGAACTGTCTGGTTGTAACTTTGACTCTCCATCCAGAATTTCATTTGCTGTTGATCCTTCAGTCACTATTGATACCTTGATAGCATTTTCCATTATCTCTCCATTGATCGGCTCTACATCAGTTTCCTAAAAATCACATGAGTACATCAAAGTGGTGCAGAGCCACGTAGAATCAAGCAGAAGTATTCAGACACAACAGGACATTCATGCTGTAATACTGAAGTCCTCTCCAGATAATTATTTCTTGAATATGCTCTCTTATTTCCACTGTTAGAAATAGGTTTACCAATCAATCTGGCTTCTGCCATCAGCCTGAGAAAGGCTATACCTTGTGACTGTCAGCAACATCATCCAGGCCAAAGACAGCTACCCTAAGCTAAAGAAAGGGTACAGTATATGATCTTTTTCTCTGCCAGAAATAATGATTAGCTTCTCCAACAGTCTGCTGACCAGGACTCTAAAAGTATCACTCATTTTAACTGAATTGTTTCCTGCATTTCTGCCCACAGGACACTGAAGAAATTAAACAACAAAAACAAACCTAAATAATTAAAATAATTATTAAGTTAACTTAAAGTGAAAAGACCTGGCTGAAGAAAAAAGGCTTGATTTCTTTCCTAAAATTGGAAGTGGGGCGGGGGGAATGAGCACAACTCCTGATGGAGTATATCTTCTGGCTGGAGAACAATCCAGGCGCAGGCTCTTTCCTGGGTATCCAACTGGCTCAGAAACAGGAGGCATTTTTAAGAGGGACCCTCCTGCTGATTGGTGCATCTGTGTAATTACTTGGCCTCTAACTGCTATTCAAATGCAAGAATGTCAGCAAAGGAAGATCCAAATTGGCAAAACTGAATATTATCATTAATTGTATTTGTACTGCTCTTTCTTCCAACCTGTTTGTAGTTCGGTCCTTCCTTTTCCCCTCCACTCCTTCCTTTGTATGTATCTTTATCCTTCTAGTCACTAAGCTTTATGGCAAGGAATGCCACTTTTTAAAAAATGATGTGTGATCTTACGGAAGACAGCTGGCACAAAGGCAGGATTAAAAATACTAGTAATAAATAATCTGTAGTTTTAAAGATATAATCATACCTCTTTATCATCTTGCTTCCCTGGTGGAAGACACAGCTGGGTTGTTTCTTGAACTGACTGTTTTGGATTCTCCACTAACTTTTCCTGCTCGCTCTCCAATACTTTTTCTTCCATCTCATCTATCAATTCTTCTGAACGTTCAGATACATGAGTAACAGGATCCAATCTATGCAGCAGCAGAAGCAGCAAAAATACATGTAAAACACCCAGTAACAGCTGAGTGATGCTGAAATGCACACAACTTGATTTTTAGGGCTGTGTTAAGTTACAGACATTATTTACGGGCAAAGAGCAATGGTCGGCACTCTTCAGATCTGCTTTCTAACAGGCTGAGTTATTCAAGCATGCAGGAGAAAGACTGGGAACAAACTATTTGCAGAGCTGGTGGAGACAGGCAGGAAGCAGAATCATTCTCTGTCCAAGAATGCTATTTGTAACATGACACTGACAGTACCTACTCCTGCCTAGTGCCTTCCGTCTTCCATCCTCAGCTTGGGATGGGTTATGAACCACAGTCACCACAGCTGGAACATCTAGTCTAATATTTAAACTTCCTTGCTTCTTCCCCATCCTGAGCTTTTTGTAGCATCTTTCCTGATGAAGAGTTCTGGAGAACTTTAAAACTTGCCATACTGTTTTGTGCTACTTTGATGGAGCTTAATAAAAGATACTGCCCTTCTACTGATGCTAAGTTTCATGCAGCTCCACATTCATTTCCTGAATTTTGCTACTGTTTAAAAGCAAGAAATATTATTAAAGATTATTTTGGTACATGTAAGCTGAAATGACATTTGTACTATCCTTCTGTACAAATACTGTATATACAAGGCATATGTAGAGATTTTTCATTTCTACCATTATTGAATCACAGTGTACCTGTTTCCCAATGTTTGAGAAGCATTTACATCTTCAGCTTCAGGAATTTCCGGTTCTTGGATTCTTTTCCCCAATTTTGGACGTTTCAGATTATTGCTTCGTGATCGAGTAGGAATTGGTAAAGCAAGAGGTTCTGGTGAGGGAAAATACCCCCCAAAACACAACTCTGTGTATAAATAACATCAAGATGCTTGAAAAATTCTAATTATACAATTGCTTTAAACAATGTGTTACTAATGCCTAGGAAATATTTTTACTGCATTGTTTAAGCACTTAAACATCTGATGCTGTCTCTAGGAATTCTATGCGTACTTTCAACTGGCCCTAATATAGACTTTACACTATTTCAGTTTAAATAAAATAAATCAGCTTAGTTTCTAATACACTGTTGTAATTTAGTTGGCAGTGTCATGCCCAAAATGAGAACTTCCACTTCCATGCTTTCTTGAGTAGTTCTTCAGGAGAGGAGAGAGCAGTCTTGGGATCTGGGCTGAAAGAGTCCCCAGGAGAGCTGATTTCCTCAGGAAATGGAGAGGCAGAATTCAGGAGAGGCAGTTGGTAGGAAACAATAGTTTGTGTCGATTTTAAAGAGCTTCAATCTGATGCCTGGAGGCTGTTCAGATCTGGCTGGAGTGGAACAGAATTCGGTTCAAAGCTGAGTGGCTGTGGCTATTTATCCCCAGGCATTGGGGATGTTATCATCCTTGGTCTTGGATGGGGCTGCACTTTCCCATTCAAGACTGGTGCACAACTTGGGGGTCCTTCTGGACTTGCAGCTACTGATGAAAGAGCAGGTGGCAGCTGTGGCCAGGAGGGCCTTTGCACAGGTTCATCTTGTGTGGCAGCTGCGCCCTTTCCTTGATCGGGAGGCCCTTCAGGCAGTTACTCATGCCCCGGTGACCTAACAATTGGATTATAGCAATGCACTCTACATGGGGTTGCCCTTGAAGATCACCCAGAAGCTACAGCTGGTTCAAAATGCAGTGGCACGAGCAGTTAACAGGCACCTTTTGGTATGCCCATGTGTCATCACTGCTATGCAAGCTGCACTGGCTGCCAGTGAGTGCAATTCAAGGTGCTGGTTATTACCTATAAAGCCCTATATGGCATAGGGGCTAGATATATGAGGGACCACTTGTCTCCAATCGTTTCTGCCTGCCCAGTGGGGGCACTCCAGGTTCCCTCTATTAAACATGGTCATCTTCTGGGACTGAGGAAACGTGCCTTCTCTGTTGCAGCCCCCACCCTCTGGAACAGCATCCCCCTAGAGATAAGAATGGCACCCTCTAGAAAGCTCTTAAAACCTGGCTTTCCAGGGCTGGGGTTGAGGTATCAATGTATTATTGTATTTCTGGAGGCCCTGTTTTGTTTGATTTGTGTTATTTATAAGGTTGTTTTAGTCTGGGCTGTCTGTGTTGTTTGATGTTCTGTTTTTATGGATTTTCCAGTTTTATACACTGTCCAGAGTCCACTGGAGATGGGCGGCTAATAAATTTGAATAAATAAAAAATAAATTTCTGTCTGGGAAATGCAGGTGAGAGTAAAAGCTCTGGATTGGAGCCCCCAAAACTTGATGGCAAGAGACCAAGGACCATTGCCCGAACCCTCCGTTTAACAGTAAGAATATTCAGAAAGCAAGGTGTATCCAGGTAACCACAGATTCACAGAGCATTGTTAGGATTTTATGTTGCGGATTTTTGCCAAAGTAAGGAGCACAACACTGAGAAGAAGAACCATGTTTATTGCAATGATCATTAGGTGTTTGTTTTGGAAGAAAGAGGGACCCTGTATAATGGAAAAGCAAAGATTTTTATAGAAATCGAGGGATACAAGGCGGGGAACGAAAGGGACATGGAAGCCGGCTGGGTGACTTTGGGCCAGTCACTCTCTCTCAGCCCAACTCACCTCACAGGGTGGTTGTTGTGGGGAAAACAGGAGGAGAAAGGAGTACTAGGTATGTTCCCCACCTTGTTTTTTGTTTTTTTAAATCCTAGGGATCCGATTTGCTGGCCATTTTGGGGAAGCTAGGCAAAGTGACCCTTTCGGGGGTGGGCAGCAGAGCTGAGGAAGTCCATTGTTAAAGGAGATGGAATGTTGAGATCATCAGCTGACAGAGGATGGAATGTTGGTTGCAATTCCCTTGTAAGGGCTGCCTTTGGGCTGGGCTGTGAGCTGGTGGGGAAGCTTCTATTCTTTGGTCTAGATGGGATGTATTTATCAAATTTGTCACCGCCCATCTCCTCCCACCAGAGGGACTCTGGGCAGTTTACAACAAAATAATCAATAAAATACATATATAATACAATTACAATATATAAAAATACAGTATCTAAAATACAATTACAGATAAGCAATAAATTACAGATAAAAATAAAATCCAAATGGCAGATGATCTCAGTCCTTGTACGCGACAAGCCCTCTAAGGCACTAGCCATCCCTAAACATGATGACTCCCCTCCCCATCGCAAGCCAGGTGGCAGAGCCAGGTCTTCAAATTCCTCCTGAAGGCAAGGAGCGATGCCTGACCTGGGGATAAGATGTTCCAGAGGGCGGGAGCTACCGCAGAGAAGGCCCTCCTCCTGGACCGTGGGCTTTGTCTGGGTCAGGGAGGGTCAGTTTGGGTCTGATGGGATTAGACAAAGAGAGCAGCTGGAGTTGACCCTGGTCATGTCCAAAAGACCAGGAAGGGGGAAGCAGTCTCCATTTTGTTTGTTAGGTTTATTTTTTCTGTTAACATTTTATGCTTCATTTCCTGTGCATTTGACTGGCTTGATCATTTCTAGTAACTTTGTTTCTGAAGTTTATTGCATCTGTGCAAAACAAAATCATTTCTTGCATTTTTGTTCCATCTTAAACTGTTTGAGCTGTAGATCTTGCCCATCATGGATCTGTGCCACCTGCTAACAGCATTTTATAGGAGAGTAATTTTTAAGAACTATTTGTGATTTTTATCAACAATGTAGTCCTTATTTCATCCACCCATATTTTTCATGTGACTACCTAAAATAAAGTTTTAGATTTTCCTTTTCCTTATTTTTAATACAGTTGTTTAAATTTTATTCTGCTTTCAGTTCCAACCCATCCAAAGGAGGGGAGTGCTGTTTTCCCTCATCACATGCTTCAAAGATGTAAGGGCCAAAAGGTAGAGTTATAGAGTTGGCTTTATTATGGTTGATTGCACAGCCAGATGTTTAGACTGGATCTGGCATTTTAGTCCACCTATCAAGTCCTTCCCAAGGACCTGGGATAGGCAGATGTTTAATAATATTAAATAATATCGTTGCAGGATATAAGCTGTTCCTACAATTATGATTATGATTATTTGTTCCCCACAAGTCAAGACGCAGGCTGTAAGAGTCTGACCTCTCACATACACTGGGGCTGGAAGGCAGGGGAGGAAGCCAGATAACAGGATTTCCCAAGGAGATGTGGGGGCAGCTAAAGTACCTTCTACCAGCTGTACCACACCAGGAAGGCAGTGCCAGAGGACTTAGGGGAGCGCAGACAGGGTGAGACTTCCTTTCACCTCTGCCCAACCAGGCAGTCCAGGTTTCTCCAGCCTTGCAACCATGGCATGAACCTTACTATTGGTCTGAATTTTTCCATTCATATTTAATACTGAAGCTTTCTCCAGTTAAACTAACACATCAAAATAAGAAATGCTTTCTTTAAACACACACACATAATTTTGGGCTGCTATAAATAAATTTCTTTTTGAAGTACCACCTCTGATTATATGCATTTGTGAAGAAAGTGAATGACAGAAAAAAATATTTTACAAAAAAGATGCACACTGCATTTTTTACCTTCAGAGGTACCTTCATATACATCAAAGCCATCTTTATTTTTATGAGCATCAACCTAAAATCAGAAAGACTTAAGTTTATAAATCCATAACATAAAACTGAAAATCTTTAAAGTAAATCACTACTAGTACATTTCTTTCATTCATTCAGTTATATATCCATACAGATTTTTACTATATTAAACAAAACATATTAAACAAAACAATACAAAAAGTTAAAACAAATGCAGAATTTAAAGAGGAGAAAAAAGTTGCAAAAAAAGGGAAATAAAAAAACTGGAAATTTAACATTCATAGCTGAATATGAGATCTGAAGGAGAAATACAAAATGTTAAACCACTATATTCAACAAGAACCTCATCTGTACAGACCAAGGTAATCTATTAGGGAAAATATTGTTAATACAGCTAAGAAACTGTGACTATATTTCAATAATTGTTTACCTATAGGTATTTCAAAACGGCTGATTTTTTTAAACACAATTTGTCACATTTTTAGATAACACTAATCCAAAGAAATATGTATTTTAGTTTTCTAACCCAACCATGAGGTTAACAACAGGAACTAAATCAATTTCTTTTGTAACACTAATGTTCATACCTTAGAAAAAAGGGACAATAATAAGATTCATTGATAAAGATCACTAGGTGATTTTTCCCAATTTTTTCAAAAACATTCATACAAAAGGAATGACTAATCAGGCAAGACTACCAAAGAAGGAATATGTACTAAATACAATCCAGAAAAGTTCCTGCTTATATAGTGTAATTAAGCACAGTGTAGTGCCTTTAGTGGATTATTTTCAGGACCAATTCTTGATCAATTACTGAAACTGATTTTAAAAAATCTGTACCTCAAGAAGTTCCAAAGAGATTTACTGAGTCAAACTGCACTTCAATCTGCAAGAGCTTTTTGGGTTTCAAGAAAACTAGATTTGCTTGATAATAGGAATTTTATATAATGCTGGGGAGATTATGTTGGATTAAACATATACACCACATTTGTCAAATGTTGTTAATGTTTATAATTAATAAACTCTAGTAAGCTTATGAAGGAACAACTGAATCTATCTCACTTGAAGCCAAGTTTTAAAATTCCATTCAGAATTTGATGAATTAAAATATCACCCTTTTGTTATCTGTGTGCAATAACATCAGTGAAAACTCAAGATACAACCAGAAGCGTGGCTCACACTTTTCATATATCATCTACAAAGTGTCAAACTAATGAAGGTGTTCTGAAATCTCTACATCCACCGAGAATCATTCACATGAGAGGCAGTTTGGAAACACAGATTCTAAGAAGTAGAAAAAGGTGTGCTGGAGATGAGGAGCTAAATGATAAGCAAAAAGAATGGACATGATCTAGTCAAAGTCAAAGCAGGCCACAAAATTGTCTCCCTCACCTTAAGCCCTCTGGCTTGCTTACCTTTGCAAATTAATCAGTGGAAAATTCTTGGGTACACCTGGGTAAGTTCTAAAGCCTAGAGCAAGCCAATTATTGACATGACCTTTCTTTCTCTTCCACTTCCAATTTTCCTTGAAATAAAGGAAGCAACATCCTTCAAAACCAGTACTGCTCTTTACAATGGGCACCCGAAAAAAGAAAGGAGTCCTTGCTCCTTCTTCTAAGCACAACAGTTGTGGCTCTCCTATGTCAATTCCATATCTCATGGAAGATGTAGCCTATTCTTCTGTTGGTACAGACAGCATCAAACTGCTTAATTCATGCACACATGGCAGACATATCAGAGAACTGCAAACTTCCTTCAATCTGCCACCAAATCTCCTCCTCCTTTTGGCAAGGACTTCACCCATCTATGCTTAGCTAAGGCTTTACAGCAGGAACAAGCAATCTTGTTATCCATGGGAGGCATAGGTCAGAGGGGTTGCTCTCAACTTCCCAGGACTGCAGGCAGCAGATCCATTATGTGACTGGTGAAAGGGGGTTCAATCTTTTTCTTTTCCTCCATGCTTTCTGTAGGCTTTGCGGGGGGGGGGGGAGTTAAGGGCTTCTATCCCATTTTTATTGCTGAAAACTGAAAAACACCAATACAATTTGCAATTTGCTTATGAAATTTTACGCACTGCTGAAACTGAGCTGAAGCCATGGTCCACATGCAGTTGCCTTCTTCTGCCTCTTTTATTCAGTGGAGTCCTGGCTATAATAAACACCTCTAGTAGGCTCACCCCAGTACTACACAATCTGATGCATATTTACTGATTCCTTCGTTGCAGCCTGTAAGTAGAAGCAGCACTAAACAAATCTGCTTCAAGCCCAATTCCAAATTTATATTTTAATTATAAAAGAACATCATAAACTTTGGGGACTGGGCAAAGCAATTCAAGCTAAATTGTTTTTTGTAAGAAGATTCCCATTTTTCCACTTCAGTAAAAATATTAAGGATTTTGAAAAGACAAAAATTAATAAAACCATATGCATACATATAAAGCACAGAGCAAGTTCTAAATAATTCAGAGGAAGCTGTTTTATACCTACACTTAAGTGTATTTCACTGGGGTCAACTGCCTGTTCATTCGATGGGCTGTTATCCATGGCAGCGTGCAGAAACCGTTCCTCATTCTGGGAAGTGTTAGCTTCTATTTGCAAGGCTTTTATTCATAGAAAAAAAAATTAAAATGCAACCTCTTCAAAATATTATCCCCTAGTTTAAATTAATAAAATTCTTTTCAGCATTTTTCAGTTGGCAGATTT
The DNA here is from genome assembly GCF_035149785.1 of Candoia aspera. NCBI lineage: Eukaryota > Metazoa > Chordata > Lepidosauria > Squamata > Candoiidae > Candoia > Candoia aspera. Next base: position 233,274,613 of record NC_086154.1, read on the forward strand.
TAGCTAAGAGAGCAGTATCTCTTTTGTTTTCCACTAGAACCATTACACTACCTCCACTCCATTAAGTGTAAAAAGGTATGCAACAATGCTTTCAGGCACAGAACTGTAGACACATCTCAAAGACAGGGATTTGCTTTCTATGGCAGTACACAAATCTTCCACCTACAAATCTACTCTGGTTCCCCCACCCCCAAGCAATCTTACTTCAGTTCAACAACCTGGTTTGCAAGCAAGTTTCTTTTTGTTGATATTGTTAGATCATCAAAAATCAGAAACCTTTGTAGAACCTCAGAAAAATACCCACAGACCAGTAACAAATCCCAGTCTCAATTTTTGTCCAACTCTATATTATATCTCAATGCCCTCCTACCTTTGTGTTTTAAACTTTCTCTCTGCAAAACACTAGCTATAGGTGTTCGCTGGTGCCAGTGGCCTATGCCTTCAACTTCCCACAGAAGGTCACGATCCCCTGGATATCTTTCAAAGTACTTCTGGCAAGCTGGGCAAGATAAATAGAACTCATTCAGTACACATCTGTAACACGGATTTTTAATTTTATTTTGCAAGCTTCCCACTCTCCCCCCCAAAATATGGCAACACTTTTTTTTTTTAGCATTTTCTTTCAAGGGAGCATTAGAAACTTAGCTGTGTCACAAACAGAAGCACAAGAGTATTCTGGATTTTTTTTTCAAGTAAGACAAAGCTACCCTTTCAGGTAAAAAAACTGATTACTTTTAGCAGTGTCAATTAAGTTAGGTATAATATCTACAATTTTTTCACCACTTGAGTATTAGAATCCATTGGTAACATTTTGGAGATTGTGAAGACCATCTTTCTCTAGAAAGCTGCAATTCCTCAGCAGGAATCTGTTAGGGTCAACAACAGTTGATAAGAACAGAGTATGACACCCTGTTTTCTCTCTCCTAAATAGAGAAGGGATACATAGGTCTGTCCTGGTTGCTTTTAACTGCTTTTAAAAGCCACAGCTGGCTTTGGACTGCTGAATGTTCACCTTTTCGTAACATACCACTGAAAGCAGGGCAGAACATAAGCAGCTCAATACCTATAATACCTCAGGAAACCCTTAAAAGCTGTTCTTAAAAGACTACATGCCTTACCTAAATTTCTCAGATGTTTGCCTCTTATATGAGTAAGGATGGACTTGAGGCTAAAGTAAGTAATAGTAGCAGGAATGCAAAAAATGTGTTATGGTAGCTGAGGTATGTAATATCCGTTCAGAATATCGAACTCCACTCCTAAATTGTAAACGGTGAACACTCTGAAGATTCTGTTGTATATAATCCTTACACTGGGCTCCAATTCAGAGGCAAGCAGGAATATTCAATGAGCAAAACCTACATTCACATTCAACATTCCACTCCTTCTGAAACTAGCTGTTGAGGCTCCAAAAAGTGGAACCCACAGACATGCCTACAAAAGGCAGTAGGGAAGAAGAAGTGAATTTGAAAGCTGCAGCCAGTTAATCAAAGGGGGAATGCAAGGCATGTACTTTATTTGCCCAAGAGAAAGGGACATCTTATTCCATTCCTCCTTTTATCTTGTCAAATTACTTTCTGCTTTTCCTCTAAAAATTTTACACCATGTTAGATAGTCCACACTACTGGAAAGTCAAAATAATTTCAAATTAAGCTGCATAACTGCTACAGATTGAGAGTTTATGAATAAACACATGCATACTTACACTTTTTTATTTGCACTGATGCCACTAGACAATCTAAAGGTCTTACCAGTGTGCATGAAAGATGTCAGAGGGAATCGCAAGCCAAGTGCATCTTCTGTGAAAGAATCCACAAAATCTTCCAGCATCAGTAGCCCAAATTCTTTGCTCTGATGCTTCTTCCTCACAAACATTGTGTCCAGGACAGGAAGCTGGTAGCTCTGAGTAAGGAAGGCACTACATATGCTCCCTGAAAACACAACAGCCAATTCTAATTAGCATTTCAGAAGGATTCATTGTCACATATCTGAGGCACTTCCCTAAAATAAGTTTTCAAATATACATACCAAGGGCTTGGGACAACATTAAAATAAAGTACATAAAGCTTTAAAGACATTAAACTCTAAAAAGCCTGATTAAAAATATGTTTCTGAACTGTAATAACAACAGTTGGCTTCATAACATTGGCCCTGCAGTTCATCACTACGCAGTACAGTCGATCACATATAGTACTCTTTGATCATTGTAAGAGGTTCTTTTGTCATTTCCACTGATCCTGTCCTGAATATTGTGCTGGTAATTCAAAATATTGTGCACGTAACTCAAGCAAAAGCCATATAGGAGTTTGTAGACACAGTGAGCACTCTAATTGCAGTTAGATAGTTTTTACCTGGCTCTTCACATTCTTCAACATTTCATCATCTCTCTAAATTTAGGATAACCAGGTTATGCACAATGGAATCATTCAACTTTTTCTTTTTAAAAAAATCTCCTTTTATGCCCAGGAACAAAATCTTAGTCCTCCCTTAACTTTGCCAAGAATCTGCTTTTTCATCTCATTGCTACCACAGCTAGTCCAGACCAGGCATTATCAAAAAGATGACATGAACACAGATGGCAACCCTAGATGCAATCAGGGTTGGCAAACTTGGAGCAAGAGGCATGATAGTGACCTACTATGGAATTGGATCCTCACTGTTTTCAGTCTGTAAGTACTTCAATAACAAAGGAGCAGGTTAGGCAAACCTGCTCTCCACTAACAGGAGTGTACAGTTTCAAAAATAAACAAACCACCCCACATCCTGCCTAAAAACTCTGCACTAAATTATTTGAGAAGGCCCAAATAACAGCAACAGGGACAAAAGAATCCCCTTCCATCTGCTTTTTACCCTCCCCCAAGGTTTGGCAAGTCACAGCAGAAGGGAGGCACATCTGGCCAAATATCAAGTTTCCAAGGGCTGTCAAGGCCATATAATTTGTTGCACTTGGTAACTGATTTCCTTGGAAATTAATCCAGAGACAGTAAGAGAAAGAGAGAGAGAGAGAGAACAAGCCTGCAAGCAATCATTACTAACCCACCAAGGTTCTTTAGACATTCATTACATGGTGTTTTTAAAACTATTGCAATTTTAAACTGAACAACAGGGGATTGTTTTCTGCTTACAATAAGAAAAAAAGAAAGGGAAAAGAAGTCTGTATTGGGGCCTTCAGTTAAAATAGATGTTTGAAATCCATGTGAGAATAGCAATAAATGAACAAAGACCCTGGTGATCTATCATATCTATTAGCTACCTGCAAAGAGAAAGGCAAACCAGTCTATCACTTTAAAGATTGAGTTTAACTATTTCAAGAATTAGCAAAACAGTTTGGTGACATCAATCTCACTCAACTGTATCTATCCAGGTAAATAGTTCAGCACCAACACAGATTGAGAGCTGAGGAGGTAATACTGGCTTAGTCTGTAAGAATTTAATTGCCTTCTCTAATTTCCTGTTTTCATTGATTTCCAATTTTGAATATCTATATTTGGCATTGAGAACTGAAATAAATTTACATTCTCCTGATGTACAACACATCTTGCATCTCCTACTATGAACCAATATGATTAATCACAGATACAGTATTGAGGAGCTTAACATCCATACTGAGACTGCCCTGAAAATCTGCAGCCATCCATAGAAGCCATGGCAATCCAGAACCTTTCATGAACACCATGCACTGCTGTCAGATTGAATGACAAGCGCTATATCAGTGCACATCTGCAATAAAAATGTGGGTGTGGACCAATAAAATGAAACTCAACAAGAAATATGTGAACACTTTTTCTGCCCTAGGAAACCTGAAGGATCACCCATTTCTATACACGTTTTTTGTTATAAAGCTGTTTCCTAGGTTCCTAGAACTGTGTAATTTCAATAAAGACAAATTTACAACTTTATGCAACCTTCAATTATAATAGTCAGGTTCATAAGCAGTTTCACCAACAGCAATCATCACCATCACCATCAGCCTCCTAATAAATGTTCTTTTCCATATCTTACATGATAAGTAAAAGTGTTCCCTTGCCATATCCAAGATAAAAATGCAAGTGAATTGTGGACATTGTTCTTTGCAAGTCAAGTTAAAAGATGGACTTGTTTCCTTCTGTCTCATGTTAAATGACATTTTCCATTTTAAAGAATAGTCTTACCTGGCAGCTTAATAGAATAAAAACCAATAGCCATGCCTTTCTTCCATAGAATTTTTGCATAATCATGACTACCATGGCAAAGGAATGGGACCTCGTTTTTCTCAATTTCTTGTTTACGATAAATTATTCTGTTGAGCACATAAAGAACCACTCTCTCCCCAATTGATTTCACCTACAAAAACACAGATGGGTTAGAGAACATAGCCCAAAGTCTCATATATTTAAAATCTACATTTACATTTCCAAATGAATGAAAGCAGAAAGGGGTATAATTTTTTATTATGGTTTTAGCTATTAATTAGTTTACTTACATTTCTAAAGCACCTCAAACTGTTTAGGAGAAAATAGATATAAATGTCTATTTACTAAAATAAAAATACATACAACCAAAAATGAGGAATGGGATAAAAACCTAGTAAGGCAATTCTACATTATGAACTTGATTTGAAGTGGCTCGAGAGTGAGGATACAGTGACTAGAAAGGATATATAAAAGATATAAATCCAATTAATATATAAACAAACATTACAGCTCTCTGAAAAGAGTTATAATAACTATAACATTGGGATAGGACTACTAATTCTGCAGAGCCCAGAATTCAGTGAAATAAAATAATTTTGAGTGAAGTTATCTCGAATTATATAGTACAATAGGAAACCCATGGCTGAACTGCAAATCCTAGCAGCCCTAACCAGCATGACCAATTATGAGAGATGTTAGGAATATAAAACAACTGCAGTCATAAATCCTTATCCCAGGCATTGTCCACACTAGAAGCACATAAACAACTTATTATTACAGTTCAAGAAGCTTGACATAGCTTAAATGTATACACAGGCAATTCTATTCCAAGTAAATTGGAATTTTATACTCTGAATAAGCCAGACATTTTCTCCATTTATGTTAAGCTTTATATTTCATAATCAAGCACTTCATTTACTAGAGCTACAACTTTATTTACCCGCAGAAGTCCTTCTCTAGAAGGGGATGTTGTTCTCAAAATATCATCAATAGTCCACCACTGATCAGCCAGGAACAAGGCAACAGCTCAAAGAAGAAAATCATATAAAGTAAGAATGTGTTCAGTTTTTCAACTTTAATTATGCCTAGTAAATATCTTTGGTTATAGGGGTATCTATTTTCACATTAATTCATAATTAGAATACTAAATGCATGATCAATACATGCATTTCTTAGAAAGCTGGGATCCGTCCCATTTTAGAAGCTGTCACTTCCCAGCTGGGTTGTCTCATCATATGTTCAGTTTCAAAAGATCTCTGGGTTCTACATGCAAGAGACATCTTCTGAACAGAATGGCAGCCAAAAACATATTGGGTTCTACCTCAACTTCTAAATTAGCAAATTTAAAGAAACTACTTACTTGAATAGGTAACTACTATTTACTTGAGTCAAAGGAAGCCCTCATCAGCTATCAGTCCCTAACTAAAATTAGGGAAAGGAATATATAGAGAAGGAAGATTGCCAGTCTTCACAGTACTATGATAGCAACAAAATGGCAAAAAATGTTGGTCTACTCTTCTAAGAACAAAACACAATTAACCTTGAGTTCACAAATGATCAACTTTTTGTGTATGAGAGGAAAATACCTGAATCTCAATTCCAGGCTTGTTCTCCCTATAATTACCTGTTTCATCAAAGCCTGGGAAATTGCCCTCTGATTGAATCAAGATATTCCAGGTCAAAAGAACTTGCAGCAGAAAATTTAAACCTCCTATTCTCATGTAGAAGGAAAGTGGATGAACTTAAGACTCCTGTTTGCAATAGCCAATCATGATTTTCTGTTATAGAAAATCAAGCAGGCCTCTCTTTATTCCCATAGAATAGTAAACTGTTTAAATTCATAAAATATTGAGACATTGTATGGGAGCACCATTTCCTCCAACTATCAAAGATGTCTGAAGAACCAATCCATATTAGAGTGAGAAGTTATGTTATCTACAGCAACACTAGGCCACCCCACAGCATGCTGAAACAGGTCAAAAGTCGCTCAAACATTGTAAAACTGGAGGGAAGACGCTATTCACCCTAAAAGGCTTTTTGCCCCAGTTTCAGTTGAATCCCCATTTTTATCATGATTTCTACATTATTTCTAAACCATAATTACTTCAGCCCTTCAGAGCAAAAGCAAGAAATAACATAGGAACCGAAAAAGGAATGACTCAGATCAGAATACTACAGTGTTACAATTTAAAATGTAAATGAAACCTGCAAGTGAATCCTCTGGTGCAAATAAAGCAAGGACTTTGTGTCTTTCTTCTCCACCATAAAGGGGAATGAAGCCTACTGTTGACAAACAAATTGGAACCTAAGAGGGAGGAAAAAAAGTTACATCATTGCTTACTTTTATTCCTTTGGATCTGTGAATTGCTAACACAGTACATTCTTGGACCAAGAGACACTAAAGACAGAGACTCATGCCCTTGTTACCTTGTAGTTAAACTAACACAATTCTCTTCATGTGGAGTTGCCCTTGAAGGTGACTAGGAAGCGGCAGCTGGTACATAATACAGTGGCTTGCTTTTGGGCTGGCATTAGTCAATTTAGCAGAATATTACCTACTCTGCAGGAACTGCGTTGGCTGCCAGTAGGCTTCTCAAGGTGCTGGTCATGATATGTATGACCCTTTATGACTTAGGTCCTTGTTGCCTTCAGGACCATCTTCCGATAGGACATGCCCACCCTACACAATCTAACAGGGAAAGGATGCTCTGGTTACCTACCCTCAAAGGACTGGGGGCTGGGACCCGAGAATGACATTCTCAGCAATAGCCCCTCTATGTGGAACAGCTTGCCTCCAGAGATCAGATGCACCCCTACTCTGATGACTTTTCACAAAATGGTGAAGTCAGTCCACTAAAGGAGGAAAATATGCCTAACACTAGCAATAATTAACAGTACTTACTGGTTTTAACTGGTTTTGTTTTTATGAATGTTTTATCAGTATTTATTAAACTTCCTAGAGTTGTGAGGATAGGTGGCATACAAATTATTATAAACAAATAAATAATTCAGACATATGATAGAATCAATAATGAGTTCATTTGCCCCAACATCCCAGCATTCAAAGGTAAAGATTAAATGGTAAGAAAATACAAAAAATAGTAAATACTGGCCTCCTTTTGTTTTGCTGAATCAATTACCAGGGACTCAAGACTACAATCTAAAAATAAAAGTCCAGTCTTTAGTGCTCTCTGAGCTTGGTTGTTTGCTTGCAGACATTTCATTACCCAACTAGGTAACATCATCAGTGCAAGTGAGTGCGGGGTTTGCTGCACTATATATATACACGCATGCTGTAGCTTGCCCTGCCAGTGTTGGTGGTGATGTGGTTTTCTCCTTGGTATTTCCTTGCTTGATCGTTTGTCTGGCGTTAATCCATGCTTATCTGGGTGTTGGCTGCTGGTGAGGATGTGTTCTGGTCTTTTTGTTTCCTTAACTTTTTTATTGTCTCTCTTGAATGGTGTGTAAATGCGGTTTAAGACCCCCACCAACACTGGCAGGGCAAGCTGCTGCATATAAATAGGGAGCAAACCCCGCACTCACCAGCACTGATGACGTTACCTACTCAAGTAATGAAATGTCTGCAAGTGAACAACCAACCTCAGAGAGCACCAAGGACTCTACAGTTCAACCCTGAGCTATAGATATTCTCTTCTATTACAGAAGGTTGTTTGTTGGGGGTTTTTTCCCTTAGCCTAGATGGTGACTACAAAATTTCTGGACAATGCTCATTTCCTATCTGACAACATGATTTCAGGAGACTGAAAAGAGAATTTTGAAAGCCATCTAAAATTGTACAAATAAAGAATATTGTAAACACTAAGATAAAACAGCAATGACACCAATCTTACCTTGATATTATCAACAAGAGAGAGGAATTCTGGATTCTCTGGATCTCCACACCTAAGTTCAGATAGATAATCCTCTCCAGAGCTCTCAAGATCTTCATGACTGTAGTTATCCAAGAGATCCACAGGGAAGGCCATCCCTTTAGGAGAGTTCACAAACACATACAGGATTATTGTTATAGTCATTACATCCTAGGAATCCAAATTTAATTTTTAAAAGTTACGTGTACTTTGGAGCAGCCTTCCCCAAACTGATAGTCTCCAGATGTCTAGGAACTGCAACACTCTGAGCCATGCAGCCTAGAATTTTGAAACTTAGTTCCAACACATCCTCAAGGTGCGAATTTGGAGAAAACTGCTTGTGAATAAAAAATTGCGTATCATCCCACTCTTTTTTTGCCCCCGCTCAGAACATGTTATGGAGAGCACGCATTCAGCAGCTCAGAATTCTATGAGGATATACTGTACCAAGGAAGCAGGAAGAATTGCACCTGGATAGAGACCAAAACATTAACTGCACCAGTGGTTCTATGACTGATCCTATTGTTTTGAAAAAACATATTCCATCTGTACCATCTATTAACAACATTCTCCGTTTAACCTCACTTACCAAATAATTAAAATAAACAAATTCTCATCTCTTTAATTCTCCTTGCACAAGGAATTAAATCTATCTTTAGAGTTTATTCTATCAGAATTTATCTCTAGATCAGGCAGAGTATTTATAAGCATTTAACCTATACCGTCCAACCCAATTTTCAACCAACATATACCTATGGCAGGGATAATTAATTTATTTTATTTATTATTCCAATTTCTATTACCACCCATCTCCCCCTGAAAAGGGGGACTCAGGGCGGATTACAAGAAAATTACAAGAAAATAATCAGACCAAAATCACCAACTGAAGCCAATGCAAAGATATGCACACAGAGTTGAAGAATTTGTGCTAAGCTTCAAAACCCAACAGAAATTGCAAATCTTCTATATAAAAATGTATTTATTATCCCAAACTAGTAACATAATTTAAGTTTGGGGGAAAGAGAAGTCTTTTGTTCTTGCTATTATTATGCAATTGGGAATCATCTTTATTTAAATCTACATTCCACCTACCTCCATTTCATGACTTAGAAAGCAAAATCAAGTGTTTCCCCTAACTCCCAACAGTTATAGTGCAAAATTAGTTACTGCATTTATTTAAGCCCTGAAAGGGGGCATTAAAGAAACTGTGCCTTGGGCAAAGATGCTTTAAGGTACTGCAGAGAAATCTACATTCATTCTCTCAGATGATCCACCGCATCTTTTTTTGGAGCTCGTTTATATCCTGCCTTTCCTCTAAGAAGCTCAGAGCAGCTTATATGAAACAGCCCTTCATCTTATCTTCAGCAACAACAGCCATGCCAGCTGACAGAGGTAGGTTTGTCAAAAGCCTTCCAATGAGCTCCACAGTTAAATGGGGACACTTTTCAGGATCTTCCCAGCCCTACTACAACATTTTAATTACTGCATCACATTGCCTTTGTATTATTCTGTTAATAAATTTGGTTATAACAATCTATACCTACAGAGGTTGGGGATGATAAGCCATGAAAAATTATAGTCACACCATCCCAATTTTTAATGCAACCTTCCATCTAGTTATTTGCTTCGGATAATTTCCTGGAATTTGGTAAAATAACAAAAAAAAGTGGTTGAGGCTCAAATTTGCAAGCAAACTAATTATATTCTGCTTTCCAAAATTTAAGCAAGAGAAAAATATTACTAAGTTTGCTCTTCACCCTGACAGTTGTTGTATACCACTGCATATGTTACAACAATACAACACAACACTGTTTCATGTGAAGAAGCAACATCAATATTCTTTTGCTCTCCATCAATCACTGTTTACTTGAAATACATTATACCACTTTTTACACCGTGTTTTCTTAGGGAAAAAAATGAAATACAATACAAAATTAAAACAACAGTATATGTAAAAGCAGCTACAAGCAGACAGCATCAAACACATCAAAAGATAAAAAATGCCTGGATAAAGGGATGAGTCCTGAAAAATTAAGGAACGCGTGGCCAGGCACCTCCAAAACCAGAGTTCTACAAAGGCCACAATAACAGAGAAGGCCCTCCTGGTGGAGTTTGTAACTGTCTGTGTCTTTGGAGCATAGTAGCACCGCCACCTGAAGGGCTTTCTCTAAATATATAAAAGTCAGGGTTCAGACCTATCAGGAGAGCCTTTCCAGCAAAGAACAAGTTAATCTAGAGATAGAAAATGCAATGGGACTTGCATAACAAAAATAACAAAATGTGCTAGAGATGTTCCAGATAATATGCACCTCATTTCTAAAAAGGTTACCAAGTAGGATTAAAGAGGAAATTGGGACTGGATGAAGTTTCATGTCCTCTATTTCATAACTGCGTGTATACACACACATGCACACGCATACACATATACTTGACTCTTCTCCCAAACAGCTTACAGCAGCTAAACTACAATTCCCAAACAGCTTTTCATCTAGCCATCATATATTTTCAAAGGTATTCTCTATCAATTAAAGTTCACTAAAATAGTTAACAATAAGGAATGGAAGCAAATTTAAAGATAAAATATGTTTATATAAAATTATTGAAGCACAAGAAATAAAAATTGGTATTTTAATAAAAAAGGGGCTGTATGTCACAGCTGAAGTTTCTGTCATGATACAACTGTCTCAAAAAAAAAAGACGATCATCCAACACAACATAAAGCTTCTAGGTTATTCTTATTATTTTAAGAATAAAACAGAAAACATAGAATGTAGCACATGAGCTGCCTATATGTACAGTATTACAATCATTTTCAATTACTGAAATGTTCAAGAAGAAGAAATGAACTAAAAATTACCCATCTGTATTTCAGGAGCTCAGTCTAAAGTTCTTTCTCTATTGCTGTTTCTTTCATGGATCCAAAAAACAAAACAAGGCAAAAACACTGAAGGTTTCAGAAAACAAAATGATCTGTTGGATTTATTGTGATGGTCTTTTGTCTACAGAAGAGACAGGGCATCCTACAGTGAGTATCTCCCTCCCACTTGCCCTGGAGGCAAAGCTAGAAAAATGTGCTGTTTTCATACAGTGGAGCCAGAAATTCTACAGTGGGCCATAACAAAGCTGTTCCTGAGTGTGGGATCTTACAACCATAAGGCCTCTAGTCCCTACTGGGAACTATTTTCTGTAATGCTTCAGCCAAGGCATGAGAGTTAAGATTATTAATGCTTTATAAAGGAGGATACGGAGGACTGTGTGTCAACCGTACAGTTGCTGTCTGCCAGAGGGCATTTGAATGGGGGACAGCTGAGGTGGCTGTCCTAATCAACAGTGCCACAGTTCTTTGTGAGGCAGGCTTATATGGAGTTTCATAGGCTAGTTTGTATCAAGCCCTGATCCACCTGGAGATTATGATTGGTAAGGCTTTGAAGCCCAGGTAGGGATGTCAGAAGGAGATCAAAAGCTAAGTTCCACTCTTTTCTACTCAGGTAGATCTTTTGATGGCTCATCTGACATCCAGTTTATGCAATACTCTAATTGGGAACACGGATTGGGGAAGAGGGAGGATCCCTGGTGAAAAACAACTTCACTTTCGTTATGAAGGCTGGATGTAGCACAGAGTGATGATGTCCAGCTGGATGATGCTGAACACTTTCTTGGCTGAGAGTGTCCATAATTCTGACATCCATCTGACAGGGTTCTGACTCCTGGGTCCCAGAATCTACTTTGTATGCAGTAGGAAATGGGAGGTATAGCCTAATTTTCCCCCTTCCTTTGCCTTAATGTTTTGTTGTTGCTGCTGCTGTTAAAGATAGGCTTTCTTTTAAACTTAGACTTCATCTAGCCACTTTCTGAACAGTTTACCAGATTTGGATTTAGAGTCTATATTCAGTTCTTGAGATGTGGTTGCCCCCTGGTGTCCACATTAGTCACCATGCCTTTGGCTGACAGTTGAGCACTATCCAGATTAGTATTTGCCATGAAGGCAATGACCTTGGCTAGAGTTTTCACCCCTTGCCTATGCTCCCATTACTCCGAGGGAGGAACTCAATTCGAAGTTTGGCCCAGAGGGCAGTGGATCTGGTAAAAACAGAGGTAGTGAGGACTGACAAGCTAGACTTGGGGCCTCTTGTGCGCTCTACTGCGGGATATCCATTTTCTTCCCTGTCCTTATTTACTATAGACCCTGAAAGCAGTGCTTCTGTGGAGGCATTCATTGCAGGGGTGGGTGGGTTGAGATAATCAAGGGAAGGAAATGATATTGTTTGGTATTCAGAGAGGAGTTAGCCCTCACTGCCCCAGGGGCCTCCAAGAATTTGTGGAATGCCTAAGGGAAGGGAAGGCTTCAGGCAAGATTGCTGGCCACAGGGAGCACCAATGCAGCCCACAAGTCCATTAGGGGATCTGTGGGGATGAGGGACTCATCCTCATTCCTTGAGGCCTAGGGCCTCAAAGTCTTTTCTGAGAAACTGACATCTTCAAAGCCAGAGCCTGCTAAATCTGCAGGTCTTCCTCTTCATCCAGAGACAGCTTATGTTCCTCCTTATCAGGCTTTTCTTAAAAGAAGGTGTTGAGAGTCGTGGGCAGTAGAAGGTCAAGTCTGGATGCCCCTCCCTCACTTGGGGACCTGGCTCTTCCCCTTTTGAAAGCACTTTGCATTTTAGACTACGTGATGAAAGTCCAGAAGAGGCCTTGGAGGATAAGGATAACAGGGAAGACAGGAAGCAGTACCTCTGTACCCTTCACTGTACCAGCTTGCCCCCCACCCATGCCCTCAATTTGGCTTTCCCACTCTTTTTTCCTTAATATTTTTTCACTGTTTAGACAGAGCTTTTTTTTTAATCTTAGACTTTAAAACCCACCATGGAGTGGGTGGTGACTGTGCAGGCTTGATCTGAGGAAGCCATTATCCAACTTAGTTCAACACGGTCTTCCCTGGGGAATAGAAGACTGGGGGCAGGGTTCAAGAAAGGAAAGTACTCGGAGGAGCCAGGTGAAGAAACTGGAGACTGCTGCTCCTTTGGGGAGGTGCAGTAGAGCGATCAGCACCAAGTGGCACCCAGTTCCATCCCCTCCAGTGTCTAGCCACCCAAGTCATCAGAGAACCATTCACAGTGGTAGTGTGCCATTGGAGCCAGTCTTCTGGCTCAGCCCCAGATGCACTGGAGAAGCAAACTGATATATTCCAGGAGAACAAATTGCTATTCATTCACTTGGTGGCCATGGCAGGGATGATCCTGCTGGGGAGAATGAAAAGAAAGGAAAGGTGGGGGAAGGGAGAAAGGAAAAATGAAAGCAGCAAAGAACTGCTGACACTGAGGAAATTCTAGCCAAGCCAATGGACACACACTCTCTGGAACAAAAAAGGATCAGCAATGCTCCACAGTAAAATCATCAATCTGGTCTAAAGAGTGCCTGTTATGCATGCAGGCTAAATTTACATCTGTAACCTGCTTAAAGAATGGTAGTACATACTTATGAGAAGTCATTTTGAAAAGCAAAAAAAGCTCTTCTTGCATGATAGAAAGTAGGTACATTGGCTCAGGCTTTATATGGAAGCATAGCCTTTGACAAACAGGGTTGGGTATAAGTTGTATAAGAGGATGGAGATGACTGGAATGATGTCCAAATAAGGAGAGCTGGATGGATTTGAGAATGGCTGAACCACCTTGAAAAAACAGTCAAAAACACATCAAAATGAATAACAACTAAGAAACACATATTGGAAATATTCTAGGACTTTCTGGATGATCTAAGGAGGAGGCCTGATTGGGACCAGGGATGTCAGAAAGATTTTGTAAAGTAGCCAATCAGAAAAGAGCATTTTGGCAACCTAGAATCTTGTGAGTATAGCAGTCTGGAATTTGGGGGCTAAGTTTCAAAGTGTCCACACCATTGGTTTCTACTCAGATGAACCATTTCTCATGATAGTCTGAATCTCTGCTATATTCATTTGGATCTTTAGTGAACAGGCCATGCAGTTTAAATCTGAAACTTTGGGAAAAGTTTTTATAGTCAATTTCACTGAACTAATGTACTACCTAAATCTGTCTTTGCAACTGCTGAAAGGACTTCACCTTGAGTTGTTGCTTGCTTGCTTGTGTGCTTAAGTAAAGAGGAAATTAAATCTTCCTGAGTGATTGTATTTTCTTTTCTACACAAGGCATCTGATATAGTAAATATAAATTAGGAGAATTTGCCTAGCCTGTTTAGAAGTGGACAGAGGAAGTAAGACAATCAGTAAGCAGGTGATAGAAACATCTTTAGATGGACACTAACAAAGCAGTGATTAGGACTTGAGGCTAGAGAAGGTGTTAAAATGCATACTCTAAGCCAGCCTTTCTCAACTTTTTGACTCTGGAGGAACCCTTGAAATATTTTTCAGGCCTTGAGATACCCCTGTACATTCAGGCTCAAATATAGGCCAGAGGTTACAAAATGACTATATTCGTTTCATGTGTAGGCCTGTATATATGCATTAACAGTGTTATTAAACTAAAAATAAAGAATGAAACTTATCTCTTTAATTTGAACTTGCCCAAATTTGAAATATTTTTTTAAATATATCATGATACACCAGGAAACCCCTAATGACCTCTCATGGAACCCTAGGGTTCCACAGAACCCTGATTGAGGAACCCTGCTCTACGCCAAAGAAATGTTCAATGAATGCTTCAATATCCAGGAGTACAGATTGTCTCATTCAGACAATAACCCTACACTGGTTTGGAGTATAAACCAAGGTCTGGTTCAGATCCGTGTATCTTCAGCTCTTTATGGTGATAATAAGTTTGGCATGTCCATCCTGGCTTTGTGGGGAGACAAATTCTCAAGGTAAGGAACTAAATGACCAGGATGCTATTTCCAGTAAGTGTCATGTTCTCATTCTAATGTCTGGTTAACATTGTAACGTTTCACATGTCATTCTCTGTTCCGTATCCCTTCACCCGGGGTTTTTCCATTCTCTTGCCCTCCCTTGTTTTGAGGGCTTGGAATGCATGTTTGGGTTTGCGCTCCTGTTCAAGGTTACTTTCCCAGGCGCGTCTAACGGCATTCAGCACCTGGGAGGGGGAGCGTCCTGACGGGCGACGGGGGTGGGACCTGCCCACAAGCAAGGCTTTTAAGTTTGTATTTGGCGCGCTTTTGCTCATTCTCAGCTTTCTCTGTATTTGCATACTATTCCTTTAATAAATCAGTTATCTTTAAGCCCGAGCTTGTGAGACTGAGTATTTGGGTTTAGGCAATCGTTACATAAAGCTGAGAATCATTTTTTCCATTTTCCGCTGGCCCCATCCAATCCTTGGATAAGAGGGAACGCTAGCGATGACAGAACCTCAACTTCGCGTAAGTGAGGGAGGCGAAGAGGAGCGGGAGGTGGCCAAAAGCCGGCCAGCGCTAACCTCGAGAGCGCAAAGAGCAGCACGTCGGGAGTTGCGAGATACCCAATTGGACGAGCTGCTGACATCCATACAGGAGAGTCTCAGGAGTGAACAGAGATCTGTTATGGAAAGAACCACGGGGAGGGGGTCTCCCCAATTGTCCTGGGAGCACGAAGTCCCCTTGTCACCGAAGGTGGTGATAACCAACCAACCCCCGGAGGAGCCGGTCACTCCGGCCCGTATGAGGGCATTGGAAGATAAAATGGATTTAATAGTGACGATCCTCAAGGATCTACCCAGAGAGGATCAGCCCAGAGAGGCAGAGCCCACCCCGGAGGATTGGGAGGAAGAGCCGTCACAGTACCCCAGGCACAGCACCCTGTCGACCCGAGGGAGAAGTAAGACTCGATCAGCCCATCAAAGGGGAGAGCGAGAGGCAAGACCTCCTAGGGATCGACCACCTGTGGGGGCTCGGCGTACGCTGTCATTCGCGGCACCGCCACAGCCAGCTGAGCCGGCAAGAACCTTCCCACCATTTGGAGTGAAGTTTGATGGGGATCCCGCAACGCTCTCCTTCTTTATTACGAATGCCAAGCATTATATAGAAGATTGGGGTCGGAACTTTCGGTCTGAACATGGCAAGATCAATTTCATTGCCAACAAGCTGAGAGGAAGGGCAGCGGATTGGTATGTGCAACTATGCCAAGCTGAGGCAACTGAGTTAGAGGACTTCGATGAATTTTTGTGGGCACTCAAGGAGCATTTCGAAGACCCCCTAGCTCAAGAAACGGCCAAAAATGACCTGCGCAAACTCTACCAAGGGTCCCTCTCAGTTGCTAAATATGCGTTGGAGTTTAAAGCTTTAGCAGGAAAAGTGGAAGACTGGTCTGAGCCAACAATCATCGAATTGTTCAAGCAGGGGCTAGAACCCGAAATCCTTCGATGGGCGCTAGGCAGAGACGATCCCAAAACGCTATATGGGTGGATTCAGTTGGCGGGAAGCGCAGAAAATGCCCTACGAACCTACGCCCATACCAAAGAGCTTAGACAAACACGTCTTGCTAGAGGAGCGCGCACATCTGGACTTGCCAGCCGCCCCAAACCGAAAACCTGGGAAGAGGAGAGGGAGCAACGGTTCTCCAAGGGTCAGTGCCTCAGATGTGGGAAAGAAGGGCATCGAGCCACGTCGTGCCCGAGACGCCGTCCTGAGGAACGACAGACGAAACCCACGGTAAAGACGCCTGCTCCTGCTCCACCGCGAAAACTGAAGGCGGCCCTCGCAGAACTGGACCCCCCTGACCTACCCTTCGGAGAAGAGGAGGAAGAGTTGCAATTCGAGCAGCCGGCGGGAAAAGCCTACCACCTGCCCTGAAGGGCGCCCTCGGGCAGGTGGAAGAAACCGGGCGTAACCATGATTCGGTGAGTGGAAACTTCCCCACACTGACTGTTAAAGTTAAACTGAGCTCAAAAACCAAAACTGTGGAAGTGTGGGCCATGCTAGACTCGGGTTGCTCCCGTTCCCTAATGCACCCTGACGTGGTAGCAGCTCTGGAACTGCCCACGTTCCCTTTGGCAAGACCCATGATTTTCACCCAATTGGATGGAACTATGGCGGGAGGGAAAGCAGTCAATCTTTCCACGGGACTGGTCGCTTTGCAGATGGGCTCCCATCAAGAAAAGCTGCCATTTGTGGTAGCTCCAGTGGGGGGTCCTCTGGTAATCCTGGGAATGCCTTGGTTTGTACAACAAAACCCTTTTATCAACTGGCTCCATAGAACTGTAACGTTTGCAGATGGATTTTACAAAGTACCCGAAAAGGACCTACTGGAGGACATGGAGGGTGGAGGGGTAGCGTATACTACTGTACAAACGCTTCAACCTCTTGAAGGACTACCCAATCAGTATCAGGATTTTGCTGAAGTATTTGGGGAAAAAGAAGCGGATCGCTTGCCACCCCACCGAAAAACGGACTGTGCCATTGAGTTTTTACCAAATGTAAAATTGCCTCACCCAAAAATATACCCCATGTCTCCCAAAGAGCTTACCACGCTAAGGGAGTTCATTGACAAAAACCTGGCTAGGGGTTTCATTGAGCCGGCAAATTCCCCGGTAGGAGCTCCTGTCCTATTTCGGCCAAAAAAGGATGGGTCATTAAGACTTTGTACCGATTTCCGCGGGCTCAATGCGGTCTCAATATTAAATAAATATCCTTTGCCCCTGATCAAAGATATCTTATCACATCTGGCCAGAGGCAAAATCTTCTCCAAACTGGATTTGAGAGAAGCGTATTTTCGCATTCGCATAAGGAAAGGGGATGAGTGGAAAACAGCATTTAACTGTCCTCTTGGGGCTTTCCAATATAAAGTCTTACCTTTCGGTTTATCTGGGGCACCCGGGGTTTTTATGCAGTTAATCAATGAGGTCTTGCATGACCACCTATTTAAGGGGGTACTGGTATATTTGGATGATGTATTGATTTATACTGAAACCATGTCAGAACATATCCACTTGGTGCGTCAGGTATTGGCTAAATTGGAAAAAGCAGAGTTGTACGCAAAACTGTCAAAATGTGCGTTTCATCAGTCGCAAATTGATTACCTAGGTTACCGAATTTCAGCTCAGGGCATTGAAATGGACCCTTCAAAAGTAGAAGCTATTGTGGCATGGGAGCCTCCCCGTACCAGGAGGCAATTACAAAGTTTCCTTGGATTCTCTAATTTCTATCGGGCATTCGCCCAAAATTTTGCAGAAATCGCCCTCCCCCTTACTGAACTGTTAAAAACCAAAGGACAGGGGGATACGCGACGTTCGAAGAACCCAGGCGCGCTCCTTAAATGGACTCCAGCCTGTCAGCAAGCGTTCGAAACGCTCAAACAACTTTTTACCACAGAACCAATTTTACAGCATCCAAACCCCTCTAAACCCTTCGTGGTACAAGTTGATGCTTCTGATTTTTCCATAGGCGCAATTTTGTTACAATCTGACCAATCTGGCGCTTTAAAACCCTGTGCCTACCTCTCTCGCAAATTCACTGAAACAGAGAGACGATGGCACGTTTGGGAAAAGGAGGCTTTTGCTGTAAAAACGGCTTTAGAAACATGGCGACACCTATTGGAAGGTACTTCCAACCCTTTTGAGGTCTGGACTGACCATAAAAACTTGGAAGCTCTAAGCACCAGCCGAAAACTCAGTCCCAAACAGCTGCGCTGGGCTGAGTTCTTCAGCCGCTTTGACTTCACTCTTAAATTTATACCAGGCAAGAAAAACTTTTTGGCTGATGCACTCTCGCGCAGACCCCAAGATGCTGGCCCAGGGCCAACGGTCCAAGGCACCGTCTGGACCGACAAACAATTAAGTCTGGCAGCGGTGACTCGCAGCCAGACCCGAGCACAATCGACTCCGCCTCCAGCCGCTCAGCCTTCCAGCGGCCCGCCTCCCTTGTCAATTCCCTCCGATTTGCAACAACAGTTGCTCTCCCACCTTAAAACAGATACTTGGTTACAAGCCAACAAACACATGTTAACTTTTACCGATGATCTTGCCTGGCGCAACGATCGTCTCTATGTACCCGACGCAATGCGAAAAACCATACTCCAGCGCTGCCACGATGACAAGCTAGCGGGCCATTTCGGCTACGTGAAAACTTTGCACCTCGTTCGCCGCCAATTTTGGTGGCCCACTTTACTCAAAGACTTAAAGGAATATATCACTGCGTGCCCTATATGTGCGGCGATAAAGCGCAAACCGGGCAAGCCCCAGGGTCTCCTTCAACCCGTAGCCACTCCGTCTGTCCCTTGGCAAGATATCTCCATGGATTTTATCGTTGATCTACCCCCTAGTCAACGAAAAACTGTCATTTGGGTTGTCAAAGACTTTTTCTCCAAACAAGCCCACTTTATCCCATGCGCTTCTATCCCCACCGCACAACAGCTGGCACGCCTCTTCCTCATCCACGTGTACCGCCTCCACGGTATCCCCGCCCGTTTGGTGAGTGACAGAGGCACACAATTTACGTCACAATTTTGGCGGGCATTTTTGAAACTTTTGGGTACGAAACAATCACTGTCTACTGCTTGGCATCCGGAAACGGACGGATCTACAGAGGCGGTTAATTCTACATTAGAACAATACCTCAGAGCTTTTGTTAACTACCAGCAAGACAACTGGGTCGATCTACTCCCATTTGCTGAGGTCGCTTACAACAATTCCATTCATCAAACCACTGGTCAAGTTCCCTTTAAAACAGTTTTTGGACGTGAATTTGTTCCTATTCCTGAACTTCCTCATCCTCAACCACTCCCAGCCACCCTCGCTGGCTGGGCAGACTCTCTCAAAGACTCATGGTCTAATATTCTACTCGCTCTCCACCATGCCCAAGCCACCTATAAACGCCATGCTGATGCAAAGCGTTCCCCAGAACCATCCTTTGCAGTCGGGGATAAAGTCTACTTATCAACTAAGTTTATCAAGTCCCCACAACCCTCTAAAAAACTTGGTCCTAAATTTGTCGGTCCTTTTCCAATTGTTGCTCAGCTCAACCCTGTTACGTTTAAACTTGATTTGCCTCACAACCTTAAACGTTTACATCCTGTTTTCCATTGTAGCTTACTCAAACCCTGCCTGTCATCGGACCGTTGGCATCCGCAACCCACTCCTCCACCTCCCCTCATGATTGACAACCAGCAGCACTTCGAGGTGGCATCTATTCTCGATTCCAGACGCCAGCGCTCTACTCTACAGTACCTCGTCCGCTGGAAACATTTCCCTCATCCTGAATGGGTTGCTGCTCCAGACGTGCATTCTCCTCGTCTCGTAGCCCAATTTCACTCTGCCTATCCTGACAAACCGGCTCCCTAATTTCTTTTGGGGGGGCAATATGTCATGTTCTCATTCTAATGTCTGGTTAACATTGTAACGTTTCACATGTCATTCTCTGTTCCGTATCCCTTCACCCGGGGTTTTTCCATTCTCTTGCCCTCCCTTGTTTTGAGGGCTTGGAATGCATGTTTGGGTTTGCGCTCCTGTTCAAGGTTACTTTCCCAGGCGCGTCTAACGGCATTCAGCACCTGGGAGGGGGAGCGTCCTGACGGGCGACGGGGGTGGGACCTGCCCACAAGCAAGGCTTTTAAGTTTGTATTTGGCGCGCTTTTGCTCATTCTCAGCTTTCTCTGTATTTGCATACTATTCCTTTAATAAATCAGTTATCTTTAAGCCCGAGCTTGTGAGACTGAGTATTTGGGTTTAGGCAATCGTTACAGTAAGCTATAAAAGCATGATATAATAGATTCATATAAGTCTATCAGGCCACCTCAAGTAGAAGAACTCTTTAAGAGTGGTGGCCAAAACCTGGGTACTTCCCCTGAATTCAGACATACCCAACATTTGATCCATATTGGCCTGGACAGACCTAATCAATTATTCTTTGACTTTCCTTTAAAAACTACAGTATGCAACTATCAAGGCAGGAGCAGCTGCTGATGCTGGTGTGCACCTTGTGTGTTCAAAGCTTTGCAGTGGGAGAATCCAGCAACATGGTTTGCTCTTCCAAAGCAGAAGAGCTTGCATTTTTTTTTCCTTTTAAGCTTCCACACATTGCCTGATAAACTGCCATGTCAACTCTTCATCATATCATACTCTAGGTTATGCGTTGTTTATAAGACAACCATCTGATTACTCAGTTAATATTCTGGCTGGCTGAATAATGCAACGTAACCTTAAGTGCCCTACCACTGTCATTGTAGCTATTTATGCAAAATGGGAAATAAGGAGGACAGGAAAAGGTTTTTCTTGAAAAAAATTTTAAATTAGTAAACACATTATACTTCTGTCACTTGAGCAAGAGTGCATTCTCAGTTAATCATAATGAGGGGGGGGAGAGACATACCACAAAACAGAGGCTTACATAATAGTTTCTTTGTACTAAGATTCAGAAGACATGCCTGCTTTCCTCTGTAACAGCAACTGAATTTTTCACCCTCTCTGCAGCCATCCAAGGTGGCCATGCTACAAAAAACACATCCAATTGTCACAAAATATGCTATTATTGTCTGTTCTAATACAGAACTGAAATGCATTATAAGATAAATGAGCATAAGCAGCTTAAATTATTTGATTAGTTTATGTCAGTATGGTTGATAACAAAAATTAACCATTTGTAAAGCAACAGCTAAAGCAATTCACTGTCCTACAGAAAGCAAAAACAATACTGCAATTCTATGGGGTGGAGAAATGGAGCATAATCCAAATGTGAATGACAACCTTGGCTTTCTAGGATAAGTTTCTAGCCCACGTGTCTCTCGTAATATACATATCTGGGCAATGTCTCCTAAGTCTCAGAGGCCAAGACGACGACTAAATTACATTTTCACAAGTAGCTATAGGAGATAAATACGCACTTCATTCTCACAACCAGGGAATCATCATACTAAGAAGCAACAACTACAAAGTGGAATTTGCAAAGTAAAAATTACCAAATCCACTCATAAATGTATGTAATTGGCATAACTTGCAGAATTCATTTCGTCTAAAAGCTTTGAGTATGCATGTTAGTACTATGAATCTCATTTCTATACTTCCCTCAGGGTGCTTTCCATTAAAACAAAATAACTGAGTAAAATCTATATAAAACTCATATTAAAACCTTTTACAATGATTAAATATTAAAATCCAAGCTGAAAAAACTCTGTAGCGGGGAGCAGCTGGCCCTTTAAATCACAAACCCGCCTTATATGACCAGAGGGAGTCACCTGGCCCATGAGAGCCAATAAAGGAAAAGAAGGGGGGTTTGTCCGGTTTTTGGGTAGGAGGGGTTTTGGGGGTGGTTGAAAGAGTTGGCAGGGGTCCTAGACTAGGAGGTTACCCTAGGCAAGGCTGGAAATTGAGATGTTTGGCTGTAGTTAAAATTGCGTTAGGAGTTTATTCATTCATTCATTTGAATTTATAAGCCACCCAACTCCAATGGACTCTTTTTGGTATTTTATCTCTTTTTAACTATGTGTTATATGTGTGGAAACTTATTTTCTTTTGGCAACCTAATAGCTTTGATTTTTGTTTAAATTCTGGAGTTGACCGGTTGCCTTGTCTGAGCTACTGACTCCCCAGAGTTTTGATTGGTTTGCCTTTCTGTAGTTAGCCAGACCTGACGTGGGGTAAGGATTTCCTCCTCAATCCTCTCCTGGTTCCCCAGAGGGCTGGTATGGAAGGGAGAAACCGATTTATAACAAAGGGGTGGTGGCAGCAGCAAGGGAACCTAATTCTCCAAACACTGTTCATTCCCAGGCATGGTTTACCTCAGAAGTAAATTACCTCAGGAGGAGGAGCTGGTTTGACCCTGGAGGTGCCTTCCTTATTACAGGCTCTCTTGAAGACTTCTCCAGAATGTAGATCTAATATCTGTCAGGAACATAATATACAACCTAGGGCCGACAACTGGTCCTATTTGCCACCAAATGACATGGTGGAATCCAGAGAGAGACCTCTTTTGATGATCTTAATGGGTGGTGAAAATCATGCAGAGAAAAGCACTATTTTGCATCACCCAGGCCTAACCTATTTAAGGTTTTAAACGATAGCCAGCTCTTTATATTTTGCCTGGAAACCCATGGGCACCTTGGCGAAAGGGAGTGGTAATCTAGTATTACATGGTCGTCATGTGCCAGTAAGAGACTCTTATTCTTTCTCTCACTGGAAAAAGATAGTTATGACTGATTGATTAAGTGCCATTGAGCTGTTGCTGAGTCTTAGCAACCACATACACAATTTTACTCCATAACGATCTGTCCCTAACCTGGTCTTCCAACAGTGGGATAATTATGATAATAAACATATTTAGCATTTGAAAGAGGGATTCCAATACTATTCCATAACCCCAGCATTAATATAGCGATTTAACTTAACTTGGCCACCAAAGACTGAATATAAGTATCATAGAACACTTAAGAAAGAATCATAAACCTGAGGACAACTTTCATCAAATCTTATCACTAACTTGGCTGACTAGGCCTAATGAGAATGTGGATTCAACAGTATCTGGAGAACTACACATTCCCCAAAGGGCATATCTTTTTGTAAGACAGCCTTTTAGATTTAAAACAAAAAAAAGAAGCATTACCTATTGTTATACAATTGAATGTCCTCCATACATGTTGACTATAATTTTCCAAATTCCCAGTTAGCATGGCCAACTACTGTTTAGGCTGAGAATTGTAATATAACACATTTGGAAGGTACCAGGTTGAGAGAGTTGTTATACTTTCTCAAATTGATAGACAAGGGTTTTTTTCCCCCAGTAATTTTCTGTAGATGTTAAGAACAGAAACAATTTATGTCCTGGTCCTTAATGTAGTCAGCTAAATGCTACAATGAGAGTAAAATCTGGTTGTCTGGTTTAAAAATAGGTTGTAAGCATCTACCAAGCAGCTCAGATTAACATACCTGTCATATTTTTTGTAATCTTCCTGAAGAAGCTTATGCTTTTATAGATTAGCAAGGCACACAAATCACAGCTTTCAATCTGAGTGCAAAGAGCAGTTGCCAGGCAGCCATTGCTTTTTCTCTTTGTGGTCAATAGCTCTAACATATTTTAAATTATGCCAAGATAATATTTTAAAAAGTTTACTTTCATGACCATTTGTGCTTACTGGGAAATTACCCAATCCTGGCATGCTCATAGTACTCAGAAAGGTTTTAACAGTTAAGGTTTACAAACATATACTGTAATGCAGTTTGTGGCTTGTAAACAGGTATAGAAACCATAGCAGTAGCCAAGGGACTCAAACAGATTGATTTTACACTATTCCAATTCCAAAAAAGGGCAATGCTAAGGAATACTCAAACTACAAACAGTTGCACTTATCTCAAATGCTAGCAAGATACACTTAATATTTTGCAATCCTTCAACAATACATGGAACAAGAAGTGCTAGATCTATAGGTTGGTTTCAAAAGAGTCACTGGTGGAAAAGGCAAGGGAGTTGTAACCAGACATCTATTTTTGTTTTACTGATTATACAAACAATTTTTACCGTATAGACAACAAACTACAGATACCCTTTAAAAAATGTGAGTGTGCGAGGTCACCTTATCTGGCCATTGAAGAATGTGTGTGATAACCAGGAATGTAGAGAAACTAAATGGTTAAACATTAGGAAAGAATACAGCAAGAATATGCCCCATTATCTATTTAACTTTTATGAAGAATGTATCATGAGTAATGCTGGACCAAAAGAAACAGAAATTGGAATTAAAATTACTGGAAGAAACACCAGGACATTAGATATGCTGATATCACTTTTATTCCAGAAGAAACTAGATTAGAAACAGACATACTGACAACAAAGGCAATGGCCATACTGTCAAGGCCATGGTTTTCCCAGTTGCTGTATTTAACTGTGACAGCTGGATGATCAGAAAAGATGACTGGAGAAAAGTCAATGTCTTTGAACAGTGGTGCTAGAGGAAACTTTTTAGTGTACTGTAGCCCACATAAACAACAAATAATTCAATACTAACCAAAGTAAAACCAGGCTGCTCACCTGATGCACTAATACTGAAGAAAAAGCTTAGATATTTTGGACACGTAATAAAAGGCAGGAGTCAATGGAGAAGACTTGAGCTTACAAAAACTCAAAAAGCAGTTAGTGACAGACAACCCTGGCAAAATGATGTCCATCAGGTCATGAAGAGTCAAAAGCAACTGAACTACTGAACAATAATAATGTTTTCCTTAGCACTTGAAAACAGAGTTCAAGATTTCCGGTGGGGACATTGAGGACTGAACAGCTGTGCCTGTGGGCTCAGCGGGCAGAACTGACAATGCAGCAGTTTTTTCGGGCTCAGGCAGGTTTTTCCTGAAGCCCAGGAGTGTTTTCCTGAAAAAGGAAAACACCTGGAATCACCCATCTGTCCTCTGGATGCTTGCAGCCAGAAGATCTCAAACAGCATTTGTGTTTGATTGGTAAAAGCTAGAATGGGACGTCACCATTTTCCAGGCCGCGCTGTAGCCTTTAAGGGACACTAAGACTGGGCACCCCATTTCTAAATCACCCAATTTATATTTCTTTTAAGTACACGTACCCTAAGAGAGGCTTTCTACAGCAAGGAGAAGCGGGCTCTCTTGCTGCTTATCGTTATTTTTGGGACTAATTTTTTTAAAAATTCTTTTTAAGTTTTGGACTTTGTTTTCCTTCCAAATATTAAGGAAGATCGAGAGTAAATAATTGTCTCCCTGTTATTATTTTTGTACTACATTTGAAGATATTAGCATTTTCCTACATGTTGAATCAGCTGTCTTGAACTTCCAGTTTTCTGCTTCTACTTTACCCTGGGGAAGTTTCTGCATATCTCACTTTTGCTTATGTAAACACATTCCAGAATCCTTTCATATCTTTGACTTTCGCTGGTTAAGCTCCTAGGGGGTGCCATAATCTACTGCGAGAGACATGGAGGATTTTAAACAGATTTTCTCTGACTTCCACCAAGATTTTAAACAGATTCTTTCTGATTCCTACCAAGTTTTTATGCAAGGCATTCAGGACATTGTGGGAAATATGAGGTCTAAAATGTGTCATCTGGTTGGGGATGTCGTGGATGAAACTGAGGAATTTAACAGTAACAGAAATATCTAAGAGTGAGATCAGGATTTCTGTTGAAATGCTGGATGAAGATCAGATAGTCGAGTTGGAGAAATTTAGGTGAAATTGATCTTCTGCTGGAATGCCATGGAAAAGAAGGGGTTATTATGTATGGGAGGTCTCCTGAAGAGAAGTTGAAGTTTTTGAGGGGGGCAGTTGGGCTGTTCAATTTTTTTAAGAAAAAAGCTCTGGGGGCATTGTGGGGATATGTAAATGCTCTGGTTTATTTTGAAGTGGGATAAGGGTTTAAGAATATTTATCTGGATTGCTTTTAGGGTTTGGCTGATTTCATTTATCTTTATGATTTGAATTAAGATTATTAAAGTATAATAAAAATAATAAATGTCTATTTGGATGATTTTGGGTTTAATATTTATTTATTTTCTATCCCGGCTTATTTATTTATTTTTATAAATACCTCAAGGCAGCAAACATACCTAATACTCCTTCCTCCTTCTCCTATTTTCCCCACAACAGCAACCCTGTGAGATGAATTGGGCTGAGAGTATGTGACTGGCCCAAGGTCACCCAGCCAGCTTTCATGCCTAAGGGAGGCCTAGAACTCAAGATTCTCCTGGATTGTAGCCTGTTGCCTTAACCACTAGACCAAACTGGCTCTGATTAAGATTATTAAAATTGTTGTATTATAAAGTACAATGGCAGACAATTTATATGTTTTTTAGTTTATCTTTATTACAGTAGACAGAAATGTATAGAATAGTAGTAGGAAGGAAATAATTAAATAAATGTTATCAGGGGAGATGATTAGGAGGTTTATATAATTTTTTCTTTTTTTTCCTTTTAATATAAGGGGAAGGAGTAACTGTATTTAGTGATTTTTACAATGTGCCAATGGAATGATTTATAGAAATAACCTGGTGTTTTGGTTTAATATACAGTAAGGGATTGATTATGGAAATTTTTGTATATCCTTGCTGTTAAAAAGCAGAAGTCACCTCTTTTTGTAACTTTGAAAATTTTTTCTCTTGTGTTCCCACACTTTTACTTTTTACTTTTTTTCTTTGTAGTTTGTTTTTATGTAGCTTTGTCTTTGCTTGAAACTTAATAAAATTATTAAAAAAAAAGAAAATAAAGAGTTCAGTAAAAATAATTTTTTCATCTATAACAATATGATCAGGCCATATTAATTTACAAATGTAAATTGATTACTTCAGAACCAAATACCAAGTGGAAATAGATTACAAACCAGCTAAATGGATTTTTTTTAAGAGCCAAAGTGAAACTTCCAGTTAAAGCATCCATAGGAAAAAGCATGGGGAATAGCATTAAGGCTCTTCCACTGGAGGACACAGATGAATCATTTCCTCTTGTTCCAATCTAAATTCTCTACCTTACTCAGGCACTGTCCCAAAACTCTCCCAGGTGAAGTTTCCACTTTAATGACAGTTCTCCTTAAAGCCCAATGCAACAGGGGAATAGTTATTATCATAGATATTTACAGGTTTCCCTCCCAAAAAGCAAAAAAAAAAAAGAGGAGATGGAATTTGAACTCTTCCCCTCCAAGTACCCACATGGATATTTTGGTATGATTTTTTGTTGTTTTGTGTACTGTATTCCTGCTACACAGTTTTTAATCTTAAAGTGATTTTTATCTTCAAAGCTTTAAATCATTTAGTGGTTCCTGCCTGTGATGCTTACCCACAGCTGGTGAATTTAGGCATAAGCAGGTTTAGATCTTTTTTAAAAGCATATAGTTATATAAATTACCCTGAAAACCATTTGTTATAGGGAAACTAGTAAATAAGAGTTCTATAGAGAATGTTAGGAACAGCTAAACCCACCATTGCTAGACAATCTCTGAAGACCAATTGTCCAGAAACATTAGTTACTGCAGCTGATACATATTGCTAGTACCAGTTTTCTAAAAAATAATACTGTCCTTATTGCCAACCTTACATACCCCAAACTGGGTCATTTGTGTTTTTCACTGCATCATCAATTACAACTACCAGGAAGAAGTCCCATCCTATTCAACTCACATGCCAGGAAAACTTGGCAATTGTTTTCTTTCAATGAATCCAAACATACATTATTTTTGTCAAACATTTTAATAAGGACCAAAAACAAAAAAAGAATAGAGCAAGAGCTCAAAGCACATTCCAAAACTACAGAGTAAATTTGGCTTTCACCCAAACCCACAGGCAAAGCAATTGCCTGGACACTACCACCCTCATATCCATATTTCTAGCATGTATCCCATTTGATTTTTATACTCGCTGGTAAATGTCATCTGCATTTCTACTTCAAAACCCACTGTCTGGGTTTGAGCATAAGTTAAGGAATTTGCCAGCCCTGCTAGGTAGATCAAACCAAGAAATCAACTCTACAGGAAGGCTAAAACTACTTTCATTGAGATTGGCTATAATAACACAATTTTGCAAGTCTGATTGTGCTGTACCCCCTGCTCCTTCTTATAGTTCAGTGACCTAGGGAGGTGTCTGTCCAAGTCACTTCTGAATATTATTTGTCTATTGTGGACATTAAATATGCTTTATCTCCCATCACCCTGGCAATGGATCTTGCATATATCCAGCAAGGTAATCTTCCTTACTCCCTACAGAAACGTATAGAAGAAAAACTGACCTCTCCTCATTTGCACCCATGAAAAAAATCTCTAGAGGGTCTCAAAATTGGAAAACCTCTCACTGTCAAAACCAGACAACTAGATAGGTCTGCATAGTTAAAGCAATGGTGTTCCCCGTAGTAACATACGGCTGCGAGAGCTGGACCATAAGGAAGGCTGAGAGAAGGAAGATAGATGCTTTGGAACTGTGGTGTTGGAGGAAAACTCTGAGAGTGCCTTGGACTGCAAGAAGATCAAACCAGTCCATCCTCCAGGAAATTAAACCAGACTGCTCACTTGAGGGAATGATATTAAAGGCAAAACTGAAATACTTTGGCCACATAATAAGAAGACAGGACACCCTGGAGAAGATGCTGATGCTAGGGAGAGTGGAGGGCAAAAGGAAGAGGGGCCGACCAAGGGCAAGGTGGATGGATGATATTCTAGAGGTGACGGACTCGTCCCTGGGGGAGCTGGGGGTGTTGACGACCGACAGGAAGCTCTGGCGTGGGCTGGTCCATGAAGTCACGAAGAGTCGGAAGCGACTGAACGAATAAACAACAACAAGATAGGTGGCTTAGGGTAACTTTCTGCTTTCATAGAATGTAAGAGTTAGAAGGGATCTTGTGGATCTATTCCTGCCCAGTGCAGGAGTCCACTATTACAGCATCCCTGACAGATGGCGATCTACCTGCCTACCACCTCCCAAGGCAGTCTGTTCCATTGTTGAACAGCTCTTACTGTTAGGAAATTCTTCCTGATATCCACCCAAAATCTATCATTTTATAATTTAATCCCATCATTTCTTGTTCTGTCTTCTGGAACAATACTGAACAAGTTAACTCTCTCTCCTATACATCAGTCCTTCAGACAGCTGAAAACATCTGTCATGTCTCCTTGCAGACTTCTCTTATCCAAGCTAAACACACCCAGTGCCTCCAACCATTTCTCGTAACCTTTTCCTTCAAGGCCCCTCATCATCTTGGTTGCTCTCCTCTGGACATATTGCAGTGCCCAGAACTGGACACAATATTCTGGGTAAGGACTAAACAATGCAGATTAGACAGGATTTCTCTTGATCCCAGCACTATATTTCTGTTGATGCATTTGCTTCTTTTTTTTTGGTAGAACTTTAAAGCTGTCCTTGTTGAAATTCCTCTTGCTGGTCCTCTCCATTGTTCCAGTTTGACAAGATCCTCTTAACTGTTGATTCTGTCCTCTAACATGTTGCTCATATCTCTGTCACTGGTTACCATCTTTTCCAAGTAGCAAGCTTAACCAATTTTCTTCATATTAATACTGACATTGCCATAAAAGTGTTTTGAGGTTTTTTTACTTTTAGCTTTCCTTGTGAGTCTTCCCATCTTAGCAGCATGTGCATCCCACTATTCAGAACATAAAACATTTGCAGCAGTATAAAAGGAGAAGCAATTCCTTTAAAACATGGAATGGAAACAGTTCTGTTTCTTGATTATATTTTGGGTTTCAACCACAAAATGACAAAGCTCAGTTTAATTGGAACTAATAGCTCCACAGGTTTTATTTCCAATGAAACTCATTTAAGATTCAACTAACATTTACTTTGCAAGGACTCCCTTTATTTCAAATTTTTATGTACAATTTTTAATACCTTTCAGCAAGGTAACTTAGGCATACCAATTGTACACCATTCCTTGCATGGCACTGTTAAATAAACTGTTAAATTTCAAAATGCTTGAAATTCTGACATCCGAGTAAAGCATGGGCTACCACATATTTGGCAATTTTGGCTCTCTACTCAATGGGAGATGCATATAGCCAAATAAGAGGAAAGAAGAAAATATTCAGCTCAGCATCTACTCATAATCCAAGATGATTTTAGGCAATCAGTCCATACAGGTAAAGTTGTAAAACTAAATAATTAGGATGTGGGGTTTACTGAAGTTAAAGGAGATGTCATAAAATGAGTATGAACATTAATCTGCCAGTTATTAAAGCATACAATATATAGTTGCACTCTGTAATAATTAGCTTAATTTTTTATCTCAATGGTTTACCAACAGAACTCCTAGCAACTCCACAGCTCTACAGGGGTTCTGGTACAAGAAGGCTGGAAATTAACTTGTCCACTAACAGTGATCATTCCATTTACAAATGGCAGTATTGTTTAGGATTGTTCTAGGTTTGGATCATCAACATCTCAGTGAAAGGCAATATACCTGCAGGCATTTTTCTTGATGCCACCAGGCTCCAACGTCAATTAATTCTTAGTTTTATATAATGGGCAACAGAGAGCAAAGTAGCAAACTCTACTATCATTTTTTATTATTATTTCCAAGGACAACTCCACAGGAAGGTTTGGAAGTTTGTCAACCTTTCCAGAAGTAAAACAAAGGTGAACTAGAGGTGATAGTTTGGAATGGATGCTAACATTATACTCACCACTTTCTGGTAAATGAGGTTTACAGTTGGCACATTTATTACAACAGCTTTCTGTGGCACTGAAAATTGTAGCCTTCCCCAATTTAATTTCATAAAATGTGATGAGACTATAGCTCCCAGAATTTCTAAAAAACAGTGCTCACATGGACTGAAAATTAAATCGTAGTTCATCTGAAGGATATTTGGCTGAAGACTATAGTCAGCCTCAAATATGAATGGTAGCAATAATAGTACTGTAAATACATGATCAAAAAGAATCTGTACATCTGGTCAAGGTCATATTTATCCTCTGGTATCAAAAGCATGAAAACTAGGGTTCAAGATAATAATGCTAGGTCTAAATAAAGATTCCAAATTTTCAGAAACATTTTTAAAAATCCCTGTGAACTTTTTAGTATAATTTGGGGAAATACTGAAATGTAACAATCTTTACTTGAAATATTTTTAAGCATCCTTCTGTCACTTCAAGAACATAAAATGTATTATGTACCATTAAATTAATTGTAAAAGTGTTTTTACAATTGTTTGCAAATGAATATCAGACAACCGTCTCTTTTCATAACTATGCAAATTCTAGCTACTGTAGGTAAAACAAAACAGGATGATTACGGAACTCTTGCTTGTAACAATGCTGTTTTTCCTTTCTGCTTCAGCTCTTTTTGTGGCTCTCAAAATAGACTTACAGAGTCAGAAGTTCCTTCCAACCCCCAAGCCTTTAGACTTGTTCTGTCTAAGCAATCAAGGCCATGAATTCCTTGTTTCTATCTAATCTCCACTGGAATAAATGTATTGCTGCCTACTCCAGAGCACTTCCAAAAATTTAAGTTCAGTCATATTTCTAGATGACAAGAACAGAACCACCAGCTTGTACAAAAGTGAACAAGATCACTCACAGAGAAGACACTGAATCCTTCTTTATTCACTCATGAAAATGTCAGAGCAGCCTGGGGGCAGAAATTTTACTCCTGTAAGCATTGTTTGTCCTAGTACAGGAATTGCAACGATCTTGGTAGATAATTTACAGAAATTATTTTGGTAAAGTAAAGGTTCTCCATGAAACAATCCCAATCTAGAATAAAATGATTTATAATCTATTTTTCCCAATTCTTCAACAAAAAATAAAAGAAAAAAAGGATTCAAATCCCCTCCCCAATCTTTCTGGCCATTCTTAAAATGATTATCCTCTAGTTCTCTCATTTTTTATGTATGAGAATCTTCATATGATACATTTTGAAGGTGTAAAAATGTGCGTTAAAAGCATTTCAACTATTCCAAAAGGGAAAGTACTTCATAGCATTTTTTTCAGATTTCCCCAAGAGCTTCTAATTTTTTCACTGGAAGAAAATCTTCCTGCCCTCCAAAATATTTATAAAGTTACAATAGACCTCTCCTGTTGCCCACATAAATATAATGCAGCTTAGGATATGCTGAAATTTGCAAGATACAAGTATGTCAATACAAATAGATCAATATGGATAGTTTTTTTTCAAGCAACAGATGCCAAACAGTAACACTGCTTTTTGAAATTCATGTTGATGGAAGTAACAATGCTCTACATTTTCAACAGAAAGGATTTGAGAAAGCAATACTGATATGTGGGAGATGGGCAGTGATAAAAATATGATTGATAGATAGATAAATAAATAAATAAATAAATAAATAAATAAATAAAAAATAGTCTAACACTACTCACATTCTTGAAAGATAGCATTAGCAGCTGCCATTGTATAACAAAGCTATCAGTATTAATTTTGGTAAACTACAGCCATTGCAGTAATTCACAAAACAACCAAGGCCCCTGCATAAATCAGACTATGTTAAGGCCCCATCAGTCCAAAGGATAGAGATTCCTGAAAAGATAACAGAAATTACAGCACCTATTATTAGGCCTAAAAATAAAATTCTGCAACGTAACAGGCAATGTGCAAAAAAGCTTGTCCTCATTCCTGATTATAATTTGCATAGGTTTGTGCAAGAATCATATACATACATCTTAAAGCCTACTATGCAACATGCCTAGATAGGACAATGATACAACTGTGAAGCCCAAACCCTTCAATTAGTCCAACTGAAAAATTAATTTCAATAGAAGAGGATATATGTAGCTCAGGGTTGAACTGCGGAGTCCTGGGTGCACTGATGATGTTACCTAGTCAGGTAATGAAACATCTGTAAGCAAACAACCAAGCTCAGAGACCACCAAAGGCTCCACAAAAATTAATCTGTTAAGAACTCCTACGCAGCACCTTGCTATAAAATTAGCCTTCTCAAACTGGTTCCCCCCTCCCCATGTATTGGATTTCAACCCCCAGAATTCCCAGCCAGCATGGCATTGTCAGTGATAGGAGCTGGAGGCAT
Organism: Candoia aspera; assembly: GCF_035149785.1. NCBI lineage: Eukaryota > Metazoa > Chordata > Lepidosauria > Squamata > Candoiidae > Candoia > Candoia aspera. Next base: position 233,308,023 of record NC_086154.1, read on the forward strand.
CACCAGCCTGAAGAAGGTTGCTATGAACGATCTACTTAGTACTGGCAAACCCTTATACCATCCTCCAACATAAGCACTTAAATGCATACCCTGAACAGATGTTTGAAAATGGAGTACATATTTCCCCTCTCCCACCCACAGCCTTGAAAGGCGTACTATCGGACTACAAGCACCGCCCGCTCTTTACTACACTCACTGGCCTACCAGATAGGATCATAGTATAGAGGAAACAGAGCGGGAGGGTTCATCAAAAAGCGAGCCGGGGGACTCGGAATTTCGCGGGACCGCACCGACAGTGCCTCGCCTCCCCAAATTACGTGGAAGAGCCGTTACCTTTCATTCAACCAGAAAGACGCACCGTAACCGGAGACGCGCCCCGCCGCTGCTGCTCCTGGAGAGCCGATTTAATTCATTCTCCGCAGCTGAGGCCGACGCGAAACAGCTTCCCAGCGCGCGCCGAGTCCTACCACTGCCCTGAGCCCCCGCTGACTGGAGAGGTGGGCGTGCAAGAAAAACAACGCAGGAAGACGGAGTGGAAGGGGGCGTGAGAGACACAAGCACGCACTTTGGCCCTTTCCTGGAAAGGTCGGAAGCGCACCGTGCGGAGCCCGATCGGAAGGGGACGATACGGGAGACCAGCACTCCAATGCACGCGTGTTCCTCCAATACTCGCAGCCTACCTGCCTGAAGCACAGTGGGCCAACAGAACGTGGAGATGCGGGCGTACGCGCGCGTAAAAAAGGGAGAAGCACAAGCAAACGAGTCGTCGTCTCCGCGCCGGTCCCCCGCCCACCTGGCTTGTATGACGACTGGCGCAGCCGCTTCCCTACCAGGAAGGGGACCAAAACTCTTTCATACTCCACAGTCCCGAGTCCGGGATTTCTACCACAGGCTGTTCCGCCTCCCCGCGCGCCTGGGACAGCCTATGCTCGCCAACCTCGGAGCCGGGCCTGGCTTACAGAAGAGGAGGGGAGCGAGGAGGAGGAGGAGGCTGGTACGCATCAGCTCGCACACCAGCAGGTTATCCTCAGGCCTTCTCCAGCGTCCCTATTTGCACTAATCACTCACTTTGGCCAAACCTCTTTCCTCTCGGTCTGCAAAGAAAAGTGGAGGGGGCGGGGTGAAGCTCTTGGCTGGAGAGGGGCTGCGCCGGTTTAAAGTCCACCTAGGCTCACCTCTTCCGGCTACTCCCGAGGCTGCTGCGAGGCGCCTGATCTGACCACCGCCGTCCCTCCCCTTCTGTTCTCCGTGTCTGACGCATTCATTCTGCAACGTCTGGAGCCTTCAGATGCACCCACTCCGGGCTCGCCTGCTGCTTCGCTCTTCGCCGCATCTCTCAGCCGGTCAGGAGCCGCCGCTACAACAAAAGAAAATCTGGGGACAGATCACCAGACCTGATGTCCCCGAACAATCAAGACAGCCTTTTCTACGACTCCAAAGACAATACGGCCAGGCGATTGCTTATAAATGTAAATGTAAAGGAAAAGATGCGATCAACCTGCCGGTGTAAAATATATATGTTTGCATGTTAAATCGGGAAGCGTTTTTTCATCCTGATGTACTGCTGCATTGTTCTTCAGCAATGGCTGCAACTGTTCCAGAGAACAATATGACCGACTGGTGCCAGGATAGGGCAGGCAACAACGAAAGCGGAGTGGTGGAGGTAGAAAAGGTTAGGGACATTTTGAAAGGGTAGCTAGTATTGCATTGGATTTCTTTCTGGTAGAGAAAGCAGTAATATGATGAACAAAGTAGCATAATAAAAATGTGCCAATTATAATTAGAATGAAGATAAAGGATTTGACCCCCCAAACAAGGAGATTTGGCCCACAGAGAAAGGACCATTTTAGCTCTCCCTCACTTGAAAAGCATCTCATGTAGCCTCTGAAAATTTCCATGTGCTCTTGCAATGAAAAAAACAAACAGCAGGTGCTAAGATTAATAGTTAAGTATGCATAGGTATTTAACCATCCATAAAACTGATGTACATCGAATTATTCAAATGTATTAATCGTCTTTGTTCTGTAGAAAAAAAATAACTATCAAGGCTCCTGGAATGCAGATTTTATCTTTGTGTGCGTGTGTGTGTGAATATCAAGATAGAAAAAGCAAAAAAGTCAAGAAAAACTTGGGAATGTATATATTGTTTATGCTTGTGTTCATACAAGTGTGATCTTAAGAATGAAAGCATTTTACATATTCCATGTTTATACCCAGAACATTGTATAGGTAATGATTTATGAATGACCAATTAAAAAAGAAATCTTAAAATATAGATCTTTTGCTGTTACATTAGTTTTTTGGGCAGAAAAATTCTCCATTCTGATCCAAAGAAAGAGCTATTTTCATTTTCTAGTATTTTTCAGTTACAGACCTAGCAACCAGCAATAGGAATTTCTTACATTGCAATAATATAAATCTTATGCTTAAGGTTAGGGTTTTTGTTTGCTTATTTTAATGCAGATTTTTAATTAAATTTAATAAAATACAAATTCTAGTCAAGAGGTACAGACCTTATTTTATGTAATATTTGGTCACACAGTGCTAAAGTAATTTTATGGTATGAAACAGTATCAGTCTATTCAATAGTATTTATACCCACTACATCTCTATTCTATGCCTGTTTATTATGGCACTCAGTCTGATAGAAACAGTGGGACTAGCCTCCTGGTTCTCCACACAGTTCCTCCATTCTTTTTCTCTATCCATATGCAGCATAATAGTACTACTGTGATCAGTGGCCATACACTCTAGAAAGCAAACAGGATCTCAGCCCCAGTTAGAATCAGTAAGCTTGTTTACAGTATGTGTGTGTCTACTGTCTATTTTATAGGTATACTCTATTTTCATATTAAAAAATCATAAATTTAAAACAATTAGTTTTAACTAAACTGAGCTTTATTTGCATGCTTGTAGATTTATCTGCTTCAAAGAAAAGCACCAATATCTGTCACAATATATATTCCAAACAATGTGCATGGGCCTCATACAGACTTCAGAAGCATTCTTAGAAAATAAAATTGTGAATAATTGCAACTCATATCTTGTTTGGAAGTATGCCCACATACCCAGGTTAAAAATAAATAAGATGAGGTAATAATAGTAGTAGTTTAATTTATGTGCCTGTAACTAGGCACAGTACAGAATATAATACATCAAAAAATTAATGCAGCAGCTCACTATAATCTAATTTAAGATCACATCTAAAGCCTGAGTTTCTAGGGAGTGGCCCAGAGGGTTAGAGTAATCTCATCAGATTGCCTTCTAGTAAGGAGGATGTTTTGTGATTGGCCACAACAGTCATGACAGCCATTTGCGAAAGTGCCATGATCATAGAGCTGCAGGATGATTCATAGGAAAAGAGGAATTCTCTTGTCTCTTTCAAATCCAACTTCAGCATTTTTTTTAATACCGATCAGCCCAAAAAACTGGTAGAATAAACACATAGCACCATAAATTATTGTAGCAGAAAAGCTTAAGCCAGTAGGATGGAAAGCTGGAGGTTCCAAAACTTTCCCAGAAATCCTCTGGGTCTTCACAACTTGGCCCACATGCTTTGGGATAGCAATTTGGTAGTTCCTGCTGCCACCACCAATCTTCTAGGAGGTGCCTCTCCTGATATCCCTGCCCTAATACTACTGTGCAAAACAAGGTTATTACAACTGGTGCTACTTTTCTAACGATTAAAAGGTCAAAATCTCACCCCACCCAGAAAATAATTTCAGTAGTGCAACCTAGCCTTGTAGCACAGAGGTGTGCAGCTAGGGGGCTCAGCCTTTCCCTATGGAGATAAACCAACCTTGTGGAGCTATACAATGCAGACTTTTAAAATTGTAAAGATAAACTGTAAAAAAAATTAAATATCAAAAATACAAATATTCAGTGCTGGAGGAGATAAATACCACTTGGTTAAAAAAGAAATTGCAAAAGCAACTGTGGCAGTCTCCTGTATACAGTGAAGTCTGGCCAGAACTCACAAGAGAGACCACAGAGATCCCAAATCATTTCAGATCACAGTATCTAAAATAAATAAATCTTCATGTCTAGGCTGAAAGAAGGACCAAAGAAAGTTGGAAATAAACTCAGTTTCCAGTCTTGTACAGAGAAATATAAACAGACTTAATGCCAGACAGAAAACAAACTAATAATGAAGCACAGAATCCTGGTTAAACATTGTAGAGTGTAAGGAAAACGATCTTGATGGAGATATGCAAGACCCATCACCAGGGCAACGGGGTAAAGCATATTTTAAGCCCACAGCAGACATAATATTCAAAAGCAGCTCAGAAAGACACCTTCCTAATTCATTGAACTGTAAGAAGGGGGAAGAGGTACAGCAGATGAGACTTGCAAGATGGATGTCAGCCCCACGAGGCAGACCAGATCAAGATACCAACTCCACAGGAAGGCTTAAACTACTTTTATTTAAATTGGCTATAAGAACAAAATATTGCAAGTGTGATTGTGCTGTAGCTCATGCCAGTCTTTAGTATCTTATTCTCAATAAAACCTGGAATTGTTTGAAATAGAACATTTAGTCTTGGGAATATATACATTTTGACCATTGCAATTCTTTCTAACCAAAACAAATTTAATTTCTTCCATCTAAAATTATTTGTTATATATTTCCAGGTTGGTAAATCATTGTTCTTAAATAGAATGTTACTGTTTTTGTAAAAAAACACTCACCTAAATATTTGATGTTTTAAGCGGTAATATTGAAGCCCATTAGTTGATATGCAAGTTGTTTTTTTCTCTGTCAGATATCAGATCAATATCTGAGTTTTCTTTTTATTAATTCAGTAGCTTGATACTGAACCATATTGAGACTCTAGGTTGAGCAATTGTTAATATATCATCAGCAAATAATTTAAATGTATGTTCTTGTCCAGCTAGTTTGACTCCTAGGATTCTATTTTCTTGATGTATTTGGACTGCCAACAGTTCAGATGCTAATAAAAATAAATAAGGCAACCTTGTCTTGTTTAATATAGTTAATTGCCATGAAGTAAGACCATTCACAATAATTTTAACTTTTTGTTCTTTATAAATACTTTGTACCCATGTTAAAAAAAAACAGGGCTGCAGCCCTTTTTTTTTTAGAACTGCAAATGAAAGATGCATTCCAGATTCTCAAAGGCTGTTTGAGCATCAAGAAAAATCATGGCCAAACTTTGGTCTTTCTGGTTTATCTTATCAATAACATTTAAAATATATCCGATATTATATCTCACGCATCTCCATTCAGGATGTATCATCACAGTTAAAAAACCATTTAGCCTCTTAGCAAGAATTGCTGTGAAGTGCTTATAATCCACATTCAGTAATGAGATAGGTCTATATACTTCAGGAGGAGTTGAATCCTTTTCTCCTTTGTAAATCAAGGAAATAAAAGCCTCTTTCCATGATGAAGAAAGTTACTCACATACCTGAATCTTGTTTATTACTTTAGTTAAAGCTTTAGTGAGGGTTACTTGAAAAATCTTACAATAGATTGCAAAAATACCATCACGAGTTTTATTCATTTTTAATTATTTAATTGCTTCTGGTTTCATCTTCTGCTATGGGTTAATTAAGAGCTTTGTTTTGTAAATTTTGTAAGTAGTATTCCATTCAAATACTCCAACTTTTGCAGGATCAGATTGCTGTTTATTATACAGTTTTGAAAGCAAAACAATGAATTGCTGAGTAATTTATTTTGTAATAGAGGTACACCACACAACAAGGTGTGATCAACAACAGAGTGGCCTGGTGAGAACTGAAATATTCCTTCACCGCTTTTTAGGTTTTGCCATTTCCTGCTATGTTACTTCATTGTGGTGGTGGTGTGTGCCTGGGAGGGATGAGTGAATAATGTCGGGAGTGTATACCAAGAGTATATACCCCAACAGGGTAACCTATATTGGGCAGCAACAATATAGGAATATGGTGGAGGCAGATATATCTTCAGTGACAATGGAAAGGCATCAATATAAAGTGATTGATTATGGCCTCTCAAGCCAGATGGTATTCAACATGCTACTGAAGAAGAGTTGAGGATCTTTCAGAGCACTAATGCTGTTTATGATGTGGCTAGATTAAAGCCTTTGGGTTTCTAGTTGCTAAAGTTGCCATGCAAGAAAAGAAAATCTGAAGTTACAAAGAATTACAGTGGAAGCATGGAATGTAAGAAGCATGAACATGGGAAAGCTAAATACAGTGAAAGATGAAATAAATCAACTACACATTGACATCTTAGGCATCTGCAACCTGAAATGGACTGGAATTGGACACTTTTAGTCAGAAAATCATACCATTTACTATTCAAGACATGAAAAACAAAGGAGGAACAGCATGCTTTCATGCAAGAAGGATATAGCAAAGAGAGTATTTGGATACAATGCAGTCAATGACCAAATAATATTAATTAGACTTTGTGGATAATGCTTTAACATGAAGTTATTCAAGTTCATGCTTCAACCACTGATGCAGAAGAAGAGGAGGTTGATGAATTGGTAAAGTTCAATTTGAAATCAACAGAACCTACAGGTTAGATGTGCTGCATGTGATTGGAGACTAGAATGCCAAAGTTGCAAATAGAAGGAAAGCATAGGTGGATTGTATGACCTAGAAAAGAGAAATGGAGTAGGCAAATGACTTACCAGTTTCTTTAGTCCAGGGATTTCTTCATTGATAAACAGTCTTCAAACCAAAAGGACACCTATATACAAGGACATCACCAGATGGAGTACAGTAAATCAAATAGACTATATTATTGGTACAAAGAAGTGGAACAGCTCAGTTACAACAACAAAGATGTGGCCAGGAGCCAGTTGTGAAGTAGATTACAAACTCTTCATGTGCAAGTTCCAAGTCAAGCTAAAGTGGAAGAACAAAGCTAATCAGTTTCCACAATATGATCTGGAGTATATGCCCATCATTTTCAAGGAGAACATCAGGGGTCATTTTGAACCTCACTGATAGGGAATGGAGGAACTGTGGCATGAAATCAGAGAAATTTTTAAGGATGAATGTGAAAAGAGACTGTCAAAGACCAAGAAACAGAAGAAAGTAAACTGGATGTCAGAACAAATGGTGGAAATTGCCAAGAACAGAAGAGAAGCCAAACCCAAGAAAAATAAAGACCTCAGGAAGAATCTGAGAGAGCTGTTAGAAAAAAACAAGCAGTATTACAACATCTATGAAGATGGAAAAACAAAGTTTTCCAAAAGATCTCTGAACTCAGAAGGAGGTTCTAACTTTGAATTCTTATGTTAAAATTGCCAGTGGACAGATAGTAACAGATTCAAAGACACTCAACCAGGATGGAAGAAGTGTACTGAAATTCTGTATAGTAGAGATGTCAATGTTTAAGATACTTAGAAGATATTCTCTACTTACAAGAACGTTTAATAGTAGAAGCTGAACTTAGATCAGCACTCTGATCATTAGTAAGTGTGAGGGCTAAAGGAGTTCATGGAATATCTACAGAAATATGGCAAGTAACAGAAGAATCAGTAAAGATTCTAACCAAACTATGCCAGCAAATCTGGATAAAAACACAGTGGCCAACAGATTGGAAGAGGTCAGTCTACATATCAAAAGAAAGGAGACTTAGCAGCATGTAAATATTCTTGATTTCACACTGTAGCAAAATAATGCTTAGATCATTCAACACAGATTACATCCATACATGGAAAGGGAGATGCCTGATGTTCCACTTTGTTTTAGAAAAGGCCAAGAAACAAGAGACTTTATTACTGATGCATGCTGGATAATTGAGAAAGCTAAAGAACACCAAAAAAAAGTCAATATGTGCTTCATAAAAAGGCTTTTGATTGTGTCAGTTTTCTCAAGCTGTGGAATGTACTTAGGAAAATGGGACTCCCAGAACATCTCATTGTCCTCATGAGAAACCTATACACAGGACAAGAAACTATTGTTTGAATAGAACATGGAGAAAAAGACTGGCTTCAAGTTTGCAAACCAGTGAGATGAGGCTTCATACTCTCCCTTTATTTATTCAACCTATATGTTGAATATATATTGAGGGAAGCTGCACTGGAAGAAGATGAACATGGTTTTAAAATGGGAGGAAGAAATATCAATAACCTGAGCTATGCTAATGACATTAATCTGATAGCTGAAAAATGCAAAGGGTCTACAAGCTCTAATAATGAAAGTCAAGGAACATGGTGAAGACATGGGACTAAGATTAAATATAAAGATCAAACTAGCAACAGCAACCAGTCTTAGAATTGACAGTAAAGATACTGAAATAGTGAATAATTTCTGCTTTTAAGATCAACTATCAACCATAAAGGACTCCACAGTAAAAGACTAAGCAGTCAAGCAGTCAACCCCACAGATTAGCATCAGATAGGATAGCAATGAAGACCTTGGAAAAGATACTCAGATGCCATAACATGTTTATACCTATAATGATCAGAATCATGCAGTCAATGGTTTTTCCTGTGTCACTCCATGGAAACAAAAGTTGGATTTTGAAGAAGCAGGATAGGAAGGTTATTGATCTTTTTGGTGTTGGAGAAGACTCCTGAGAATACCATGGATAGCCAGGAAAATAAATGGTTCATAGAACAAATCAATCCAGGAGCCTCATTTGAGGCTCAAATTATCATGTTCTGGATCCATTATGTTAAGTTTATAATTCTGGGAAAGGTGGAAGGAAAGAGAAGAAAAGGACAACTGGAAGCAAGGTGGATGGACTTTAATTACAGTAGTGATGGGTGCACCATTAGAAGACCTAAAGGGCCAGATTAGGGTCAGATCATCCTGGAGAAGGTCAATATACATGGTCATTAATGGCTGACATCAACCTGATGGCACATAATCAGTCATCAGTCGATGTAAGATTTGTATACTTGTATTTTTTTTCTCCAGAAGTTGGTCAGTTTATCCATAAATTGTGATGAAGCATTCCTAGCAGATGATAGCATACATCACATCAAAGTGTTCATAGGATCATAGAATTTAAGAGTTGGAAGGGACTTAATAAATTATCTAGTCCATCCCCAGGCCCAGTGCAGGAATCCACTCGACTGCATTCCTCCAGATGGCCATCCAGCCTGTGTTTAAACATCTTCAGCAAAGGAGAGTCCAGAACCTCCCAAAACAGTCTGTTCTATTGTTGAATAACTCTTAACTGTTAGGAATTTTTTTCTTATGTACAACCAAAATCTATTTCCTCATAATTTTAACCAATTGTTACTTGTCCTACGTTCTGGACCAACTCTGAACAATTCTGCCCCATCTGAACAATTCTGCCCCATCTTTTATATGACAGCCTTTCAAATATTTGTAGACAACTATAATGTTTCCCACAGTCTGTTTTGGGGCAATGTTGTTTTTTGTGGACAGTGTTATTAAGTTTTGTAAAAGTATTCCAATTGTGGTTCTGTGGCAGCATTTGCTTCTGGTCTGCCTTGGAGTGTAATGAGTATGGTGATATGACCTGTTGTTGTTACTAGGCAGATGTTTTAGTTTGGGAAATTGGGAACAAGTCTAGGCATAGTACTCAAGGCCTGTGGAAAGGAAGTGTCATTGTCCAAAAAGAGAATTAAATTACCAACGAAATGTTTGAATGGTTTTAGTTGGTAGCTGTCAGCCCCATTAGGTAGACTAGATAAGGAAACCAATTCCACAGGAAGGCTAAAGCTACTTTTATTGACATTAGCTATAATAACAGAATCTTGCAAGACTGATTATGCTGTACCTGATCATATCTGCCTGAGCCACTTCCAAATGTTATCCCGCTGTTCTGGGCTTAAAAATGCTTTAGCCCCTTTTGTCTAGACAATGGCTTCTGCATATGTCCATCATTGTAATCTTCCTTACTCTCTACAGTAGCTTGGATGTCAGATGGTGTTCTATTTGTCCAGATCATCTGGATCTGATGTAGAGATTATTTTTCCTAGGGTGGGCATTTCAGTTTGAGAAATGCTTTATTATATCCCTAAATTGTGTGTCTCTGTTACATAGGTCTGTACAAATGTAGTTATTTGATAGGACTTTGCTGTAAATGATGCATTTTTTTTCTCAATGGAAGATGAAGTGTGTAAGTATCTCTAAGTATATAAGGTGGCATCCATTTGTCATTTGGACAAAGTGGATTAGACTCAGATTCTCAGTGGGATAAAAGTTATTAAAGCACTGATTAAATTTCCCAGAGCCACAAACTATTAATCCATATAATAAATGAGTCATTGGTTAATTTTTGATAGAGAAGAGATTTAGGTAGCAGGAGGTGAGGAACTATTTGTTCTAAATAATCCATAAAGATGTTGACCTATTATAGGCCCAACCTAGTGCCTATAGTTGTCCCTATAATCTGGAGAGATGTTTTCCCCAAACTAAAGTAACTGTGAGTGGGTAGTACCTATGCTGACTCATACAAAGCAATGTAGCTTCCAACTTGAATAGGGCTGAGAAAACCATCAGTCCAATCCCTCTGTATAACTCACAGCCAACCTTGGTGGGTCTGTATAACTCAAAGCCAACCATGGTGGGTCTGCCACAAATTCAACACATGTCAAAGTTGACCATATAATAAAATAAGAGTTTGACTGTTTATCTCATGGCCAGATTTATTTCCAACCTATGATAAGATGGGAAGATTACAAAATTCATTCTATGCGTTAAACGATTTTGGCCACAAGAGGGAGCTATTAAACAACAACTTGGAAGAAGGCAGTAACAGACAAGATTGTGAAGAATAAATATTATTTCTGATATTTCTTTAACAACAAAGATCAGAGAATAGTCAAAACAATCCATTGACAATGTATAATCATTAAAGCTAGACATTGGGCCCATCTTCACATCCAACTGAGGCACAAAGATTTATTTTTCATTTAATTCTTCGACTGATATGGCCACCCAATTTAAAACTACTCACTAACTTCATGATGTTAGTTAGCTTACTTTATTACCATAATTGATCAGTATTTTGTGCAGTTTTTAATATGCTGGTACAAAGTGCAAGTTAAAAAGCACAGGCATTTTCTAAAATCAGTAGAAATGAGTAAAATAATGAACTATAATACTGTAAATGCAGATAATAAGATATTGAGGAATCTAAATATGAATAAAAAACTAAAATCTTACATACTAAATACTAAACTGCTGAGCAAGTATGTATGTGCATATATACATGTGTGTGTATGTGTATGTATAAATCTTACCAGGGTCAGTGACCAATAAAATATAACAGAGACCTAAAACATAAAACACATTTAGAAAGAAAAAAAAATGAATTGTGTATTACAGGTAGTCTTCACTTAACAACCACTCGTTCAGCGACTGTTTGAAATTTTGACGGCACTGAAAAAATGGCCTTACGACCTGTGCCCGAAATTATGACTGTTGCAGCACCCCTGCAGTCACATGATCAAAATTCAGGTGCTTGCCAGCCCGCCCGCATTTATGACTGAGGGGGTGCTTCAACTCCATCAGTTTAATAATCCAATCTTCCACTAGGGGTATTTGTGGATCTTTCCATTGTTGTGCCTAGGAAATAAATTCAGCTTTAAAGAGCCAAATGGTCACATATATATTCTTGCCTCCTTTGGTATGAAAGAAACCCAGTAAGGCCCTAGCACTGTTGTTAGCCTTATGGGAAATAGATTTAATTTGTTCATGCCAGACTCCCCAGGATTGGAATACTGGACTATTTAAAGAATGAGACTTGTTCTGTGAGATCATTGTTTATCTCCCACCGGTATTTGCATCATTTCCATTCCTTTGAAAAGATCGTAATTTGGGTTTTGAAATAGTTTATTGTGAGCCTTTCTTCCATTGGGTGATCTGCTAGGGCTGTAGACTTCTTCTAAGGTCAGCTTGGGCTAGAGAAAAGATGGCTACACCACTGGCCTAGAGAAGCACAGCCAGATGTTTATTGTTAAGTTTAGAGGGTAGAATTCTGCCTTGGTTAAGGTGGTGACCACTGAATTCACATAGATGTTGAAAAAAGGGGGACCAGAATACAACCCTGTTTCACTCCTTTCTGGATTGTGAAGCCTGCAGAGAGATTATTGCTACTACCACATATAACTTGTGTAACAGTGATTTCATGCAGCATCCTAATTAAGCAAACTAATCTCTGATCTATAGAGGAATGAAACAGCTTCAACCAGAGTCTTTCTCTGGTGATGGAACCAACGGGTGACTTTTAAATCAAGGAAGGCAACGTATAGTGAGGGGATAAGCATGCTCAGATTCCTCTGCTAGCAACTGTGGAATGGCACGAGTCCATCATTCACCTACCCTTCCTGAAGACCATTTGTTCATCTAGTAGAAATTTATCCTGTTCTAGCCAATCCAGAAACTTATAGAACAGAAAGCATATACTGTAATTTGCTGGGAATACTTAGAAGGCTAATCAGATAATTGGAAAGGTCTACGCTGTTACCTTTCTTGAAAAGTGGAACAGGAATAGAATGGTTCCAGTCTTTAGGCGTTTGAAATGTGTTATATGTGTAAATAAGAATATTGCCCTTGTCTCATCCCCAGTCCATAGTGAAAGCAGCCATTTGTCTTTAGCCATTCCAGTTTTAAAGTAGTGTTCTCCCTCTTATAACACAAGTTCTTACTGTATGAACTATTTACAACATCTCGTTGACAATGGTGGTGATGATGCAGCAGTGGCTGTCCAGCTCGCATTGGGGGCACACTCTCACCATGTCCTGTTTAGACTATGAGATGGCCAGACAGATTGTAAAAGGAATTCTTTATTTACAATTAACTATTTACAACAGATAAGAGTCTATTAATTAGGCAATACAGTTCAATCAAATCCACCCCGGCAGTGGAGGAAAACGAGGCAAGGCTGTAAGATTAGGAGTAGAGGAAGTTCGTGAGAACACAGCAAGGGAGAACTCGGCTAATCCTCGCAATGAAGCAGCAAGACCAGGTGTAGCTAGAGCACATGGCAAGAATGAAGCATGAGGTTCGACTGAAGGACGTGGCAAGGAGGCAAGGCAAGACTGGGCTACAGAGGCAAGGCAGGATTTGGCTGGAGCAGCAAGGCAAGACTTGGCTCTGGAGACAAGGCTGGACTCAGCTGGAGTGGCAGGACAAGGCTTGACTGCGGAGGCAAGGCAGGGCTCGGCTGGAGCGGCAAGACAAGGCTTGGATCTGGAGGCAAGGCTGGACATGGCTGGAGCAGAATGCAAAGGAGGTAATTCCGCGGTGATGGAAGGAACTGGCACTGGTTCCGTGTCAGTGACAGGCAAGGCTCCGGGTTCTGGCAAGGACTCTCCTGAAGAAGCAATTAGCTCAATGGATTGGTTGTCTCTGGCTATTTGCTCCTTACACCGGTACCTTTTTATCCAAATCTTTCCGTGCCATTTCTCATCTGGAGCCAATCGGGCTGCCTTTTGTTTGGCTCACTTCTCAGCTCTCCTTTCACGGGCACTGATTGGAGGATTCAAACCTACCTCCAGTTTCTGCCCAATCAGCTGCTCAGGATTTTCCCACTCCTGGTTTTGATTTCTCCAATTCCTTCCAGATAGGTTTTGTTTTCCCCTTCTGGCTCAGCATAGGTTTCGATTTCCCCTTGTTCAGAGTCAGAGTCAGACTCAACCCTTACACACCACTGCAGTTACCAGGCTCTGCCTTCCATGGCCATTTTTGCTTGGGCTGCAGGAAAGGCGGGACACATAATGGCTAACCCACTTTGCAAAGCACCATTCAGATACTACAGAGGCTCCTTGTCAATAGAAGCATCACCATCACCCTGCCCAAGGCAAGAATCCTCATACCATCTTGGACAAATGGTTGTCCAATCTTTTCTTGAAAACCTCCAGCAATGGAGCACCCACAACTCTGGGAGGCAAGCTGTTCCGCTCTTAAAAGTTCTCATTGTCAGGAAATTGCTCCTTATTTCCAGGTTGGATCTCCCTCTGACGAGCTTCCACCCATTGCTTCTTGTCCTACCTTCAGATGCTTTGGAGAATAGATCAATGCCCTCTTCCCTGTGGCAGCCCTTCAAGTATTGGAATACTGCTATCATGTGTCCCCTCAGTCATCTCTTCGTTAAGCTACACATACCTAGTTCCTTTAGCCATACTCCATAGGATTTAGCCTCCAGATCCCTTATCATCTTTGTTGCTCTTCTCTGCACTCTTTCTAGCATTTTTTTATTGTGGTGACAAAAACTGGACGCAGTATTCCAATTGTGGCCTCACCAGTGCAGTATAGAGTGGTACCATCACTTCCCATGGTCTTGATACTATCCCTCTGTTGATGCAGCCCAGGATTGCGTTGGCTTTTTTGGCAACTGCAGCACACTGCTGACTCATTCTTAAGCGGTGGTCCACCAGGACACCTAGGTCCCTCTCTTAGGCACTTCCAACACTATGATTCTATGGAAGCTGGCTGAAACTTCTGTTACAGGCACACACTCACGTTCATCCCCATCTTATCCAGTATTAAGGAAAGCAATTGGTGGTAGATTGTCCCAGGGGCCAGTGATCTTGTGGGAGGGGAAATGCAGCTAGGGGAGTCTACCCTTGGTCTAGGATGGCTGATGAGCCTTTTATAGGATTTTGAATGCTTGAATATATTTTTTTCTGTTCTGAACATTCATTATTTTTTTTCTTTGTTATAGTTTCTTAGTATTTTTAATATATGTCATTCAGAGTCTTCATGGAGTTGGGCACCCCTGTAAATTTGACCAACAAACTCTGACAAATAAATAACTAAGCCTTGTTACTGAGGCAGAATATGGCAAACTTTTCTGGCATACTTTTCTGCTAACTCAAAGACTGGAGGAATGCACATAAATGTGGCTATCTGGCTTTGCCTATTCAGTAGCATGGGCCTCAGAGGAAGTGATGCAATCACAGAAGACATTTTGGTTTATTTATATCCTGGAAGTTTTTCTGACTCAGGGCGAAATAGGCCCTGCAATGCATAAACAACTCAACATAAGCCCACTTTGTTTCAGAGAACCTTCAAGCACAAACATTAATTTGACGGGGCCAGGCTACACAAACTGAGCAGGGATCTTTCAAAAATATACATAGCCATGAAATGGCCACCCAATTTTTGTATGATGAAATGAAAAATCTTGTGGACCTTAAAAATGAACATATTACCATATAAGCTTTCTGGGACTATGGTCATATCATTGTAATGCTGAGTTATAAGTATACGAGTATATGACCTGCAGCACTGCAGACAATAGCTTCTCAGAGAAATTGATTGATGCAGAGAGTATAACTGAGGGGGGGGGGACTTATTCATATTTAAGCCACACAAAATAGCACTGATTCTCTTGATCCAAGGCTGACAACTTGGTGCCTTGCAGAAGTTCTGGATTCCTGTCAGTGTCAACCAGCAGAGCCCATTGCAAGGGACTGTGGGAGTCCAAAGGATCCCAAACAAAACAGATGAAATTTGCAGTTCAACTATCTTCACAAGAGAACTCTTTAAAGTTCCTCCTTGAGATCAGTGATGGATGATTTACTGAATAAGTCAATTCAGTATTCAAAATTCTCTCAAGATTCTAAGCCAGCATTTCTCAACCTTGGCAACTTTAAGATACATGGACTTCAACTCCCTAGAATTCTGGGAGTTGAAGTCCACATATCTTAAAGTGCTAAGCCATAAATACCCATGATACAATAAGAATTTCAGTCCTCCCCTCCCCCACATGGCCACTTCCTTCAACATGGGTGCTGTTTCACCTTTCTCCAGTTTGATGCTCGCCAGATAGTCTGGATCACGACCATTCTCACTGGAATTCTAAGAGCTACAGACTCAGCCTAATCTGTAGAATGTAGTTTTGGGAAAGACTGCATTAAATGCAATTAAATTCAACCATTTAAGCAGCATTTTGCATGTCATACTAAATCAAACGTGGTGTGCTTGGTTTTGGCTTTGCATGTTGTGTAAATCCAGCTATATGTTTTGCAAACTGTAGCATATGATTTAATGTGTTATGCGAATCTAGCCAACTGCTATTTATTCAGCAACTCAGTTCTGTTTTTTTAAAAAACAGTTTTGTTTTTTTAAAAAAGTGTCAGGAAGAGGGGCTGGCCAATACATGAGAGGAACTAATATTGCCCAGTAAATCTTTGCTGCAAAAATTGAGGTCCAAATAAATATGCTTTAAACTGGCTGCTCTTATGCTGGAAAAAGGCAGACACAGGGGATATGGGAAAAATAATTATTATAGTCACTGTATCATTTTATGTTGTTATTATTTTAATTAATAAGCCTTAATCATGCTTAGAAACAATTTAACTCAGTGAGACTGAACTGAATTAAAACTAACTAAACATTAACTGAGTTCATGCATGATGCTGAGCTTCCCCAAGCTATAGCACATTTAACAGCATTTGATACGCATGTTCATCTAGCAGAATTTTCTTCTGTAAAAATAGTATTAGGAAGGGAACCAAATGAAATCCTTCACTGAATCACATCACACACAGAGTACTAAATCACATCACGCATTAAGCCATAATGTGGTTTGTGTCTTAGCATGTTGTGTGAACTCAACTATTGCAGTTTTTAAATGATGGTTTATTGTTGAATGCATTCTATGAGCCCACTCTTGTTTTTAAACTATGTTTAGACTAATTCATCTGTATCTTGTCTTAGAAAGAGGGAAAACAGTAGTGTGGATTTCCAACATTTGCAGAATTGTTGGAAGACTGTATTTCACTTGCTTGGAAAACAGCACAAGTGTATCAATTTATCTGACTTAGATTGAAACTTTGTAGTATTGTAATACCAGTTAACACCAGGTAGTTAATGAAAATTTGCTATTAATCAAAATTACACTCCAATATCTCTTAGATTCTCAGCTTAGAGCAATCTAACTCACAAGATTAGTGTTATGAGGGCAAAATAAGAGGAGACTGCCACATATAGCATTCTGAGATCAGATAGGATAGGCTGAATATTAATGCACTAGTAGGTAGGTAGGTAGGTAGGTAGGTAGGTAGGTAGGTAGGGGCAATGGGTTAGGAAAAGGCAAGGAACTAACCCTCTCCCCCCAAAAAAGTTCAGTGACTCCATGATACCTAAACCTTAGGTTTTTCCCATTGTATAATTTATGACAACTTTATGGATGGTTCTCGGAATATAAACCATAATTTTTGGTGGGACAAGACATTATGCAACAGTGATGGGAACAGTTGACATGCCCTATTAAAAAGACCCATTATATAAATCAAGAAGGGAGGAGAAATCAAAATACATGTCTAGGCAACATCATACTCATTTCAGATTTATTTTGGAATTTGCAGTTATTTTCCATGGAGACATCCAGACTAAAGCCATTATTTGGAAAAGCTGCATAACAGGAAGACATTCTCACTTGTGAAAACAAGTTTATCTCTATTTTGGGACAGTAGGGAGAAAGCCTTCCTTCTGCAGAGAGAACTAGCTGTATTATTTCCAAGCTGGTACTATTTGTCTTCACTTTTGCAGAACTGCCCTGACTGCCAGCAGGTGAACAAGGAATGGCTTTCACCAGCTCCTAAAAGGTCTATTGAGAAGGCACCTGGAACATTTGCTGTCTAATTTCTACAAAAAGTAAATTTTGAATTAAAATCAAGATCTGTTTTAGGAGGCTGGTCTATGCACCACAGATTTCTTTAGAAGTTCCAAGAAAACAAACATGGGAAAATCTAATACTGTGTAGCAGTGTTTCTCAACCGTGGCAACTTTAAGATATGTGGACTTCAACTCCCAGAATTCCCCAGCCAGCCTGCCCACACATCTTAAAGTTGCCAAGGTTGAGAAACACCGGCATAGAGCAATGAGTGAACCCAGCTAGCAAGTACAAAAGAAGATTCTTTATGCCCACCCTTCGAATGTATTTAATCAATCAATTGGTGTCATGTTCACCGTTTCAATGTGCTTGGTACATCGTAACGTTTCGCATGTCATTAACCTAATACGTGTTTGATCCCAGAAGGGAGGAAGATTCCTCTTCGGGGAGTTCTTATCTGTTGGCTGCTGGGTTGGAATGTATTTGGGTTATCTCCTGTCTTCAAGGTTGCTTTCCCAGGATGTGTGGAAAATGGTTACCGGCACCTGGGAGGGGGGTGGTTGCTATGGCTGGTAGGGGGGAGGGATTACGTTTAGAGCCGAGGGTTTTTAGTTTGTATTTGGCGCGCTTTTAGTCATTCTCAGCTTTCTCTGTAACTGTCATAATTTCCCTAATAAATCAGATTTCATTTAAGTAACCTCTTGTGAGTCTGAGTGTTTGGGATAGGCAACCATTACAATTGGCTTGATTGTGTCCTGTTCAGACTATGAGATGGCCAGGCAGAATCACAAAGGGAAGTTCTTTATTAACAACCAACTATTTACAACAGAAAAGAGTCCTTATTAATAGGCAATATAATTCAATCAAGTCCACCCAGGCAGTGGAGGAACGCAGGGCAAGGCTGCCAGGTCAAGAGTAGAAGGAGATTGTGGCAACATAGCAAGACAGCTCTCGGCTAACTCAGTGAAGCAGCAAGACCAGGTGTGGCTAGGGCACGTGGCATGGTGGTAGCTTGAGGTTTGATTGCAGAACGTGGCATGGAGGCAAGGCTAGTCTTGGCGACGGAGGCTAGGCAAGACTGCTTGAGCAACAAGACAAAGCTCAGGTCTGGAGACAAGGCTGAAGTCAGCTGGATCAGCAAGACAAGGCTTGGAACTGGAGGTGAGGCTGGACTGGGCTGAAGCGGCAAGACAAGGCTTGGAACTACAGGCAAGGCTCCATTTCCTGGCAAGGAAACCGGCAAGGATTCTCCTGTCAAAGCTGTTAGTGCAGTAGAATGGTTGTCTCCAGTGGTTTGCTCCTGGTGCTGGTGCCTTTTTATGCAATCCGTGCTGTTTCTCCTCTGTAGCCAATCAGGCTGCCTTTTGTTCATGCACTTCTCCGGTCTCCTCTCTTGTGCACTAATTGGAGGATTCAAACCTCCCTCCGGATTCTGCCCAATCAGCATCCCCGAATTCTCCCACTCTGCTGAGTCACTACTAGTTTCTATTTCCCCACATCTTTCCTGATAAGTTTCGTTTTCAGAGTCAAGGTCAGACTCAAACCTCACAGATTGGTCCAATATATATAGTATTTCTCATTCTCATTCTGTAAGACCAGCTTTGCTATTGATTTCTCTCAAAAATGAGAAAATGCTATGAACTCCTTCTCTTTGCATTTTTGTTTATTTATTCAGTTTGTATGGCTGCCCATCTCAGCAAGTGACTCTGGGCAGTGAACAATGTTAAAATAAATTTAAAATTTTATCTAGTTATTTATCAAACTTTATCACCACCCATCTCCCTCCTAAGGAGGGACTCTGGGCAGTTTCCATCATGAGTACAAAAATTAAGATATGCAGCAGCAAAGGAGAATGTTACAATCCATGGTTGTTAATACAACCAGGAGATGGGACCCTTTATTTAAAGCATACATGCTGACAACTTTGCATTACCCATCTTTGTCCTCACTTGCCAGCATTTTTTCCCAGCAGCCTAATGGAACTTAAAAAGTAAAAGGTGTTCTCTTCACTGAATCTGCATAGTTAGAAAAGCTTCCCTCATTGCAAATAATTTTTATCAGAAACAAAGTTTGCACCGCCAACTGAAAATTCCAGAATTGTTCTCTGGAGCTGGCTGTATTTAAGATGGAGTGGCACGTTGTGCTAAGCCACAAACAAACTATGGCTACCTTGAATTAGCATGATGTATGGCCAAGTGGGTTGTGTGAACCCAAGAATGGTTACAAGAAATCAGAGCTTGACACAATGTATTAAGGCAGTTTTATTAAGCAGAAAGGCCTCTGCTCTAAAGTAACATAAATATAAGTAGATGTGATAAATCGTTGTTATGCTTCTATAGTAAAGCTTTGCAAACAGGCCAATCATTGCCAATTAGAGTCATAATTACTAAAATAATTAACTTATTACTGTAAAGTATTTAGTTTAAACTTCACTAATTTGGAACGGATTCTAGAGGAGACATAATGTGACTGATGCTTATAACATAAACCATGGATCTTAATTTAAAGATGGATATATGACAAAATGCTAACCCACCCCAGCTAGACCCACATCTTGTATAACAGAGACTGTACTAGAAAAAATGAACGCTGGTTATAGGGACTATTTGTTTATCTACCTGAGAGTTAATTTTAGCACAAGACAAAACACATTTACTGTTCCAATCACTTGGGGAGAATAAACAACATTGGAACGTGACGCATAAATTTAATTTTATTTATGATTTTATGGAAATCTTTCAAAAATAAATATAGCCAGGGCAGTTTACACAGTTAAAAAACAAGTATAAAAATATAATGAATCAACCAGGAATCCTGAAAAAGTAGTGTAAAAGGCTTACAACCATTCATTTAGCGACTGTTCAAAGTTATGATGGTCCTGAAAAATGTGACTTACAACCAGTCCTCACACTTATGACTGTCGCAGTGTCCCCACAGTCACATGATCAAAATTTGGGCACTTAGCAACTGGCATGTATTTACAATGGTTACAGTGTCCCGGGGTCATGTGATCACCATTTGTGACCTTCCCAGCAGGCTCCCGACAAGCAAAATCAATGGGGAACCGTGTGATTCACTTAACAATCACATGATTCACTTAACAACTGCAGTGATTCACTTAATGACCACCGCAAAAATTGTAAAATTGGGTGCAGTCACATGGTACCTCACTTAAATACTGCACCACTTAACAACAAATTTTCTGATCCCTATTGTGGTTGTAAGTCCAGGACTACCTGTAGATTAATTAATTAAATAAATAAATAGATTATAAAGAACAGAAAAGAAATAATGAGTGGCCTGATGACAAACATATAAACAAAAAACCTATTCAACAAGGGCTCAGTCATTACCCTTTCACAATGCCTGGGGGAATAGCAAGACCTTTAATAGCTTCCTGAATATTATCAGGGTAAGAACCATCCAGATCTCTAGGGGGATATTATCATAGGGGGCAAACACTACAATTGATACAACATGTTTCCTTGGTCCCACTAGATGACACCACCTAATCAATGGGACTTGAAGCGTGTCCACTCAAACCAGATTGACAGAAACAACTGGAGATAGGCAGTCCCTCAAATAACCAGGCCTATACCATGAAGGGCTTGGCATGAAGTGACATCTAGCACTTTGAATTGCACCTGGAAGCGGAATGGCAACCAGTTCAGCTTGTGTAACAGTGGGGTGACATGGGCATAATGGGTCATACCCATCACTGCCCACACCACTGCATTCTCAACCCACTATAGCTCGTGAGTAGTCTTCAAGGTCTAGTCCTTGCAGCTTGTCTTACAGGAATCCATGAGGTGACTAAGGTGTGAGTCTGAAGAGCCTCCTTGTCAAGGAAAGGGCATACCAGATGTACCAGTGCAAAGGATATTAACTAATTAGAAAGAAGATACTTTTAATGAAGCTATTTAAAGCAGGATTTTTAAAAGCCTTCTTGGCCACAGCTGCCACTTGTTCTTCAAGCAGAAGCTGTGAGTCCAAGATAACTCCCAGATTGTGCACCAGTCTCAAATGGGGAAGTACAAACCATCCAAGACCAATGATGGAAAGTGGTCTACAAGAATACCATGCTCAATGATATTAAAAGCTGCTAAGAGATCAAGGGCCACTATGTTGGATGCACTATTCCCATCCCAGTTCCACCACAGGTTGACAAATGCAACCAATGGTGCCTCTGTATTGTAACCTGGTTTGAAGTTTGACTAAAACAGGCACCTCAACTGGATCTGTCCAATTGGAATACAACAACAAGCAGATTTCAGCAACTTAATCTGTCAGATATTAAGAATGAAGTCATCACAACAGCCCAGTAGATGTTCCTGTGGTTTGTTCCTCCCCAGCTGGGAATGAGACCTTAAAAAGGACTACTAGGTACAGAACAACAATCCTTAAAGATATAATTAGGTTAAGGTTAAGGTTTCCCTTGACGTAAAGTCCAGTCGTGTCCGACTCTAGGGGGCGGTGCTCATCTCCGTTTCTAAGCCTTAGAGCCGGCGTTGTCCGTAGACACTTCCGGGTCATGTGGCCAGCATGACAACACGGAACGCCGTTACCTTCCCGCCGAAGCGGTACCTATTGATCTACTCATATTTGCATGTTTTCGAACTGCTAGGTGAGCAGGAGCTGGGACTAGCAACGGGAGCTCACCCCGCCGCGCGGTTTCAAACCGCCGACCTTCCGATCGGCAGCTCAGCGGTTTAACCCGCAGCGCCACCGCGTCCCTTCTTAAAGATATAATAGCCTGCTTTAAATAATATGAAGTTAGCTTCTTATGATTTCAAATGGTTATTATGACAAAAATGTTTCATATGAATTAATGAGTGTTTCTTTTTGTTCTGCTATTGCCTTATTGCAGTTTAGGAGGTAGGTAATTAACTCATATGATCTAGACTTACCCTACTATTGCTGTGTTTTGAGCTGAAATCAACAGGATTGTTAATAAGATTCTGGATCTATCACTCTGTTAAAGATGCAGATATTTGGAATATCTCTAATGTTTCAATTCTATAAATATATCAAGAATTGCAGACTTCAGCATGGGTGCTGGCTAAAAGAATTATTGTACAAATTTTTGATGAAGTGCCCAAGAACAATATGGTGTGTGTTTTTTTTTAGCAAGGTTCTGTTTACAATATAATTTTTCAGGCCTTTTGCCTTTTTGTTTTCTTAGGATAATTAATTTTGATGTTTCATTATGTTGTTAACATGGTTAGAGATATGTACTTTTTTTTCCTATTAATTAGACTCAACAGGATTTTTTTTTAACAGTGAGCGAATGCAACCTCATGCAGTACAAGCTGACTACCTGTTTCCTGAATTTAGGAACCAGCTACTCATAGGTGACCCCTCTTACAAGAATTCAATATCCAGCTACTCATAGGTGACCCCTCTTACAAGAATTAAAACTTAGTTTACTGGCATTCTTCCAGTAAATTATATACTGGCATTCTTCCAGTACACCATTAAATCCAGACACCATCCAAAGACCTGCATGGATTCTCTCCTGATTGAGATCTAACATGAGAAATAAGGCTGCAAGTCTTGAACATATAAATTACTTGTACCTCAGATTTCCTGAAATGATTCCATGGCTTTAGATATTGAATTGCACTGGCTACGAGATGGCTTTCTTTCTTTCAATGCTGTTTGTTGTGATCAACCATGCAGGCAGAAGTGCGGGAGTAACGTTTCCCTTACTCCCAACTGATTGTGTAGGATGCCATGGCCAGTGGTATCAAAAGTTGCTGAGAGACAAACAGTAATAGGATTGCACTATCCTCCCTTTTCTGGTACTGTTTCCTCCAACAGTAACCAGAGGTAGACCACCCACATCTTTAGTCTGTTGTGTGAATCCATGATAATTGGTAAATTATGGTGTATGGCTTAGCACAGTATTTGAACACTTCACTGCTTCAACACGCTAGCAAATGTTTCCTCTTACTTTCTCAAGTTGTTCAAACAGCAGTGAGTCTCAAAGGATATTAACTAATTAGAAAGAAGATACTTTTAATGAAGCTATTTAAAGCAGGATTTTAAAAAGCCATCTAAAGCAGAATATTTAAAACTATTTCCTTAAGCTCTCTTCTAAACAAAAGCTGTTATCAATGTAATTTCAGGCTCCATTAACTGGGTTAATAGAGATGAAAGCTTTGTAATAGTCTCAGCAGAGTTACCCACCAATGCATTTTGTTAGGGAATTTAGCTAATTGCTCAGAATGCCTGGACGCACCTCTGGATGTTTCCCCTTCAACCTCTTACTTAGAAATAATCCAGATCTATGCTGCAAAATAAGAACAGTGTGTACACAGATTAGGTTGCTGACTAAGTCCCTGGAGATGTGATATGGGATCAGTGTACTTCGTTGAGTCTGACTTCCTTTGATCTATATGTTTCAAATAAAGGCAAATATTACAAAAGGCTCATAAACTTTTAACCACGTGATTCTAAAGAGAACCAACCTAAGTAATCCCTAGAACATCTCCAATAATTAATTTATTAGCTCTTACATTCATTCCCCAGATGTCTGGGGATTGCAATTTTCAGAATCCTCAGCCACCACAGGAAGACTGGTCATATACTATTAATCAGATACATACTATTTTTATAAACATTAGCTTTCCCTAACCTGTCACTCTCCAGCTGAGTTGGGCAAACAACTCCTAGACTTCCAATCAACTATTGGTTTGGAATTCTGGGAGAGTCAGTCTTAACACACCTGGGGAGGTCTGCTGTATATCTTCTGGCAGTGTTTCATTCTATCTATATTGAATCTTCTACCAGGCAGGTTCATTGGAGTTCCAGTATTATATATTAATAAGAAAAGCATCCCCATTCCATTAGCCTTCTTCTACCTGACACTCTCCAGACTTAATAGTATTACGTTCCTCATCATTTCCAGTCAGCTCAGTTTGCCCTTGTTGAGTGGAAAATACAAGTTTTATTCCAACATATTTGGAAGCCTAAAATAGCATAGCCAATCTCTCTACACCAGCCTTTCTCAACCTTTTGATCCTGGAGGAAGCCTTGAAATATTTTTCAGGTCTCAGAGAACCCCTGACATTCAGGCTCAAATATGGGCCAGAAGCTACAAAATTATTATATTCGTTTCGTGTGTAGGCCTGTGTATATGCATTAACAGTGTTCTTAAAATAAAGAATGAAACTTACCTCTTCAATGTGAAGTTGCCCAGATTTGAAATAATTTTTTAAATAAATTGTGATCTCCCAGGGAACTCCCAGTGACTTCTCATGGAACCCGAGGGTCCCATGGAACCCTGGTTGAGAAACCCTGCTCTACACCATTCAAGTTATCAGTCATGGTTCTGTAGAGGTCTTGTTCCTTAAACTAAATCCCACCCACTCACCCCCGAACACAGCTTTTTTTCTAAAGAAGCAATTCCAATCCCTGGTGACTTTAGCATCCAGACCTTTCCATATTCAAAGACATGTGGATCTGCCTTGGTTCAGGAATGATATTATTCTTAGCTATACTTTAATAAGGACCATGGTTTATCTAAAGGAAAGGGAACAGAGATATTCAATACTCATTTTAAAATGCTATACAAGACTATAATGACAAAAGGTCAGATCAACTACACTTCTATTTGGAATAAGAGGAACTCTGTCTCCTTGTAACGCTGAAGTATTTTTACCTTTTTTTTAAAATATTGCCACAATAAAATATCAAATTTCTTATATTTTTGAGATAGCATGGAAAAGGTACCAGTATCAGTCCCAGGAGTTTAAAACCCAGCTAACTAGAACCTGAAGTACTGAAACACAGAATTTGCCATTTGGATTCAACATTGAGGGAGGAGACCACGTGTAAGACAAGATCAAAAAAGGGCTGAGCAACCAATTCCAAAGTTTTCAAAAAATTATTTTAGGCCCCTGTCCATCAAGCTGCCAGCTTGTGCAATAGCAGTTAATTATACATTCAATGAAAACTATGAATTAAATTTGTCTTAACCAAGGGTAGTCAGGAATAACTATTTTTTGTGTTTTATATCAGCTTTTGTCAACTTGGCGCCCTATAAATGTGTTGAGACTGCAATTCACAGAGTTTTTAGAAGCTAGGAATCCTGGGAATTGCTGTCCAGCCCACACACTGAATGCAAGATTAAGGCAGGCTGCGTTAAAGTACGAAGAACGTTAAATCACTACTGGTTTCAGATTTAAAAAATTGAGATAGTCTCAAAACAATGGGAAGATTTTAGACTTGACACTATTTTGAAAGCCAAGTATTAATTGTGAAGCCATTAGTGGACAGCTAGGACCACTGAATGGAGCAGAGCTTAACACAGCGAAAGATGCGCACAGAAAAAGAATATTATCTTAAATAGCATTAATGAGCATGTTAGAGAAATATAGGTTGTTGATCTTACAAACTTAGCCCACCCAAGCAGAAAGAATTACACTTAGACAAAGTAGGTTCAAAAGTAACTAAAAAGAAGTCTTACTGATTTATTTGGTCCAGTTATATCCATCTCAGAAGAAGAGTTGATTATTCTGATTCTTCTTTCTGTTCCCTAAACTTAATTTACCCTCAGCCCTTATTGCTGCTGAAGGCTGCGTGGAGAAAGGGGGAAACTCCTTCTCTAGGCTCACCACATGGCCCAGATGGAAGGAGCAGCAAGCATACTGCTTCTCCAATGGAGGAAGAGGAAGTGAGGAATGTGGGAGGGGGAACAAACAGCTTCCTCCAGAAGCACATGGAGAATTTGCATCCTAAAACGAACTCATCCACATGCTAATGAGGCCTGCTGATTTGCTGATACCTCCAACAAATTGGACCAAGTTGGATATATAAGGAGCAACATAGAAGTAAGTTGAATACAGTAGGAATAATTTACTTGAGAGTTGTGATAAAATAAAAAAGAGGATCAAGAATGAATGCAATGAGTTAATGTAGTATGAACACAAAACTGAGTCTGAAAGAATTAAGTTGAGGTGGTTTGGTCCTACAGAATAAGGATCAAATTGCCAAACATATGAAGAAAGAGTGAATAGGTTGAGAGAAATGGGAAACCTGAGAAAGCAGTGGTTAAATGGAATTTATGAGATCTTCAGAAGGCGGGGTGAGACGTTTAGAAAACAGAAGGCAGTTTATGAATCATTATACTGTATGGACACGGTAGAAGCAAGGGTGATTTCGTACATAGAAAGTACAAACAGTGTTGATGTAAACTAAAAATTAGATTTACTTTTCTTTTCTTGCATCTCATGCCTTTAATTTTTTGTGATCATTGCTTCTTAAACACTTTCTGCGCTTTGTATAATATTGTGCTCTCTCTCTTGATACTTACCCCAAGAGGGACTAGTATGATGGGTATGTATGTATGTATGTATGTTCGTAAATAACCCTCAGATAAAGCCTGAAAGGCTTTATTTTACTGACACAAGGCCAATTTCTACTCAGAAATGGGAATACACATTAATACTATTTATTTCACTCAGCTTTCTTGGGTAATACACCTCTTTTGGCCCCATTGCAACTTCCAAAATTCCCAGCCCACTGATGGCCATGATCTTTACCAGGTTACAGAAGGTGCTAAAAAAAGTGATGGAACAAAAACTGTACCCATTTTTTTTAGTATACATAGGACCTTAATATTCTTAATTCCTATGCTTCCTCTTTCCTTTATAAAAAGATCCTGAACCTCTATTTTAAAGAAACATACAAACATAATGGGAAAATTAATTTTTATATAAAAATGATCATTTGTGATTGGGGGTGGAAAGGAAATAATGAAAATGGATATGAAAGTGTATGTTCTTCAGAGAAAAAGGGAAAACTGGAGTAGAGCCTATTAACGTTTGTTCAGGTTTACCAGTCTTTTTTTCAAGCTTTAACCTTGAAAGAAAAAAAAGTGATTAAGGAAATGTGCATCGCATCTTGTCATCAATACATGCTCTGCCATGCACTGCCCAACAAAAGTCTGTGGGAATTGTGCACCATTTTATTTGCAGTACTTATTGCTCACTTGCAATAGCAGTGGTGCCACCAGCAAGAAGAGAGAACTGCATTTAACCAGCATCGCTAACTTCAGTATCTCTCTTTCTTAGAGTTTTGGGGAAGGAGAAATTCATGTTACAAAAAGCCGTATCTGCGTCTCTCATTGCTGAACAGTGTTAAGTCCAGAGAGTTTTTCATATATATTAAAATGATTAAATAAGCCTTATTGAAATAATTAAATAAATTATATTTGCCCAGCGTACATACATAATTATATAGAAAGGCTGATTTAAGCACCATACAACATACATCTCACTATTGGGTATCCAATTTAGTAGCATTTTCATTCATTTTGCATAGATTTCATCCGTAATTGTAACAAAATACAAGGTAATGTAGGCTCAGTCCCTGTAAGCAAGGCAGTAAGCAAAACTATAGATAAAACCTGATCAAATGTTTTACATGAGGTAAACCAGTGGTTTTGAAAGTGCAGATAGTCCTGGGGCTGGAGGTAGGAATCAAAGTATAATAAGGGACAAGAATCTTCTCTACATCAGCCAAAACTTGAGGGAGGATTGAACGCCACCCGTAAGAACACTATCTCAAAGGGTTAAACATTTCCTAGCATTTCTGGGATCTTATCCTTGCCTCCTGCTCACTGTGGCACAAAGTTAACTCACTATCCATTTTTAGAGCACATGGCCTTATAACACAGCCTTTGTCTCATCTCCAGTTCACTATGGAAGCAACCTAAATCTGTCTTTAGCTATCTCTTTTCAAGTAGTGTTTTCCATCTTCTCCCAACACAATTCTTGGCATATTAATGATCTACAAAACTTAATTCACAATCTTGGTCTTGGTATGGTCCGCAGGTGGCACCTGCCAAGCTTCTGTTGCAGCGGTTCCCAACCTTTTTGGCACCAGGGACTGGTTTCGTGGAAGACAATTTTTCCACAGACTGGGAGGGGGGATGGTTTCTGGATGATTCAAGCGCTTCCTCTTTTTCCCATTTTATTCTTTTTTCTTCACGCCATTTAGAGATAGCAGCCAATGGGGTTGCTTTCTCTGACAGGAGGGGGAGCTCAGGCAGTAATGCAAGCGATGAGGAGCAGCTGTAAGTACTCAGGCTGTCAATTTGCTCGCTCGCCCACCGCTCACCTCCTGCTGTGCAGCCCGGTTCCTAACAGGCCACGGGCTGGTACCGGTCCACGGCCCGGGTGTTGGGGACCCCTGTACTATTGGATAAGTGAGGCTGCTGCAGGCATAACCCCTCTTCTTCAGTCCCTGGGTGCTGCCCTTCATGGCCATTTTGGCTTGGACTGCGGGAGAACCTGAACATCTGGTTTACAAAGAAGCATCTGTTCTTCTAGTGCAGTGTTTCTCAACCTTGGCAACTTTAAGACATGTGGACTTGAACTCCAACAATTCCCCAGCCAGCATGCATGTTCAGATCCATGTTCAGATTATCAGTGCAGGGCATCTCTACATAAGGGACCTGTTACTCTGACAACTTGAAAGGTGGCTCAAGCCTCTGTCCCAGGCAGCCACCTATGCTCACCCCAAATGCCGTGCCACACTTTAAAAGAACAGAGTGCAATTTCTCTTGCTGACTGGTGATAGGGGTGTAAAGGGAAACCAGTGGAATTTACCAATTGCTGCCCTAAAATTGTGCCACAGTAAAACTGTAGATTGCTTGCAAGCCTTGTCACTGAAAGAAATTTGAGCTTGATTGCCAGGCAGGACAAATTATGCTGGCGTAGTTTTCTGCTGACTCAAGGACTGGAGGAATGCACATTAACACGGCCATGAGAAAGAGCCCTGGATCTAGTTATTCTGCACTACCATTTCATTCTAACCTGTTCTAGGAAGGGTTGCTGCTTTGTCTGAATGTTTCCCTGCACATGGCTTTAAAAGATCAGAGCAATCCTATTTTTCCTTCTTTTCTTCCTTCTTCTAGTTCTGGATTAGCATTCAAGCTGCACAATCTATGCTGGTTAAAGGGAGAACACAGGAAGTAAATGGGAGGAGGTGCCAAACTTAAGAATTGGGAACCACTGATTTAAACAAACATAAATGAGCTCATTCTCGCTAATCTTTTATTACTGAATGTTGTACAGGCAGTCCTCATTTAGCCACCACAATTGGGATGGACAGCTCAGCCGCTAAGTGAAGCAGCCGCTAAGTGAAACCGCGACTGGGCTTATGATCTTACTTCAGCTTTCCTTTGCTTTACAGACCTGTGAAGGTCATAAATGCAAGCTTTGGTCATAAAATTACTTTTTCATTACCATTGTAACTAACAGTCACTAAATGAGGCAGTCACTAAACAAGGACTGCCTGTAATGTCTGTTCCAAGGATCTTAAACAGAGACAATTGCTCAGTGCTCAGCTAGGGAATGCCTTATTTCAGTTGCAGATGTAGAAATGTAACTGCATTTTGCCTAGACCAGAGAGTCTCTTACAGGAATGTGTCTGACAAGCAAAAAGGCTCCATCCAGCAATTCCTTACTTTAAAAATACCACATGATCCACTCATAACTATTCTATACTGTTGAGAAGACATCTGTAAATATTCTGGGTATAAAAGATTTTTCAGAAGAGAAGCCAACCCATTCCTTTTGCTTTTCTGCAATCTTTTCTGCCAAACATTTTATTAAAATAGGATCCACTTTTGAGTCAAATTTGTTGGCAAACCAGTGCCCGTAGTTGAGGAGCCATCTTAGTTCTGCAGCTCCATAGATGCACACACTGCGAAGATGGATACCCGTACAGGGAGGATAGAGGTAGTTCTCAAGGTAGTTCCATTTTACTAAACGAGTTTTGCTCTGGAGATCTGTGATATCATGAGCTTCTCTTGAAATCTGTCCAGGTACCCCAGGTGCACGAACAAGAGTTGCCCAGAAATGTTCATCAGGTGAATAAGTATCCTTTGACCATTCCAAAAAATCTTGAACATAGGAATTGCCAAGAATATGCTGTACAAAAGCTCGACATAAAACAAAATAGGCACTGCCTACAAAAACTTCAATATTGTGTGGAGGTGGATCCTTTGAAATACTAGTTTTCACAGGCATCTTCATATATTCATAAGGCATTTTCTGAAGTTCATGGTGATAGGTAAATCTTTCCCTTTTACTATTGCTTGGTCTGATGGTCTCCAACATATTACCTCCATTTAGTCTCTTAAGTTCATATACCAACTCAAAGTTTGACCTCAGGGGAAAGTCTTGGCCACACAAATTAATTACATACTTCCATGGAACTGGAGATTTCAGTAAATCAGATAAGCAATTCAAGTCTGCCTGCAGCCTTGAAATATAGGCATACTGTACCACTTCCAATTTGGACGCAATGAAAATATTAGAGAAACATTTGGCCAGATTCTCCAAAGCGTGTTTGAAAGTGTTAGAAGACTTTTGATCATAATGAATACAGTAGACATTCTGACTGCTATATATTGTATGGATGAGCCGCTCAACCATTATGGCATCTTTGTGAACAACCAGAGAGTAGGCTAAGGGGAATTCTTCCTCTTTTGGAGAAACGGCCTTTAGGTGATATTCTCTAATTGTTCGGTATACCTGACAGTTACTGGTCATTGCTACAACATCTTCATCTTCTAAATCAATAATCTTTTTTCTCCTGATCTCTAAAGTCTTCCCAATCTCCATGGGATCTTGATCATAGATGGAGGAACAATTAATTTCATACTGGGCGTATTTTTTTAAGTGGCTGTACTTGTTTTTCACAAACGGTGATGTACTTAAAAATGGTTCTGCAAAGTAAATATCTCTGTGAAAAAATAAAATCCAATCAACTTCGAGAAGTTTAAGCAGCAAGAGCAGCACAACTGTTAAAAACAGTATCAAGACATGCCATCGTGTTGAATATTTATAGGAGCACTTAGGTTTCTTCATTCTGTGAAAAGAGTTAAAAGCAAATTAAAGACCATTCTATATGTTTACAAATGATACAAAAGCTGGCAAGATAGCTGTTCACTGATAACAAAAATGATGTGTTTCTACGTCTCCTTGTATCTCTTTCATATGGTTGCCAGCAAGATACTGTAAGATGCATTAACACTGTGTAAAGGTTTGTTTTCTTGATTCAAAATCTTCTGCAGCCTTAACTCAGGAGTGGGTCATTGATGGCCTCCTTGGCCAACTCCTTTCACTTGCTTTCTTGCCATACTTTCTAGCTATTGGTCATAACTGCCCCTTCTCCATCCCATTAAGCAGAACGAGAAGGGACCTCTCTTATTCCCTACAAAAGTGAAACACATTGCAGCATGCCTGCACCACAGGATACAAAGTATCATAAAATCAATTTTGGAGGTAACCCCCTCCCCAAATTTTAGAGGAAATAATGTCAGGTGGACAAGCAAGGACTATGCTATTCATCTTGTGATGAATAGTAGGATCTTGTTGATTGGCTCTAGGATGTCTTAAGTGTTAAAAATAACATCCCCAGCTTTTCATTCTGTCCTGTCCAGCAACGGTGATGGAAGCTCCTGAAACAGATCAACAACCCTGATGTTATTGTGAGACAAGGAAGCAAGAAAATAACATAGTGTGAGTTGCACTTTGTAATGAACTACAATTTCCATTACTCCCAGCTACTGGCCATGATACTAGAGATAGTAGGTTGTAGTCTAAAATGTCTGAAAGGCATTAGGTTGGGCAAGGGTGATTAAATTACCTTCCCCGTTATCTCTGATCCGCCAGTGACAATAAACATTTCTTTTTGTCTATTGTTTTTAAAAAAACACAAAACATAGTATGAAATACATACAGTGATTGAATGTCAGTTAAATGTATCACTTTGGGATACATTTAGGTAGTAATGTAAAGGATTTTGAAAATGCATTGGAAACTATGAATGAAATTTTGATAAAAATGGCCCTTTCCTGACAAAGAAGAAATATACACGGTAGTGTTAATTCTTATTGTAGCCACTCAACACAAAAGAAGACTGCAACTGCTATTTGTTGGAAGTTTTTCTTAATTCTATGACTTTACATAAGCTGTACCAGGTCAGGTAACAGCATCTAGCTGATGCTGGCTGATCTCAAACCCCCAAAGGACACTCAGACCTGGTTAGTTCTGCAGTGGGACACTATCAGGTGATACCAGGGCTGTGGGCTAGCTTGTTAAGTTGGAAAAAAAGTGTGGGATAAGGCAATCACAACTTGAGGAAGTTATTACCTTTATATCAGTTGTAGTTTTGAATGATTTCAATATTATACTTTATCTAGTGTTACCTAGTATCTTATTTTATTTTAATGAGATGTATTGTTTCTTTGTGCTAACAGACATTTTATGAAAAAGACTTTGGAAGAATAAAATGGCCTAACACATAGATGCTTGTAGGAACAGGAAGCTGAATAATGGCTGAGTATTAATTAATCTAAAATTGTGCTAATGCATTCCCTTCATTTTCTGAAGACCCACTGCTATATATATGGGCTATTACATTTGTATGAAAGAATATTATTCACTTGTAGCTCCAAAAAAGCTTTATATATAGCCACAGAGCCCCTTCAACAATTGTAATTTTTAGATTTCAGAAAAGGAAACTTCTTAAAGGCATGAGAAATAACAATATTAAATACGGTTAACATAATTTTCCCAAGTTTCTCATATCTGGCATATCACTTAACAGACAAGTATAGATTTCAACCTGAAAAATGTTATATACCGCTATTGAAAAGATAGATTTGTGACAACCTTGTCCCAATTATTTATTTATCTATCTATCTATCTAATTTGTCCCCACCCATCTCCTCCCATCAGAGGAGCATTTAAAGTTGCATTTAGAAGCAACTTTATAAGAAAAAAATACCACGTGCACATAGCCAGAAGTCTCCAATGTTCCACCTCTAATCTATCAAGTGCCTGGGCAAAAGTCAGCAGTAAGGAAACACCAAAAAATTAATCAGTTCCTCTCTAATTTGTTGAAACAGACAGTTGTAAAACATTGTCAGCAGAAGATACACATACAGTATATGGAAACTAGCAGTATAATGGCTTGTTCAGCAATGTTCAGAAAGTATTGTGCAGTCTTTCTTCACAATCTGTAACAAGCTGAGCACTTTGACCTCAGATATACTGATGGGTGAATAAAGAGTAAACCAAGTTAATTTCTGCCTGGCTCTGGAATAAATGTTGAATACAGTCATATGTCTGCAGCAAAAACAATGCAAAATGGGGCCACCTCCTTCTTTAAAGCACAAAAAGTCTGGATTTAACTGTGAGACATGATATTTTAACCCTGGAAGTACTGTATGTAGAGACATCAGGACAGAATTCAAGGACAATGTGACATACAGTAGCTGGACAGGAAACCTGTGGCCCTCCAGATGTTGCTGAATTACACTTCCCCTCATGCCTTGCCACTGGGCATGCTAGCTAGATCTGCTCTACTCTCATTTTGATGCTGTTAAACATATGGACAATGAGGCAAATTTTCTCTTACACATATTCATTTGATTTTCAGGGAAGATACTATCATTTAGAAAATTAGCTTTACTTACAGTAGAAACAACGATTTGCTATTTACATTTTACCAAAATATATTGTAAAACAGAGAGCAATTAAGTGTAGAGATTATGCATTACAGTGGTGAGGGATTACCAGTTTTACTGGCCTCCCTCATTGCCTATTGTTGCATTCTGCATGCTACATACAAAATTTAGCTGCATTACAGGGAATAAGATATATACCTGATAGTAAAAAAAGTGACAAAGAATATATCTGGGTGGCCTGGAAAATTTACTAAAAAGGGAGTAATGTATTACATATATCTGTATGACATTTGTAGTATAGCAAGACATGCCCAAATGTTTTACCAACCCGATCCACAAGGACAGATCTGTTCCTCATATGGGGTCCTAATACATCTGCCTTCCAACATAGCAGATGTTAATTGAGCCATTTTTTTTAAAATAGCCAGTTTTCTTAGATGCCTGCAACATACTATCATGGTAAATATGTTCATGGACCCTCAAAAGATTAGGATCCCTGCAATAGTTCAATTCTGTCAACTTATTTAAAAACAAGACACCAGAGAGTATTTCTTTGGTAAATGTCTGTATTTAATGGGTATTAAATGAAACTCTTCCCTTTTCTGCCACACTTTTCCTTCAAGAATAATTTCTTCATTCTTACGGGCTTATCAGTAAGGAAGTACGAAGGCTTTTTCCTTTTCCCCTTTCCTCTGTCTTTTAGAAAGCTTTCTCAAATGGCAGAATGAGGATCATTATAGCAACCAGTGAGTCATGCTACCAACTGCTATCGTGATCACTCACATTACATAAATGCAAATGCCTCTGGTAAATTTTGCCTTGTTTTGTCACAGTTCTAATTCTGCTATCAACAATGACCTCAACCTTCACACAGTGTAAGAAAGCTTAAAATAATACAGGTTTTTCTTCATAGAAGTAACTTCTAGAAATGAAAAACAACCCATGTGATATTTGTCTATGATGCATACACTATTGTCATATGTGATCAATCACATATCAGTTCTTTGCAATTTCATACACCGAAGTAATTATTTGAAAGAGGGAAATGCAAATATAAGATGGGTATTGCTTCAAGTTCCCTTAGAAGTAGTTTTAATGGAAGATGTTTTATCAGTATCAGATTTTACATTAATAAGCTAATAATTTTTTTGCTGTATGAACTGAAATTTGGAACTATTAATCCTTGCCCTGCCCCATAACTTCCTATTTAATGTACTGATTAAACTTTCAACTGCAGATCCATCAGACTAGAGGTATAATGTAATGAATGATGTGAACCATTTTCTTGGGTTGTGGCATCCCGTATGTGAAATACCTTCCCCCTCCCCCTCCCCCCAACACTCACCAAATGTTAAGTTTGATAGTGTCTGGCCCATGCACAGAGGCTTTTCAGTGGTTGCCCCACTCTACTTTCTATCACTTCTTGTAGCATTTAAGCAGACTGTAAAGATTCTTTTACTTAATTCAAGTGGCTCCTACTTGGTATGTTTTACATATTACTATCATACAATCCTATACATGTCTATTCAAAAGTAAATCCCAATTCTGTACTTATTACTCCATTAAAGATAGCCCTTGTTCTTAGGAAACATGCATAGTTTTAAGCTGTAAACTTGCTTTAAAAAAAAATCCATCTGTTCTTTTATATTCTCATATAAGTATGAAATGTGCTGCATGATGTAAGGTGTAAATGCATCTTTACATTATTTTTTTCTGGACAAGAGGTGCTAAATAACATTAAAGTATTTTAATCACAGTATCACTTCAGCTGAATCATAAGCAAGTTTAATATCTGATTCGGTACTAGGAATATTTTTTTTAAAAAATTCTAAACTTTGAAAACACTGATCAAAATAAAGGAACTACAGTGTTGATGTATTCCACATCTTCTACATGCTGGTAATTCTCTCATGGCCACATTTTATTGCCTATGAATCGCTTACTTTTTAGGATCTAAACCAAGTTTCTTTCAACCTGAAACCCTCCACATGTCTAACGGACCACAACTCTGCAAATAACCATCCTAGACAGACATCATGAGAATTGCAATCCAACATATATGAAGGGCAAGCTAGTAAATGCTAGACCAAATACTAACACTTAGAGCTGACTACATTAGCAAGAACATGCCGATTTTATTGAAGTTATTATATTTTTATTGTCTTCTTTTTATCTATTCTAGATTCATCTGTGCTTGTTAAATCATGCTATTTATTGACAACATCGGTCGGTCACGTTATTATGCTATGGTATGCATAAATCCAGAGATCTGATTCATAAAGTTTATATTCCATGCTTCCATGGAAGACTTCTACGATGTTAAAGACACTTTATGATGTTAAAGGCAGTTCACTACTGTCTAGAAATGCAACATTACTGTCATGAGTAATGATGGCGAGCAGGAGGGGGCTCCCATCCAGGGTGGAAAACGCATGCGTAGTACTGAGGAATTAAGCAGCCATTCAAAGAGACACAGATCAGGCCCGCCTTAGGCTTTGGGGTTTATATGTCTGGGTTTTTCCCACGCTTATTCAGTTTGTTAGGATTCTGTTTATGTAGCAGTAATAAACACTAGAGAACTACTCCTCGTCTCAGTGTGATACTCACTGTTAGGACAATTACTGGGACCTGGGAGGTAACAGCTAAGTTCTACTTTTGAGGGACATTATCTATTTCTAAAGTAACTATAATTATTAAGATATATTTTTGGTTTATTAAGCTATGAGTGCGTCAATGCTCTGTGAGCTGTAGCTCATGAAAACTTATCACTTTTAATCAAATGTGTTAGTTTGAAAAGATGCTGCCAGACTCTGGATTTTTGGCTACCATGGACCAACACAGTTCTCCACCTACAACTGCTAAAACTATGATTATGTTTCATATTTTTAACAGACTACTCCAATTCTGCTGCAACTACTCCTGGTTTCTTTTCTGACATGTACAAAACTTTGTGCATGTATTGTACTTGATTACCTAGTTTCACAACTGATAAGAATGTTCTGTAAATTTTGTGTTGGCCCAGTCCATCTGTGTAATGGTATGCAGGAATGACCTTGGGAAACAGGGAGAAGAGATGCAGCCAAGTAAATGGTCAGATAAAAGGCAATTTACCCCGCAGCAGGATGTGGGTGGGGCAAGCAGCTCAGAAGGGACCTTCCCTAGTTTCTTGAGCTGTAAAGGGGACAGGGGGAGAAATGTACTTTCAGACTTGCAAGATTCTGTTAATGTAACCTTACAATAAAGTAGAATTATCTCATCTGGCCATGCTTCCTACCTGGTCTACCTCCCAAGGCTGACAATCTGTGATATAGGATAAGCAGTATAAAATTACGAACTTCAGCTTTTTAATTGAAGGAAATTACTCTCTCTACATCAAGCTGTGTTAATTCGGGGAAAAAATGTCCAAAAGTTCTACCCCAAAGACAAAAATAGTGTGTTTTACTTCTTTATTAGGCAGTTGAGTATCCAAGCTATGAAGTGTAAATTTTTTAAATTATTTAATCTTATTTAAAAATTACAAAAAAAAATTGACAAAACACCTAAATACACTAAAATAACCCACAAAATTAATAAAACAATCTTTAAACTTAAAAAAAAAATAATAGAACCCCCCAAAAAAGGATAAGGATTTTTTTTTTAAATCCCGAACTAAGAAAGAAAGAAAAAGAAAAAAAAATCTACCTTATATAATACACTTCTCAGTAGTCACTGGTTTACTAATAAGTGCCATACACTACTATAACATGATTAATATAAAATATTACTATAAAATATTACAAGATCTCTGCCATAGTAGTACATTAACACACTAAAAAAAAGTAAAATTTGAAATGCAAAGTATGGTTCAGCAAGCTTCAGATTCAGTACACATTTTTAGACTTTCTTTTGGAGTTTATTTACCTTTTCTTTCCCCTTGTTTAATGTATTGTAGAAACTGTGCAGTCACCATCTGACCTAGTTGATCACATCAACATAGTTTTTTTTTTACATCTTTCTGTTACTTGTGCCAATATTATACTATTGTCAGGTATCTCTGATTAACAATGTTCTATCAAATATGCAGCCATATTTATATGAAGAAGGAGCAGCATTTCTCTCTGTGAAGGAAAAAGGAAAAAGAGGTTAAGATATTTGAAAACATTTATTCTTATAAACAATTCTATTCTTCTTTCCTCTCTAAACTCTTCTGTAGTAAGCAAGAAGCATTTTAAGTCTATCTCTGTCTGTCTGTCTGTCTGTCTATCTATTATCTATCTGTGTGTTTCTGTATGTATGTGATGTGAGAGGTAGCATAAACTTAAATTTGTTAATTTATATAGTATAACATAATACTTCATAGTCTTATATTAAGTAGCACATTGTAACATAAACCCCAGAATTAAAAAACAGGCATTTTAAGACAACTGTTTGAATAATTGGGATTTATTTAGAAAGCTACTGAGCATAATTCATTTCAACTTCCTTGTATTTATTGGATTTTATATTTTATATTTTTATATTTATGTATTTTACATTGTATAATGAACCTTTTATTCTTTAATCCACTTGTAAACTGCCCAGAGTTGTCATGATGCAAGATGGGTGGTGGAGAAATATGATAAATAAATAAATAAATTTATTTTTTATTTCACTCTTTATTGCATATACCCTATGGCCAGCAAATAAATCTTGTTTCAGTTAATGGAGAAAACATGCTTGGAGATAAAAATTATGACTATCAGAAAAAGTAATTAGTAATAAGTGGATGGTTCCTTGTTTCTGTCATGCTTCTGATATACACATGCATACATGCCAAGTATTTTCTACACTGTACTGCTACCATGACAATGGAGACCTATCTCTATGTATCCCTTTGCATATACTAAGTGTCCACCCATTAAAATGATCAGGAATACTATTTGTGCCTGCTCAGTCGCTAAAGATATAGTTGAATATTACAGCAAACTCTATGAGAAAAATATTTTTCTGTGGTATCTCTATACTGATTCATGTTATTCTGTGAATTCATATTTTAAACCAAAACATTTATCTCATCCTCAAACAATAACAAATTAACCTCAATAAATAATCTTGTTGTTAAATCATCACCATTGAGGGTACTTCCATAATAGTCTCTTCTATCCAATTAGTGAATTTGCACTGTTAGTCATAAGCAGAATTACAACTGACTTTCCACATTTGGGACAGCATAGCACATCAACCAATTCCTTTAATCAATTTTTAAATTTGGATAAACGTGTTTCAGCATATTTTTAAGTACAGCTGAATAATTACTTAATATTTTTAACACTGAAAAAACTTAATGCAATGTTAAAATGATGCTGACCAAAAAGAAAACCTATTTTCTTTCTGACTGCATTTAGAAGACACAATAGGCTCCACATACTGTACATACACACCCCTCAACAACAGGGCTAGAAAACAAGCCATGGGGATGTTCTTGCTTAGTAGTGCTCAGCAGTACCTTGAAGACCACACTTGAGAGAGAAGCAAGCCAGCACAAGTGGATGCTCTCATGGATAAGGCTTACCTATGACTTCACATGTCATCCAAACATATCCTATAAATGTGTATGTACACTACCTCCCATGCAGTTTTAAAATTTACATTATAATATTACTTTGTTTAAACCTGTGT
Source organism: Candoia aspera (assembly GCF_035149785.1). Lineage (NCBI taxonomy): Eukaryota > Metazoa > Chordata > Lepidosauria > Squamata > Candoiidae > Candoia > Candoia aspera. The sequence continues at coordinate 233,347,655 of NC_086154.1, forward strand.
TTCTCAGCCTTGGCAGCTAGAAGATGTGTGGATTTCAACTCCCAGAATTCCCCAGCCACCCCAAGCTTCCAAGGTTGAAAAACACTGGTTTAAACAATGTATGTCCACACTTTAATTAAAATACAGGCAGTAATGTTGTTTATGCAACTTAAAAGACTGATTACAAATATACACGCAATATCTGTAACAGCAGTTTAAAATAGCAGCTGTGATAGTGCAGTTGAAGCTCCACCTGTATTTCATGTACACTGTGATGCACATAAAAATAGGAAAAACTTTGGTTGCACTATTGTGGCCTCCATCTTGACTTTTTCTTTTTACCCTACCCTGAGGAAACCCCTGACCATTTGAAAAGCAAAGAACAACAGTTTGAATAAAACATCATATAGAAAACTCAGAAAAAGTGAGTAAACAAACTATGGTAGTTCTGGGGTGAATTTGTAGCATGGGAAGACAAGTTTACTTGCAGTTATGAAGTATTTACATTTCAAAATTGAGGCTGTTACAGCAGGAACTAACATTTTCCTATAGTTGTTCTAGAAGTTGAATGTTGCTGTTCAGAACTTAACGCAGTTGCTATAATGCTAAACCCTTTGCAGCATTTGCCAGTCATTTCATTCAAGGGATGCTCCCACAATTCTTGTCACACAGAACTGATCATTTACAACTTTATCTGGTCTTTGTAATATAAGTGTCCTCTGAATTGAACAATGCAAGCAAGCCTTAAGTCATCAAAGTTTAATCTATTAACACTAAGAATACACAATTACATAGACAATAGATTTCAAGACTCAATCTTTTAATTTTTCTTCAGGAGAAACTTGCTGACAATACATAGATAAGAACAATAACTAAGACAAAGACTTACTGACAATAATAGTCAACAAGAGTAACTCCCTCTTTCAATTTTCATTACCTTTGTCATTATCAAAGATTCGGCACAAAATTCTTTGTTGCTGTCTTTTTTCTGGTTTATATTTATGGATTTATGTTAAACACTTGAATTCTAACATAAGCCACCCAAATTATTTGATTTCTGATAACTGCTATTATTACATTTTTTCCTATTATTTTTGTAAGTATTTTATTTTCTTAAATCCCCTCCATGGTATAAATGTCACTTCTTTTTGTTTTGTCTGGTCCACATTTCTGCAACCAAATGAAATATTAATGCAACAATATTTAAGTATAGTACATGCTTTCTGCTGACTTCCTTAATCTTTCTTAAGAGGAAGACCCAGAGCTGCCCCACATCGTATTCACCCTATGTTAAATCTGTTCCCTGTGTACGTGAAGAACAATTCTACAGTTAAGCAAGTCTATTATACAGCTTACGGACATTTATGCATGTAAAAATATAATCTGTTATTGAACAAACAGTAATTCTGACTAATTCATATAAATAGAAGGATTATGAAGTTTAGAACTATACCAAAGAAGCCACAACCCAAATCACATTTACTAGGCAATATGTCCTAGTAAATTTAATAAAACATGAATGAACATGTTTAAAGTGCAGATGCAAATAAACAGATTTGTAATGTCTTAATGTTCCAAGTGTTTATTAATTTTGACTAGAAGAGCACACCACTGAGGTTTCTGTCAATTATAACTTCTATTTTCTCTGAACTAAGTTATAAAAATGCTACTTATTTAAAATTTGGCATATATTATGTACACTTTGTGCCTTTTAAAAACCAAATATCTAGACCAGTATTTCTCAACCTTAGCAACTTTAAGATGTGTGGACATCTTAAATTCTAGGAATTCTGGGAGTTGACGTCCAAACATCTTAAAGTTGCCAAGTTGAAAAACACTGATCTAGACTCTGGGCGTCAGCTCAAATGTATATTTACTTTGAATCTCAGCTTGTCATTAGATTAGGTTGTTGGGATTAATGGAAATTATAGTCCACAACCACTGGTAGGCATAAAGTTCGGAAAGGCTGGATTGCTCTATTTAAGAGGGCTATGCAGTGATCTGGATATGAAAAGATGATTCAGGGTGGATGTGGGGACACACATCACACCTGTTGGCAATCCCTTAAAAACTGGGCTTTTTCTCAGAATCATACAGTCGCAGCATAATCCTGAGAAAATACATGTTTGGTTTAAGGAGGTACCAACAGGTACGAAGTGTGCACCCACACGTGCTCTGAATCACGTTTTTCTTTTTGAATCCAGATTACTGCATAGTCTTGCTGCTTAAGATAGTGTCGCCCTTTTCTGAGCATAGTTGTATCTGACTCATTTTAGAGCAGAATTTCCTTCATCATCACCATTTTCACTCACTGCTATGCTATTATTTGAAAAATGATATTTCAAATGTAGCATTGCATTATTTAAAATAGAGAGCGAGGCCTTTACTGGCTTTCAAAAGGCCAGCAAGATCGGGCCAGTTGTACATTGGGGTTAGGCGGAGGAATCAGATAATTCCAAAAAGCAGGGGCTGCCACCAAGAAGGCACACCTCCTGAGTCCCACCAGGTGACATTGTTTCAGAGATGGGACCTTAAGTGTGTCCTCCCTCTGGAGCATGTAGCATGGGCAGATCTCCTTGGGAATGAAGCCATTAGTGGCCTGCTAGAACCACCTAATGGAGCAGAGCTTAACATAGCTGAGAAGCTGCATATAGAAAAAGAATATTATCTTAAATAGCTTGAATGAGCATGTCAGAGAAATACAGGTTATTGATCTTACACACTTAGCCCTCCCAAGCATAAAGAATCACACACTTAGAGTAGGTTTTAAAAGTAAAATAAAAAGAGACTTACTGACTTTTATTCTTGGTTCTGTTACATCCATCTCTGGTGGAAAAATGATGTTCCTTGTTCGGTTTTTTACCTATACTTAGTGATCTCTTAGCCCTATAGCTGCCAAGAGATGCATGGAAGAAAGGGCTAGGCACATGACTTTAGGCCCAAGATGGAGACAGGTGGAAGAAGGAGGAAGAGAGAGAGGGGAAGTGGGAGTGGCAACGAACAGCTTCCTCAATAGCACAGAGAGTTTGCATCCTAGAGCAACCATCCATATACTAATGAGGCATGCTGGATTTGCCAGGACATCCAACAGGGAGAAGGTGGTCCTTCAAATATCCCACAAATAACTATGCCAGGTTAGCTATAGAAGGAAGAGCAGATAAATCTGCCTGAAGAAGCCAGATAGATTCCCTAAGTTGGACCTACACCATAATGCTGCATTCCTCATTGGTGGATACTTTTCCTGTTGGCTGGAGATCTGTTGACAGGGACAGCAAAGCCAACAGAGAAAACCAAACACACTGAATATAATTAGTGACCTATTCACAGATCAGGGCAATGCCATTCAGCAGTGACTTGGAACAGATGCAAAAAATGCAGAATTGGGACTGACAATGGAGACAGCAAATTTTATGCTGGCACTGTTTTGTGCCAGCTCAGAGATAGATGAATAGCACTTTAACTCAATAGATGCAAATGGACCTGAATGGGTCAATACTTTGGCTAGGTTTGAACAACACATCAAGCTACAAACTAGCTAAGTACACTGTAGCCTGGCATGTTGTGAATTTTATTATTTTATTAATTTATTTATGTGTGAGAAAGGCTGCTATGGCTTGCTCAACTAACTCTAATTAAGACAAACCATGTTTTAGCATGATGTGTAGGGTTAGCTGACTAGAAAGTCTTGAACTAGACGAGCCAGTAAAAGAGTTCTGTGTGCTCCTACAGGCATTTGAAAAGAAAAAAGGGGAAGTGGGAGAGAATCAAATATCTTTTTAATTAAGTTGAGTGGCAGTTAATAAAATAATTAATACTGCAAGTATTTGGTCAGTATCTAGCTAATACTCCATCTTGATTTCAAGTCCATCATCAGAAAGGTCTTCTTAGAATGACGCTATAATTTGCAATTTCATGCGCACCAAGAACAGTAAGAAAAGTGTTCTAACAAATATCTGTGCATCTTTTTAAAGTGATCAGTTACAATTAAGTGTTGCAGCTTTATAAGCCAAGGAATAATTAATGGATTAATAATGTTTATTATTATTAATCAGTCTTAAATCCTTAAATACCATATTATACTTAAAAGAAACTTTTGTCCTTTTCTTATAGGCCCAATTTATTAGGAAATTTGAATATGAAAATCCATGTTGGAAAAATAATTAAATGTAAAATTATGTATATAGTATACCATTTGTGATTGACAATTTTATTGTAAAAGGAGGTGGTAGAGCTCAATTATAGCATCAAAGACATGGCCAGGTGCTGACTGTGGAACAGATCATGAACTGCTCATGTGCAAGTTCCAAGTTAAGCCAAAGAAGAAGAAAGCCAACCAGTTTCCATGATATGATCTTGAGCATATACCCAACTTTTTCAGGGAGAACATCAGGAATCGCTTTGAAATCCTGAACCTCATTGATAGAGAATCAAAGGAACTGCAGAATGAATTTAAAGAAACTGTTAAGGATGAATGTGAAAAGACCCTGCCAAAAAAACAGAAGAAAGCAAATTAGATGTCAGAACAAACCATGGAAATTGCAAAGAAGAGAAGAGAAGCCAAAGCCAAGACAGACAAAAATCTCAGGAAGGAATTTAACAAAGAGTTTCGGAGAGCTGTTAGAAGAGACAAGAAGAAGTACTACAACATCTGTAAAGACACTGAAGATGGAAACAGACATGAAAAAACAAAGAAAGCCTTTCAAATGATCTCTGAACCCAAAAGGAGGGTCTAACCTTAAATTGGTATGCTAAGGATGCCAATGGACAGACAGTAACTGATTCAAAGGAGATCAAACAAAGATGGAAGGACTATACTGAAATACTGTACAGTAGAGGTGTCAACATCCAAGATACAGAAGATATTCCCTACTAAGAAGAACCTCGAGTACTTGGAGATGAAGTTAGATCAGCATTCAAGCCATTACCAAGGCAGAAGGTACAGGAACTGATGGAATACTCACAGAAATATGGCAAGCAACAGAAGATTCAGTAAAGGTTCTAACCAAGCTATGCCAGCAAATTTGGAGAATAAATCAGTGCCCAAAACATTGGAAGAGGTCAATCTACATTTCAATACAAAAAAAAAGGAAACTGTGCAAACTGTTGTACAATATCCTTAGTTTCATACGCTAGAAAAATAATGCTTAGGATCATCCAGTGCAAACTAGAGCCCTACATGAAAAAAGAGATTCTGTATACTCTTCCCTTATTTATTCAACCATTATGCTGAATATATATTAAGAGAAGCTGGATTGAAAGTAGATGAGCATAGTTTTAAAATTAGAGAAAGAAACATCAATAACCTGTGCTATGCTGATGACACTACCCTGATAGTTCACACAAGAATCATGGTTTGCTTAATCTTTGTTCACTGAGTAAGTCACAATTGGCCTGTTTCACATCGTACCAAGCCATAACTACAGTCTGCAAATACAAATGAAAGGGTTCACACATCACACTAAGCCAAAATCAAACAAACCACATTATGGCTTATCACAATATATATATATATATATTCAGGCAGTGGTTAAATAATAACATTAAACCAGAATTGTCCTGTCTTATCCAGCTCAATGAATGATCAGCATGCTGGGGCAGACAGCCATCTGCTCCCCCTTCTTTTTTGTGAAATGTATTACATCTGATCCTTGACTCCCCTATATTACTCCTAAACAAATCAATCACATAAGACAGAAACAGGCATAAATTCTCACTTTTTATAGCTATAAACCAGGAACCTGGATTTGGCCATCATGCAAATACTTACCATTCTGCCTTGAAGTTTGCATGAAGGGATTATGAAACATGCTGTGTTTGTTCATCCTCTAGGCTATGGCATCAGCTCCCAAATACTTTTCTGACAACAATTTATTTCAACATATTTAAGAACATATTTATTTCAGCCAAAGAAGCTCACCATGGCCAGGGTGATTCTGTAAAGTCTTATCTTTAACTAAGCAGGTAAGAAACTGATATTTTATTGTTTATGGATACTTTATATCATTGCATTGTTTTCTTAGTAATTTTAGTGAAACATGGATTTCTTGTTTAATTGGGTTTGGTGACTAATTTGGTTGTACTTTATTAGGTTGTAATGTTTTTTATAATTTTATTGTGTAAAGATTCGTATTATCTAGTTGCTTTGGTTATTTTGAACTGATTGCTTCTTATAGATTTTATTGAAAGCTATGCTAGTAATAATATTCTTATTATAAACCAGGCCAAGCCAGCAATTTAGATTTACAGCTCTAAATGAACTTTGATCTAATGTCAGATAGGATCATGCTGTGGTTTCCCTTTTAATACATCCCAGGCCACACATTTATATGGAGGTTCCCATTTTTCAGAATTAGACAGTCTCAAAGTGAAAGCAGTTTATTCATGTACCATTCTGCACTAATGCGTAATTTTAGTTGCTTGATCTCATCTTCCAAATATTTGTCTTCCTAGTATCTCCTTTGAAAATCTAAAAATTATGTAGGTTATCTATTGACTATTTTGGAAAAATGGGGTTTTAAGTTGAGTAAGAAATTGTTGACCTCATATACATCAAAAGTTTCAGCCAATCTTAGAAAGTCTCAGCAAACACAATGTTAATTGATAAGATACTTGTAATCTGTCTCACATGTAACCTGCATAACCAACCTGTCTTCCTACCTTTGCCCTCCCCAACTCATCCCAATTTAAATCCCACATCAGTCAAGTCACAGTACATATCTGATGAAGTGAGCTACAGCTCACAAAAGCTTATGCCTTTTAATAAAATGTGTTCATCAGAAAAGGCACTATCAGACTCCTTCCAATTTTTGCAACAGAAGACTACAGCTCTCCTCCTACAATGTCTAGCTAATTTTTAGCTTTATCTAACTGTTCTCAAAATCAAATTTATATTCATAATACAGGTAGTCCTTGTTTAGCGACTGCCTTGTTTAGTAACCATTTGCAGTTATGTCAGTGAGAAAAAAGAAAAAAGTAACTTTATGACCAATCCTTGCATTTATAATGTTGGGGGATATGGGCGGTGATATAAATTTAAATAATCAATCAATCAATCAATCAATCAACCAACCAACCAACCAACCAACCTTCATACGTCTGTAAAGCAAAATAAAGGTGAAGTAAGATCATAAGCATAGTTGCGGTTTCACTTAGCGACAACTTTGCTTAACAACCAAGTTGCCGGTCCCAATTTTTGTCACTAAACAAGGACTACCTGCAAACAAGCCCAATGTGTCACATTTCCTCTCTGAGAAATCCCCTGGAGCACAAGAGCACAGAATCCCATAGCAGGTGCAAAGGGCAGCCAAGCAATTCTAGGAAAAATTGCACTGGTCTTCAAAAGTTTCAGGAAGATCCTACGCTCATCCTCACACAAGTTTCCAAGTATCTTTTCCAAATTATTTCTGAAACACTGTACGGCTGTAGCGTGCATATCATTACAGCAGCCTTTCTAAATTTGATATCATCCAGATATATTGGACCTTAATTCTAAGGCTGCCCAGATATATTCAAGACATCTGAAGAGCCCCTGACTGGGTTCTCAGCATATGTGGCTCTAGCACTGAAATTCTATTAGTTAATTCTATCCTTTTACTTTTTTTCACAAAGCACCCAATTTTCTCTAAATTGGGTAGTTCATTTCTCCATCCAGAAAAAAGCTCAGCTTCCAAAGACAAACTTAGTAATGTTTAATAGCAGCTAGGATACCTGAAATAAAATATTGCATAGATTTCTTAATATCATTGTTCAGATCATATACTGTATACCTCAAGACCCACCCTTTTATACTCTACAAAGTATAAAGTACATACAAATGCTTTCCTGTAACTTAAATCCATTATTCCATATCCTGCAGAGAGGAGATCCTGATCTTCTTCAATGAGACATCATTTCAGGATTTGTAGAGCACCATCATATTCTCCTATCAAACTTTTTTTTTTTTATCCATTCAATCGTGTCCAATTCTCAGAGGCTGCCTGGACAAGTCCCTGCAGCTTTCTTGGCAAGGTTTTTCAGAAGTGGTTTGCCCAAGGTCCCCCAGCTGGCTTCATGCCTAAGGCAGGAGTAGAACTCACCATCTCCCAGTTTCCAGCCTGGTGCCTTACCCAGTACACCAAACCAGCTCTCACCCTATCAATCTATTGAAGGCTAAATGTGCACAGCTCCTTCACTCTCTCAGCATAAGACTTAGTTTCTAGCCCTTTAATCATCCTCATCACCCTTTTCTGACCCTATTCCAAAGCATGGAGTCCAGAACAGGGCAAATCATTAATATTTCATTAGTATTCATATAATTAGTAATAATAAATGCATTATTTTAGATAATTGGACACATATATTGTCCTAGCATTACACACAAAAACTGTCCCCATACTTTGTATGTAGATGATCTATGCAGCAAAACTCGAGGCAATCCCTAGAAGCAGAGATACAGAAAACTCTCAACTCTTTACTGCCCTCTAGTAGTTATCTAGATTTTTGCAGTCCAGGTTTGGTGCCTTTGGCAGCAGCCTGGATATGATTGCATCCTGGATAACTTCCTTTAGTGATTCTTTCTGTAAACAAAACTTAATATACTCAGAAGAATCCAATAAGGAAATGTCCTTAACCTGCCCTCCAAGGTAGTTATAAGAGACGACTTCAACGACTGCGTGAGAAAAAAGGGCGTGTTCATGCAACAAGCTGAACTTGTATCGTGGCTGAGGTACCATAAGGGCTGTATTTACATACCATGCTAAGCTAAAATTAATAAAGCAGAGGACTGCTGAAGGTGAAGATCTGGTTACAGTCTATGCTAAGACGCTGGCTTACCCACAGTAGCTGGTAACTTAGCCTGCTGTAAAAATGGGTACAGACAATCGTCCAGTAAAGTTACTCTCCAAGCACAACGTACAATAGAAGAAAGGGAAAGGGGCAAGTGTTTCTTCAGCGCGCTATTCTATCAGCCAGCCTCTTAGGGCCACCATCCCAGAAGTGAAACCCTTTCAGCCAACTTAGTAAAGTACCTTGCATTGTGCAAGACACAGTGATGCAAAAGCCGTGCCAAAATTAAACTCGGAAAACAGTCACATCCTCTGCAATCACAGGAAGCACCCAAGAGCCGCCTGACAGTTTCCGAAACCAGGTGCTGGAGAGCAAAACCAAGCCATTTCCAAACTGAGGTGGGGGAGAACAGGGTGGAAGGTATTTACTTTACCGTCCAGAGGAAAATATTCGCAAGCAGACATTCGAGGCTGACCAGCCTCGGTTTCTAAAGTTAAGGGCTACTCTCGTTTTTCTCAGTTCCCGCGGGGAGAAGACAGGCAGGCAGAAAGTTACTCGCCGCTTTGAAAAGTGAACTCCTCCTGGGAGAGCGCCGCTGCGCGGGGCGACGCGGGGTCCTGCTTCGCTGCCGTCCGACCGAGCGGGGGAGCAGAGGTGCCCGCCTGGCCTGGCCGCGCGCGCACGTGGCCGGGGCGCGGGTGGCGCGTTTCCCCTCCTGCCTCTCCGCCCGCGTCGGTGCCTCTGAGAAAGCGCGAAGAAACAGTTGCAGCTGCAAGTGAAGCTCCCGTGACGTGAGCGAAGGAGGTGCGGCGGTAGCTCCTCCACACCAAAAAGGGAGGAGCGCAGCCGCCGCCTCAGTTCAGAAACCAAAGCAGCGGCAGCGGCACCTTTTCCCAGACCGTCCCGGGCCGCCCCACCAGCAGCCTGGGAGCAGCGCGCGGGGCTTTGCCCGCAGGCGCACCTGCCAGCCGCAGGATCTGGTCTGCCACCTTCGCCTCTTCTCGGAGGCAGAGAGAAAGCCCATCTCCCGCACTGGCGGCCCTCTCGCCCAACCCCGCAGACCTTTCCGGTCGGGTTCGCTTCTTCGGCAAGAGCTCAGCCCCACCCTGCCCCGCGTTACAGCCGGAACCTTGCAGCCTGGGTGCCAAAGCACCTCCAGGGAAGCGCCCCGCTCGCCATCGAGGTGACCTAAATATATCCAGGTACTGGAGAGCGAGCTCGTTCTCAGCCTCAACCCCATCGCGCCTTTTTGTCCCTAAACAAGTTACGGAAAACCTGGAGAGCCCAACTGCTGGAATACTTCGAGCCGCTTAAAAGTACTGTCGTGGTGCCCAGATCACATGACCTGGACAGAAGGGGAAGGGGGCTTAGAATGGAGACGTCATCCGCTTTTCTGAGCAACTGCCCAGTTGCCTCGCCCATAAGGATTCATTAGGGGATTTTTCTGAATTTTCTTTTCTGCGCGGCCTCGGCTGGATCCAGACCATTTTTTCAACTCCATATTTCGTCAGTTTTTCTGGCTACTCTGTTCAGTTTTCAGAAGGCTGCCTGCAGACTTGGGAGAGTCCCAAGTTCCTTCACAGAATCTCTTTCCAACGTTACATTTGCATTGGAAAGAATAAAAATGAAGTGAAAAACTTCAGTTTTATAACAGTTCTGACATTTTAACATACCCCTGGGGAGTTGGAGAATTACCAGTGGCCCAGAGAGACTGCCTTTCTATATTCAGCCACCTGAGAATAACTCCTTGGAGGTTAATGGATGTCACATTCAACTTATCAAAATAATTTGCATAGTTCTAAGGTTTTCTGGAAGTGAGCAGAAGGTCATGGTGAGCAGCAAAGAAGCTGGACTTCTTATCAGCTCAAGCTAGCAGATTGTACACTGCTAGGTGCTGAAAGTTAACTAATCAATTAATTCCCCCTCCTTTTATTTCCTGGAGAGCCTGGAGAAGGGAATATACAAAAGAAGCAACTGTTTGGAATTGCACAATCTTCTGGAAACACACAGGCATGGACAAGGAGGCGAGGTCTATGGTGACCTCCAAGGTATGTGCCATGCTTGTGTTCTTGCCTGAGAAGGATTCCAACACCAAGTGCCCACACATTGCATTGCTGGAGGGTCTGAAGGTATATCTGGCAATACTGAGACTCATCAAAGAAGTTGATGAGCTTCTGGGCTGGTAGCACATAACTCAGAGGACTGAGAGAACCAAGGGACAGTCCATCATTGGAGCTGCACAATCAATTTCAGGACCTCCCCTGGAGGGTAACTCAGACATTTCTGGAGAAGAGCTTTTGCCCAGCACTGCAGGAACAGGAAGGAGAGAAGCCTGGGCTTCCTCAGTGGTGAGGAATCCAACAGCTGTCCCAAAGAGGAAAAGATATGTGGTGATGGTAGATGACTTGCTGCTGAGAGGAAGTGCATTGTTGCCCAGATATAAAGATCTATGATGTGACAGAGAGGCTGACTTGACTAAGCAGATCTACTGACCACTATCCTTTTCTTCTGTTTCATATTAGAACAAATGATACTTCCAGAAAGAACCTGGAAAGAATATTGAAGGACTATGAGGAGCTAGGCAGAAAGGCAAAAGGGTTTGGAGCACAAGTGGTGTTTTTGTTCATGCTTCCAACTGAAGGCTATGGCCCAAGAAAGGAACAGAAGATACTGGATTTGAACTGCTGGCTCAAGAAATGGTGTCATTGAGAAAACTTGGATTCCTGGACCATGATCTACAGTAACTACAGGAAGGGCTTTTGATAAAAGATGGGCTGCACCTCACAAGACTTGTAAGCCTGTGTTTGGGAAAAAATCTTGGCCAGGTCTTCCTGCAGATTTAAACTAAATCTGGAGAGGAAGATCAATACCCAGAACCACACTCAAAGCATAAGCCTGAAGGTAGTAAACCACACAGCAACACCAGGAAAACCAGCAGGCAAACCTAAGGAGGGCAGTGTAATGAATGCCTATACCCAAATAAAGTGCTCAGACTCAAAATCCAAGTTCAAGTTCTGATTTTATTTAGAATAGAGTGCAAACAGAAAGAAAGCTGAGAATGAGAAAAGCGCGCCTAAAGTCAAACTAAATAGCCCCGTTTCAAACAGCGTCCCACCCACCCCCCCTTCAATCATCACCACCCCACATTCCCAGGTGCTCCTAACGAGCTCTGCTGACCAACGGGCAAAAAGACCTTGACATTAAAAAGATAACCCAAACACATTCCTGCCTGGTACAGAGAGATACAGCTTTCAGTACAAGGTTTATCAGCAGCACCCTCCCAGCCAGGAACGCACGTCAACACTCTGGCATGCGAACCGTTACGATGTACAAACACATTGAAATTATGAACATGACATACCGCCCCCCAAAAAAAAATCAAGCAGAAGGCTTGGCAGGGTAGGCAGTATGAAAACTGGAAACTAAATCAGGAGCAACTACGTACCGAGCAGAAACCCACTCAGGATGGGGAAAGTGCTTCCAGCGGACTAAGTACTGCAGAGTGCCGCGAAGCTTGCAAGAGTTGAGAATCTCCTTGACCTCGAAGTGCTGCTGTCCATCAATCATGACAGGTGCAGGGGGGGAAAGGCGTGGATGCCAACGAGAGGAGTCATGGGCAGGCTTTAGCAAACTGCAATGAAAAACAGGGTGCAAACGCTTCAAATTATGGGGCAGATCCAAACATACAGTGACAGGATTAATAATCTGGAGACTTGATGAATTTGGTAGAAAGATAGACCAGGTCCCCCACCCGAAAAGCCGGCTGCCTGCCCGGTGCTTGTCAGCATGGAGTTTGTAAGAAGCCTGAGCATCAGTCAGAGCACATTTAAGGACCGGCCAAGAATCAGCGAGCCGAGTACCCCAATCACACACAGACACAGCAGGGGCAGGAAGCTGGGGAAATTCAGGGATGGGAACAAAATCCTGCCCCGAGACAACCCAAAAGGGGGTTTGACCAGTGCTTTGGTGCACAGCATTGTTGTAAGCAACCTCTGCGAAAGGGAGCAAATCAACCCAGTTGTCCTGATGGTAATTTATATAAGATCTGAGAAATTGCTCAAGGGTGGCATTAAGGATCTCAGTAGATCCATCCATCTGGGGATGCGAAGAGGTTGACAGTGCCTGCTCAGTGCCAATAAGCTTCAAAAATGCCCGCCAGAACTTTGAGGTAAATTGTGTACCCCTGTCGGTCACCAAATGGGAGGGGCATCCATGTGGGTGGTAGACGTGCACCAGGAAGAGCTTGGCAAGCTGCTGCGCAGAGGGAACGGGCGCACATGGAACAAAGTGGGCTTGCTTGGAAAAATAATCCTTAACCACCCAAATGACAGTTTTCTTCTGACTGGGGGGCAAATCCACAATAAAATCCATAGAAATCTCATCCCAAGGCAGGGAGGGGTCAGCCACAGGTTGAAGGAGTCCCTGGGACTTACCAGACTGTCGTTTCGACATGGCACAGACAGGGCAAGAAGCCACATAATCTTTCACATCCCTCCGCAAGGAAGGCCACCAAAATTGCCGCTGGATCAAATGGAGGGACTTGAGAAACCAAAAATGACCAGCCTGCTTGCTGTCATGGGAATGAGCCAGCACAGCAGCCCTTTGAGATTCAGGGACGTACAAGTGGTCACCCACCCAAGCTAAGTCGTGCTCAAAAGAAACCTTGTCAGAATTTGCAAGGAGCCAAGAATCAGACTAGAAGGCGGAAATGAAATCAGCCCGCAACCAACCAGGCAGCTGTGACTGCCGCCGCCCTGCAGGTCTCTGTGCCGGAAGCGCTTGCAAGGGGGAAAGAGGCTGTCCCCGAGCCCTGCTCCGGGTGACCGCCACCAATCCCAATTGAGGTTCAGTGTGCTGAACCAATGACATCAGAGACTGGCTCCGCGTCTTGTGGCAAACAGGAGAGAGCGTCAGCCAAAAAATTTTTCTTACCCGGGATAAATTTGAGCTGGAAATCAAAGCGACTAAAAAACTGAGCCCAGTGAATTTGTTTTGGGCTGAGGCGCCGGGGCGTGCGGAGTGCCTCCAGGTTGCGGTGATCCGTCCAAATCTCGAAAGGGCAAGTGGCCCCCTCCAAAATGTGGCGCCAGGTTTCCAATGCAGCCTTTACAGCAAAAGCCTCCTTTTCCCAAACATGCCAGCGCCTCTCCGTTTCCGAGAATTTATGGGAGAGATAGGCGCATAGCTTCAAAAGCCCAGCGGAATCCTTTTGCAACAAAATTGCCCCATAGAAAAATCAGATGCATCAACCTGAACCACAAAGGGTCGCTCATGGTCTGGGTGAGACAAAATGGGCTCAGCCGTAAACAGAGATTTCAATTTATCAAATGCAGTCTGACAGGCAGGAGTCCAATTGAGCACGGCCCCTGGATTTCTCACCTTGCGTGTCTCCCCAAGCCCCTTGGTGCGCAACAAATCAGTGAGGGGTAGCACAATTTCCGCGAACCCCTGGACAAAGGACTGGTAAAAATTGGCGAAGCCCAGAAAACTTTGAAGTTGCCGCCGAGTTCGAGGGCATTCCCAGTTGAGAACGGCCTGAACTTTAGCAGGATCCATTTCGATACCTTTATCAGATACCCTGTACCCCAAATAATCCAGCTGTGTCTTATGGAATTCACTCTTGGAAAGCTTTGCATAAAGCTTAGCTTTCCTGAGCTTGGTCAGGACCTGTTTGACAAGTCGTTCGTGTTCCCCTTCTGTCTTGGTATAGATGAGCACATCATCCAAATAAACCAAGACCCCCTTAAACAAATGATCATGTAACACCTCATTGATTAGTTGCATGAAAACACCTGGGGTGCCTGCCAAACCAAAAGGGAGAACTTTATATTGAAACGAGCCCAATGGACAGTTAAAAGCTGTTTTCCACTCATCCCCCTCCCTAATGCGAATGCGATAGTATGCTTCGCGTAGGTCCAGTTTGGAAAAGACTTTACCAGTACAAAAGTGTGCCAACATGTCTTTTACGAGAGGCAGAGGGTATTTGTTGGAAATTGAGACTGAATTTAACCCGCGATAGTCCGTGCAAAGTCTAAGGGTGCCATCTTTCTTTTTGCGGAACAAAACAGGAGCCCTAACCGGTGAGTTAGCCGGTTCGATGAAACCTCTTGCAAGGTTTTTGTCAATGAATTCTCGTAAGGCGGCCAGTTCCTTCTGGGTCATCGCATAGATCTTTGGTTTGGGCAAGGGAATGTCCGGAAGAAGTTCAATGGCACAGTCAGTCTTGCGGTGGGGGGGTAATTGGTCTGCTTCTACTTCCCCGAAGACATCTGCAAAGTCCTGGTATCGGGCAGGCAGACCCTCAACGGGCAGACTGGAAGGCTGGGGATTGACAATTTCAGCCCGCACCACCCCCACAGTGTTGGATTTCCCCGGCACAGGAGCCTGGTAAAACCCATCGTCAAACGTAATGGTACGGGTTTTCCAGTTGATGTATGGGTTGCAGTTAGTCAGCCAGGGGATACCCAGCACCACAAGCGGGTTACCCACCAGTGTCACAATGAATTTCAGGACTTCAATGTGACTACCCATCTGCAGTGTTACATCCCCAGTGAACTGGGTGGCTGCCCCCCCCCCCACCGTGGAACCATCCAACTGTTGAAAAACCAACGGCTGTGAAAGGGGAAAACAAGGGAGCTCCAATGTGGCCACTAGGTTGGGGTGGATCAAACATCTGGAACACCCCGAGTTGATTAAAGCCCAGACTTCAACGGTTCTGGAGCAGGAGCCCAACTTGATCTTTACAGCTAGGATGGGGCAGTCAGCACTCACCATGTTGTCGTCATGCCCATTCTCCACCACCTGTCCAGCGGCGCTGTTTAAGACAGGTGGAAGTCGTTTCCCGCCAGCTACTCGAGGGCAGTAAGAGCATCTCCCTTGATGTAGACATCTTCCTCCTCCTCTGCTGATGCTTTGGCCCCTGTCAGCCGGTGGGGAGGGTTAGGCGCCTTCTGCGGAGCTTTTGATGGGTGGTCTGCAGTTTTGCCCTTCTGGCACTCTGCTGCCCGGTGACCGGTCTTGCCACATTTGATACATTGCCCATGGGCAAAACGCCACTGCTTCTCATCATCCCATGCCGTGGCGGATCCCTGTCTTGGGCCCTTTCCACCTGAGGGAGCTTTGTCACCCTTTCTGGCTTGCATATAGGTATGCTGGGCATGTTCAGCCTTACCGGCAAGACAGATCCAATCATGAAGTGAGTCCGGATGATCTCTGCCCAGCGCCCACTTCAACACTTCTCGATTGAGTCCATCCTTAAATCTGTCCACTAAGGTAGCCTCAGACCATTCAGGTACTTTACCCACCAAAACTTTGAATTCCAGGGCATAGTCAGCAACTAACTTCTGCCCCTGAACGAGCTCCTTGAGAGCCTCCTTAGCCCTAGCCTTAGCAAGGGGATCTTCAAAGTACCGTCTCAGAGCGGCCAAAAACATGTCAAAAGCACCAAGCACTGGGGCTTTCACCTCCGTTAACTGTACATACCAATCAGCAGCTCTGCCTTTAAGCTTCGTGGCCACTGCCATGATTTTTGCCTTCTCAGAAGTGAAGCAATGCTCGTATTGCTCCATATAGTTCGTAGCGTTGGTAAGGAAGGACAACTTTGTAGGATCACCATCAAATTTAATGGGAAAGTCCTTGGCGACCCCCCCCAGCTGGCGCAGCTGCCACCGCTGGATGAACTGGCGTTCCCCCTGATGCAGGTGTGGGACCACGCTGTGGCGAGGATGAATCTCGCGGCCGTCCGCGCCCTCTGGGTACTTGCAGCTGGGGAGGGGAACGATGGGGGGTGGATTGGCACCTGGACTCCCCATTCCTCTCACTGAGGCCCCTACAGCTGACGAGATGGACCTCAGCATGTATTCAATGGACTCGATCTTTGATTCGATGACTCTTATTCTCTCAGGCGTGATTGACTCATCCAACCTCGGTGCCTCAGGCTGTCGGCTTGCTGTCACTGTGGTAGACTCCCTGTCGGGAGTCAGGGGGTACCGAAGCCTCCATGAGGTGTGAGACGTCCCTGGCCTGGGGTCTCCCATTGTATCCCACATCATCTCCGGGGGAGGGGTACCAGTCGTTACGGGCTGTTCTGTTTCCCCCCCTTCTAACGATTCCCCCAACTCCGGGCTGGAGCTGGACTCTCTTGGATAGGGTGCGAGGTGGGATGGGAGCGGGCTCGGGTCCCTGCTTGGGAATGCCGACTCAAGGAGCTGTCTGGTCGCCTCCCCAAACCCCGTGGACTCTTGTCTCGATTCCGCCATCGCTAACTTCTTCTTTCGCAAGAAAATTTCTTGGTAGAGACTAGCGAGGTATTACTTTAAATGATTCTCAGCTTTATGTAATGAATGCCTATACCCAAATACAGTGCTCAGACTCAAAACCCAAGTTCAAGTTCTGATTTTATTTAGAATAGAGTGCAAACAGAAAGAAAGCTGAGAATGAGAAAAGCGCGCCTAAAGTCAAACTAAATAGCCCCGTTTCAAACAGCGTCCCACCCACCCCCCCTTCAATCATCACCACCCCACATTCCCAGGTGCTCCTAACGAGCTCTGCTGACCAACGGGCAAAAAGACCTTGACATTAAAAAGATAACCCAAACACATTCCTGCCTGGTACAGAGAGATACAGCTTTCAGTACAAGGTTTATCAGCAGCACCCTCCCAGCCAGGAATGCACGTCAACACTCTGGCATGCGAACCGTTACAATGTACAAACACATTGAAACGATGAACATGACAGGCAGTACTAAAGGGCTCAGATGCCCACACTTAAGAGTTTGGGGAACAAACAGGGAGAAGTGGGGTAGGGAGGACAAATATAACCCTGATGGTATTATAGAAACCTGGTGGGATGGAACTCAAGATTGTAATACAATAATGGAAGGATATAATTTGTTAAAAAAAACCAGACTCAACAAAAGAGGAATGGGTTGTATTATACATAAAGAATTAAAACACCTGTGTGGAAATTCATGATACCAAGGATAAAAACCCTGCCAAATGCACATGAGTGAATATTAAGAGAAAAAGAAACAATAATGATACTGTTGCAGGCACGTATTACAGGCCACCCAACTAAGTGGAAGATAGATGAAATCTTTGCAAATCAGGTAGCCAGGGAAGGTTCAGGATACACACCACTAAAGTAATGGGGGTTTTCATTAGTCTGAAATCAACTGAGGGTTGAACTCGGCAGCATGTGGGAGATCCAACAAGTTCTTGGTGTGCATTGCAGACAACTTTATTGTCCAATAGGTGGAGGAGGGAATTAGGGAACCCCTTATACTGGGCTTAATACCTACTAACAGGGAAGACATGGTGGAGAAAATGGAAGTTTCAGGAACCTTGGGAAATAGTGATCATGTGCTCCTAGAATTCACCATATTGCAGGGAAGCAGAACTGAAGGTAGTCAGGTTAGTGCTCTAGAAAGCTGATTTCAATAAGCTAAGGGAAAAAGTAGGAAGGATTCCATAGATGGAAGTTCTGGAAGAAAACCAGTTCAGGAGGATTGAGAATTTCCAAAAAATAAGATACTTAATACCAAATAGAAAGAAAAAGTTGAGACAAATGATGCAACCAATGTGGATGCATAAAGGGCAATCTGATGACCTGACAAACAAAAAGGACAAGTTTAATGGAAAGCGGGGCATATGACAAAAGCCCAATCTCAGGAAATGGCCCAAATCTATAAGGATGAGGTCAGGAAGACTAAGGCTCAGAATGACCTGAGTTTTGCAATTAACATAAAAAGGAAAAAAAGAAAAAGGCTTCTTTGAGTATGGGCAGAATAAGAGGACAGTCAGTCCCTTGGTTGGCAAACAAGGTGTGAACTGACAGATCACAGGGAGAAGGTTGAACTGCTTAATTTCTATCTTGCATCTGTCTTTCCACAAAAGGAAAAAGTAGTCTAACCTGCCAGAAGGTGCGCCATGGGGGAACAGAAATCCAAAGTGGAGAGAGTAACGCCTACTATTTTTAATGAATTCAAGTTATTGGAACTTGATGGATTACATCCTAAGGTGCTAAAGAATCAATGGACGTGATTTCAAAACCACTAAATATAATCTTTGAGAACTTGTACAGGGGAGGTGCCAAAATTTAGAGAAAATCTACTGTTGTTCCACTCTTCAAAAAAGGGGGAAAATGTGAAGCAAGGAACGTATAGACCAATAAGCTTGTTTGACATCAATACCTGGGAAAATTCTAGAAAATATCAAGCAGTGGGTTTGCAAATGTTTAGAAAGGAACAAGCTGATTACTAGAAGCCAGCATGGATTTGTTAAAAATAGGTTGTGCCAGACTAAGCTTACTACTTTTTTTTTTGACAAAGAGACTAGATTAGTAGAGCAAACGAATGCTGTGGATGCAGTGTATCTAGACTTCAATAAGGCATGTGATTAAGTTGACCATAGCCACCTTCTTGATAAAATGGAACACTGTAAGATGGATGGTCTCCATCTACCACAGTTCCCAGATTCCACAAGAATCTTGATAACTAACATGTGTCTTTACTGTATCCATGTCTACATGGAGAGAGGTATGCAGTGAAGAACCTCCAGATTCTGTCCTGGGCCCAGTGCTTGTCATCCTTGTGAGGTAGTCCAGACAGGAAGTACACCCAGATGAACTAATTCTACTTTATTGTAAAGTTACATTAGCAGAATCTTGCAAGTCTGAAAGTACATTTCTCCCCCATCACCTTTAAAGCCCAAGAAACTAGGGAAGGTCCCTTCTGAGCCACTAGCCCTGCCCACATTCCTGCTGTGGGCTAAGCTGTCTCTTACCTGACCATTCCCCTGGCTCCAGCTCCCCTCTGTCTTCCAAGGTCATTCCCACATACCACTATAGTGCTCTTCAACATTTTTATAAATGATGTAGGCAAGGGAACAGAAGGGATGGTCAGCAAATTTGCAGACAACCCAAAGCTGGAGGATTTTTAACACCTCAGAAGAAAGGCTCAAGTTCAAAAGGATCTTGATAAACTTGAACACTGGGCCTTTCCCCAAAAAATGCAGTTCAATGTGAAAAATATACTGTAGGTTCTGTAATTAGTTAAGAAAACTTATATGTACAAGTGCAAGATAGGTGTTACATGGCTCAGTGGTAGTACTTGGGAGAAGGATGATCCAGCAATGTGCTGCAGCTGCTGAAAGAAACAATGCAAAAGTTGCATCAACAGAAGCATAATGTTGAGATCCTGGGAAATGATATTTCTGCTCTAAGCTTCACTGGTCAGACTAAAACTGGAAAGTTGTGTCTGGTTTTGGTCACAGTGATAGGATGCTGAGGAACTAAAGAGAAAAGCAACAAAGATGGTGAGGGGCTTGGAGGCTAAATCTTGTGAAGAATAGTTAAAAGAACTGGGTATGTTTAACTGAAAGAGGATAAGACTAAGGGGAGACATGATAGCAGTCTTCCAATATTTAAAGGGCTGTCACAAGAAAAAGGGTGTGGATTTATTATCTGTAGTGCCCAACAAGAAGCAGTGGGTGGAAACTTTACAGAGAGAGATCCAAACTCAAAATAAGGAGTAATTTCCTAACCGTGAGAGCTATTAAAAAGTGGAACAGCCTACTCCTGCAGTTGTGGTTGCTCCATCACTGGAGATTTTCAAGAAAAGATTGGACAGCCATTTATCTAGGACAGTGTTTCTCAACCATGGCAACTTTAAGATGTGTGGACTTCAACTCCCAGAATTCCTCAGCCAGCCAACCACACATCTTAAAGTTGCCAAGGTTCAGAAACACTGATCTAGGATGATCTGAGGATTCCTGTCCTTGGCAGTGGTTTGGACTAGAAGATCTCCAAGATCCCATTAAAGTCTATGATTCTGTGACTTCTAACTAAATTACAACAGGGCAGCGTGGAACTTTTAAAAATGACATCAGGCATTGTTAGTAAGGGGTAGGCACTTTTAAAGAAGTTAAATAAAGGGTTTTTAATCTCTTTCACACCAACTTTAGCTTGTTCCATGGGAAGCTATTATTTGCATTTGGTTGTTTACAGTTTCATCAGTTGCTCAGTGTAAAATTTCCAGCATTGCAAAAACACATTTTGCAGAGTTGAAGTTTCTGTTTATTTCTATAAAAGGCAAGACTTCACAGGCAAATACTATAAATTGTAAAAAGTGGAACTTGTGGTATCCTTTTTTCTCTATGTTGCAATCATGTGTTATTGTTATGTGATTCCTATCTGTAAATAGTGTATGCAGTGTTTAGAGAGTTCTTATTTTTGCTAAACTTAAAACTTAAAAAAAGGAAAAGAATGCAAGTCTCAGGCAAAGATGGGGAAAACTGTTTTTGTGGGGTTTGAGGGAGCCGGTTCAAAAATGTTATATCAGAAACAACAGCAGAAACAACAATAGCAAGTTGTTGCTTTAAGCCTAAATATGGAAAAGTGTGTTTATGCAGGTTCAGAGAATCTTTAACCCAGGTTTTCTGAACATAGACAAAAGAGAGACAGTTTTTGAGAAGTACAAAAGATGTTCTCAGTTGTGACATCAGGCTATAAAATGCCTTCTTCGGGATCAGACTAACACTGATGTTAGTATCAGTGATGACCTACTATTCACCCACAGTTCTGAGTCTCCTGATCTCTTGATCTATCCACCCCAGAAATCAGGTTCTGACAGATGGCTAAACCCACCACTCTAACCGTCCGTCAGAACTTGCCTTGTCTCCCAGCCCTGCCTCACATTAGAAATAATGTATGACTGGTATTTCCTCTTGTGCAAGAACTCCACCATTTCCTGCAGAGCCTGCTTAAGGGGGGGTAAAATGAAAAATAAATAAATAAATAGAAAGATTAGGGTTTCCAACTTTCTAGACGGTACAGCTTAGTATCCTAGCGTGTTATTTTTTTTCCTTAATTTTCTAAATTGCCTTCATTAATTCTAAGAGATTAAACAATTAAAGTAATTTGCTATTTACATACTATATATTCATATTAACTTTTTGAGTCCATTCCACATATTTGAAAAAAGGTGTTCAGTCCTTTTGAAAATCTTCCATATTTTTATCATTTAGTTGGTCCATTAGTTTTGCCATTTGTGCCAAGTTTAGGGATTTAGGTATCCATTCTTCCACAGATGGGATTAATTCTTCTTTCCACTTTGAAGCATAGAGAATTCGGGCTGAAGTAATCAAATACAGTAGAAGTTTTCCATAGTTTTTTTTCCAAATCTTTGTTCATAAAGCCCAATAAATAGAGTTCTGGTAATTTATCAATATTAACTGCCAACATTTTACAAATTATATTATGTATAGATGACCAAATTTTTTTTGCTTTTTTACAGGTCCACCACATATGGTATAAAGTTCCAATTTCTTGTTTACATTTCCAACAAACATTTGATGTATTTCGAAACATTTTCGATAATTTTTCAGGGGTAGTATACCACATGTACATCATTTTATAAAAATTTTCTTTAAAATTATAATTTAATGTAAATTTTAATCCCTTAGTCCACATTCTTTCCCAAACATCGTATTCAATATTGTATCCAAAATTTTTCTCCCATTTATTCATACATTGCTTAATTTGTACATTTAGTATTCTCATTTGTAATAACATTTTATATATTTTAGAGATCATGTGATCATTATTGGCATAGATTTGTTCATCCCACCAAGATAGTTTTTTTTGTAAATTTGTAACTTTTGGCATCTATTTTAAATTGTTCTTTTAATTGAATATATGTAAACCATTGACATGAATATCCTTCATTTTCCAGTTCTTCTCTTTTTTTCATTGTAAATTTGGTCCCTTCAAATTTTATTAAATCCGAATATTTTAGCCACTTATGGTTTCCTATTGTTTCTCACCTTACAAAAGCTTCTTGTGGGGAAATCCATAGTGATATTGTCGATGTTAAAATAGATTTATATTTTCCCCAAATTTTAAGAATAGACGGTCTAATACAATGATTGTTAAATGTTTTATTTACTTTCAATTTGTTATACCATAAGAAGCCGTGCCATCCAAATTTTAAATCATGACCTTCTAAATTTAGTAATTTATAATCTTGTAGGGTGATCCATTCTTTTAACCATAATAGACCACATGCCTCATAATATAGCCTGAAATCGGGAAGACCCAAGCCTCCTCTTTCCTTATCTTCTTGCAGTAATTTAAATTTAATTCTTGGTCTTTTCCCTTGCCAAATAAATTTTAAAAGATCTTTTTGCTATAATTTAAAATTTTTATCAGTTATAAATATTGGAATAGTTCGAAATAAAAATAGCATCTTCGGCAGAATATTCATCTTAATTGCAGAGATTCATCCCATAAGTGAATTTTTTAATTTTTCCCACCTCAATAAATCTTGTTTAATTTCCTTCCATATTTTAACATAATTATTTTGGAATAAATCACTAGTCTTGGCTGAAATTTCTATCCCTAGATATCTAACTTTTTTGACACTATTAAATCCTGATTTAATTTCTAATACATTCTGATTATTTTGTGGCATATTTAAATTTATCATCTTCATTTTTTGATTATTTATTTTAAAACCAGCTAATTCTCCATATTCTTGTAGTGTCTTTAATAAGTAATCAATTGATATTAATGGGTTTTGTAAAGTAATAACTAAATCATCCGCAAAGGCTCTTAATTTATATGTTTCAAAAATACTAAATGATTTCACCAAATACTGAAACTGATATTTTTATTATGTCCCAAAGGCTCAAATGAATGTATTCCATAGGATGTTTCCAAAAGAAGGATCAGTGTTACATCAGGTATTCATAAAAAAAATCAGTCCAGTATCTGCTTCTCTTTCAAACATGTCCTTAGGTGATCTATCGTGAAAAGGAGGAATAATAAGGCTGTGTAAAACTTCAGATTCAGTCCTGAAAAGCTTCAGAGCACCTGCCTGCCACACCTTAAATTATTTTTCCAGAATGTCACACCCACGTTTAACTCAGCTTTTACTGGGAAAAACATTTAAATGACTAAAAAAAGTCTTATTTTCATGTGTTGCATAGCTTGAGTGTTGGAATAAGTCTGCTCAAAACTTATCAACGTTCATTCTTTTTCTAAATGTAAATATGGTAATAAATTTTTCTTTAAACTGAATGTATTTTAAAAAATGAAGTTTCCATTATTGTTTTTCTGCAGCAAAATACTGTATACTACCTAGTCCTAAAACTGTTACTAAATAGTGATATTTATATGGGCACAAATCTAAATAGTGCTTATAACAAAGTAGGACTGCAGAAGACACCATTATTCTCCAGTGAGATCCATCAAGTCTACAAAATGAAAATGTACTTACTTGAGAGTAAATGCCATTCAACTCAAAGCACTTTTCTCAAAATAAATGAATATCATATTTATGTTGTTTCCAATATTTATATCCTGTCCAAACTCTAATGGACTCTGGATGGGTAACAAGATGAATCATACAATACAAAAATGAAAGAAAAAAATAAAACGTAACAAGGCACCAAGAACAAGTAAAGGCCAAAAACATGCTGGAACAAAATGTTTTAATTTGTTTGTAAAATGTGAGCAAGGTTTGGGCCATTTATACTTCCAGGGGAAGAGTGTTCCAAAAAGTGGAGGCCGCTACTGAGAAGGCCTGTAGCCTGTTCGTCACCCCATGAACCTCACAAGGAGAAACCCTCAAGAGGCCATCTCTAGGAACTGGACTGGACAGGCAGATTCTCTCCTGGCAAGGCATTGCTTGATACATCCTGGTGCAATGTTATAAAAGGGCTTTAAAAATTATAAGTAGCACTGAATTGGGTGTAGAAGCATACCAGTAACAAATGGCAACTTAAGAATCGGGGTACTCTTGCCAGTAATCTAGCTGCCGCATTCTGCACCAGCTGTAACTTCCAAAATATCACCAAATACAGTCCCCTGTAGAGGAGATTGCAGCATTCCAACTGATTCGGGATCAAAACATGAGTTACTATTGCTGGGCATTCTGGTCCAAGAAGGCCCCACATCCCAACTGTTACTTTAACAGGAGCTGAGCGTCCAGGACATTCATCGGGATCTTTTTGCTGTGCTAATTCCTTCTGGCTATCTCAACCTTTGCTCAAATTGAAAGTATAACAAACTGAATTCTATTTGTTACTTATCTGTTTTTAATAAACATGGTATATTTTTTTTGTTTCAATCATGAATACATATCTATTTCCATTGCTTTTAGAAAACTGTACTTTTTCATGTATTCTATCTTTCTACTCTTGTTTCTAGAATTATAGCAGAAGGTGAACAAACAGCCATATGTATTTTGGACTTTGCCCTTGAATTTTACCCCTAAGAAAAACAGCAGCTGGCTAAACTGTTGTTGTGGGGAAAATAGGAGGAAGGAGTATTAGGTACGTTTGCTGCCTTGAGTTATTTATAAAAATAATAGGCGGGATAGTAAATACATACATACATACATACATACATACATACTATAAACTATACTAGGCAATTCTGTGCTTTTACATTTTGCGCAAAGTTTCGTAATTTTTGTTTTCAAAGAAAGATAATAAAACTAGAGTTTACATTTTAGTAAGACCAAATACAGATGATAGGGATTTACAAATGGTCTCTCCCATTTCTAATACTCAAAAGTTACTTTCCTATTTCATACTTAACACTCTTGATCTTGATGTTATGTTCGTTTATAAGAGGAAATCTAATCCAAAATGCTACTACAAAGCCTGATAGCTGACATGTTACTCATTTATTGTTTTGAGAATTTTTTAACAGGGTAAACAATTAATCAAGTAAACAATGAAATAAATCCTTCATACATTTCACAGGCATTCCTGCACATAAAACTTGAGTAGACTTCTTGTAACAAAGGAAAAACATAATTGCAACATAACAGGGCTGAAAGGACAAATGGGACACAATAAGCCTTGTTTAAAATATCTTACTCCTCATTCTAATGTAGCTTTTTAATTTCATGACAATTTTGACATTTGAATTAGAGTTGTTTCCAACACTGTTAGCACAAAACATAACTTCCGTCCTTCCTACAGATTTTCCTTCAGCCCTGTGGTGATATCTGATATTATCGTGTTGCCTAAGCCAATAATCAATCACTTCAGTACCACTATTTTAGCATCCCTCACAGCAAGCTGTTGAAAGACTACTGTGAAATAGTTTGCAGCACTTCCTTGACCTCTTTACATGCTGGAGTTCACAAATATCTCCATTTAACAGCTTTAATGTTTTGTTTAATACAAGGAATGCACATTTGCAGTGCTACAGATATTCTAGGAAATATCCAAAATTTTCTTTAAAATCCAAAATTTTCACAGTTGACATAGAAGTCCCAGCATTCTTCTCCTGCACGGCATGGCAGAAATTCTTCATCTGTTATTAACATTATTTTGTTGAACTGCAGAAAGCTGGATGTTTTTGAGGAATTAGCTTGACAGGAAGAGTCTGTTAAAAACATGAAACACACTAAATTAATCTGTCAAGCCTTAAATAAAAATGCACGTAAGAAATCTCTTTCCTGTAGTGAGCAAGATGAGACAAATTTGTAAAGTCACTTCTACAGTCTCTATAGATTCCATAAGTTGCAACAACACCTCTATTAACCCTGTTCGTTTGTCCCTATTAGGCTAACAAAGTCCATCATACTCAAGGTGAAGGGATTAAGTTATACTTTATGTATTGAGATATGGTCATTTTATTGAAATACATGCAAATGTTTTATGAAGCCTCATTTAAAATCTTAGTAAATATTGAGTAGTTCTGTAATATAGATTAGTCTGTGTCATAGTGCTAATTCAAAATACTTAATGAACAGATACACACATTTTTATTCAAATCCCATTTTGCATTAGTGGCTCCTTACAGACAGACCTTTTAATTATGACGCTTGTTCAGTATGCTTACCCATATTAACTAACCCATGGTTTATTCAACTCAATTTCTGGGTTATCATGACACACTGAACTATAAAATAATCACACAAGATAGTAAAATGCGATTTGACTAGTATGTGGTTCAATGTATCATGTTAACACAACCAATATCTAATGTGCAATCCTCATTATGGTAATGTCACCGTAAGGATTGCCTATTCTAATGTACATCAGACTCATAAGCAGGGTTTCAAAGATATCTGATTTATTGAAGAATAGTATACAGGATCGCAAAGAAAGCTGAGAATGATGAAAGCATGCCAAATTCAAACCAAAACCCCTCGGTGCAAACGAAATCCCTCCCCCCATAGAATCTTCTCAAGTTCACAATCCCAGGTGGTCCTAACAGTTTCTGATGGTCTGCGGGAAAAGGCCTTGAACAGATAACATAACCCAAACACATTCCATTGTCCTGATTTCACATACAGAGCTTGGTACAAGGTCTCACAGCAGCTCCCTCCCAAACAGAAGCGTGCGTCAGCGCCATGGCATGTGAAACGTTACGATGTATAAACTACATTGAAACAGTGAACATGACAGTCACAGAGCATCCAGACAACGTGCTTTGTTAAGAAGCCCATATTTTATCTGCATTTTATTTTATTTTATTTATTTAACAAATTTATGTACAATAGCTGCCTGTCTACCTCAACTAAATCTATGCAGTGAACAGAAATAAACGTAACCAAACTATAAAAATCCATTTCAAAAGAAACTGGGTTGAGGTCCATAAACATTGCATTATTAATGTATCAAACAAAGCCATGCTCATGCCAGAACCCTGTCAACATCCCAGCCCCAGGTCCTGGGGGAAGAGCTAGGTTTTCACAGCCTTCCAAAGACTAATAGGGTCAGGGTGGTCCATAACTCAGCAGGAAGCTGTTCCACAAGACAATTGCCGTGACAGAGAAGGCATGCTTCCTGGGGCCCACACGGTGACATGGAGCATGCCCGCTCTGCCAGATCTAGTGGGACAGGCAGAAACCATCTGGGATAGGCAGTCCCACAAGTAACCTGGCCCCATGCCACATAGGGCTTTAAAGGTGACAACCAGCACCTTGAATTGCACCTGGAAGCCCACTGAGAGCCAGTGCAACTCATGTAGCAATGATGTTACATGGGTGTATGATAGTACATCCAATACTGCATGTGCTGCTGCATTTTGGACCAGATGAAGTTTCCAAATGCTCTTCAAGGGCAGCCTCATGTAAAGCGTGTTGCAACATTTGAATTGGGAGGTGACTAAGGAAACAGTCCTTTCCCATGAAAATATGTGCCATTTATTTATTTAATTTGTTTAATTAATTCAAAAATACTTTAAAATAAGCAAAATCCAAATTCAGCCAAACCCTTCATCCATTTTAAATTTTCATACAGGTAGTTTTTGCTTAACAGCCGTTCATTTAACAACAGTTCTAAGTTATGACAGCCTTGGAAAAAGTGCTTTACAACCTGTACTCGCACTTACAACTATTGCAAACTATCGCACCACCCCCAGTCACGTGATTGCAATTTGGGCACTTGGCAGCCAGCTCACATTTATGACCAGCAGCAGCTTCCTGTGGTCACATGATCATGATTTGCGACCATTTTTGCCAGTTTCTGGCAAAAAACATCCATTGGGGAAGCTGGATTCACTTAACAACTGTGGTGATTTGCTTAACGACCCATGTTTCTCTTAACAACCATGGTAAAATCGTAAAATCAGGTCATGTGGTGACTCACTTAACAACCGCACCACTTAACAACCAACTTCTCAGTCTCTACTGTGGTCATTAAATGAGCACTACCTGTAGTCCAAACTCTTAGCAAGCCTTTTGCTGTAGATTATTTTTAAATCCTTGTACTTATTTCTTTCCATTTCCCTTTATTCATACCCTCAGTCATAGGAACACTCACCAGGAGGTCTAATTGCCCTGCTGCTCTGAAGATCTCTGTGGCTTTTAAATAAACATAATACAATATATTTTAGAAAATGGAGTTAGGTCAGACCCAGTGTCCATTACAGGTTCCACTGAGGCTGCAAGCATGACCTTTCTTCCTTGGCTTCTGGTGCTCTTACTTGTGAGTTGCTTGCAGGGTTTCTGCAGGCTTCCTCACAGGGTGCTGCCTTCTGAAGCACACATGGGCAACCTCTTCGCCTTCTCCTTATCCGGAGAAGCTCTAATGCTCCGCGCTTGCTGCTCGGTTGTGGTTCTCCACCTCAGTGTCATCCCTGCTTTCTGAGGATGCATCAGTCAGCCATTATCTCCTCCTGGAAGCCAAGGCTCCAAAGTTCTGATGATGAGAGCAACATCTCCCCATGCCCATCATCACCATGTTACTGCCTGCCCCCCTCCAAAAAAACCATCATCAAAAACTCTTGCCTTCCCTCCCCCAGGTCCAAGGGCACCATCACAACCACCTCACCAAGTCTTTTTTTCTCTTAGTAGTAGTAACACATTAAGGCAAAAAGTTCCAAAACAGATTCCCGTAGGAGGTTTTTGGGGAGAGGACATTTCATGTCAGCCATGATATTCATTGTCCTTTCCCTTCTCATATTTGTCTCTATGTTCCCCTCTCTGAAACCCTGAGAGACTAGTTCTCTGCTGCATCTGTACATACAGAATCACAGATCTGGAAAGGGCTATTAGGGCACTGCTCAATCCAATGCCTTCCTCAATCCAGGAACTGAATGTAAATAATTCTCTGGTGAGATGGCTGTCCAACCTGTGACAAAGAGGAGGTAATCACCTCCCTCAGCAATTGTTTCTACTGTTGAATTTTATTTCTGATAAGGATTTTTTTCCATTCACTCAGAATACGAGGGATATTTTCCTGTGTATGTAGGCAATCTGTGTGCAATTTATAAAAAGTTATCTAAGTTCAACATAACAATTACTCTGAAGAGGGGAAATGAGCACATGAAGTAATCATAAGACATAAAGCACAAAATGTTTGAACAACTGCTTCCTACAGATAATTTCCTTTACATGCTGATCTGTCTTAACAGATGGGTAACAATCACAAGAATATGATAGGACAGGTCCTTTCATTATAAAAAACACAGGGATTTTGATCTTATGATAGCATTCAGTAAAGGGAAATAGTGAATTAGAAGAAATGTGTTGTTCTTAAAGAAACTGATTTTTAAAAAGTGCATGTGAACATATACTGCATACCTCCTGTTGAGCTGAGAGGGAGAGAGAAAAGAGGCAGGAAGATATATTTGGAACCACTTAAGAAGATAATCTCTGGTTCTTTCAAATTTCTTCAAAATTAATACAGTATCTGGAAATCTGACATGTGCAGTTACTCTTTTCAGGTTAAGTTTGCGTGGATGTGAGCCCCCAAAAAGAACATGGGAACCTACCCACAGTGAAGCCTTTTATAGGAGCTGGAAAATCCTATAAAAAGTAGCTGGATTTCCTAATTTAAAATGCATGCCCCAAAGAAGACTCTTAATGAAACACATTGCTATTCAGATGCATTTCCCATTTTAAGATCTAAATTCTGATCAACAAATGCGCACCCCTATATTTATTATTTAAACAGCAATAAGCTTTAGTTTGAAGGATTATTGCTGGGAAGAATGAATATTCTCTAAAAGAATGCAATTTGCTACTTTATATAAGGATACTTACTGTACTTTTTTAGCTTTGCTTTCTAGTTTTATTTATATGATATGCATGTACATTTATATAATATATGCCTCATGTACAATTTAATTATATAACACAGCTAATAAAGTGAAAGGAAAATAGAGAAAAATCTGTGTCTAATTGTTTAGACTAGATTGAAAACATTTAAATGCAACAACTGCTTAGAAGCAAAGGCCCGCTGTGCTAAATAGAGGATGGATGCTTTGCAGAAAAGAAAAATAACAGTACAAATAAAGGGAAATGGCAAATTAAATTTATTGCTTTGATGCCAACAGTTTATTAAAGTTCTACACTACTAAAATAAAAAAATTATTGAACAGAAGTTGTGTTATGTTTCAGACATTAAAAAAACATAGTTTGTTTGGGAATGTATATACTCTACCATCTCTGCTTTGGTCCTCATCTATGCACATTATAATAGAAATCTGGTATATTTTTCAAACATAGATCATAAGCATGAAGGAACAGAGACTATCTAGAAGAGCAATTATGCAGCTGGGCCATGTTGGGCTTTGGGGTTTAGTGACCATGGCCTAGACAACAGATTTTCTGACTTTTTGCTGGCAACTGTGGCTAGTATCTTCAGACCACCTTGCCTCTGAAGATGCTAGCCACAGTTGCTGGCAAAACATCAGGAAATGTCTAGACCACAGTCACTAAACCCTGAAACCCAACACTATCCAACAGATAACAGCCGTGAAAGCCTACACCAGTAAATTATGCAGCTGTTTGCTGTTTAATTAATAAAACATATTCTGCACACATCTGAAAAGACAGCAGTTCCAAGATTGTTTGTTCTCTACAGGTATGATGTAGAAAAAGATGCTTTTATTTTTTCAAGCAGTTAACCATCCAGAAAAGGCCAGATACTCTTATCACACAGCTAAGTTTATTCCTCCAGGAAAATTTTTGTCAAGGCTTTTTGAATGTTTAAGTGTACAGCGTTGATAGGGTCACCTCCATCCACATACCTCAAATAATTATAAAATGTTGGTGAAACAGGATTTACTTTGTGGACTCCATGCTGGTTTTCCTTCAGGAAGACTTGTTTCCCTATGTGTCTGGGGAGTTCTGTTTCTTTTATTAATGCTTCTACCAATTTGCCTTGCTCAGACATCAAGCTAGCTGGCCTATAATTTCTCAGATCTGCCCTGAGTCCCTTTTTAAAAATTGGTGTCACACTAGCTACCTTCCAGTTCTTTGGCACTGAGTCTTATTTGAGTGATATATTAGATATTTTTCCTAGGTCAGAAATTTTGCATTCGAATTTTTAGAAAAAAAATTCCCTTTTTGAGAACATCAGTACAGACTGAAGTAACTTCCTATACCTTCTGTAGTAAAGGCAGATGCAAATAATTCATTCAGTTATTTTTTCTGCAGCCTTCATATCCCCTTCATTGCTTTGTTGTCTCATTTTCCTGGCTGGTTTTGTTTTAAAAATATTTAAAATTCTTATTATCTTGCCTTATGTTTCTTGCCACACTCTTTTTTTTCTTTTCTTTTGCAATCCTTATTATCAATCTATACTTTTCTGCCAGAGTTTGTGTCCTTTTTGTTCTCCTTATTAGGACAGGATTTCTATTTTTCTGAAGGAATCCTTATCCAGCTTCCTGGATAACATTTGAGTTTTCTTGCTACTTTCCCATATGCTGCTCCTTTTAAATATCTTGCCTCATGAAATCTCTTACCTACTGTGGATTTTGGACATCAGATGAAATCTCCCAACATGTTTTTTTATCTATCTATATCTATCTATCTATCTATCTATCTATCTATCTATCTATCTATCTATCTATCTATCTATCTATCTAAATGGAAACCAAGTGATGATACTGTCAGGTATATTCAAAGCTCAGTGAAAAATCAGTTTATCAATGACATCTTGTCAAACTGGAAGTGGGCTTCAAGCGAAATGCTGCAGTGTTAGGGCCAATATTTTTCTATTATCTTTAGACATGTGTTAAATAAAAAAGGAATCCAACTTTGTGTCATCCACAAATATAATAAGCAGATGACACAAATATCACAGCAAAGTGTCATGCGCTGCCTGCCTCTGAATAACACTCAGACACTGGTTCGTGGATCAGGCTCTGATTTATTTGCAGGGCAGGTACAGCGTTGGTAGAAAAAAGCTGAGAGTGACAGGAGCGCGCCGGTGCGGGGTTTAAATACCCCGCGCCGGTCAGCGCCCCCTCGCTCGCGGTCACGTCACCCCCCTTTGTCCAATACGTTGCCCTGCCGGTGGGTGAGGGTTTCCGGGATCGCCCATCATCAGGTTTTCCATTCCTCTGCTGATTGCTTTCAGCTGGGCGATCCCCGTTGTATTGGCGCTGATGGCTTGGGTGTGCTCCGTGATCCGTTTAGTTATTGTTTGTTGGCCGTTAGTCATTGTGGGTTGATGGCTACTTATCTTGTACCCCTTCACCTATTTCCTTGCCATTGTCATGTGTGCCATTGCGCTGATGACTTTAGCTCAACGGCACTCATGACACAAAGTGACTTAAGAAGGAACAGTATTGCTGTTATTTTATACTAGGCAACTTGTCTGGAAGTATGAATAGACTACAAAATGATTTTGATAGAAAATGGGACAAAATTCCACAAAGATAAATGCAACATGTAGGCCAAAACACTGTCCATCAAATGAACAAATCCAGGATGGGATATAGCTGGCATTGCAGTACTATACAGGTAGTCTTCAACTTACGACAGCAATTGGGACAGGAATTTCTGTTGTTCAGCGATGCGGTCGTAAAGCATGACCACATCACTTAGTGACCGCAATCCCTGCACTCCCGGTTGTGGTAGTTAACTGAATCCCATGGTCATTAGGCAAGGCAACTTCCTGCCAGCTTCCCACAACCAAAGTCAGTGGGGAAGTTGGCAATAAGTTGCAAGTCCCAGGCTCACAGGCAGGTAAGTGGCTGCTGCTGGGTGGGGGAGGGAGCAAAAGGATATGCAGGAGGGTCAGGGACAGTGTGCAAGGTTGTGAGGGAGAGCACAAGAGGTGCGGTGCCAGTCAGGTTGGATGTGCAAGGTTGAGGCGTGGGTCAGGGAGGACACGCAAGAGGTGTGGTGCAGGTCAGGGAGGATGCGCAGGGGTGCGTGAGAAGCATGGCACGGGTCAGGGAAGGTACCGAGAGACGCTGGTTGAGTCGAGGGTGCAAGGGGGTGTGTGAGAGATGCGGCAAAGGTCAGGGAGAACGTGTGAGTGGCTGGTGTGGTGCAAGCATAGAGGGGCTGTAGGAGGGTGTGCGAGTGGAGAAGACTTACCCCAGCATCTTGCGACCTTCCCTGCTGGCTTCCTTATTGACTTTCTGGGGAAGCTGGCAGAGATGTTTGCAAATAACGATCATGTGATTGCATCAGTAGTGAAACCAGAAGCAGGACACCAGGAGATTGTGAGTTCTAGTCCTGCCTTAGGCACAAAGCCTCTTTCTCTCAGACCTAGGAAGGAGGCAATGGCAAACCACTTGTGAAAAATGTTGCCAAGAAAACTGCAGGGACTTGTCCAGGCAGTCTCTGAGAATTGGACATGATTGAACAGGGGAAAAAAAAAGTATAATACGTAGTTCTTGGTGCTGCATTTTTAAAAGAATTGCAGTCGAACTAGAATAGGCGAGGAAAAGTAAAGTAAGGATGGATTACAGAAAACATATAAAGACCAAAGGAATTTCTTATATTTAGTTTGGAAAACAGAAAATACTCCATTCTTATCTGATGATGCATTTCTTGTAATGATAGCTAGATAGGATTTTGTAAGGCAGGAAACCAAAGTAGAATTCACTTAACAATGCGAAGATACTAAATGGGATAACAATAAGCAGAGAACTCTTTAACAACCCAGTTGAATGTTTCCTGCCTCATTCCCTTAATTTTATGGGACATCCAACTATCATCTCCTGTTTGTAATACTCCTTTGTTTCCCAATGCTTCTGTATTTTTTATTGTCATAAAGAATAAATTAAGAAGAAACAGTATTGGTGTTATTTTATTCTAGGCAACTTCTCTGGAAGCATCCTTTGATATAAATACAAATTGTGCTAAGAGCTGGCTGGAGAATTCTGGGAATTGAAGTTCACACATCTTAAAGTTGCCAAGTTTGAAAAATACTGGTCCACTTCTGGAATGAAGTGGCTTTGTGGGAACTACTACTATGTCCTGTAGAATTTCTTCCTGGATGTAAAGGCCAATCAAAGAATATTTACATGAGGTACAAACCCTTTATTCCAATCCAACTGCCAGTCCAGATAACTTGTTTTGAATAATTTTTCAGCTGTCTTGGCTGGTCAGTTTATTCTGACTTCCTTTCCATCCATTACTATATTTTCCTTGGTCTGAAGCACCAACCCTTTGTTCCAGATTGATTGGAAAGGATCTACTTGGGTTGCTTCACAGTTACAATAACACAGTTATCTACACAGTCGCTTCACCTGGAGCACGCTTTGGCTTATTTGCCTAATTCAATTTGCTGTCAAAAAATTGGATTTTCCCTCCTGGCTGCATTTATAACTATTTGTTTGGACTGAAGCCAGTTTAGTGGCCTGCTAGAACCACTGAAATGGAGCAGAGCCTATAACACAGCTAAGAAGCTGGCAGAGAAAAAGAAAATTATCTTAGAT
Source organism: Candoia aspera (assembly GCF_035149785.1). Lineage (NCBI taxonomy): Eukaryota > Metazoa > Chordata > Lepidosauria > Squamata > Candoiidae > Candoia > Candoia aspera. The sequence goes on from NC_086154.1 coordinate 233,382,545, forward strand.
AGCTTCAATGAGTATGTCAGAGAAACACAGGTTATGGATCTTACACACTCAGCCCTCCCAAGCCTAAAGAATCACACGCTTAGACAGATTAGGTTAAGATAAGTAAAATAATTCTTACTGACTTTATTGTTGCTTCTGTTACATCCATCTTGGTGGAAAAGATTAAAATCCTTTGTTCTTTTTTTCTAAATACTTAGTTTGCCCTAAACTCTCAGCCCTACAGCTGCCAAGAGCTGCATGGAAGAAAGGGGCAGAATCCTTCAAGGCCTGAGCACATGGCCTTGATGAATGGGGAGCAGAGCAGCATGCTTGCTTCTCCCTGGGTATAAGAAGAAGGAAGAGAGAAAGAGGAAGTAGGAGTGGCAACAAACAGCTTCCTCAGAGTTGCATTGTAGGACAACTCAATTTACAGGCTAATTCACATGCTAATGAGGCATGCTGGATTTGCCAGGACTTCCAACATGGACAACTGTGCTTCTGTATGCTTTTGTTTCATAGTTCTGATACTATCAGTTTTACTTAGGCGAAGTTGCTAGGAAAGCTACTTATAGCTTATACTTATATAAGGTACTTACAGAATGAGGAAAAATCAACCCAGGGAGCTTTTTGAAGGCATTGTGAAATGCACTAGAAGGGATTAAGATTCTGTTTGTTGCAAAGATCAGTTTAGGAAATTAGGGAGCCAGCAAAGTGCCAAAGTAAGGCAGGACTGCCCTGATCCTTCCTTTCTCTAAAGGACTGGTAGACAAAAAAGAACAATTTATTTCATTTTCTCTTTTTGTATCTTAAAACAAGCACACAGGATCAAAGAAACAATAGCTAAAACATGTGCAGGTTTGGAGACTGACTACATGACAGCAACCACCAGAGCCTGCAACAGAGTGCTCTTGGTCACCAAAAATACCCAGCCCTTATTTCTCCTGTAGTTAAAAATTACCATCACTGGTTGCCTTGCCTCACATATAAAAGGGATTCCAGTGTAGATCCTGACACATCTTGGTTTCTAATGTTATTTCACTGTGACCAGATCTCCTATCTCTGTGTTGGTTACATGCCCCATTCTAGCAAGTCACAAAACTGAGTGTTAATTCTGATCCTTTGTTCATAATGAATACAGGAAATAAGAGACAGCTTTGCCCTTGTTCATGAGTAGAGTAGGCAAAAGGATGTCCACACTAAGAGAAAGGGTACTAGACAAATAGAGATCACTTTTCTACCTCAATTGTTTCTTTTGGGCTCGATGGACCAACAAGGCAAAAGAAAATATGGAATTTTGTTCTTGTATATGATAACAGCAACAAGACTTTTGGACGCACAAAGATGGAAAGATGCACAAATTTGCACAATGGAGGACTGGATGGTGAAACTGAGTTGGTGCAGATGGCAAAACTGACAGCATTGATAAGAAAAAATACTGTGACTAGATTTGTTTCTACTTTGAAACTGCTTTTGGACTACTTGCTTGTAACTGAAAAAAATGATGTTTTGATTCTGGGTTTTGACAATTAAATTGTTATTTTTCTATAGAAATAATGTTAAGTAAGGTTTTAATTAAGAGTAAAAGATTAAGTCATTACAATAAGCATTTATATCTGTGTTGCTGAAGGACAGGAGTCACTTTCTCCTTATTTTTTCTTGCTATTCTTGCACTTTTTAGTTTTTTTTCTTTTAGTTCTTTATTCAAGCTTTTCTGTACTTTGTATTTTAACTGTTTTCTGAAATTTTAACAAAGTTCTTGTAAAAAAAAAAAGAGATAATTTTTCTATCTATAGGCATACAAAATCAAAACAGGCAATTGAGGAACAGCAGAGATTAGAGATCCACATCTAAGTAACTCCTCATAAACCCCCAGTGATGAATCAGAGATAGATGCAAACAGCTCGCATTTTATTTCAGTGTGGCCAAAGACAGGTCTATAGCTGGAAAAGCGAGTAGAAGGGTAGGGCGTATGGATGTTAGTGGCCTGGCTTCGCTACTGCTGTGCTGGTGTGAATCAGCAGAAGCAGAGAACAACAAGGGGAGAAGCAGCTCAGTTATGGCCTTGGAGTACAGCTGTGCTGTCACAAGGACTTGTGAGCATGAACAATCCTGCTAGCCAGGACTGTTGTGGGGCAGATGTAGGCAGCCTTCCCATTAGTCAAGCCTTGTATATAGTGTAGGTGTTGGGGACTAAAAGCCCTAGAGGGGAAAACCCACTACCTCAGTTGCTGGGCGACATGCTGTGGTCTACCTGTGAAAGAGAGTGAGAGAGAGGAGAGAAACAGAGATGCATTGCTATGTTTCAGCAACTATTGCAGAACGTGCTGTTGGAGAGACTGTGTTAGGGGTTTTACTGGAGAGAAACAGCCTAGTAGGTGTGTGGAAGACTTTGTGCAGTTGCAATTTCCTGGCCCCAGGAGGGAGAAGAGGGTGAAGAAGTTGCAAGGAGGCTTCCCCTGGTAGAAGAGAAGCAAAACCCAGACAGAAGGACGGATTACACCAAAAACCCAAGGCCGACTGGCTGCAGATGGATGCCTGGAGTATTTGGGGAAGCCCCAGACCAGGAAGGGCTTGGCAGAATACCCAGAGGGAAGTACATAATGCAACTACTATGCACAGGATCAGCGGATGAGATCCAAGAAGGCGAGATGCACGCAGCACACTCTACAGTAGTACAGCCAATTCCTTTCCTCTCTCTCTCTTAGTGAGAAACTGTAGGGGCAGGGAGGAGGAGAAAGTGGGGAAGTTGGTAGCTTAACAATGGAGCCAGTGGTTATTAGTGAATAGCCCTGAGAAAGAGGCTTGGAGAAAGTGATACTTTGTACATATAAGTTCCTACTTGCTATAATAGTTGTATATAGTAAAAAGAATCATAAAAGCCCCCACTGTCTCAGTCGTTGTGTTCCAATTGTCCTCCATAACAGTAAAAGCACAACCAGCTGCCAAAGAACCCATGGTCAAACTGTGATGACAGGAAAGCATCAGAGGAAGAAACAGTACAAATAAATAAAGGGGGTGGCTATGTGTAACAAAGGGAAAGGATCAGTACTTGTCTGGCAGCTATCTGACCAACTCAATAGACATGATTTCAGTTTCTAGTACAATTCAAACAAATAGGGGCACTGAAAAAACAGAAAACCTGTCTGTTCAGGATGAACCTCCACTGATGCAAAACTGGAGTTCCTATTATTTTAAATGGATTAAGATGGGAGGGAAGCAGTATATAAGAGAACAAATACATAAAAAGGCAGGTGCAGAAGATTGGGAAGGGGTAAGTTAGGGTGAGGAGAGCAGCACATCCAGCACAACCAGGGTATTCAGTTGGATTGCTAAAGTAACTAACTGACAGTTATGGAAGCTCCAATCTTGTAACAGGTATGAGAAATAAATAGTGTTCCAGTTGTAGGACTACAGCTTCATCATTCTGGCCATCTTGGCTGGGCCTGATGCAAGTTGGATTCCAATAGTATCTGGAAGGTCAGAAGTTCCCAGCCCAACTCTCAGTTTTCTAAACTATAACATTTGGAAGTAAGACACCTGTCTGTGGCTTTGCATCTACACCCCAAAAGTCTTGTACAAAGCTCCAATAAATAATGCTTTTAAATCCACAATTTGTGATTAAAGATTGAAAATAGTGTATGGGAGAAGTCAGAGAACTTAACTTCCCCTTCCTTTTTTTTTTTAGTATTTTTATCATACTGGAAATATTACTTCAGCTAATACATACCAAGCAGATTTTTTTGTTGCAATAGTAATTCTGGTTCTTTAGGAACCTGAAGTTCAGCAATAATTGTTGATAATGGTGTTCCACAGTATGTGACCTGAAAACAGCAGACAATGTATTAGTTAACTGAGCTAAAAAAAAGCCCCTTGAAAGAAGTGCTTCACAATGAGCAGGAGTGTGGATGAAGTGTCTCTCTTTGAATCCTTAAAACAGCTGGATCTTTTGCAACACTCATGTAACTGCCTCAGAAGCTGCACCCAGCTAAGAACATGTTCTAATGCAGGCATACAAGCTTGTGAAATACTGTGGTTGCTTTAAAAATATGAAGAGAGGTGGTTCACTCACACTTCTGTGGGTTACAAGGCATCTTTTTCAAGAATTTTGCACATAGAATTAGTCATTGAAGGTTGTTTATTTTTCTTTTATGACAAATCAAGAAACATTCAACATTTCCAAAATTATAGATATCCTCTGTACATTTTCTGCAAGTCAAGTATAAGAAAATAAAAAGCCAGCATCAAATGTAGATGATACCGTATGGTGCATTTATTTATTTATTCACATTTGTGTAGCTGCCCATCTCACATAGTGACTCTGGGGGTGTATATCATAAAACAGTTAAAATAAATAAAAAATAATTAAAACAACCAATTTAATTTTAAAATAAAACAAAATAAAAACAAGTAAAAAGCAAAATGGTGGCCAGACATACAAAGAATTTTTCATTAACTGTCATACAACCATCTGGAAAGTCCACTCTGTCATAGGATTCCCAAGCTAGTTGGCAGAACCATGTTTTACAGGCCTTCTGGAAGGCCAACAGGGTTGGAGCCAGCCTCACCTTGTGGGGGCAATGATGTTCCACTGGATGGAGGCCATGGCAGAGAAGGCTTTTCTCCTAGATCCTGCCCAATGAAACTCCCTGGCCTACAGGACCCAAAACATGCCTCTCCTGCCAGACCTGATGGGACAGGTAGATGTAACCGAGGAGAGGCAGTCCCTCAAATATCCTGGCCCCATGCCATGTAGGGCTTTAAAGGTTATAACCAGCACCTTGAATTGGACCCAGAAGCAAACTGGCAACCAATGCAGCTTGCGCAGCAGAGGGGTAATGTGTACAGATCTTAGAGTATGCATAACTGCCCACGCTGCTGCATTTTGCACCAGCTGAAGCTTCCGGATACTCTTCAGGGGCAGCCCCATGTGGAGTATTACAGTAGCCCATTCAGGAGATGACTAGGGCATGAGTGACTGAGAATAGATCTGCAGCAATTCTTTTCTGATTTTAGCTAATGATCTGAAAATTTCCATTTGTACAATGAGTTGTTTATATAATAGAATATGCTTTTTTTATACATACTAAAATATACATTTCCCACTTGAACTTAATGATAGGTTTAGAATTTTTTTCCATTTGTCAAGCCTTACTTTGAAGGCCCAGCTAAAAAAACCTCTTTTCTCAAATCAGCGCTACACAAGTTCTTTGAGTGCATGTTGGTTTCCACAGCAAGGGCAAGCAGGGACAAATGACTAAATAAGCATCATAACACAAGTTCTGCTCCTTTTATATGTGCATCATGATGTAATATACATGTACACAAAGGATAGAGCTTTTATCACAGTAAGATGATGCTAGTTTTTTGTCATGCAGAGGCCTTTGGGGATGCAGTTGTATTACACTAGTGGTACACTATCAGGTCCTAGTAGTTTCTTTTCACATACCAACCAGCTCACTTCTCTTCCTCAAACCTCAATATATCAGTCTTTTAATGCCTGAGTTAGAAGAGTGCAGATGCTTTGCCAGTCTATGCCATTCTGTTGTCATCTAGGATCCAGTTCTGGATTGCAAATCTTCCTGCTATCAACCAAGTCTTGGCCTTCACCCAAGCAACTGGTCTCTTTTGAATGGTGTGTAAATATGGTTTACTTCTATGTGTTTATTGATGGCTGCTTTGAATTCTGTTTTAACAGTCACAAATGAGCATTCCAGACTGAAGTACATTTTTAACATCACTGTGATACCCTACTATGCTGAAGTTTTCATTTTATTAGAATGCAAAGCACTTGATCAAAGAATCTAATGAAATGGAAAACTCTAGCAGAAAATTATTACTATCATCATCATCATCAACCCACCTTATTGTATACATATTTCCAGCTTACAGAAATGTCATTTCCTAATATTGCCTTAATCCACTGAACTGGATTTTGATAAACTGAGTTGTTTCCGGTTTGGACTTTGCCATTTCCCAGAAGGCTAGCTTTATGTTTGGAATCCTGAATGAAAAAGAAAACAGAAACAAACAAAATAAGAATGATAAACTCCTAAATTTGAGGGAAAATATGCAAATATTTCAGTTTTTAATAAAAAATAAATAAGTATGCATAAATATAATACAGTAATTATAAACTTTTATAAACTCTTGCAATCTCACAAAGTCTATAGCTGACTTACTTGTAGATGCTTGTAAGCAAAATAAACCTGAAATCCATAGTTTCATGAACCCTCCCCTCTCTTATCTGTATTAAAAATTCTGTAGTTTACCACAATTGCTCATATTTGGCTTCCTTGGTTTTAGATTAGTTATCATTTCTGGCTAGCTCCACTGGCTAGATAGCAGCCTACCCTCTGACAGAAGAATTGATTATTTATTTAACATATTTTTATGCCACTGCAATCAAAAATGATTGTTGGTGGCTTGCATAAAAATAGAACTTGGGTAACTTTGGGATATGGTTTCTCCACTACAGTTAAATCATTCTGTCATTTTGTAATGACATCTGTAGAAATAAGTAACAGCTGCTATACGCTGCTGTCACAATAATGCTTCCGTATTTTCCCTTGCCTATGAATGGAAAGAACAACAACAGCAAAAAAAAAAAAGAGAGAGAGAGAGAGAATTGCAACCTTCCAAGGTAGGGCTGAATTTTTTTAGTGGCAATGTATGTTGAGTCATTATTGCATCTATGTTTTGCCCCAAAGCTTTCTAACATTATGCTGAAACACAATACTAGCAGAATGGCATATCAGTTTCTGAAACACAACACCACACTTCAGTTTGTGCTCTTAATGTTTAATTACAAAAGTGCTGTACCGTGCTTCCTATTTTAGAACATGAGAGGCAAAAAGGCTGGCAAGCAGCATTAAAAGTAGCGAATCATACCTGGAAGCAGTGAACTAGCTTTAACACCAAAATCCTAACCAGGGCTTGAACTTATTTTTTTACATGTTTAAAGCACATGCATTGGACAACTGGAAAAAATAAAACGATAACCAAATACTCTAGATACAGTATATAAATAAACTACAAAAATAATCTATTCATCTAAAAGCACAATTAACTTTTTATATTGTCCTTTCACCCTCTTGCTCTTGTCTCCTAATCCCATATTTAATTAATCCTTGAAGCCATCACAAATTTTAAACACAAAAGAACCATGAAGTCCAAAGGCTACTCAGTCATTATTTCTGCTCTGACAACAAATGTTAACTATAGAGAATGTGTTTCTTTTTCAGAGTTTTCCTTTAATTTCTATAATAAGCACATATTCCAGCAATCTTCTTCTTCCTAGCGTTATTCCCGCGCTATGGCAGGGTCCGCTTGTCGGCATATCCATCTCCATTTGACTTGATCCAAGGCACCTTCAGGGGTGACATTCATGCATTCCATGTCCTCCTTAATGAGGTCCATCCACCATTTCCTGGGTCTACCATGGGGTTGCCGGCCACCAGGGTCCAGACACATGGCTGTTCTCGCCACCAAGTCTTCTTTGCCACGTACATGTCCATACCATCTAAATCTTCCTTCCTGCAGTTTTGCCATGATTGGTGCAACTCCCAGTTGTCATCAGACATCGTTGTTCATGGTGTGGTCGAATCACATTTGTCCAAGGCACCAATCTGGCAGATAAAAAAGACCACTCCCAAGACTAGACCAAAATACTAAATCAACTCTAATTTCCAATGTGATACTTGGTCAGGTTTCTTCAAGGTGGTTATTATAGTATACTTTTAATGTAAGTTTAGATCCTAGGGATAGCCCAGATTATCAAAACATGTAGATTTTGATCTAGATTTGTCAGATGGTTTTGTTTACTAAAGTGGCTCTAGTCAGAAGAATTTATCATACCACAGTATTTTTGCTTGCTTCATTTAAACCAGAATGTCTTATTCAAACACACTGGAAGTCAAACTAGAACACATAAGACCACTTTCAAGGTTTTTACCAAAAAATGCTACATGAATTTAACACAAAAAGGTAAATACAGGTACACTTTAATCCCCAGGATCCTCTGAAGTACTTAGTTGCTTGGTAGGAAATAGTAGATATCACCAACTATACACACACATACATACACACACATACATCCTGTTATTTGTCAGGACAGAATATGATGGGGAACTTCCTTTGGAGGGCTGGAGGCAGTAGGCTGCCCACTGGTATACAAAAGTCATGTTTCTGAGACTGTGTGCATAGAAAACATATATTCATTATATAGGGCATAAATACCCTGTGGGATTTATTATCACAAGACATGGTGATGGCTGCTGATTTAGATGGCCTTAAATTCGTGAGGACAGGTCAGTCCAAACTATCAGTCTTGAAGTCTCAGTCCTATCTCCAAGCTAGGAGCAGCATGCTTCAAATACCAGCTAAAGGAGCAGAAAGTTGGGAGGGGGTAAATCTTCATCTCCTGCTTATGAACTCTGGAGAGGCATTTGCATGGCTGTTGGGAAAAACAAAACCAGTGTTGGCCTAATCCTTTAGGTCTATTCTAATGTTCTTACATACCATATCAAACCTTGTTGTAGGATTCACATTTTTCAAGGCCTAGAGAAAAATGTGTATCTTGACCAGCAAATGGGTACTTTTCCATTGTCATGAACAGATTATATGAACACTCTCCATTAAATACTCAATTTACTTTATCCCTAACATTTATAATATTTTGTTGTAGCATGTAACTGTTACAAAGGAGTTATCCTTTTTTACATATTAGGGACAATGGTTTCTTGTTACTGAAAATTGGGTAAATGAAAACCATCCAACCTGTAAAATCTCATGTTATCACTCCAACCAGAAACAAGCCAGCCAAAAGAGAATATAGCTTCTCTCAATTTATTTTCAGCACCAAGGCAAAGAGCAACAGAAATTGAAATTCCACATTACAGTTTCTAAATCTGTCGAAGAAATTAATAGAGCATGACCAATTAATGTGACAAGGCTTTTCCAGATAGGCTCAGTTAGGTTTTGTGGTTGGAGTTGAATTACGCTACATTATTTATTAATATATACCTTTTCATCTATATTTTTTCTGTAATACTGAATAGTTTTTCTTCTGTAAATGTGTATACACACACACATACATGGAGAGAAAACTTTAATCATTAAAGAATTTTTTTAAAATTATGTAGAGTTTTGATAGAATGCAATATTTAGTATTAAGATTTTAAACACTGTGTATTAATATGCAGTTATATTACTTTGCAAATTAATTATTTACCTGTAGTGTGAATTCTAGAACATCATCTCCTGGCTTAATTTTTTCCAGTTCAAGCAGATCTAATAATTGATTTTTTTTCTTCCTGTTTGTCTTGAAACGTAGCTGTTCTTCAGAATCTTGATTGTTCAAATACTGGGAAGAATTCTGACTGATCCTGTTTTGTGATATTACATGAGAAAATGTCCCTGGAGATTCTAAATTAACATTAAGTGAGATTTTTTTATTTGGGGCTCTGTTATCCTGATGAGTACCAACAAAGCTACGTGTGGATTCTAACTCTACAATAGGTTGTATTGAGAAAGCATTGTTTATACTTGAATGTTGTGACAAAGGCTTATTCATGCAAATATTTTGATTTTCAATAGATGGCTGATGGATATTCTTATTCTTATTCCCACCTCCAGTTGCTGAGTTATTAAGCAATCTTGATGTGACACTTATATTCTGGCTTTCTTGTGGTGTCACTGATATACAATCAATTTCTTTTGACTGTTGAGTAGAACTTGTCATAGAGTTTGGAAGCAATGTTGCTGAATCCATAGCATCAGAGGACTCTGAATTTGTTATTTCTGCAATATTATATTCCTTCACATTGCTTTCACATACCAAAACCTGTGGGCTACCTTTCTTCTGACTATTAAGTTCTCCATTTCCTCCTGATGTATCTGGAAATCTGTTTGCATGGTCTTGATTTAAAGAATTTTTTTCCTTGTCCCAGATGCTCTCAAGGCCCATAATTATGTTAGGGCATGGCACTGTTTCACCAGAAGTACCACTGTTTGTATTGCTGTTTTCATAAGAATCAAGTGTGTCTGGGACTTGGTTTGCTAACTGTGAAGCCTCCTTTTTTGCATTTTTATAATTCTGTATTTTTTCTGCTAATTCTTTCTGTTTTCGTGCCATAAGCAAAAGGTTCTTTTGTCGGGCTGCAAGCTTTACTAACTTTTCTCTCAGCACTCCCTGTTTAAAAGATTCCACAGAAGCTCTGAAATAAAATTTAAAAATGGTACTACCATGAATAACAATTTCTCTTTACCAATATATGGAAAGAAAGTAAACATACTTTTAAATACAATAGTTTTTTAAAAATTCAAAATATTTTTATTTCTAAAAAAAGTCATTAAGTAATGATCACAATAGCTAAAATACTAGCATCTAGATGCCTGTCCAGCATTAACTCTTTGATACTTTTTCTAGTAGCAGGATGGATTATATAATTACTTAATTTATTATAGATGAATGATTTTTTTTGCTTGTTTTATAATTACAGATGTTTTCTTTTTTATAATAGCTATAATACAACTCAGTTTTTCTTCCACTTACCTATATTTCTTAGCAAGCTCATCTCGTTCAAATTTCTGTCTGGCAAGTATAGTATTCAAAGAGTTCTGTATCTGAGAAATGTCTTGGATGTACAGATCTATTCAAAATTTACAAAATTTTAAGAATGGACATGAATTTTTATCATTTGCTGCAGATGCAATAAAATGCTACAACACTGAAAATATGTTGCAGAAAAACTAGCCAATATTCTAAACACCATATTGGCTGTAGCCAATTTTATTCTATAATTTTCTTTACAACTTGATAATTCTTTGCAATTTTGTATTCAATATTGAAAAAAAGTAAAAATATAAACACATCAACAATAATTGTTTAAATTATATGTATTTTAATTGCATGCTTAGTATGGTAAAACAGAATCCTTTCTCTTTTGCAAAAGAAGTAAACATTGATTTCAGTGAGGCTTATTTCTAAGCAAATACGCATAAGACTGCTGTTATTTATTCGAGTTGTGTAGCACTTTGGATTCAGTTCCAAGAGGTACTGCAGATCACGCAGCAGCACAAATGTAGCACATATCTACAACTCCTTAAAGCAACTGCATCTTTGACCAGGATATATTGGATTTCAGAAATATTTGGCTAACTCAATGGAAGCTACCTCAGATCCAATGGCTTGAAATCCTGGAGAAAAGTGTCCCAGAAAGTTTGAAAATCCTATGAAGCCAGATAGTGTGAAGGTACAGTTACAAACAATTCCAACTAGAAGGAAAAATGGGTGACATCTGAAGGAGCAGAGTGGATGCATTCAGAACTTCCTAAAATGTTGAAAATAAAAACGGACAGGTATAGGCAAGCAACAGAAGAACCAGTAACAATTCTATCCAAGTCATTACCAAGTCGGAAGGCTACAGGAACTAATGGAATACCCACAGAAATATGGCAAGCAACACAAGAAGAATCAGTTAAGGGTCTAACCAAGCTATGCCAGCAAGCCAACACAGTGGCCAACAGTTGGAAGAGGTCAATCTATATTCCAATACTAAAAAGGAGACTTAACAATATGTGCAAACTATCATACAATATCCTTAATTTCACATGCTAGAAAAATAATGCTTAGGCTCATCTGATTAGAGCCCTACATGGAAAAAGAGATGCCAGATGTTCAAGCTGGCTTTAGAAAAAGCCAAGGAACACAAGACATTATTGCTGATGCATAGTGGATAATTGAGAAAGCCAAAGAATATCAAAAAGAAGTCACTATGTGTTTCATTGATTATAGAAAGGTCTTCAATTGTGCCAATCACATCAAGCTGTGGAAAGTACTCAGAAAAATGGGAATCCAAGTACATCTCATTGTCCTCATGAGAAACTTATATACAGGTCAGGAAGCCACAGTACAGACATAACATGGTAAAACAGAATGACTCCAGTTTAGTAAAGTGGAGTGTGAAAGGCTGTATACTCTCTCCTTATTTATTCAACCTATATGCTGAATATATATTAAGGGAAGCTGGATTGAAAGAAGATGAGCATGGTTTTAAAATTGGAGGAAGAAACATCAATATCCTGTGCTATACTGATGACACTACCCTGATAGTTGAAAATGCAAAAGATCTGCAAGCCCAAATAATAAAAATCAAGGAGCACAGTGAAAAAAATGAAGATAAAATTAAAGACAAAACTAAACTAATCACAACAGGAAGAACAACCAGCCTTAAAATTGGCAATGAAGATATCAAAGTGGTGGATAGCTTCTGCCTTTTAGGATCAACCACCAACAGTAAAGGAATAAGCAGTCCAGAAATATGCTGCAGACTAGCACTTGGTAGAGCAGTCATGAAGGCCTTGGAAAAGATATTCAAATGCCATGGTGTGTCTATACCTATGAAGATCAGAATCGTGCAAGCCATGGTAATCCCTGTGACACTCTACGGAAGTGAAAGTTGGACTTTGAAGAAGCAAGATAGGAAAAGTATTGATGCTTTTGAACTTTGGTGTTGGAGAAGACTCCTGAGAATAGCATGGACAGCCAAGAAAATAAGCAAATGGATCATCGAACAACTCAATCCAGAGATTTCCTTTGAGGTACAAATGACTAGGCTCAACTTATCCTACTTTAGATATATTATACGAAGACCCAGCTCCCTGGAGAAGGCCCTACTGCTCAGAAAGGTAGAAGGAAAAAGAAGAACAGGATGACCAGCAGCAAGGTGGATAGACTCAAGTACAATAGCAATTAGTGCATCATTGGAAGAGCTGAAGTACAGGTTAGGGACAGACCATCATGGAGAAAATCTATCTATGTGTTTGCTAAGAGTCGACAATGACTTGATGGCACATCATCATCATCAACATCGGAAATGGAAGAATGGGCATATAAACAAAAAAAGATACAAGGCAGTTACTGGAAACTGAAGGGATTGTCTTAGGCTAAAGTGCAGAATGAGCTAAGGCTCAAGAGAAATATCCAAAACAGCAAAAAAAGACCTATCAGAAGCAAAGAAAAAGCAAAAAGGCAATAGGTCTGTTGCAAAGAGAAAGTGATGATTTGGTAATAGGTGATGGTGAGGAGGAAGAACATTGTAAACAAATATTTATATCTGTCTTCTCCTAGAAGAGATTCAGAGCCTAGCTGTCCATTGTGCCACTAGCAGACGGAAGGAGCTGTAGCTTAGGATATACAAGGACAGGATAAAAAAAATACGTAGCTAAATTAAGTGAATTCCTATATACAAGACCAGATGAATTACATTCTAGGGCACTAAAGGAACTAATAGAGATGACTGTAAAACTGTGAATTGTAATCTTGAAAACATCAGGATAATTGGCAAGGTTGCAGAAGACTGGAGGAGAATAAATGTCAGTAGCTTCAAAAAAGGAAAAAGAAGAAATTATAAATCTGTCAGTTTGACATTGATACTGAGCAATGTGCTCAAGTAGATTACTACTACTTGTGATCACTTGGATAGGAATACAGCAATTAACAAGAACCAGTATGGGCTTCTCACAAATACAGTAAGTCATCCAGACTAATCTTAATTCATTTTTAAAGTCAATAAAACCAAAGTAGATGAGGGTAATACTACTGCCACAGTATATTTTGAGCAGCAAAGCAGTTGACAAAGGTCCATGATACCTTCATTAATAAAATGGTAAAATATGAACTCGATGTCATGAGCACCGTTGAGCTGAATGCATCAGCACAACGGCACACATGACAATACCTCGGAAACTAGAGGAAGGGATTTAAAGATAAGCAAAGCACGCACAACAACAGACACAGACCCTGAGGAGAAGGGAACGACCCCGGCCGGATGAACCAGCCATTAGAACACAAAGGGGGAAGAAGGAACGACAAAGACAGGGCGGATCACGAGGCACACCTGAAGCTGTCAGCAGGAACGCAATGGATATCGCCCAGCTGACAGCAATCACTGGCCGGAGGAAGAAAACGATTATGAGCGAAGCCCGGGGCACCAGCAGGGGCCCCGTGACCCCTCACCTACCGGCAATGAAGCATACAGGACTTGGGGGGATGACACAACCCAAGGTGGGGGGGGTGCTGACCGGCGCGGGCTATTTAAACCCCGCACCGGCACACTCCCTTCACTCTCAGCTTTTTCCAGCTATGCACTATGCTGAAATAAACCTGAACCTGCTCTTCCCTGAATCAGTGTCTGTGTTTTACTCAGTAGTAGGCAGCGCATGACACTCGATGATACAACTTTTAGATGGATTCATAACTAGATGAATGATCATACCCCAACAGAGAACTGCCCCCCCACTGTTCAAAATTTATATTGATAATTAATTAATGATCTGGGTGAAGATGTTGAGGGGATCATTATGAAATCTGCAGATAACACAAAACAAAGAAAAGTGGCTAACATTTTAGAAGAGAAAGAAGAGATTCAAAAAGATCTAGCCAAGCTTCAACATGGATCAAAATAAACAGGATGAATTTAACAAGGAGAAATATAAAGACCTGTATCTTGGGGGGAGGGGGAATAAAAGACACAAAATATAGGATGAGAGAGACCTAGCCTGGCAGTAGCATATATGAAAAGTATCTGAGTGTTCTAGTAGATCACAAATTGAACCTAAGCCAACATTGTGATAGAGCTGCCAGCAAGACAAATGCCATTTTGAATTGGAGCAGAGAGTCCAGATCACAGAAAATAATTGTCTTGATTAGGCCCCACTTGGCATATTGTGTCCAGCCTTGGGCACCACAATATAAAAAGGGCATTGACGACTGGAGCAAGTTCAGAGAAGGACTACCAGGATGATTTAGAGAATAGAAACCAAGTCCTGTGAGAAATGGTTAAAGGAACAGGCTATGTTTAGCCTAATGCCAACCCTTCAGGATAAGCAAAGTTAAGAAACAGAATCAGCATGAATTCAAGAAATGCTCTTTATTGTTGTAGGGTAGAATAAAAGAATAACTGAATCTTAAAAGCCTGTCAGAGTTTCTCTACACCATATCTTACACCAAGCAAAATCAATGTGAGGTTATTTTGAGTTTCTCATGATTTCTGCTTTCTCAGGACTGAATAGTCTTTTCTCCTCCTTTAACAGTTCATTGTTCCCTTCCCCCTTCCCAAGGCCAGATCAACATTCTTTCACTTGCAGAAGAGAAGACAGAGAGGGTATATGATACCAACTTTTTAGCCACTTTAGCCACTTGGACTTTTTATTTTTTACTCTTATTTATATTATTTATTGTTGTTGTTGTTTATTCGTTTAGTCGCTTCCGACTCTTCGTGACTTCATGGACCAGCCCACGCCAGTGTTTCCTGTCGGTCGTCAACACCCTCAGCTCCCCCAGGGACGAGTCCGTCACCTCTAGAATATCATCCATCCATCTTGCCCTTGGTCGGCCCCTCTTCCTTTTGCCTTCCACTCTCCACACTCTCATCAGCATCTTCTCCAGGGTGTCCTGTCTTCTCATTATGTGGCCAAAGTATTTCAGTTTGGCCTTTAATATCATTCCCTCAAGTGAGCAGTCTGGCTTTATTTCCTGGAGGATGGACTGGTTTGATCTTCTGGCAGTCCAAGGCACTCTCAGAATTTTCCTCCAACACCACAGTTCAAAAGCATTGATCTTCCTTCGCTCAGCCTTCCTTATGGTCCAGCTCTCGCAGCCATATGTTACTACAGGGAACACCATTGCTTTAACTATGCGGGCCTTTGTTGTCAGTGTGATGTCTCTGCTCTTAACTATTTTATCGAGATTTGTCATTGCTCTTCTTCCAAGGATTAAGCGTCTTCTGATTTCCTGACTGCAGTCAGCATCTGCAGTAATCTTTGCACCTAGGAATACAAAGTCTTTCACTGCTTCTACATTTTCTCCCTCTATTTGCCAGTTATCAATCAAGCTGGTTGCCATAATCTTGGTTTTTTTGAGGTTTAGCTGCAAACCAGCTTTTGCACTTTCTTCTTTCACCTTCATCATAAGGCTCCTCAGTTCCTCTTCACTTTCAGCCATCAAAGTGGTATCATCTGCATATCTGAGATTGTTAATGTTTCTTCCAGCGATTTTAACTCCAGCCTTGGATTCCTCAAGGCCAGCTTGTCGCATGATGTGTTCTGCATACAAGTTGAATAGGTAGGGTGAGAGTATACAGCCCTGCCGTACTCCTTTCCCAATCTTAAACCAGTCCGTTGTTCCGTGGTCTGTTCTTACTGTTGCTACTTGGTCGTTATACAGATTCTTCAGGAGGCAGACAAGATGACTTGGTATCCCCATACCACTAAGAACTTGCCACAATTTGTTATGGTCCACACAGTCAAAGGCTTTAGAATAGTCAATAAAACAGAAATAGATGTTTTTCTGAAACTCCATGGCTTTTTCCATTATCCAGCGGATATTGGCAATTTGGTCTCTAGTTCCTCTGCCTTTTCTAAACCCAGCTTGTATATCTGGCAATTCTCGCTCCATGAACTGCTGAAGTCTACCTTGCAGGATCTTGAGCATTACCTTACTGGCATGTGAAATGAGTGCCACTGTTCGATAGTTTGAACATTCTTTAGTGTTTCCCTTTTTTGGTATGGGGATATAAGTTGATTTTTTCCAATCTGATGGCCATTCTTGTGTTTTCTAAATTTGCTGGCATATAGCATGCATTACCTTGACAGCATCATCTTGCAAGATTTTGAACAGTTCAGCTGGGATGCAGTCGTCTCCTGCTGCCTTGTTATTAGCAATGCTTCTTAAGGCCCACTCAACCTCACTCTTCAGGATGTCTGGCTCTAGCTCACTGACCACACCGTCAAAGCTATCCCCGATATTGTTATCCTTCCTATACAGGTCTTCTGTATATTCTTGCCACCTTTTCTTGATCTCTTCTTTTTCTGTTAGGTCCTTGCCATCTTTGTTTTTGATCATACCCATTTTTGCCTGGAATATTATTTATTTATTACTGTAATTTTATACTGTATATTTTATTTATTGTATGATTGTTGTTTTAATTGATTATTGTAAACTGCCCAGAGTCCCCCAATGGGAGGAGATGGGCAGGGACAAATTGGATAAACAAACAAATAAACTTCGAATATCTAAAGACCTGGCATATAGATATGGTCCAAATGGAAGGACCAGTACCAAAAGGCTGAAACTTCAGGGAATTAGATTCATGTTAGATAATGGAGATGGAAAAAGCTGTCAAACACTGGAACAGGTTGCCTTGTGAAGTGATAGCTTCTTCACTGACAGTCATCAGAGGGAGCCTGGGTGGTCAGAGAGGCAGATCCTGGAGCAAACAGGTGTTTGGATTAGATGACCTCTAAGATCCCTTACAAGTCCATGGTTCCATGATCACATGGCAGCTTGAGAGAGTAGCTATATACTTCCAAGAAAAAAAATGCAACTGTTTTAAGCAGTTGCAGGCAAGTGCTACATGTCTTCCCCCACATACCCTGAAGTACCTTTTTGGAACTGAATCCAAAATGCTGCACAGCCCTATTATTTATTTTCTACAATGTTTTGGTACATTTTATTTCTAAAAGTTATCTCAGTGCTGCTCATCTCATCCAGTTCAAGTTTAAGGATTGCAGCCATATATGACACCATCTCTCTCCATGTTCCTCTTCAGAAACCAGTCCCTAAGTGTTCACTGGGATTACTTCCAGATAATTATATTTTAGATAATAGTGCAATCATATACATATCTATTCACAAACAGTCCTGATGCAGGTTCTTTGGCTGCAGTCCTAAACACATAAAGGAATCGATTCCTTTAAGACAGTAAAAACTGTGTCCAATTAAATATACACAGAGATTAGTCATTATTGAAGAATTGCTTTCAATTTTTAAAAAACTCTTTAAGGCATGATTTCCTTTATTTCTTTTGCTTTTAGATCAATACATTCATTCATATGAACACTGCTAGTTTCCTAGTTAACCGAAACTTAGCCTGACCTTATTAAGTGCTAGTGCTTCTTACATCTGAGCTGATTCAAAATTTGGAAGGAAGTGTCTTGGGAAGTGGCATCTGCAGGAAACTGATGACAGATACATAGTGATGCCAATCATGTGAATGCAACCATTACACACTTGCATCCTGATGTTTGATGCAAGTAATTAAGTCATGATATTTGTGTGATGATGTCATCATACATGTTTCATTATTTGCCACTTGTTCCCCTGTCCATTGTGGGCTGTTATAAATGATGGTGGCTATTGCTATTACTAAAGTAGAATTTGTTTGAGTGTGCTTTGAGCACTGGAGTGAGATGGTATTGTCCTTTATTTTGGATGGCACAATGTTTTAGGATGATCCTCCAATTCATTTCTGAAGAACTCCTGATGAACAGTAGCAAAATTCTGAAACTAGATGGGGTACGTTCCTGTCTTATATAGAAGTTGTCCGATTCAGTTGCTTTATAATATATAACAGTTTGATCTGCTTTTGATGTCCAAGCATTGTTTTGCAGCATGTGCTAAGCATTTATACATCTTGTTCCTATGTTCTTAGAAAGCTCAGAGGAATAGAGCTAACAATACAGAAGAATAATAGGAGAAAACATAGCCTCCACAGTCAACATCATCTGCCACACAGGCAAATATGGAGGATTCTGGATTGGTCATGTGGCACACTGCTTCCCAACACCTTTTCCCCCAACACCTTGCTAATGTTCCCCACCGTTAACATCATTTTCCACATCAGTCTCTATAATGTGAGGTCCAGCAGCTGTTTTGCTAAGGTAGAACATTTATTTACTACAATGCAACTACTATAATCTATCATCAGTTCTCATACAAGACAAATCTTTCATGAGTTAACCATAATTCATCCCTACCTGCATCTCTTTGGCATTTCAGTTCAAATAGCAAAAGTCTATCCTGTTCATCTTCTATGTCCTGCAATGCTTTACTGATCGATTCATGCTGTCAAATGCAAGCCATTGTTAACTTTATTAAAGGAAGGCAGTTTGCAACTGAATTTTAAAAGTATATACACACACTTCTGATTTGAAGGCAAGAAAGTTTTTGGTCCTCAGGGACAAGAATGTATCACCTGTCTGCAACTCCTTCAGGAATCTGAGCAAACTCAACATACAGAAACTCTGATTATAATAGCTTAATGAAGACAGAAAATGTGATCAAAACAACAAACACTATTTTACATATATTTACAGAAGGATTAGTGAGTGAAGCACTATAATCATAATATAGTCCCCCTTTGGGGGAGATGGGCGGTGACAGAAATTTGAAATATAAATAAACAAACAAACTTTTGAGTATTTGTTTCCACAAGTACAAAGATAAGCACCTTGTAATTTAGTGTTTCATGCAGTGCTCAAAATAAATGTAAAATAACATCTAGAAGAGCATTTTCACATGCTGGACTGTTCCCATCTGCAACTTGGAGCCCCTATAAAGAGTTGGTGCCTGGGAAGCTGGCTTCAGGGAGAAGTTTGAACTGTTGTGAGCAATCTTTATGATTTTCTATAGTTTAACTATAGCCAGCTGAATAGAAGCAACCAGTAAAGATGTGGGGATAGTAGTAAATTTACAAATTATGAATCAACATGGAAAGATAATCCTTGCAAAAAATGCAATATGATACAACACAATGGGTTCTGAAAAGAGGTCATTTTGATGACTGAGTACTTACTGCACTCAGGCAATGCACTTGAGCCTTGGAAGGCCAATTGGACCAATCTGTCTTACCCAGGAATGTGTTTCTGAGTAGTCAAGCCCCTTTTTTCATGCCAGGAAAATATTTAAACCAAATAATAGTTCCCAAACTCTGAGGAACAGTAACATTAGCACATTTTAATACCTGCCCAACAGCTGTTCTCAAGAATAAATATAAACAAGTTCCTTACGAGGTACAATTGTGCCCTTGTGAGAAAGTAGCCCATGTTTTGTTATGCTGTCTTTCTATAAGGACACAAAGACCCATTTCATAACTTCCTATTTGATGAAGTACCCAGACAACCTGATTTCTTTTATGTACAGCTACTCCTGTCAAACCAGTATGATTCTGTTCCTTTAAAGACGGCAAAACTTTATGTTGTTTGTAAAATTTGACACACCTTGATCATCTTACTGATCTAATTACAATTTTATGTTTGTATTTTATTTTACTTGGAACAGAAACTGTTTAATTACTTTGTAAATCTGCAGAATTCTGGTCAGTGACCATAATAAAGACTAAATTAAACTACTAAACTTAATTTTTAGTTTTGGATCTCATGGGGTTGCTGTTTTATCTGAAGCCTTGCTCAGATAAATATGTGTTCCTATATCTGCCTCTATTACTGGGACCTAACAAGCTTTTCCTCCTGCTCTTATAATGAGTTGCTTTGCAGTAGTGGCTATCTTTAGCAGCTGTTTAAACGACTGCAACTCCCTTGGGAAATGGCAGCTCTGCTCCTGCTCTTTTAATATTTGGGAGAAAAAACACAAAATTTTGCTTTAGCAGTGGGAGGAGGATTTGTTCAAGTTTAGGTTTTTTAAATTATAATTTTATTGACTAATTAAATTTTGTACTGTTAACCTTTGTGAGCTTCTTTTGGGGGGGGGGTAGGTTGAAAGGCACTATAGAAACATAACATCACACAAACTTTGTGTTTAATTCAGGGTCCGGTAGTATAAACAAGGTAACATGATTCTACTGCACTGTAAACCACCCAGCTATTTTACTTACTGTGCTATGTTTTTGTCCAGCCAAACTGGGCTGTAAAACCAGGTTCTCCTTTTCACGGCAACCATAACAATTAGGTTTTCTCCTAAGCCTAGATGTGCATAGCTCTCTTTTTCCTAAATTAGAAACCATCATCACAATAACAAAAGAAATAGAAATTACTTAAGCCAAATAATATATTTGGGCTTTCAGTCAATTCCAGCTTTATACCACAAATCATTATTTTTCTGATGTGAGAATTCAAGAGACATCAGAGGGCTGATCTTGTGACATAAACACCACATGGAACCATAAAGTATGAAAGAAGATAAAACAGATTAAGCATCTGAACTTCTAGGAAAATTAGAGGTTGTTGATTCTAGAATAAGGTACCTGGGAAAATATTCAACATGTGAGTATGTATGGGAAACTTAACAATTGGTCTTAACACTAAATATAACTTTCTGATAACCAAATGAACATGAAACATATTATATGCTACCATACCATATCCCATTCAATTGGCCAGCCATTCCCAACACACTATAGACCCAAACTGCTTGTCCTTTGTTTAGTCCTCATCAACTGCATACTGCAAACATTTTCAGGAGCTCATTACTGCAGGTTTAGTGAGTGTGAAATGTGAACTAAGAGGCAAGGACATGGCAAACAGACAGTCCCTCCAATAAAAGATCAAGCACAAAAGAAATCTGCTGGAATGTACATTTCACCCAATGGGGAAGCAGGGCAGAGGAAAAAATAAGTTTTTTGCCCAATGTTGCATAGCAGTCTGCACTTTTTGCTGTTTGTATTTCTTTAGCACTGGTTTGCAGCTCCGACTGTATGACTGACAGGTATGTACAGTAGCACATGGTGTGGTAAGGCTTACTTCCTTTATTTCAAAGGGATTCAATAAGTAGTCAATTAAAATAAATCTGGAGCTCTGGAAAACAAACAGCTTTTAAAAACTCATCTTTAGAGTATTGTAAAGAATACCACAGTTTGCAATTTGTATGAAGACAACATACCAGCATCATGACTCATCAAAACAGTCTCTTTGACTTCAGTAGCACCATAAGACTTAAGAAGCTCTTTAATCTGGTCACAAGTAGCTTCATCCAGGGCATTTTCCCCATTGTTGTTTCTTTCGTTGGGGTTTGCACCATGGAGCAACAGCAACCGTACTGCCTGCAACACATTTCTTAACAATTTCCTCTGTGACCTAGTTGGCTGAGAAACTGCTATGGTTACAGAGTACATAACATATAGAGTTTATATGTTATTATGCACTTTTACCACTCTAGACTTCGGCAATGTTCTCATTAATATATTGTAAGAACTCAGATAATTAGGTTGAGTAAATTACAGTTAAGTTAACCATTGATGTGCATGTCATCTAAATAGAGAAGCCAACATTCAATCTTTAGGTTCATACTTTGTGCAAAGGGGTAGATTGTTCACTATTGTTTAATGAATAAACCAAAAATTGATTTACACAACGCACAATGCCATAAAGCATGGTTTACAAACCACTGTGCTCATTTCATACATTGTTTGAGTTTTGGTTTCACATTGTGTGAATCCAGTCAATGTATTTATGCATGAATGTTGTGGACTGAAAAATGTGTTTAGTTAAGACAAAACAAAACAGATTTTGTAATGACAGCACCGAGGAAGAATATCAATGGTAACAGTTAAATTGGAATGAAAGATAGAACTGATATTGTAGAAGTAAATGAATCCAAATCTCAAAATTAAGTCGAATCCCATCTCAGAGTACCTTACTTTTTTACTCTACTAAGGGCTACCCAAAAAGCTAACTTTACCAGGCCTTGGAAACCAGGACCTTGCTTACTTGGTTATGAATCATTTATACACACCATCTGCTACAGATTTCTTCCACTTCAACGCCTGGTTGATAATACAAAGCTAACTTTACTAGGCCTTAGAAACCAGGACCTTGCTTACTTGGTTATGAATCATGTATACACACCATCTGCTACAGATTTCTTCCACTTCAACGCCTGTACATAATACAAAGCCTGGTTAGCACCATATTACCTCAAAATGGTTGCCTGAAACAGCATCATGAATGGGCAAAACACCATCTAGGCTTTTACTGTTCACATCAGCACCGGCTTTTAGTAGTTCTGCAATAATCTCAATAAATCCCCTATTAGAAGCTTCATGAATTGGTGTCCAACCTAGTAAAAGCAAATTCAGGCATGGCACTGAATTTATGTTTCAATCATATCTTTTTCTCACACATATATGTAACCATTACATAGATAATATTTTAAAAATTGTATCATATACTAGTTTGAACACAAAGAACTGCATAACTTATTCTGAGATTATACAATTTGTAACAGGAAGAAAATCTGAAGGAAATTTGTAGTCTGTTCTCAAGAAAAACAATCCCAACCAAAGTAACTTTCTGGATATTAGCCACTTTGCATATATGCACAGTGACTACAGGTAGTCACCTAATAACCACAATTGGGACCAGCAACTACATCGCTAAGCGACACGGTCATTAAGAGAGACAACACATGTGTGAGATTCCAGCTAGCCTCTGACTCAGAAAACAAAACTCTGAGTCAGAGGAGGAAACAGAAACTTACCAGGCTGAAACTGGGAAAGCGAAACCCAGCGATGAGTCAGCAGCGCAGGAAGAGCCACAGACACTGATTGGTCAGTCTTTGGAGGATTTGAATCCTCCAATCAGCGTGCGCCAGTGACGGGCAGAAAAGCGTGCGAAGGAGAAGGCAGCCCGATGAAGGGCATAGGCGTGCAAAGGATCAGCATAAAAGGCAGACATGCGAAGAGCAAGCTGCCGGACACAACTGATCCTTCAAGCCCACAGCTTCTGCAGAAGAGTCCTTACCCGTGTCAGGAACAGTGTCTGTTTCCAAAGAGGAATCAGTGCCAGTGTTTTCCACCGAAGAGGACTTGAATCCTGCTTCCGCTGCCACTGAGGATCTTCTCCTCGCCGGACCCAGCAATCTCAGTCTCGCGTCCAACTTTGGTCTTCCGCATCTACCTTGTGCGTGTTCCAGAAGCGCTTACAGACCCGCTTCGAGGTTCCAGCCGTGTCCAGAGTCTCCAGTCCAGTCTCGTCATGCTTCAAGTCCAGAGCCTTGCCCCAAGTCTTCGTTCCAGTACTGCAACGTCTCTAGCTCTCAGCTTAGTCCAAAGCCTCCAGTACAGCTTCGTTGTGCTGTAGATCTCCAGTCTTGCCTCAGATCTCCAGCTCAGTCTAGTCGTGGCTCAGTTGCACGACGTTGTTCAGGAGTTTCACACCTATCTGGTTGTGAACCAGAGTTGCAGCCTTGTCTAGAACCTGTGGTCCAGTCCTGCCTTGTCTCGAGTTCCTTGCCTAGTCCAGTTCAGCCTTATTTTGTGCCTAGCTTCCAGCCTCAAGTTCAGCCTTGCTCCGAGTCCACAGCCTTGCTTCGAGTCCGTAGTCCAGAGTATCCAGCCCAGCCTAGTGCTTCCAGCTGAATCTAGTCTTGCTCCAAGTCCTCAGACTTGCTCCGAGTTCCTAGTCCAGAGTATTCAGCCTACTCCAGCGCCTCCAGTTGAGTCTAGACTTGCTCCAAGTCCTCAGACTTGTTCTGAGTCTCCAGTTCCTAGTATCCAATCCAGTCCAAGTCATTGCGTCCAGTCCAGTCCAGTTGACAGAACCAAGTCTTGTCCAGAGGGCTCAGCCCAGCCTTGCCCAGTGTTCTGGTGTCAGCCTAGTCAAGTGGTGTTCCAGTTTGAGTTCCTCTGATTCCAGTTCCAGCAGCACCTCGTGCTCCAGCTTCTCAGCCTTCCAGCTTTCATCAGAGAGTCCTGCTCCGCTTTGCTACCATCTCCTGCAACCTTGCCAGTTTCTTCGTTGCTGCCACTTTGGTCTTGATCAAAACCAGTTACTTCTTGATTCTAAGGACTTATTTATTGTAAATGGTTGTTTAATAAAGAGTATTTTTGATACTAGATCTGCCTGGCCACCTCATAGTCTGATCAGGACAGATTGTCTCCGGCCAGAAGCAGCAGCCAGCATGGACAATGCGCAATTGGTGCAGCAAGTCACCCTGCTGACTGTCCAACTAAATCAACTGCAGAACCAGCAACCTGCTGCCACTGCGGCTCCTCATTATGTGTCCAGTTGCCACACCGGAGAAATTCAATGGAACTTTAAAACACTTTCCGACTTTCATCACACAATGTGAGTTATATTTGAGCCTTCGAGCGGAAGATTTTCTGATGGATCATCACAAGGTCGGGTTCATTATCAGTTCCAGCTTCTCTCAGCCTTCCAGCCTTCGCCAAAGAGTCCTGCTCTGTTGCCTTGCTACCATCTCCTGCAACCTTGCTGGTTTCTTTGTTGCTGCCAAGTTGGTCTTGATCAAAACCAGTTACTTCTTGATTCTAAGGACTTATTTATTGTAAATAGTTGTTTAATAAAGAGTATTTTTGATACTAGATTTGCCTGGCCGCCTCATAGTCTGATCAGGACAACATGACTGCAACTTGTGATTTCACTGCTGGTTTCTCCATAGACTTTGCTTTTTGAACGCTGGCTGTGAAGCTCACAAATGGTGATCACCTGACCGTGGGGACACTGCAACAGCTGTATGTTTGAGGACTGGTCATAAAATCACTTTTTCAGGACTTCCAGGGGAGGCATGGCAAACTGAAGACATCTCCGCAAAAGCAGAGCTGAGAACTGCTGCAAAGACCAAAGAACTGGTGAGGAGACTGGTTCTTCAGAACCTTTCCGTATAAGGAACAGACAGGAGAGCAACCACATGATGGCTGCTTCTTGCAAGGAGACCACAGGACAGTGGTCTTCCACAGGTTTGAACACCAGGAGATGAAGGGATTAGCCATCTTGCTCGCAACCAAGGTGAAGCCTTCTAAAGAACACTAAGTTCACAAGCCTCACTTTCTAATCACTTTTGGATATTGCCTATTAACCACCTTAAAGCTATTAGAGACCTTTGGAATGACAAGTTTAAAAAGTCACTGGATGAGTTTAGCTCTGAACAAAAGAAAAATTAATTACAAGCTTAAGAACTTAGAATTTAAAATAAACAGCAAAAAGCTAAATAAGTTTTTGATCTAAGAAAGTTACAAATGGATTAAGGGTCCAGTTAAATTTTGAATATTGACTTTTACTATAAGATTTTGGAACTAACTATAAAAAATAAATAACTTCTTGTGGGAACCAGAGTTATTTTGGCTATCTTGATTCATAACAAAGATAAGCAACTTTATGATTTTAGAAACTGGACGCTAGAGGGACTAAAGATTCTAAGTAGAAGGGAAAAAAATAGAAGCCAACTTTTGGTGTCAGTTAACTGGGATGTACAAAATGACACCAAATGTCATAACATTAGAAATATTATAGGAGACCTTTGAAGAACTGAGCCAGAAATTAGTAGCTACAATATCAAAAGTGCCAGTAATGTCTGATTCTATGCATAGATTACATCCAAAAGATGTCAATGAAGGAATGACAGATGTGGAGCAAATTTTCTCTGACAAGACAGAGAAAGTATCAAAAGTGGAACTATAAATGGCAGGCCACGAAAATGATTTGAAAAACGATGCTTTATTGGATATACAAAAGAAACTGGCTAAAGTTTTAAAAATTAAAGGCGAATTACAACTGACATAACAAAAGAATGACCTGGAAAACGTTTTCTTATTGGATCTACAAAGGAGACTTGTTAAACCCTTGAAGAAGTCTGTGTGATGGGATAAAAAAGAATTGAAATCAAATTCTATGACAATATTTGAATGAACTAAGGATCAAGATCATTAGAAGTAAAAGAAAGGAATATAAAGTTGGTTTATTTGATCAAGGTTAAAATAAGACATTTATTGCAAAGTTCTGTCAACCCTTTATGGACTTTTTGCTGACACCAGGATTGAAAAGTTGATGTTTTATGGATTTGCTTATAGATAAGGCATGGGATGTGGGATGAAGAGATGTTTGTAACTTTATAGGGGGTGAAGAGTTACTATATTTGTCTATACTTGTTGTAATGAAGGTTGGAAGTCACTTCTTCATATATTTTTCTTTTTATTTATCATATTCTTTTCTCTTTAGTCTTTTTTCTTCCTTTTTTCCTTGCACTTTTTATTATTTCTTACCATTCTTTTTTCTTTAAGTTTAGTTTGTATTAGTTTTTACTATTATAATAAAAATCTTTAATAATAATTCTATACCCAAAAAAGGTATAGACAAATATAATATCTAAAATAATTCTCACTTTTTCAGTGCCAGCGTAACTTCAAACAGTCACTAAACAGGGCAGTTGTTAACCAAGAATTACCTGTACATCCAAATATATTGAACAAATAAATATAACAATAGAGCCCCAAATTAACTGACTTATTTATTTATTTAAAGCCCTACATGGCATGGGACCTGGTTACCTGAGGGACCGCCTCTTCCCCACTTCATCAGCCTGTCCCATCCAATCATGCAGAGAGGGCATGATACAGACCCCATCAGAATAAGAGAATAAGAGAATTCCATCTGGCGGGGTCCAGGAGGTGGGCCTTCTCTACAGTAGCACCCACCCTTTGAAACATCTTGCCCCCGGAAGTGAGATTAGCCCCATCGCTCCTAGCCTTCCGGAGGAATTTGAAGACCTGGCTCTGCCACCGGGCTTGGGGCAGGGAGGAGAATAGTCATACTTGGGGTTGGCTAGTGCCTTGAAGTGCCCCTCCTACGCAATGACTGAATGATACCACAGCCATCTGGATTTTATTATATTTGGTAGCTCTGTGAAATTGTTTTATAGCGTGTTTTATACTGAAATTTATTATATATTTATTGTTTTATATTGTAAACTGCCCAGAGTTCCTCCGGTCTGAGATGGGCAGTGACAAATTTGATAAATAGATAAATAAATATATAAAATAACAACAGAGCCCCAAATTAACTAATCCTTCTGCTAGACATTGTTTAAGTAGATAATAGCAAGAAAAAGCAGCTGCAATTAGAAATAGGTTACATCATTTCTGGGTTACAATACAGTAGAAAAAGTTTAAACTGAGAGTTAAAATAACAGACCTGCATTATCTTTTTGATTTACACATGCTCCAGATGCTATCAAAGATTTCACTAAAGATAAATTTCCTTTTTTAGAAGCTAAATGCAAATGAGTTTCTCCTTTAGCATTTCTCTTGTTTGTTCTACGTGTTGTAGTACTTTGCAGATGACTAGAAGTTGTTTTTGACTTTTTCCTAGATTGTGAAGAATCTGAAGGAATAACAGAAATATTAAACAATTACTAGCAGTTATACAAAGTATTTTCATAGATGTACTATATGAGACGTACCCAATCTTTTTGAACTGGTAGGCACATTTAAAATTTTGGGAGATCTTACACGACTCTGAGAAATGGTGGCCATGGAGCAACTTGCCCATTCACAAAATGTCTTTTGGTGCCTATGACCCATTCACCCATCTATCAGAATACAAACTGATGAAGTTATTGCCTGCCATTTCCTCTAACTTCTCAGGATGCTGCTTTCCACCAATTTATCCTGATATTTTTCAGTAAATTAGGTAAGCTCTG
This sequence comes from Candoia aspera, assembly GCF_035149785.1. Lineage (NCBI taxonomy): Eukaryota > Metazoa > Chordata > Lepidosauria > Squamata > Candoiidae > Candoia > Candoia aspera. Next base: position 233,410,755 of record NC_086154.1, read on the forward strand.
AAGAGGGAAAAGCTGACTGAGGAATGTGTGATAGTATTCTTCACACACTGAAATAAAATCACATAGAAGAAGATAAAGATCCCTTCTCTCTCATTCCAGAGTCCATAACACAAACGGATGGATTTAAGTTTCAGGAAAGTATTTTCTAATTGAATATTAGAAAAAACTTCCTATCAGTAAATACAGTTTGACAGTGGAACCAGTGACCAAGCGTGGTAATGGGCTCCCCTTTATCGGATTTGTTCAACTGGAGGCTATGCAGCCGTCAATCTGGAATGCTTTAATTTTGACTCTGACACTGAACAAGGAGCCTAAAGGCCCCTTCCAATACTTTAGTTGAAAGAAACTGCAATCCTGCATTCAACTGTAACCTGAGAGTACATCCCACTAAACTCAAAAAGGCTTACTATTATATGAAAAATAATGTTGTAGAATTCAGTTTTATGCAACTACAAGTAATGTTACTCTACAAATTTAAGATAATAAAGATTTCTACAAATCACATCTGTAATAACACATAAAAAACAAAGTTCAGTGAGATTCCATATTTAAGTATATGTGACATAAACATAAAACATGTACAGTATATTTATATAAAATAAAAAAAATGTGATGAAGGGATGAGAACCTGAATTTGAAAGGTTACTCCCTAATTATGTTCCTGCTATGATCCTGCTGTTTATCAAAGTTCAAGCATAGTACTAATTTCCTGATTTTGCATTTAAATGGCCATTATTTATTATTTAAATTTATATTGCAGCTATAAAAGCAAATTATTTAAATAGCATCCATTCAAATTAGTCAAATATTAATATTTAAAATACAACACTAAGACCAACACAAAATATAATAATAATAAAGAGTTGAAGACGTCACATCAGCTTCATAAAACTATTTTTAAAAAAGAACTAAAAACCATCTACAAAGCAACAGCCAAGAAAAATTAGATTAATATTACAAGCTTACACACATTTTATTAATTAATTAAAATGTGTGGAGAACAGAAAAGTATTTCTGTCAACAAAATGGTGCTTGAAAAAGCATCACATTTAAAAAGCCCTCTTGTCTAGTTACTGCCTTTCACCTCTCATAGTAAGATAAGGATGTATCATGGAGATGGACTCTAAAATGACCATAGGTCCTTGCTGGGCATAAAACTGAGACGTGTTGTTCCATCAATTATCAAAGTGCTAAACCATGAAGACTTTTATAGGTCAGAATTAATATTTTCACTTGGGCTCAGAAATGAACTGGGAGCCAGTCCAAGCAGGGCAGGAGTGATGTAATATGTTTAAACTAACTCTTTACAATTCTTGATGCATTATTTTGCATCAGCTTTAGCTTCCAATATGTCTTTAATGCAGCCTGATGTACAGTGTATTACAGTAATGCAGATGGTAAGTAATTGAACATAGATTATTGCAGTCAAGTCTCCAAGAACCACAGCTGGAGCTCCAGCCTAAGTTGGTAAAAGACGCTCCATCTGGGTCTTTACTGTAAATGACTGCTTCAAGGATAATCCCCAAGCTATGAATTGAGTCCTCTGACAAAATACAATGTCCTCCGGGAAAGCTGAATTTTTGGAAACTGGGATCATTAATAAGTGGAAATTCAAGCTAGATAAATTAATCAAGCTAGATTAATAATCTCCGCAAAGGATCGTTACCTTGTCGTGGTGCTGGAGCTTGAGCACCTCAATGATGCCATGAGCTAAACCGTGAAGGGCCACCCAAGACGGGAAGGTCATGACAGAGAGGTCAGACTAAATGCGATCCCTGGGGAAGGTAATGGCAACCCACCCCAGTATTCTTGCCGTGAAAACTAAATGGATCAGTACAACCAGAGATATGTCGGTATACCATCGGAAGATGAGACCCCCAGGTCGGAAGATGGTCAAAATGCTACTGGGGAGGAACAGAGGATGAGCTCAACTAGCCCCAGTCGTGATGACGCAGCTAGCTCAAAGCCGAAAGGACGGTTAGCGGCCGACGGTGCTGGTGGTGAACGGCGAATCCGATGTTCTAAGGATCAACACACCATTGGAACCTGGAATGTAAGATCTATGAGCCAGGGCAAATTGGATGTAGTTATTGGTGAGATGTCAAGATTAAAGATAGACATTCTGGGCGTCAGTGAACTGAAATGGACTGGAATGGGCCACTTCACATCAAATGACCACCAGATCTACTACTGTGGACAAGAGGACCACAGAAGAAATGGAGTAGCCTTCATAATTAATAGTAAAGTGGCTAAAGCAGTGCTTGGATACAACCCCAAAAACGACAGAATGATCTCAATTCGAATTCAGGGCAAGCCATCTAACATCACAGTGATCCAAATATACGCCCCAACCACAAATGCTGAAGAAGCTGAAGTAGAGCAGTTCTATGAGGATCTGCAGCACCTACTGGACAACACGCCTAAAAGAGATGTTATTTTCATCACAGGAGACTGGAATGCTAAGGTGGGCAGTCAAATGACACCTCGAATTACAGGTAAGTATGGCCTGGGAGAACAAAACGAAGCAGGACATAGGCTGCTAGAATTTTGCCAAGACAATTCACTCTGCATAACAAACACTCTCTTCCAACAACCTAAGAGACGGCTTTACACATGGACTTCACCAGATGGACAACACCGAAATCAGATTGATTACATCCTTTGCAGCCAAAGGTGGCGGACATCTGTACAGTCGGTAAAAACTAGGCCTGGAGCTGACTGTAGTTCAGACCATGAACTTCTTCTTGCACAATTTAGGATCAGACTAAAGAGATTAGGGAAGACCCACAGATCAGCTAGATATGAGCTCACGGATATTCCTCAGGAATATGCAGTGGAGGTGAAGAATAGATTTAAGGGACTGGACTTAGTAGATAGGGTCCCGGAAGAACTCTGGACAGAAGTTGGCAGCATTGTTCAGGAGGCGGCAACAAAATACATCCCAAAGAAAGAGAAAACCAAGAAGGCAAAATGGCTGTCTGCTGAGACACTAGAAGTAGCCCAAGAAAGAAGGAAAGCAAAAGGCAACAGCGATAGGGGGAGATATGCCCAATTAAATGCAAAATTCCAGAGGTTAGCCAGAAGAGATAAGGAATTATTTTTAAACAAGCAATGCGCGGAAGTGGAAGAAGACAATAGAATAGGAAGGACAAGAGACCTCTTCCAGAAAATTAGAAACATTGGAGGTAAATTCCAGGCAAAAATGGGTATGATCAAAAACAAAGATGGCAAGGACCTAACAGAAGAAGAAGAGATCAAGAAAAGGTGGCAAGAATATACAGAAGACCTGTATAGGAAGGATAACAATATCGGGGATAGCTTTGACGGTGTGGTCAGTGAGCTAGAGCCAGACATCCTGAAGAGTGAGGTTGAGTGGGCCTTAAGAAGCATTGCTAATAACAAGGCAGCAGGAGAAGATGGCATCCCAGCTGAACTGTTCAAAATCTTGCAAGATGATGCTGTCAAGGTAATGCATGCTATATGCCAGCAAATTTGGAAAACACAAGAATGGCCATCAGACTGGAAAAAATCAACTTATATCCCCATACCAAAAAAGGGAAACACTAAAGAATGTTCAAACTATCGAACAGTGGCACTCATTTCACATGCCAGTAAGGTAATGCTCAAGATCCTGCAAGGTAGACTTCAGCAGTTCATGGAGCGAGAATTGCCAGATGTACAGGCTGGCTTTAGAAAAGGCAGAGGAACTAGAGACCAAATTGCCAATATCCGCTGGATAATGGAAAAAGCCAGGGAGTTTCAGAAAAACATCTATTTCTGTTTTATTGACTATTCTAAAGCCTTTGACTGTGTGGACCATAACAAATTGTGGCAAGTTCTTAGTGGTATGGGGATACCAAGTCATCTTGTATGCCTCCTGAAGAATCTGTATAACGACCAAGTAGCAACAGTAAGAACAGACCACGGAACAACGGACTGGTTTAAGATTGGGAAAGGAGTACGGCAGGGCTGTATACTCTCACCCTACCTATTCAACTTGTATGCAGAACACATCATGCGACAAGCTGGTCTTGAGGAATCCAAGGCTGGAGTTAAAATCTCTGGAAGAAACATTAACAATCTCAGATATGCAGATGATACCACTTTGATGGCTGAAAGTGAAGAGGAACTGAGGAGCCTTATGATGAAGGTGAAAGAAGAAAGTGCAAAAGCTGGCTTGCAGCTAAACCTCAAAAAAACCAAGATTATGGCAACCAGCTTGATTGATAACTGGCAAATAGAGGGAGAAAATGTAGAAGCAGTGAAAGACTTTGTATTCCTAGGTGCAAAGATTACTGCAGATGCTGACTGCAGTCAGGAAATCAGAAGACGCTTAATCCTTGGGAGAAGAGCAATGACAAATCTCGATAAAATAGTTAAGAGCAGAGACATCACACTGACAACAAAGGCCCGCATAGTTAAAGCAATGGTGTTCCCTGTAGTAACATATGGCTGCGAGAGCTGGACCATAAGGAAGGCTGAGCGAAGGAAGATCGATGCTTTTGAACTGTGGTGTTGGAGGAAAATTCTGAGAGTGCCTTGGACTGCAAGAAGATCAAACCAGTCCATCCTCCAGGAAATAAAGCCAGACTGCTCACTTGAGGGAATGATATTAAAGGCAAAACTGAAATACTTTGGCCACATAATGAGAAGACAGGACACCCTGGAGAAGATGCTGATGCTAGGGAGAGTGGAAGGCAAAAGGAAGAGGGGCCGACCAAGGGCAAGATGGATGGATGATATTCTAGAGGTGACGGACTCGTCCCTGGGGGAGCTGGGGATGTTGACGACCGACAGGAAGCTCTGGCGTGGGCTGGTCCATGAAGTCACGAAGAGTCGGAAGCGACTAAACGAATAAACAACAACAACAAAAAAGATTAATAATAGCCATGTTTTTTCTAGCTTGAACTTCAGTTTGTCTGCCCTCAAGTACAGTATTTGTTAACTGCTTACCTAGGATTTGTGGTATTTGTTGTTCTTCAGTTTGACTGACCTGTGTATGACCTGAAGAAATATTCTTCACATTACCGCTGGAACCCAAATGGGCATTTTGACAATTCCCATTATACTTGGTTTGGACAGTTTCTAATTCAACTGATTGGAAGGGTACATCTGATGTATTATTTGAACTTTCTTTTTCTTTTGCCTTATTGTAACATCTTCCCAGATTCTCTGTTTTCAGTGCTTATTAAATTAAAAAGTGATAGAATTATTTATTTATTTATTTATTTATATTTCAAATTTCTATCACTGCCCATCTCTCCCAAAAAGGGGACTCTGGGCGGTTATGCTTTTTTATTATGCTTTTCTCAAAGAAACAACATCTATAGAACTACTATATATGGTATAGTAACATGAACATAATTAGTATATTTCTAAAATATTTACCAATCCTAAGATTAAATACTAAAAAATACTTCTGTAAAAAATAATTAACTTTTCTGTTGCCTTCCCTGAAAGAAAAAAATAGTTCTGAAATATTCAGTGCACTATTGGAATATAATGAAAACAAATTCTGGGGCAATAATAACTTTATAGATTTAATACTTCTTTTATTGCAACCACCCCTAAATATTCCTCTCAGCATTTCACAGAGAAAACAGAAAAAAAACCCCTAGTAAGTATATAAAGAGACAGCCAGTTTGGTGTAGTGGTTAAGGCATCAAGCTAGAAGCCAGGTGTCATGATCCAGGCTCAAGACTCAGATTCTGAATCTGAAGAAGCTGCTCCAGCTGAACCTGTGGAATGTCAGCCTCAGAAGTCACCAAGTCCAGAGTCACACAAGGCTGATCAAAAACAGGCATCACCTGGACAGTTGGAGCAGTCAGAGGAGGACGAAGTAAGGCCTCCCAGTCCCTGCACCTGGTGAGTAGAAAGGAAAGCAGAGCAGAGGCATGCTATGAGGCTCCTTGCCAAGCAAGGGAGTAAATCTCTTGATTAGTGACAGCTGGCTGCAGCCTACTCATGTTCCCTTTGCTGGACATAATGTCTGATCTCTGGCTCTTGTGTTCCTATAAATGCTGTTCATGTAAGAAACCTGGAACCTCTGACCTCTAGACTGGCTGACAACCGTGACCTGGCTCTCGGAACCTTGGACTGATTTTGGACTATTCTTCTGCATGCTCCTATGTAAAAGCCAATCATTCAGGCAAGTGTCTGAGACTCTGTTTGGCTTGCATGCTTTGACTGTTATTATCTCTTGACCTTGGGTAAACTGTGAATTACCATAGCAACTGTGTGAGAGTCAGTAGTGAAACCAGAAGCAGGACACCAGGAGACTGTGAGTTCTAATCCCACCTTAGGCACAAAGCCAACTGGGTGACCTTGGGCCAGTCACTGTCTCTCAGCCCTAGGAAGCAGGCAATAGCAAACAACTTCTGAAATCTTGCCAAGAAAACTGCAGGAACTTGTCCAGGCAGTTACCAGAAGTCAAGACTGATTTGGAAAAAATATATATATATATATATAAAGACTCATAATTTTACTGATGCATTATTTTATCACAAAGATCTTATGAAAAAAAATTAGCTGTGAATTTCACTTAGCATGATGATAATTAATTCTACATATATGATCAGCCATGTCCGAAAATCAAGCATAAGTGGATGCACTCTTCCGCATTCATCTCTAGCTAAATAAGGAACTGTGAATACGGAAGTTGCCATGTGTACAATTTTTTCTTCCTAATCCATCAGTAAGAACCCTAAAATAGAACAAATCTTAAATAAGCAACAACTGTACCTAGCAGCTATTCAGAGATGAGAATTGGGAAAGGATAGAAACTGGATTTCTTTTTCTCCTGCATTCTTAGCCTTTTGACCAGGTAACTGGTGGAATGTCCGTTTTTTGAAAAAGCCTGTTTTGCAGTTAGATCAGGTATCTATTTTAATTTATGTATTTATTTCAAATATATCCATTATTGCCCTCAACTAAAAAATTCCAAGGTGGTTTATAGCAAACCCAAAAAGAACAGAAGAAGTAACAAAACAGTAAATAAACAAAGCCCCTTTGTATAAGTTTGGGACACATACTCTGTGCATGGGTCTGTGTGTGTGTTGACAAACGGATTACCTTGAAGTTGTTCTTGTCTAGCACAGGTAAAATCAGAAGACTATTATTCTCCAACTTACTATCATTTTCTAGTCTCTAAAAGCAACATGTTCTCACATTTTCTTCTCTTCTTGGACCTATCATTATATCCTCAGGCATACCAGGAGCGAAAAGTCTTACCGTGACTTTTCACTGGATCTGTGAATGTCAGGGCTTTCAGAAATTTCACCTCTATTAATATCCTGAGAAAATGCACAAGCTGAAGATATTTCCATGCTAAGTTGAGCTGTTTGTTCATGACAGATTCCAACAGCTTTTGAGGTATTTTTATCTGGATGTTGGGCTGAATTTGAAGTATATTGTTCAGAAAGAATTGTATAGTCTGAATCTCTCACATGTGCAATTCATTGTACCAATAGATTGTTGTGCTTTTTTACTGTAATACATTTTATTTTAAATAAATAATGTTTTTCAGTTGTAAACATTCATTCAGAGCCTGCTCATTGTCTAAGACTATGTCTTTGTGGCAGTATGTGGTCATATCCATACAGTTGAAGAATGCATGTATTTTTCTGGTAATCTATTTTTCCATTAGTAGGATTAATAACTTCTCCATCTGTCCAGACAGACCTATTTTTATCAGTCTGAATGTTGTCATTTATAGTGACAACTTTAAGACAAGGAAACCCATTACCATGTTTCATACCACATGGTTCTTCTCCCTGCTATAACAAACTGACATATTTGCATAAAAGGTTTAATGCAAATTAGGCTAATTTATTAATCAATTACAAAAGATAAAGCTTGTAATAGGCTTTAATGATATATGTGAATTAGTATATTGACTTGTATTTTTTAGCTGAAGGTTTTGATGACCTTTCATTTCTGATGAGGCAGCATTCTGATGAGGCAGAGTCCATTGGAGTTGGGTGGCCAATAAATTTAAATAAATAATAAAGTCTCTTTCTATATTTCCAATTAATAAGTATGCTATGCTCTTCTGTCATTTCACAAGTTCAGTCTGAAGTATATGGGAAATACTCCAAACTATTGCTTTGGAGAAAGAAAAGCTACTTGCATGAATGGAGTTAACTGAATGTTTCCCCCCCCCTGGTCATTTCTCCTTGTTTTGTTACCCAAAGAAAACAGTGGTCTTTCTTTCACTACCAGAAACATGAAATATTTCTTTCAATATTGTTGCATTTAATGTCTTAAACGTATTTTGATTCTTGGACATGGAATTATATTGGATTGCCTTTTCTCTTAATTTGTTATAGTTGTACGCTCTTATCAATATATGAATGAGGAAGTTTTCAGCTAAGCTTGTTTTTACTTTGTGTAATGTATGTGGGAAATGTGTCTTCAAGGGCAGCCCTATTCCGAGCAAACTTCAGTAGACCAGCCTTGAAGTAACAAGGGCATGAGCAAATGTGCACAACACTTCCTGATCCAGGAATGGCTACAACTGGTGAACAAGATGTAATTGTGTAAAGGCCCTCCTGGCCGTGGCCTCGACCAGCTTTTCAAACAGTAGCCATGAGTCCAGGACAACCCAAAGCTAGCACTGTTCAGGGGAATATGACTCTCCCCAGCTAAAGATGGAATATCTGCAGATACAGTTGGCCTTCAAACCCACTGTCACTCCATCATTCTAAGGTGCACTCTGAGCCTCTTTTCCCCATCCAAACCCTAACAGCCCCTAGGCACTGGGTCAGGTCCATTATTGTATATCCTGTTCAGCCAGATGTAGAGGTCATCCTCGGGTTACAACTCTAATTGGGACTGGAATTTCAGTTGCTAAGTGAAGACGTCATTAAGCAAAACACGTGACTGCACTGCTTAGGGTTGGCAGTTCCAGTTGCAGTCGTTAGGAGAGGACTGTGTGGTCTTTAGGCGAGGACCTCACGCTTCTCCTGCCCTGCACAAACTGCTTCCGCTTCAACTCCCCCCAACTGCCTATCTCCCTCTCCCCATCTCTGCCCTTTTGGCTGCCCTGCACAGCATGGCCGAGATAAAGAGGCCGCTGCATTCCACCACCATCACCTACCCACTGCCGTCCCCTGCCACCACCACCTGCTGACCATCATCATCTTCTTCACCTCACTTCCTCAGCTGCCAGGCTCTTGGAGGGCCTACCCTGCTTCAGCACTCTGAGCCTGCTGCTGGCTGGGAGGCTCTGCATGCTCCGTGGATTCCTGCCCCACACAAGAAGTTCCTCTGCTACTGCTGCCCTGCACAAAGGAGGGAGCTGTCCAGAAAATGCCACTCTAAACCCCGCCAGGAAAGGGCCAGGGCTATGAATCCTCTGTGCTGCACACCACTGCCAGCTGGGGTGATCTTCCCACCGGGCATCAAGGTGGAGACGTTTCCATGGTCCCTCCCCGTGAGTGGCCAGGTATGGCTGGCAACTCCTTGTAGTGGGGCACAGGGCTGTCTGAGTCTCACAATCCCATGTCCAAGCTGGCACTTCACCAGGAGGGCGTCAGGTGGTGCCAGGAGCAGCAGTTGAACAGCCCTGCACCTCCCTACTCATTGGGCAAGACCTCCTGCCCACTGCTGCATTCACTGAACAGTGACGAGGGGCCATGCCTGCTCTAGGAGGTGGCGCTGCACTGCTATAAGCTTGGCCAAGGGCTTCCTGTGCAGCAAGGCTGCCAGAAGGGGAGGCAGCAGCAAGGGGCAGGGATGCCCTGCACAGCATGGCCGACAGAGTCCCTGCGCCATGGGGCTTGAGGCCAGCCAGTGTCGGAGAGCCCTGAAGAGGGGAGGGGAGGCAAAGAAGACAATGAAAGTCAGCTTGGGCGTGGGGGGCAGCATCAGAATACAGTGGCCTCTTCATCTCAACTATGCTGTGCAGGGTGGCCAAAAGGGCAGAGATTGGGGGGAGATAGGCAGGTGGGTGGAGTTGAAGCAGAGACAGTTTGTGCAGAGCAGGAAAACGTGGCCACAGGATACTGTGATGGTCGTAAATGCAGGCCGGTTGCCAAGTGCCTGAATTTTGATCACATGACCACAGGGACACTGCAACAGTTGTTAATTGTGAGGACTGATCATAAGTCCATTTTTTCAGTACCATCGTAACTTTGAACAGTTGCTGAACAAATGCATGTAACCTGAGGACTACCTGTATAGCTAGGTATTGTCTGCACAATAATGTTACCACAATTTGTGTTGATGAATGACCTCTCTCAACAGCTTCATGTAGATGTTAAAAGACTGAGTAGCTGTGGGTGTCTGGGCCACCCAGATCTAGGAATATTCAATCCAAACTTGCATGGGGTAGCACTCTGAGAATCTTCCTGGACTCGCAGCTCCTGCTTGAAGAGCAGGGTAAGCTGTTGCCAGGAAGGCCGTTGCACAACTCCATCTGGTGTGTTAGTTGCGTCCTTTCCTAGATCAGGGGCCCTTCAGACAGTCACTCACGCTCTAGTCACCTTGCAGCTTGACTACTGCAACATGCTTTACACAGGGCTGCTCTGAAGACCACCCAGAAGCTTCAACTGGTCCAGAATGCAGTGGTGTAAGCAGTAATGGGCATGCCTCAGTATGCCCATGTAACACCTCTGCTTCATGAACTGCACTGGTTGCCAATTTGCTTCTGGGTGCAGTTCAAGGTGCTAGTTGTTACCTATAAAACCCTACATGACAGAGGGCCTGGTTACTGCCTGCCTCCCATAACACCTGCCTGGCAGATTTAATCTTGCAAGGTTGGTATGCTCTGGGTTCCTTCAATTGAACGATGTCACCTATCAGGACCCTAGAAGCATGCCTTCTTTGTAGCAATGCCTCCCCTCTGGAATGTTCTCCCCGAGATCTGAGTAGCCCCCACTCTGTTGTTTTTTAAAAGAACCATCCAGACCTAGCTCTGCACCCAGGCCTTTGGCAAGGGAGAGTGAGACCCCTTGCTTCATCATGCTTGACATCTTTTATCCTTAGGTTTTATTGATTTTATTGTAATTTCTTTGTTTGATTGCTGTGAACCACCCAGAGTCATTGAGAGTCAGGCAGCATACAAGTTTAATTTATTATTATTATTATTATTATTATTATTATTATTATTATTTAGGGCTGCCTTTGGAAACGATGTAGAAATTATAGCTGGTAAAAAATGAGGTAACTAGATTGCTGATTTCATTTATTTATTTAATCAATTTTTAAGGATACCCAGTCGCTACACTGATTACTAGTAGGTTTCAGACCAAATTCAAAGTGCTGATCAGTTAAAGTTGTTTATGGCACTACACTGGGATATATCATGCAATGTTTTGTCAGAATTTAATTTGCCTGTCTGGTCCTGTCATTTAGAGTGAGGCTATTGAGAGTCTCTCTGCTCGAGAGGTACATGGAGTATGGCCTAGATTACAAGACTTCTTGGTGGTTGCCCTGTATTTTGGAATATATTTCCTCAAAGATTCACTCAACTTTTATTGCTTTCCAGAAGCATCTAAAATTGGTGTTATTCCAGTGTGCCTTTGACCCTAGTTGATCAGTTGTGAGTGGCCACCAGAAGAATTTTGGATTCTATAGTTTTTATACCTTTTTAATTATTAATAATTATTTTTAATTATTTTATTTAATAAAATTAAATTTAAGTATTTAATTTTTCTGCTTCTATCATTTACTGTCTGAATTCCATCAGGATTGCTGCAGGAGGATATAAATATTGTGAAAATCAGTCAAGCAATATATTTGTCTGTATTTTTCCTTTAGGACTCTGAAGACATACCAGGAGTCAAAATCTGAAAATGAATTGCCTCTGAGTCTGGCAATTAATAACTTATAATTGATCTGAAACACATGGGATCATGGCAGAACAAAACTCATACATATATTTACTTTTCAAAACTTCTCTTTTGCAGTTCTGTATGAAAAGACTTAATATCATAGCTCTTTCCTACCTGATGCTGATCTTTTACCAGACTGAGCTATAAAACTTTCCACTAGTTTCCTCATACATTTGTCAGTAGCTTCTTCTAAGGCATTCTTTCCTCTTTCATTCTTGAACAGTGGGTCAGCTCCATACCAAAGCAATAATTCTGCTACCTAGAAGTAAATATAAATCTGATATTTTGTTTTCAATACTTTCTCTTTCTATTTCTCATGATACAGAATTGCCACTCTTTAAGACTCACTTTAAAATTTTATGACAGCTGAGCAGATAAAAGCCAAAGCTTTCTTGTGCATTGCAATTTCTTACTGGTAGATGTAAATTAAGCAAGGATGATTCTGCAGAAAATGTTACAGTGCATATTCACTAGCCAGTCTGGAATAAGAGCACTGAGTTGATCAGATATTTCATTTTTTGGTTCCCAGCATCATAAAGTATACCACTGCTAGCCTCAGAATTCAGCATTATTACTATACATTTAGAAGGTCTCTGGCTAATGCTCCTGAGACCATCAAGTACTGTGTGTGCTGTCTTCTAATTAGCATTTTAAAATAAATTGTAACTTCATGTGATGGCCATATAAAATTGATAAATAAATAAATAAACAATTGCTCCACTGACTTATGGAACTGTCAACAAATAAAAGCCTAAAAATTGTCATAAAAGAAACCAATAAAGCATTTAAAATGTTCATTTCTAAATTGGATAAGCCTCAGCCTGCATTAGTTTTGGATCTAAAGCTCAACATATGTATGAATCAGTTCCCATTGAAGTGAACGATAGTGATAGCATGGTAAGCCTCATTAATGAAGAATTGAGTTATATTCAGTTAACACCTTTTCCAATCCTACAGTTCTATGAATAAAAGATGACAGAAGCAGCTGCATGGTAAGAATACTGAATAATACTCAAAACAGGAAAAAAAATCATACCAAGAAATCCATGAATACAAAGTTAGCCTAATTTTGAATTTGCAAACAGAACACAATAAATTAACAGATCTAATTTGTGCTTTATTTTATAGCGTTATGACTTGGTAAATGTCAGTATGGCATCTTTACCACTGTCATTACATTAAAAAGACTTGTCCAAAAGAAAACTAACAAATCTATCCAAGTCTGGCTAGAAGAAATCTCATTAAGTGAAGTCAGTGTGTTTAGAATTGAATCCTGAAATATATTCTAGAGGGCACATCAAATGAAAAACACTTCCTTCTATAAAAGAGGAGATATAACTACTGTCTTTTGACTACACTACAACATTTTTGCAAAAAATTAAAAACCAAAGGTTGATTTTCATCACTAATACTATGTGTAAGAAGTCGAATACAAATATGTAGGACCAAGCAAGAACGGAGCAATAAATTTCTTTAGGAATTAACAAAACTGGTGATTAGTGAGAAGAATTAATTATTTTTAGAACAAAATTACTCTATAAATCAACAAGTCAGATGATGAAAAGAAAGGATGACAAATGTTCAGAAGAAATATACTATCGTGTTTAGGGAATATATGTCTAAATACATATTTTAAATAATTCCGAAGTAACTGGAAGTAGATTAAAGCAAATGTCATGTTCACTGTTTCAATGTGCACTGTACATCGTAACGTTTCACATGCCATGGTGCTGACGTGCATTTCTGTTGGGAGGGAGCTGCTGTGAAACCTGGTGCCAAGCTCTGTATCTATGTTCATTTCAATGGAATGTGTTTGGGTTATGTGCTCTGCTCAAGGACTTTTCCAGCAGACCATCAGAAGCCGTTAGGAGCACCTGGGATTGTGAGCCTGGGAAGATTCTACAGGGGGAGGGATTTCGTTTGTACCAAGGGTTTTTTAGTTTGCATTTGGTGCGCTTTTTCCATTCTCAGCTTTCTTTGTGATTCTGCATACTATTCTTTAATAAATCAGATACCTTTATGATCCTGTTTATGAGTCTGATGGTGTTTTAGAATAGGCAATCCTTACAGCAAAATTTGTTAAGTATCTGGAGGCAAAAAAAAAAATTCGCCATGTTCAGGAATACAGTAACTTTAGAAATGTTAGGGTGCCCCCTGCTGAATAGACTCTCTAATATAAGAAAGTAGTACTTGTAGCAGTTGCATTGCTCAGAACTTGTAGCAAGACTTGGAGCAGATGCACTGCATAGGAGAACTTAGGCTTCCTGCATCAAGACAGAGTTTCAGGATGGTTGAATTATTTCCTTATTTTTCCCCTAGATGGTACAAAGAAGAACTCAAAACTGAAGAAAATGAAGCTTCTTTATCAAGCAGTCATTACTAATCTGGCTAGTATGGCTTAACTATGTACTTCAAAGACCCAAGCTAGTTCATATCTCGAGACATGATCTCTTCCTCAATTAGAATACTACAATTACAGACAGAAGATGTCCCTTTCTGTCACTCTACAACACAACCTCTAATCTTACAGGAAAAAGATCACTGACATAACTATCACTTAGAGTGAAATACAGCCCATTTACAAAACATAATGCAGCAGCCACAGAGACATCACAGAGTGCTGCACTCCAACTTGATGCAACAGAGAAGCCCACTGATGTATTCTTAAGGTCCTGCAAATTGGTAGCTGAATCCTATGGCAGAGAGAAATACATGTTGACTGGGAATTAATATAAGCCGAACCTATCTGGAAAACACTAGATTTGGAGTGACAATTCTTAATTGCTGTGAGTATAAGTAAGGTAACATACAATGTGACTTGCCTGATCATCATGCAAAACATTTTGTGGAATGCTTTCAGGGACAGAAATTATACCTTGTAGTGACCTTCTTTAACAGCATCATGTAATGGTGTAACTTGCTCATATCCTTTACAATTAACATCAGCTCCTGCTTTTAAAAGTTCATTTGATATTTCAAAACAACCAGCCAAACTGGACTTGTGTAATGGAGTCCAACCTATAGAATTGAAAAATACATTATTTTCTCCAAATGGAACAAGTTCCACACAAACATTACATAATTATTTTCTATTGACTTTTAATTTGCATTCTGTTACAATTCAGATATCTAAATATTCCCATCAATTTAAAAAATGTCTGCTTAATATTATCACATCAGACTCATTTAAGTATTGTTATGAAGACCAAGTTCTACTTAGCCACCCAATTTTTCATTCATTTTGAACAAAAGCAAGTTTTATTTTAGCAAGTTGTGAATGATGCTCCCACTTATTCCAAAGCATGTCAGAATGTATTACGTGGAGAACAGTCTGCTTGCCTGTCTGTCTATATTCTATCTTCACTTATATTAACTTTTAAAGCCCTGCAGGAAAGTTTACATCATCAGAAACTATAATTCCAATTTGAAAGATGAACACCAAAGTTTCACTGAACAAAATGAAATCTTCTGTCCTTTATCAACCTGTTTAGACTGTGCAGTACAACATATTATTCTTGCTTCATTAATTAAGATTAATTCTATCATTTTTATAAAACAAATTTTATGTTGGATATTGTGCTTACCTGCATAGTCCTGGACATTAACATTTGCACCAGCTTTTATCATTGCACATATACCATCTAGGTCATCTTCTGTAGCAGCTCTATGCAACAATGTCTGACCAAAAGTGTCTCTTCTGTTGATTACGGACAGTGAAATATAATTACACGAGGAGTCGTTGGAACAATTAAAAATGGTCTGCTTTCCTGAGAAATAAAATGAAAATGAAACAAATGAATTATTTAAATGGCATTAATCATAACAGCATGTATTTTTGTTTTAGAAATATGTAAAAATGTAACAGTTCTCATGTTTCTAATGATCTTTTATGTATACTGTAACAAGAAATATAATAAACATATTGCACAGATGGTTAGGCAGCACAACTGATGCCATTTAGTGGAGATTGTGGTACTTCCAGACAAAACTTTTATTGTGCCATTACCTTGCCTCCTTAATAAATTTTAAAGGAGAAACAAACAACATTGTTTTCTATTTAGAACCTTGCCATGTTTTTCATTCCTTCATATTTTGTCCCCAAAAGGTCTTATGGAATAACTTTATTACATAGCACTAAGAATACTTCTGGAATGACCCTTACTGACTTTCCATCTATAAGGGAATTAGAAACAAATTGCTTGATTACTTGCACACTGATAAATTGCCATGGACAGGGTATTAATATATACTATAAGGTTAAAAGAAGACTAAATAAAATAAATAAATCAAAATAAAACATCAACTGATGTTATTCATATATCTGATAATATGCTAAGTGAAGCTTATAGGAGCCCAGAGGAATGTGTTGGTTGAGATGAACAGTTACTTTTGTTAAGGCTGTGTTTTTAATTCTCTTCCATTTCTCTAAAAGGAGTGAACTGGAGATAGGGCTAGAAGCTCCTTGCAAAAGAAGGAACACGGGATGCAGTGGGTCCAAGGTTACATTTACCATGCCTGTGGCTATTCTGGAGCTTAGTGCTGGCAAGAACACTCTCAGCATAACTGTATCCTTATGGTAAGCTTCTGACATAACTAGGTCTATAGGGGGGTACACCCCATCCCAATCCAATACTGGTAGACTTTTCACCTAATCATACAAATTATCTAGGCTGGTCTTGTGTGCCCATGGATAAACAGGGATTAAAAGCAGATCGTGAGAATTTACCATTCAGATTTGATGGAAGTTGTTGTTTATTCGTTTAGTCGCTTCCGACTCTTTGTGACTTCATGGACCAGCCCACGCCAGAGCTTCCTGTCGGTCGTCAACACCCCCAGCTCCCCCAGGGACGAGTCCGTCACCTCTAGAATATCATCCATCCATCTTGCCCTTGGTCGGCCCCTCTTCCTTTTGCCTTCCACTCTCCCTAGCATCAGGATCTTCTCCAGGGTGTCCTGTCTTCTCATTATGTGGCCAAAGTATTTCAGTTTTGCCTTTAATATCATTCCCTCAAGTGAGCAGTCTGGCTTGATTTCCTGGAGGATGGACTGGTTTGATCTTCTGGCAGTCCAAGGCACTCTCAGAATTTTCCTCCAACACCACAGTTCAAAAGCATCGATCTTCCTTCGCTCAGCCTTCCTTATGGTCCAGCTCTCGCAGCCATATGTTACTACAGGGAACACCATTGCTTTAACTATGCGGGCCTTTGTTGTCAGTGTGATGTCTCTGCTCTTAACTATTTTATCGAGATTTGTCATTGCTCTTCTTCCAAGGATTAAGCGTCTTCTGATTTCCTGACTGCAGTCAGCATCTGCAGTAATCTTTGCACCTAGGAATACAAACTCTTTCACTGCTTCTACATTTTCTCCCTCTATTTGCCAGTTATCGATCAAGCTGGTTGCCATAATCTTGGTTTTTTTGAGGTTTAGCTGCAAACCAGCTTTTGCACTTTCTTCTTTCACCTTCATCATAAGGCTCCTCAGTTCCTCTTCACTTTCAGCCATCAAAGTGGTATCATCTGCATATCTGAGATTGTTAATGTTTCTTCCAGAGATTTTAACTCCAGCCTTGGATTCCTCAAGGCCAGCTTGTCGCATGATGTGTTCTGCATACAAGTTGAATAGGTAGGGTGAGAGTATACAGCCCTGCCGTACTCCTTTCCCAATCTTAAACCAGTCTGTTGTTCCGTGGTCTGTTCTTACTGTTGCTACTTGGTCGTTATACAGATTCTTCAGGAGGCATACAAGATGACTTGGTATCCCCATACCACTAAGAACTTGCCACAATTTGTTATGGTCCACACAGTCAAAGGCTTTAGAATAGTCAATAGAACAGAAATAGATGTTTTTCTGAAACTCCCTGGCTTTTTCCATTATCCAGCGGATATTGGCAATTTGGTCTCTAGTTCCTCTGCCTTTTCTAAACCCAGCTTGTACGTCTGGCAATTCTCGCTCCATGAACTGCTGAAGTCTACCTTGCAGGATCTTGAGCATTGCCTTACTGGCATGTGAAATGAGTGCCACTGTTCGATAGTTTGAACATTCTTTAGTGTTTCCCTTTTTTGGTATGGGGATATAAGTTGATTTTTTCCAGTCTGATGGCCATTCTTGTGTTTTCCAAATTTGCTGGCATAAAGCATGCATTACCTTGACAGCATCATCTTGCAAGATTTTGAACAGTTCAGCTGGAATGCCGTCGTCTCCTGTTGCCTTGTTATTAGCAATGCTTCTTAAGGCCCACTCAACCTCACTCTTCAGGATGTCTGGCTCTAGCTCACCGACCACACTGTCAAAGCTATCCCCGATATTGTTATCCTTCCTATACAGGTTTTCTGTATATTCTTGCCACCTTTTCTTGATCTCTTCTTCTTCTGTTAGGTCCTTGCCATCTTTGTTTTTGATCATACCCATTTTTGCCTGGAATTTACCTCCAATGTTTCTAATTTTCTGGAAGAGGTCTCTTGTCCTTCCTATTCTATTGTCTTCTTCTACTTCCGCGCATTGCTTGTTTAAAAATAATTCCTTATCTCTTCTGGCTAACCTCTGGAATTTTGCATTTAATTGGGCATATCTCCCCCTATCACTGTTGCCTTTTGCTTTCCTTCTTTCTTGGGCTACTTCTAGTGTCTCAGCAGACAGCCATTTTGCCTTCTTGGTTTTCTCTTTCTTTGGGATGTATTTTGTTGCCGCCTCCTGAACAATGCTGCCAACTTCTGTCCAGAGTTCTTCCGGGACCCTATCTACTAAGTCCAGTCCCTTAAATCTATTCTTCACCTCCACTGCATATTCCTGAGGAATATCCGTGAGCTCATATCTAGCTGATCTGTGGGTCTTCCCTAATCTCTTTAGTCTGATCCTAAATTGTGCAAGAAGAAGTTCGTGATCTGAACTACAGTCAGCTCCAGGCCTTGTTTTTACCGACTGTACAGATGTCCACCACCTTTGGCTGCAAAGGATGTAATCAATCTGATTTCGGTGTTGTCCATCTGGTGAAGTCCATGTATAAAGCCGTCTCTTAGGTTGCTGGAAGAGAGTGTTTGTTATGCAGAGTGAATTGTCTTGGCAAAATTCTATCAGCCTGTGTCCTGCTTCGTTTTGTTCTCCCAGGCCATACTTACCTGTAATTCGAGGTGTCATTTGACTGCCCACCTTAGCATTCCAGTCTCCTGTGATGAGAACAACATCTCTTTTAGGCGTATTGTCCAGTAGGTGCTGCAGATCCTCATAGAACTGCTCTACTTCAGCTTCTTCAGCATTTGTGGTTGGGGCGTATATTTGGATCACTGTGATGTTAGATGGCTTGCCCTGAATTCGAATTGAGATCATTCTATCATTTTTTGGGTTGTATCCAAGCACTGCTTTAGCCACTTTACTATTAATTATGAAGGCTACTCCATTTCTTCTGTGGTCCTCTTGTCCGCAGTAGTAGATCTGGTGGTCATTTGATGTGAAGTGGCCCATTCCAGTCCATTTCAGTTCACTGACGCCCAGAATGTCTATCTTTAATCTTGACATCTCACCAATAACCACATCCAATTTGCCCTGGCTCATCGATCTTACATTCCAGGTTCCGATGGTGTGTTGATCCTTAGAACATCGGATTCGCCATTCACCACCAGCACCGTCGGCCGCTAGCCGTCCTTTCGGCTTTGAGCTAGCTGCGTCATCACGTCTGGAGCTAGTTGAGCTCATCCTGTTCCTCCCCAGTAGCATTTTGACCATCTTCCGACCTGGGGGTCTCATCTTCCGATGGTATACCGACATATCTCTGGTTGTACTGATCCATTTAGTTTTCACGGCAAGAATACTGAGGTGGGTTGCCATTACCTTCCCCAGGGATCGCATTTAGTCTGACCTCTCTGTCATGACCTTCCCGTCTTGGGTGGCCCTTCACGGTTTAGCTCATGGCATCATTGAGGTGCTCAAGCTCCAGCACCACGACAAGGTAACGATCCTTTGCTGAAGTTGATGGAAGATGATATATCAAAATACACTGTAATCTGAAAGCATTTATGCTGGTTGCTTCTGCACCTCTTTATGGAAAAGTAAACCTTCCTTTGCTCTAATGAAATTCTACTTTTAGTTTAAACCATTTCCTCCAAGACAGTGCAAAATTTTAAAAATATTCATTTTAGAACAGGGTTGTAAGTTGGAATATGAATTCATACACTTTGCCACAGTAAGATATTCAGAAAAAAAGTAAATTGCCTTCTAGCTATAAACAGACCATCAAAAAACAATACATACTGGTTTTCTTGGCAATCCTCTGGCTTTTCCTCACTTGCTCAATTTTGGTATTTGCATCTGAAGATGAGCAATGGCACGTGCAAATGTCCAGTTGTGAAGATTCATACTCTTTATCATTAAATCTGCTGACAAATAAATGGTTTGAAATTACAAAATGCATTTTGAAAGTACCATAAATTTTTTAATTTTTTTGTAACTGAATAAAATGGGAATCCCTCTGGAAATTAATTAGAATTGCTAAGGATAAGGTTTAATCTTGTCTAAATTTTAAACTGGAATTTTACACTTTAAAATACCCTAAACTGGATATTTAAAATTAAAATTGCCTTCCCCAAAGTAAACATACATCATACTCTATTCAAAATTTTTAGCTGATTGTTATACCTGTGCATCTTCTGATGCATTCCTTCTAGAAATTGCTGGCAGTCAGAAGTATTATCTACATCATTTATAGCAAAGCTCTTTCTTTGGTGGGCTGATTTCCTTACTGCACATGCAGTTCCTTGCAAAAGTTGTTCACATGAATGAATGTCTTTTAAAACTGAATCTCCTTTTTTAGGTGGTCTGTCATGACAAGCAGTTTTTTGAGGGTCTGAACAGCACAATGGATGTATACACTGGTCATAATCAATCTATGAAAAATCAATTGCAAAATGCTTCAAAAGGCATATCCATAAGAGTATAAAATATTGATACCTCTCTATATAATGTACATTCTGAAAACAACTTCATACTGCATATGGGCTGGGTTTTTTCCTAGTTAAACAATCTTTCTATTTCTTCATTCAGGAAAATGGAGGAAAGGGCTTAAAAAATTCCTTTATATCTCTACTTATGTTAGAATGATAAATATTTATTATAATGGATTTTTTTACCTTTCTGAACACTTAGAATTTCGGTTGCAGATTATTTAACCTTTTTAAAAAAAAACCAGGATTCTTCCTAAAGTTCTTTTTTTCTATAGCTTTAGAAAATAAAGGATTTTTAAATAACCATGACAAATCACTAAGGAAAACAAGTTTACAAAAGAAGCTAACCTTATAGTTATCTTTTTTGCAGTTATTAACAAGGTTCTTAGTCTTATGCATATAAATCAGGATATGACATTACAGCTGATTTTAAAGGATTATTAAATGAATTTACTCTAGAAACTGATCCATGAACCAAATCCATGTAACTAAGAGCCAGTTTGGTCTAGTGGTTAAGGCAATGGGCTAAAAACCAGGAGACTGAGAGTTCTAGTCCCGCCTTAGGCATGAAAGTCGGCTGGGTGACTTTGGGCCAGTCACTCTCTCTCAGCCCAACTCACCTCACAGGGTTGTTGTTGTGGGGAAAAATAGGAGGAAGGAATATTTGGTATGTTCACCGCCTTGAGTTATTTATAAAAATAATAAAGGCAGAATAGAAAATAAATAAATAAAAACTATAAGTTGCAAAAGCACTGAACAAAAGCAAATTTGTTAACTTGGTGCTATTTGTGAAATGGAAGGTCAACAAACTTATATTGGCTCAATGTTCCTTTATCCTGACTACATTACTAATAGGGATTTGTAGCTACAGTATTTGGATCCACAAAGGAAAAGGATTTTAGATCCAGTGTGGGCACATTTGCTGTTACTGTCAGTGCCATCTTAAAGAAGCTGCACTTTTTTATGGGCTCAGGCTGCTGAAGGTATAGCAAGCACACCTGTGCAGAATCCAGAGCACCTTCCCAGGTCATATTTGAAGAGCTGCATATCCCTAGTTGCTAAAAAGGTAACCCAACAAAAGGACATGTCACTTTTCTTGACCCATTTAAGCAAAGTAACATAATCAACTAGTTTGTCCAGTTTTAAAACAATTTTGCAGAGCAGAACTTTGCCTAGAAGCCTGCACAAAACCAGTTATTAACTTCACATTTGTAAGCTATGTCAGTAACAACAGTTGCTGTTACCATTCTTCCTCATTCTCTAGACAAAAACCAAGCTTGAGGAAATCTCCATTAAAGTTATGTTGCAAGTGGTAGTTTAGCAAAGGAATTCTCAACCTTTTATGTTTTAAGCCTCACCATTACTCAGTTGAAGAACTTGGGCCCCAACCATCATAGAAACAAAAATACCACTTTTTCATAAGACATGCTACTGTTATATTTATCATTAATACTAATGTTTAAAGATGAACAGTAACTAAAATTTCTATATTCATCTCAACCACATCTGAGTCTAAGTATCTATGATACATATATTGCAAGTTGAGAACCAATGGTTTAGCAGATGAAGTCAAACAGGGTATCTTTCTTCCCAAAACCCAAGGTAGAAAAAACATGCAGAACATGGCTTTTGGAATTCTTTCTAACCACTTTACCAGCAGTGGTCACAGGAGGTATCTGTATTTTTTCTGCGTAACAGAATAACATGTTGCAACTCTCTGTGTGTGCCTGTTCTCCCCTCTTTTGCATCTTTTTTTGTTCGTGTGCACTGAGCAGCACAGGGGAGGCTACATTTCTTCATTCTGGGTCACAGCTCCAAGATGGAGCCTAGAATGCAACAGTCAACAACATTCTGAGGCCCTGACGAACTGTCTCTCCATAGGGATGCATTGGGGATTTTTTCCTGAAATTTTCTCCACAGCAACTAGCCTGATCTGGCCCGTTTTCAGACTTATTTTTTCTTTTAACCTTCTCCTCTGACAGAAAATTTGTTCCTACCATGTTCAGTTTTCAGAGCATTATCCTGGTAACAGGCAAACAGGCAGAGTCGCAGGCCCCTTGTATAATTTTTTTCCAACATTCAATTGGGTTGGAAAAAAAATAAAAATAAAACCCCGAAGTGTGTCAGTGATTTAAAACCACAGTTACAATATATGTAATTCTGATCCACTTTACACATTCTCTTGGTTAATGCAAAGTAGGTTATGGTTTTTATTAGGTTTTGAGCAGAATTTGAGATCTCTCCATTTAGTTTCTTTAAGTTAGAAAGATTGGGTAGAAAAGCGAATAAGTTTATAAAATATAAGGTCTGAGAATAAAGGAAGTGCCACCCTTCCCAGTTTATAGCCATATTTTCAGGATTCTGCTTTTAACAACTATAAAAACTCTAAAAAGGAGTTAACTTATACTATGTATATATTTTGCCTCTTAAATGGATCCAAAATCCATATAAAACACAAAATCAATAGGCTTGGAATATATGTAAGAAAGCAAGAGATTCCAAAGAGATGGTAAATCTGAACAAAGACTTAATTCCCAAATGGTCTCTCAATGCTGAATATCTATTAGCAGAGGGCAGAAAATAAGTAAATACATATTGGGAATGAAATTGAATTATTGCTGAAGGATCCTGTTAATTTTTATAAGTGAAAATCCAGAATTCACTGAAATATCCAGTCTGATGGTGTGGGCCCACTCAAATAATTTCATATCCTGAAAATCAGATCTGGCCATGTAATTCTCAGATCCACAAATCATGTTTCCTTCCTTCCAAAAACCCATTATTTGTTTCTGAAGTTCTGCTGTCATTGGTACAAAAACTGCACTTCAATAAAGCAGCTTGACTCAAATCAAATTTCTGGAAGAGGGAGCCACATCCTAAAAAAATTCTTCTATGGTCACTGAGATCCTTTAGAAAATCAAATATTCATTTCATAAATACTGAACATTGTACACACATTAAGCAGTCTTTTACTTCAGTTTATTTATTTAACTCAGTACTGTCTGCTATGAATACATGTTCTGAGTGCCTGAGCAGCTGGAAGCACCCAACCAAATTTGTTTGGGCTTGGGAGCTATATCAGGTCAGTATTAGATAATTTTTATTAGACAGGACTCTACTAGAGAATATCTGGGTCCAGTACTAGATTGGGAAGACAAAATTCATGCCTGAAGGAAGCCACAGCAATTATTTTTATACTGTTGCCAAGAAAAATGCAGAGATCTGCTCATAAAGTCACCAGGAGTTGAACTCAACTCGAAGGTGTCTGTATCTTTACCTGTTTTCAAGAACAGTCTTTCTTTATATGAGGTTCTTTAGCCAGAGATGCCAGGAATTGAACCTGAGAAATTATGCAAAACAAGTTTCCAGCCACTGAGCTTTGGCCAATATTTTTGCACTTCTGTGCTGTTTTTCAAACAGTTTTTTTTAAGGAGATATATTAGTCATGACATTATACAGTATATAATAGTAGTGGGGGATTCCTCCCCTTCATTAAATTTCCTGCACACAGAAAAATGATAGGTGAAGGAAAAAGTTATTAAACCAGACTTGCCCCGATGTCCTGTTATAAACATGAAGAAGTTTGGATTTGCTGTTTTTGTTTTTGTTTTACGAATATATCACCAATGACCAACACTTTGACATGGAACAGTTCTAGACCTATAAAGAAAGCCTTTTCAGTTCCAACTGTATTCTAGATTTGGAAAACAAGAGGGTATACAGCAGAATTCACTATGTTGTTATGCTACTTCAGAGATCTCATCAGACTTCAGACCAAAACTTATTGGGAAAGTATAATGAAACAGGACATCAATTAATACAATGGAAAAGTTTTTTAAAAAAAAAATTTCAAACTAAACTTCTATAGTGTACATGTAAGCAGATGTTTCAAATACGACCTTACCAAGTTTTAAATACTGTATAGGGACCAACTAGCTAGCTCAAAGCCGAAAGGACAGTTAGCGGCCAACAGTGCTAGTGGTGAACAGCAAATCCGATGTTCTAAGGATCAACACACCATTGGAACCTGGAATGTAAGATCTATGAGCCAGGGCAAATTGGATGTGGTTATTGGTGAGATGTCAAGATTAAAGATAGACATTCTGGGCGTCAGTGAACTGAAATGGACTGGAATGGGCCACTTCACATCAAATGACCACCAGATCTACTACTGTGGACAAGAGGACCACAGAAGAAATGGAGTAGCCTTCATAATTAATAGTAAAGTGGCTAAAGCAGTGCTTGGATACAATCCAAAAAATGATAGAATGATCTCAATTCGAATTCAGGGCAAGCCATCTAACATCACAGTGATCCAAATATACGCCCCAACCACAGATGCTGAAGAAGCTGATCAGTTCTATGAGGATCTGCAACACCTACTGGACAATACGCCTAAAAGAGATGTTGTTCTCATCACAGGAGACTGGAATGCTAAGGTGGGCAGTCAGATGACACCTGGAATTACAGGTAAGCATGGCCTGGGAGAACAAAACGAAGCAGGACATAGGCTGATAGAATTTTGCCAAGACAACTCACTCTACATAACTAACACTCTCTTCCAGCAACCTAAGAGACGGCTTTATACATGGACTTCACCAGATGGACAACACCGAAATCAGATTGACTACATCCTTTGCAGCCAAAGGTGGCGGACATCCATGCAGTCAGTAAAAACAAGACGTGGAGCTGATTGTAGTTCAGATCACGAACTTCTTCTTGCACAATTTAGGATCAGACTAAAGAGATTAGGGAAGACCCACAGATCAGCTAGATATGAGCTCACTAATATTCCTAAGGAATATGCAGTGGAGGTGAAGAATAGATTTAAGGGACTGGACTTAGTAGATAGGGTCCCGGAAGAACTATGGACAGAAGTTTGCAACATTGCTCAGGAGGTGGCAACAAAATACATCCCAAAGAAAGAGAAAACCAAGAAAGCAAAATGGCTGTCTGCTGAGACACTAGAAGTAGCCCAAGAAAGAAGGAAAGCAAAAGGCAACAGCGATAGGGGGAGATATGCCCAATTAAATGCAAAATTCCAGAGGTTAGCCAGAAGAGATAAGGAATTATTTTTAAACAAGCAATGCATGGAAGTGGAAGAAGACAATAGAATAGGAAGGACAAGAGATCTCTTCCAGAAAATTAGAAACATCGGAGGTAAATTCCAGGCCAAAATGGGTATGATCAAAAACAAAGATGGCAAGGACCTAACAGAAGAAGAAGAGATCAAGAAAAGGTGGCAAGAATATA
This sequence comes from Candoia aspera, assembly GCF_035149785.1. NCBI lineage: Eukaryota > Metazoa > Chordata > Lepidosauria > Squamata > Candoiidae > Candoia > Candoia aspera. The sequence continues at coordinate 233,436,775 of NC_086154.1, forward strand.
CGGAAGACGAAGCGAAGGAGTTTCAGAAAAACCTCTATTTCTGTTTTATTGACTACTCTAAAGCCTTTGACTGTGTGGACCATAACAAATTGTGGCAAGTTCTTAGCGGTATGGGGATACCAAGTCATCTTGTCTGCCTGCTGAGGAATCTGTATAATGACCAAGTAGCAACGGTAAGAACAGACCACAGAACAACGGACTGGTTTAAGATTGGGAAAGGAGTATGGCAGGGTTGTATACTCTCACCCTACCTATTCAACTTGTACGCAGAACACATCATGCGATGTGCTGGGCTTGAGGAATCCAAGGCTGGAGTTAAAATCTCTGGAAGAAACATTAACAATCTCAGATATGCAGATGATACCACCTTGATGGCTGAAAGCGAAGAGGAACTGAGGAGCCTTATGATGAAGGTGAAAGAAGAAAGTGCAAAAGCTGGCCTGCAGCTAAACCTCAAAAAAACCAAGATTATGGCAACCAGCTTGATTGATAACTGGCAAATAGAGGGAGAAAACGTAGAAGCAGTGAAAGACTTTGTATTTCTAGGTGCGAAGATTACTGCAGATGCTGACTGCAGTCAGGAAATCAGAAGACGCTTAATCCTTGGGAGAAGAGCAATGACAAATCTCAATAAAATAGTTAAGAGCAGAGACATCACACTGACAACAAAGGTCCGCATAATTAAAGCAATGGTGTTCCCTGTAGTAACATATGGCTGCGAGAGCTGGACCATAAGGAAGGCTGAGAGAAGGAAGATAGATGCTTTGCAACTGTGGTGTTGGAGGAAAATTCTGAGAGTGCCTTGGACTGCCAGAAGATCAAACCAGTCCATACTCCAGGAAATAAAGCCAGACTGCTCACTTGAGGGAATGATATTAAAGGCCAAACTGAAATACTTTGGCCACATAATGAGAAGACAGGATACCCTGGAGAAGATGCTGATGCTAGGGAGAGTGGAGGGCAAAAGGAAGAGGGGCCAACCAAGGGCAAAATGGATAGATGATATTCTAGAGGTGATGGACTCATCCCTGGGGGAGCTGGGGGTGTTGACGACTGACAGGAAGCTCTGGTGTGGGCTGGTCCATGAAGTCATGAAGAGTTGGAAGCGACTGAACAAATAAACAACAACAATAGGGACCAACTATGTGGTCAAATCCATAAAGAAGAACCAGGGCATAACTTTAGCATACTTAAGTGAATTGATCTGGCAGGTTAGTTTAACATATTGCTTATGCATCCCCCTTCACTCAGTCCCCCCTCAACCTTTTAATTTATATGAAAGAAGATGCAGACTAAATTCTCAACCCCCAGGAAATCTTTTGGAAGAGCCCGGGGAGGGGGCTGAAAAAAAAACAACGGCCTGTGCTAATCCTCTCTGATGAATCTTCTCTCTATATATATATTTTAGCCAGTAACTCTGAAATAACAAAAGATATTATACATTTTGGAAAAAAAAACAATGGAGGTGTCAATTAAAATATACTGCTGACCTTAGAATAATATTAACCTGTGAACACAGCTGAAAAGAAAATGTTTCCTAATCTCTTAATGGCTTAATGTATATATATATTTCAATATATATATATTTCTCCCTCTCTCTCTCCATCTCTCTCTCTCTCTCTCTCTCTCTATATATATATATATATATATATACACATATATATATTTACATACATGTTGGCCTGAAGTGTATGACATCTTGTCCATCATTAAAGCTTTTGGTTCTTCATGGCATTGCAAATGACGCTGAGATTTTAAATCTGTATCTATTATTTCTGTGGCATCATCATTTGTCTGTTCCAGGGTTAGCTGCTTCTCTGCTGTGCTATAGCCACTTCTGTTTTCCACTGGCACTACAGATTCTGTCAAGGTGTTCAGTGCTGTGAGAAGCTCTTCTGGCAAAGTATTGCTCTCCTCATTTACAGATGTATCCATAGAAAAAGCAGCATCCTGAAACTCTAACATGTCAGACATTTGGGTGGTTTCAAATTCATCAAGTGGTTTTATTACAAGTTTCACTCCAAACATTTTAGCTACGATACTATTTATAATCTCATTAGATGCTACTGCTTCATGAAATGGATCATTATTTGCCATATCATTCTTACTACTGATCATCCCAACGTTTTGGAAAGCCACTGACATTTCTGTGTATTTTGGCACATCATTTGGAAATGACTTTACTGCATCCATATCTGAGAGAAGACTTTTTTCTGGAGGATCATCCTTGTTTAATGTCTGTGAAAATGAAATTAAAATGCCATGCTTACATTAAAAAAAACACTGTTTCTATAAAGATACTCCTGTAGCATAACTTTAATTATTCTTTTTGGTATTTCATCATTTATGTTACAACCATTTTTAACAATACACATATTTCTCAATAGAAGTTAATGTAACGGTAATTACGGATGCTTTTTTACAAAAAAAATTATGCTGCCACAACACAATGACCTAAAATTTTCAGTGGTTTCTACTTATAATTCTTATATGACTTCTCTGGGAAATTATAGACAAATCTAAGATTTCATCAGCCATATATACAAAAATAATCATTTCATACTTAATATAATTATTCCTAAAGAGAGTGATGGCTCATAATGCATCTCAGTAAGCACATCTAGTCCTCTAATATCAATATTTTAAATTAAACATATAATTCTGAACAGGGTAAAGCATCCAATGCCCCTATAATATACTGGACTATGCCAGAGTTCTGAAAAAAATGGGGAGCATGTACAATTAAGTTAGGAATAAAAATGTGGGCATTTCTTAAATAGCAATGTATGACACCTCAGACATCCAGTTTGCTTTACTGCCCATTTTGGCAGAACAATTTTTGAGTAGCACTTTTTTTAAATTTGGAAAAAAAAAATCTTCAGACCAAGGGTTAGAGGAGGCTACATCAAGTGGCTTATGTATCATTGGCAGCTTCTTTTAACTTTTAATAACCCTGGTATGTGGCAGCAGCAGTGAATGTTTGCAGAGAGCCTTACTCCTTTTTCTTCAATGCCTCCTAGAATGACAATAGGACACACAAAATTGCTGCCTGGTACATTAAAAAAACAGTACTGTCTTTCATCCCTGGAGTTTGAGGGAAGGGTGGATGAATTCTTTCTGACCACCAGTATTTGTTATGCAATGCATTCCTTGGGGTGAAAACCTCAAATTTAGTCCTGGAAGAATTCATAGCAAAATTCTTTAACATCTATTGAGATCTTTTAGAGGCTCATTTTGTAAAAGAATGGACATATTGGTGAGTAAGCTGAATAAGTATTCTCAAATACTTTGGATTTGAAAAAAATAGCTTCATTGGAACTTCCTTCCTCTTTTTTTCACAATTTTTATTCTTTGGAACCAAAATTGTTATTTTTAGATCACCCTAAAACAGTTCTTAGGAGTAACATTTGGCTACAATGCCTAGATTTTAAAAAGCATTAGTAACAGCTGTAGTTTACACTATAAATCTATTAACTGGAGAATTTTATTAGGGTTTTTTTTGTGCTGAAATCATAGTACTAGCTGGGTTATTTATTTAGAAAGCTTTGTAAATATTTGGTATTATATCCATAAGTATGATGTATTAATTATTTGGTGTCAGCACAAACTTTGGACAACGATGTCAGTTGTAGTTTTTTATGCTAGTCCAGAATAACAGGAGCAATGCAATGGCTGTGGCAAATTACATAAGTTTATTTTGAATGGATTGGATTACCTGATGGGTCCAATGTATCACAAGTTTTAGCATTATACAAAACTTCTTAAAGCAATACTTCATAATAACCTCTATCTTACTAGGTATTATGTCATTATATGACTCATAGGATGCTCCTGATTTGTGTATAAACAGCAATGACATTCTCCAACTAACGTACTGCCGTCATTTTAAGTGGCCCTTAAATATGAAGAATTGTTACCTTTCCAGCAAAAACACCTCCATTAGATATAGTAAAATGCATATGGTAACTACATATGCACAAACAGAAAATCATTAATAGACCTACATTTCTGTCTGACATCTCTAGAACTCCAGCCACTTTAGAATTTAAACCTAGAACAATAACAAACAACCAAACTTTAAACTTCTGTAAGTAAATTTTAAATTTTATCATTATATTTATTATTTTAAACATCCTTTAAAACCTGAAATTTACATTTGCTACCTGAATTATTTCAAATCCAGGGTGAAGATGAGATTATTTTTTACTATCTGCCAATGAATGTTCCATATGAAAAAAATATAACCTTCATCTACTTGGTAAAACTACCGATGTACTTCTAGTCATTTTATACTTAATTCAACTAAAATTATTTTCTACCTCTCCAAATACAATAATTAGGAAGAGACTTCAGCAGGGTAGGGCAGGAGTAATGCTCTGGTTGACAATGCCCTTCCCCAATGCATGCTGGGGACTGACATGCTCAGAAATGCCATTCTCAATCCATCTCTGAAAAAGAATAATGATAGCCAGAGTTTGGATTCTGCAGGTGTAACAAACCTGCTAGCAGCTTTTAAATGGCAAAACAAAGATATAGAGATATATAAAGATACAAACAAAGTCCCCCATTGGGGGAGAGGGGTGGTAATATAAATCTAATAAATAAATAAATATAAACAAACAAAAACCTCTCAATTAATAAGTCAATTCCTTTCCCATCTCAAATTCCATTGTTGGTTCAATCAAGATGTAAGCACTGCCACATTCAAGCATTCACACAATAACAGTCTAGAGACCAAGCTCCTTTTACTGTTTTAATGAAGTGAAATGACCAGCACAAGAGTAAAGCTGCGAATGGAGAATTCCCATGCAAACCTACATTTAAAACTACATTCACTTAATTACTTTTTTCCCCTCTTCCCACTGAAGTATGTCACCCCCCTTCCCAATCCAGGTGGCGTCTCTAGTGTATCTCCGCTCTCTGGCCTTGATGTGTGAACACCATAAATTCCTAGCCATAATAATACAGTTCGCACTCCAGTTCAGCACCCCCTCCCACCTGGCGACACAGAGTTTGTTCCCAGTGATATGAAACTAAGGGAAGTTGCTCCGATAAGGGGTTCTGTGAACCTTTTGATCAGAGGGATCTGACACAAGGTAATCAAAGTAATATTCTCTCATTTGTTATGGGGAGAGCAGGGAAGAGCAGTCATTTTTACTATATTTTTCATTATTTTTGCTGTTTGTATTATCAGGAAGCCAACTCCTTACAGGAACTCTTTACAAGTAATATACCACTTTCTTTCTTAATTTGTGAAAATGCAACAACTGGAACTCTATACAGTTTTTCCTACCTTAAAAAGTTAGGGGTAGAGGTCACTTTGAACCAGGAATCTGTCTCTATCTACTTGACTATTTAATATACTCTCCTCCTTAACTTCTTAGCCATGCAGAGATAAACATATGATCAAATGTGATCAGATGTGGTGAAAGCAGCAGGTACGGGGAAACATAAGTAGCCTCAGGATCATGGCAGTTCACTACCTATTTTGAAGAGGGATCAGGATTGTATGGACAATATATTTGGATAAGGCTCATAATGAGGAAGAAGATATAACGGGTTATTATATCTTATTCCTCAATATGAGTCTTATCCAAATAAGAAACTCCTCTCTTAAATAAGGAAGATTTAGGATCTATGAGAATTCTCAAATAGCTTTTTTTTTTAATCCGTTCAATCGTGTCCGATTCTCAGAGACTGCCTGAACAAGTCCCTGCAGTTTTCTTGGCGGGTTTTTCAGAAGTGGGTTGCCATTGACTCCTTAACAGGGCTGAGAGAAAGTGACTGGCCCAAGGTCACCCACTGGCTTTGTGCCTATGGCAGGACTAGAACTCACAGTCTCCCGGTTTCTAGCCTGATGCCTTAACCACTACACCAAACTGGCTCTCTCAACTGACCTTAATGTATAGCTTTTATATTTTTCACAGAATGAGCACATTGTACCTTCAACCTGGAAAGTCCAAGACCAACTGTAACATAAGATCTTTCTTCATAATGCATAGTTGAATCTAATTAAATATGTAATACAACTTTTCATTCTTCTGAAAGCAGAATAACAGAACACGATCTATAACTCAATTTCTAAAAAGTTGAACTGTCAGAACAACACAGTTCCTTATTTTGTTGTATGATGTTCCAATGCAAATACACATTCCTACTTTTAAATATTTTCTGTGTATACATAATACATACACTTATCCAAGTTAAACTTTACTGTAAAAACCTAAAAACATACCAATACAAAGTTTAGATTCTCCATGTACAGTTGCAGCTGATAGGCAATCAAGCTGGCAAATATTTGTAGCATTGACAGCATTGTTTATCTCAGTCCTAGAGAAAAAATATTCTGATTAAAGTAAAGTATGTTTTGGGATGATTTAGGTCTTAAGACTCAAGACTTTACCCTTAATTACATACACAATGGATCTAATTATGCATTTATAGGAATTACTTCATTTATTTTCTTGCTTAATGTCAATACATTTTCTCCATAACATTATAAAATTAAGCAATGTCTAGTAATTAAAATTTCATGACCAAGGGCAGCCAGCCTCTAAGTATGAGATACTGGGGGAAAAAATATCAGGAAACACTTATTGCTTTCCTGACCTGCTTATGAACATCCCAGAAGCTTCTAGTTTCACTTTTATTTTATTAAAAACAGAAAACTAGGCTAGATACCAGCTGCTGAAGAGCAATAGTGAAACACAGTTACACAGTTAGCACTCAGATAAGTTTGGTTAGGCAATGCATGACACAGAATGCTAGATAAGATGGGCTGCTGACCTAATTCAACAGATCTCTTCTTATATTCTTGATTCAAGCAATCAAATACATCAAATAAAGATAATCCAAAAGCAGCACTGAATGTGGATAGTACAACAAAGGAATCACATACAACAATTGCGCTTGGGGGTACTCTCTGGATAGGATAGATGTCATGAGTACTGATAGCGAGCAGGAGGGGGCCTCTATCCAGGGGGGAAAAAAAACGCATGCGTAGTACTGAGGAATTAAGCAGCCATTCAAAGAGACACAGATCAGATCCGCCTTAACTCTTGGGGTTTATCTGTCTGGGTTTTCCCACGCTTCTTCAGTTTGTTAGGATTCTGTCTTATGTAGCAGTAATAAACACTAGAGACCTACTCCTCGTCTCAGTGTGATTCCTGACTGTTAGGACAATAGATATTTCAATATGATAATATTGACGCCATTAGTGGACAGCTAGGACCACTGAATGGAGCAGAGCTTAACACAGTGTAAGATGTGCACAGAAAAAGATTATTATCTAAAATAGCTTTAATGAGCACGTTAAAGAAATATAGGTTATTGATCTTACACACTTAGCCCACCCAAGCATAAAGAATTACAGACTTAGACAAAGTAGGTTCAAAAGTAAGTAAAAAGAGTTTTACTGATTTATTTGGTCCAGTTACATCCATTCAGAAGAAAAATGATTCTTGTTCTTCTTTCTTTTCCCTAAACTTAATTGACCCTCAGCCCTCATTGCTGCTGAAGGCTGCATGGAGAAAGGGGGGAACCTCCTGATTCAAGGCCCATTGCATGGCCCAAGATGGAAGAGCTGGAGCTGCATGCTTCTTCCCAGATGGTGAAGAAGAAGTGAGGAATGTGGGAGGGGCAACAAATAGCTTCCTCCAGAAGCACATGGAGAATTTGCATCCTAAAATGAACTCATCCACATGCTAATGAGGCATGCTGATTTGCTGATACCTCCAACAAATATGATGGGTATAATTTTATATTTTTCCAGATTATTTGAGAAACAGGAGATCACAATAGTTTGGCTTTTAAAAAGAAAGTCCTGAACAAAACAGAGTCTGGGGGTGGGGGAGTCTTAAAGGGCAAATATTTAAGATAAGCCTTGAGGGCAATCTGAAGGTATACGAATAGACAGCAATCAAGAATCCACTTCACTCTGAGACAGCAATCAGGATATATATGTGTACCTTCTAAAAAAGGTAGAATTTTTTCTTTCCAAATAGCATGTAATGATAATACTTAAAGTTCCTCTTTTTAATTCTATCCAGGTAAACAAACAAGATAGGAATTCTGCAGTTACCCATGCACTCAAATGACTGTACTACAGTACTTCTTCAAATCCATTGAAATATTTCCTAATAGAAGTCTACATAGATGAAGTATTAAGAAAGTTCACATAGCCCTATGGATGAATGATAAGTTCTCTTTTTCTACAACTGTATGTCTACAATATACCAGCAAATCAAATAAAGCCACCTACTTCCAGCAACTTTTTCTTGTCCTTTAAAGAGAGTGCTCCTCTGCTCTTTATCCCTAAATAGTCCCATCTGCAGGGTCAGGCCTTCTCAATCACAACCTCCCTTCTCTAGAATAGCATTCTCCTAGAGATCAGGTTGGCCCCACCCTTTTGAGCTTTCAATAAGGAATTAAGACCTGGCTTCTCCAGCAAGTTTTTGGTGTCTGATGGGTAAAACTGACTCTTTTGCAGGGGAACTTAGAAATTAGATTGGCTGTTCCTTGGTGGATGGCACAGGTGATGATATGGGTTTTGTTGGTTTATGTTTTACATATTTAGGTATGTAAACTACTAAGAGTTGGTTGCAATTTGAGGGGGATATAAACTCTAAATAAGTAAATAAATAAGCACATAAATAAATACATGTCCCTCCTTGTGGGGGGAGATGAGCAGTGATAAAAATTTGATAAATAAATAAAATAAAATAAATAAATAAAAATAGAACTTTGCTCCTCCCTCTAGGTTGCTGCTTTCACTATTATGTTTTCCTCCTTTTGAGGACTGAGCAGCTTGAACTACTGACCAATTTTGTGTCATTTTCATCTCAGGCATTCAACTGTTAGCAGGCAGGATGAAGCAGTAAATGAAGGAGTAATGAGAAAATAAGGAAAGGGAAGCAGAGTTCCTCTGAGATAAGTTAATGCAAATTAACATGCCTATAGGATATTTTGTGGGCCACAGGAACTGTTCCAACCTCTCTGTCTTCCAACCCTTCTACATTCACTTTAAAACATACCTGGTATTGTCCCTGGATATTCTATTTCCAGATAGATTTGGATATAAGAATGTACAGACATGTGTACACACATGTATTAGCTGTATCTCATATTATTGTTTGTATTATTGTTTATTGTAACTTTTAGTGCTCCATGATATAAAGCCTGCATGTCACATTAGAATCTATTGGATGAAGGTATATGTAAGCAAAAAATTAAATTCTTACAGCACTGAGAATATACTATAAATCCTATATACAGAGAGGGAGAGAGCAAGAGAGAGAGATCAATGGTGTTATTTCTCAGCTGGATGCTGCAACCCATTGACAATATAGGTGGCAATTTAGCACTTGCAAAATCACTTGTATTTATCAGAGATACTGTACTTACAGGAGCAGAGATTGAGATTCGTCCTTTTCATTAATCTCTTGATATGGCTGGAAGAGAAAAAACAAAATTGGTTGCAATCCCAAGTACATTTATGTAACAGTAAGTCATACTGAAATCAATGATAATTATTCCAAACAGGCATGTAGTCAGTTACCTCATTTTTCAACTTTAGTACAAGCAATAATTGTTGATCTGCATATTTTATAGGATATAATATCTGCAATACAAGTTAAACCTTCTCTAAAACTCAGTATTAAAATAAGTCATGAAATTCTATGCACATTTTCTAAAAAACCAGGATCCAGGCATTTCCATAAATCTATTCTCACCTAAGCCACACTTATAAAGAGTCAAACAGTGAAAAATTATATTATCTCACATTGTAATATTCACATATCCAAATTTATATCTCGTATAATTCTATCTTCAGTGCTCTTGTGTTTGCATTTTTTTCTAATTTCAACAAAAGTAGTAAATATTTTTATGTAGATATTCTGTGTAGCTATGTAGCTATACTATTTACATTTATTAAACAAGATCTTTATATCTTCCGAGTGTAGCACATATAACAGTTATAGCATATTTTAGAATATTTTATTCCTAAATAAAATTAATTAATTAAAATCAATCAGTCAATCACGCTTGCAGATAACCTGTGGCAGGATTGGGATAAGGGTAATGCATATATCCTAATTAAAAATTAATTTAATTTTTACCTGTTAAAATTATATATAAATATATTTTAAACTAAGGAAGTGTTGAAGCTAAAATACACCAGGACAGGGTTCCCAACCTTTCTGAGACAATAAGCATTTCTGGACTTTTGAGAATGTTACTATATGGGCACTCTCACAGAATGGCTGCCATGGTGGTTATTATCAATAAAAAACATTCACTTACACACAAAGGTGTAAAAAGTTTTCCAACTGAACTAGCATACACTTCATGATGAGCAAATATCATATATACTGTATGTCTACCTGACAGATACATACTTACCAAATCTACTACCAGACATAGCTTCCTACTTGTTTTAGCAAAACAGGCAACTGTATAATAATTGAATAGTAATTAAAATCAGGAAAATAACATGATTCTGAAAGTTTTGTTCCCTTGGAATAAATTCCTGAGTGGAATAAATCCACTAATCTAAATACTTCCTATTAAGGATAGGCCTATACTTATTCCAGTTATTCTGTTGCAGCAAATATTTAAAGCAGTAAAATGCTTTGATCTGCACCCATGCCTAGAAACCATAATCCTTACACACATGTGCTTAGGTGTTTAAATTGTGTATACACAGTCCACATTTTACACATTGCTGTAATATGGATTAACATTCAGCAAACTCATTTCCTTCATAAAACAAGCAGATTATTTTGATGCACTGCAACCTTTTTATTCATATATGCATATATTTAAGCATCTCTTTCATAACCTTTCAGCAAGGACATTCAGAGATCGCAGGCTTATTTTTTTTATATATGATGAAAAACATATATAGTTAACCTCTGTACTACAGATTTGTTCCATCCTTTTGAAGACATTTTGTGGGATGGTCTATTCATCCTAAACAATACACTTTCCCATTCTACAGCTCCTAAAAAAAGGTAAGGCCATAATACATGGAAATAACCTCTTTTCCTCCATCAGTAAGGTTACCATTTTCATCACAATAATGGAGGCAAGATAAGAAGCTAGAAACCTCATTAAATTACTGTGCTTTTAGCTCTATATTTAATATAGGGTATTTTCTAAAAATCTTTATCCAAACTGTCAGATTCCCTGATCAAAGGTTTCACAGAAACCCTTATCAGGACATCTCCCATTGTGTCATTCTCACAGGTTGTAGGATGGGAAGGAGATGGAAGGGGGTATGTGAAATTGGAATGTAAGGGGTTGTTTTGGCTATAAGCGCATCAAGGACAGGAGGTTGAGATACAATAGAAATGCCATCTGGTTGGGAGGGGGAGGGACACGTTTCGTGGGAAAGGGAACTAGCTAAGGGAATGTAGTTTAAAGTAGGTTTTTGGCGGGAAGTCTTTAATCGCAGCTTGCCTTCTGTACCGTTTATTACGCTTCAATAAACCAGTTCAAAGAACTCCAGTTTCTTGACTGCGTGTGAGAATGCTTGAATGAGCAGGTGCTGACACAGACAAGATCCTACAATGCATCCATTTTGTATCACTGTTTGTTGTTCCTACATAATACTAAGTAAAAATCATTCCTGATCTCAAGATTTTCAAATATCATTTAAATCATAATCAGCACAACACATCCTAACGTGTACATACCAGATTAATTAGCCCCAGTTGTCTCTGGGTGTGGAAGTTGATGCAATTAAACGGAATCTCTGGGGATAGCTTTTCTATGATTAGAAGTAAAGATAATTAATAGAAGTATAGTAACATTTTCACATGAAGCAGTCTACAGAAAATTCTAACAACCTAAAAACAAGACAATTATGTTTTTCAAATATACACTGAAAAAAGGCTTTGGAAAACTCCAGGTGGCTCCAAAATCCTACAGCCACAAGGTCTCACTAGGTTGAGTCTGAGCCTGTTCTCCATCATCCAGACCCCCATAACCTCCAGACACTAAGACAGATCTGCAGTAGCATTGCTTGGGTCACCAAGAGTTGAGGTGTCTAACAAAGTACCATCAGCGTCCTGACAATAACCCCATGCCAACAGACAACTTCATCTAGCAGCCTCATATAGATGTTAGATAGGAATGGGGAGAGAATAAAGTCCTGAGGCACCCTTCAAAGCAGGGGCTAAAGGCTGGACCTCTCCCCTCTCTCAATGCTGACTGGAACTGACTCTGGAATAAGGAAAAGAACCACTGTAACACTGTGCCTCCAAGTCTCTGAGCCAGTCCACAAGGATACTATAATTGATGGTATTGAAGGCCATCAAAACCTCGAGGAGGGCTAGGATATATGCATTACCCTTATCCCAATCCTGCCACAGGTTATCTACAAGTGTGATTGATTGATTTTATTCAATTTATTATGGCTGTCCACTCCAATAGATTCTGAGTAGCTTACAAAATCCAGTGCAATGTTAAAACAATTAAAAACATAACCAAAACAACAAAAACAAAATGTTAAGACATGGGTTGAAATTGAGGACATGTTAAGATGGGAGAAATTAAAAGTATCACTGTTGGGGAGAATTACTGTGATAAAAATGTATGTTTTGCCAAGAATGATGTTTTTGTTTCAGACAATACCTATTTTGACAATAGATTTACCATTTAAATGGCAAAAAGACATATCTAAATTTTATGGCAAGAGAAAAAACCACGAGTTAAATATTAAGTGTTACAACATGCAAAGGAAAGAGGAGGATTGGGTTTACCAGATTTGAAATTGTATTTCGCTGCTTGTTTGGTCTGGATGAAAGAATGGATGTTGCTGAGAAAAGACTTTTAGAGTTAGAAGGATATGACTTCAGATTTGGGTGGCATGGATATTTGTGGTACAATAAAGTTAAATTAGATTTTAAAAATCACTATGTTAGATATGCCATATTGAGAATATGGAATAGATACAAATCTAGATTGTGCCCAAAAACACCTTTGTGGCTCTCAGCACAAGAAGCATTTTATAGATGAGAAATAATAGGCAAACACAAATGGTTAACATACCATGAGACACTAGAATTCTGTCACAGGGAATACAAAATAAAATCAAGAGAACAACTGATGGCAGAGGGACATCATTGCAATGGTTTTCCTATTTACAGTTATCAGAACGATTCAAAGTAGACAAAAGAATTTATGGCATTGAATATTCTAAGACTGATTTTGAAATGGAATTGTGTGCAAACGATGAACATGTGATCATTAAAATGTATAAACTTTTATTGAAATTTGAAACAGAAGAACAAGTGAAAGAATGTATGATAAAGTGGGCTAAAAATTTTGGTTATAATATACAGATGGAACAATGGTAAAATATGTGGTTGAAAGGATTGAAATTTACACTATGATAATCTTAAAGAGAACTTTTATAAAATAATGTACCGTTGGTATATGACATCAGAAAAATTATCTAGAATGTATAAAGGTACTTCAAATCTATGTTGGGAATGTGATCAAGAAGAAGGGGCATTTTATTATGCTTGGCAGATGTGCAAAAAAGCTAAATTTTGGATTCAAATGCATACACTGATTCAGAGGGTTTTAAAGATTAATATACCGTACATTTGAAACCAGAACTTTTGCTCTTGGGGCTGATTGAGAAACACTTGGAAAAAAGTCATGGAACTTTGTTTTTGTACATGATAACCACAGCAAGATTATTGTACACACAAAGATAGAAAGATTTGGCAATACCTACAACAAAGGAATGGTTGGTAAAGATGATAGAAATTGCTCAGATGGCCAAATTGACCTGTTTGATTAGAGAAAAGACAGTATCTAGGTGTACTGCTAACTGGAAACCCCTTATGGACTTTTTTCTTAAAATGGAAAAAAATGAACTTATGATCTATGGGTTTGATGATTAGATAAGATAGATTATAGAAAGAAGAGTAATATGATGTATTGTTAGAGAAAGAGGTTGAAATATATTGTACTTATAATTGCTGTGAAGAATATCGGAAGTCACTTCCTTACATATTTTTGTTTTCTATTTTTGCTTAACTTTCTTTCTTTTCTTGCACTTTCTGCTTTTCTTTGATTTCCTTCCTTTCTCCTTTTCTTTCTTACCTTCTTACTTTATTGTTTGTGTTAGTTTTTAATCTTCTTGTTTGAAATCTTAAATTAAAATTATTTTAAAAAAAAAGAAAGGAAAAGGCACGCTTCCTACATCCCATAAGATGGCAATGTTTAAGGGAAGAGACTAGGAACATGCTCACCCTATCTGATCTGGTAGGATGAGTAGATGTCCTTAGGAGAAGGTAGCCCCGCAGATAACCTGGCCCCATGCCATATAGGGGATTAAAGGTAATAACCAGCACTTTGAACTGCACCCAGTAGGAAACCAGGAGCCAGTGCAGCTTGCGCAACAGAGGCGTTACATGGGTAAACCTAGGGGCACCCATCACTGTGTGCGCTGTCGCATTCTGGACTAGTTGTAGCTTCCAGGTGGTCTTCAAGGGCAGCCGCATGAAGAGCTCCTTGCAATAATCCAAACAGGAAGTGACCAAGGCATGAATGACTGTGAGCAAGGACCCCTGGTCCAGGAAAGGGCACAATTGGCACAACAGATGAATCTGTGCAAAGGCCCCCTAGCCACAAGACTAGGAGAACATCCAAAATGCACACCAACTTAGTCCGGGGGAGTGCCACCCCATCCAGAGTCAGAGATGAAATCTCATCTGGGCTTGGAGAGGAAGGAAGAGATCGGAAGCTACTTCTTTATGTCTTTTTTCTTTCTTTTCTATTTTTCTTATAACTTTTTTTGCACTTTAGCTGTCTTTTTTATTTCTTCCTTTTTCTTTTTTCCTTCTTCCTTTGGTTTGTATTAATTTTTACTCTTGTTTTTAAAACTTTCAATAAAAATTATATTAAAAATAATTAAGATTTAAGCTCTATTGTATACTGATTTATTCTAATATGTATTACTTTCCCTCTTTCTTCCTGTTATTTGTTTTAATTTTATTTTCTTTTGTGCATTTTTATTCAATTTTGTATTTTTTTCTTTTCCTTTTATTATAGATTAAAATATAAAAGAGAAAAAAACTCTCTTACCTCCATATATATTAGCTACTCCTGCAGTAATGCTGGTTTCTCTTGCTAATGCGTCTTTATCCATTAAAGAGAATCTAAAAATATTGAACACATCTTAGTTTTAGCTTCTACCACATGCATAAGGACTGAGAAAGGCAAGGCAGAAACCAGAGATTCCCAAGCTAGAGAGAACTATTATGTAAATGTATCTCAGTTGAATCTCAAGATAGAAGAGACTGACCAACTATCTATTAACTCAAAAAGGCAGGAGGTTCTGACTCTTTCCTTGCACTAGGCAAGCAATTTTTATATTCAAGGTATCATTCTTGTGTGCAGTAAATTTTCTAATCAAGCTGAGTCATGTCTGAGAGACTTATGCCAAGTTAAATCAAATGATAAATAAGGAGCTAAATATCTAGAGAGCTGTGATTTACTACTGAGCTCTGGTATAAAGCCTGACAGCAAAGGCTATTACTAACTACAACTTGTCTTTGGTAGCTCCAGTTTTTACCAGTTCTCAACTGACTGCAGTCCTTACTTGGACAATCTAAGAACTACTTTGTACAAAGCATATTTTTCAAAATATGTATAGCAGGACAATATTTATTTATTTATTATTTATTTATCAAATTTTTATCACCGCCCATCTCCGCCACATGGGGAACCCTGGACAGTTCACAATAAAAACAATTTAAAATTTCAGTAAAATCATAAATACAACCAATTATCAGTCAGCATAAAATGCAATAAAGTCCAAGCCACGGCGGATCTAATTCAAACCATATGGGAGTAAAACCGGTCCCTGCAGAACTAGGGAATCAACCAGCCCCAAGAATGGCTCTTCCCCTCCCTATTCTAGGCAAGGCGACAAAACCAGGTCTTCAGCTGTTTTCTGAAGTCCAGGAGGGAGGGGGCTAACCTCACTTCTGGGGGAAGGATGTTCCAAAGGGTGGGAGCTGTTGCAGAGAAGGTCCGCCTCCTGGACCCCGCCAGATGGAATTCTCTTACAGATGGGGTCCGCAACATGCCCTCTCTGCACTATCAGGTAGGATGGGCTGATGTAGTGGGGGTGAGATGGTCCTGTAGGTAACCTGGACCCATACCATGTAGGGCTTTAAAGGTGATAACCAACACCTTGAATTGGACCCGGAAGCAAACTGGCAACCAATGCAACTCGCGCAGTGAAGGTGTTACGTGTGCTGATCTTGGAGCACTCATCACTGTTCGCATGGCTGCATTTTGGACCAACTGAAGCTTCCGGATACTCTTCAAGGGTAGCCCCATGTAGAGTGTGTTGCAGTAATCTATATGGGAGATGACCAGGGCATGAGTGACCATTCAAAGGCCTCTTGCTCCAGGAAGAGGTGTAACTGGCGCATAACACAAAGTTGTGCAAAGGCCCTTTTGGCCACGACTTCCACTTGCTCTTCGAGCAGGAGTCGTGAGTCCAAGAGGACCCCCAAGTTACACACCGAGTCTGTCTGGGGCAGTGCAACCCCATCCAGAACTAAAGATGGCAAATTCCTAGGAGCTGAGGGGCCGATAAGCCACAGCCACTCCGTCTTACCAAGGTTCAGCTGAAGCCTGTTGTTCCCCATCCAGACCCCAACAGCCCCCAGGCACCTGGAAAGGGCAGCCACAGCATCACTTACTTCCCCCCTGGGATGGAGATGTATAACTGAGTATCATCGGCATACTGATGATACCTCATCCCATGGGGACGGATGATCTCACCCAGAGGTTTCATGTATATGTTAAATAGAAGGGGAGAGAGTACTGAACCCTGTGGCACCCCACAGAGGAGGGGCCGTGGGCCCGACTGCTCCTCCCCTACTAACACCGACTGGGACCAGCCCTGGAGAAAGGAGGTGAACCAGCGTAAAATTACGCCACCCACCCCCAACTCCCTGAGCCGACCCAACAGGATACCATGGTCAATGATATCGAAGGCTGCTGAGAGGTCAAGAAGAGCTAGGATGGATGCACTGCCACCATCCCGCTCCTGCCAGAGATCATCCATAAGTGCGACCAATGCTGTTTCCGTTCCATATCCAGGCCTGAAACCTGACTGAAAGGGGTCTAGATAATCCACTTCCTCCAGGATCCTCTGGAGCTGCAATGCCACCACCTTCTTAACCACCTTCCCCATGAAGAGAAGGTGAGAGACTGGACAAAAATTATCCAGTATAGTATATATCATAGAGGAGCAAGGTTTTATTTCAAGTGGACATAGTATTCAAAGAACCAATGAGAGAACAAGGCCTTCAGCAATCTCACATCCCGGAGCCTGGGCTAGACTGGGGAGCAGGAAAGGAGGACTGAATACCTCTGCCAAAAATCAGACTTATTTTTCCCAATGAAGCTAAAAAAATGGATTCTGTTCCAATGAATAGCATCATTATTTTGTCTGTCATACCTCTCACAGCCATCCAAGGGCATTAAAAAAAATGTGGGGCTCCTAGTCACAAGAAGGTTGTGCATCTCTACATTAATCAGTTAGCAAGTGCCATCATCTCACAATTTCCCTTCACAGAGTAGGTTAATTCTCATTGTCTCCAAATACTTTCCTGAACAACCAGGTCTTCACAGCTCTTCTAAAGCCTAATAGGAAGGGGACAGTGCAGATAATTGGGGGTAAGCTGTTACACAGAAAGGGCCATCATTAAGAAGGAACAATTACAAGGACTCTGTAGAGGACATTCTCTTACAGGAAGGACCTTTTAATCATGTTCCAGGGTTTATATAAACTTCATTTTTCATCTGAACTCAGGGAAGCCACCATTTCCAGTTAGTTAGCCATGGTTTCAAATGTAGTTTTGTGCTAACCAGAAACAGTTTGCTTCTGGTATGTGTGGGGCCACAATTAAAAAACTACACAGGATGGAATGTAATATAGCAGACTAGAAAGGCTCATCCTTGGGGGAGCTGGGGGTGGTGACAACCAACAGAAAGCTCTGGTGTGGGCTGATCCATGAAGTCATGAAGAGTCGGAAGCGACTAAACGAATAAACAACAAACACGCACTCTCATTAATCAAGCTCAGCATGTTGTGCAAAATGCTCTAAATGAGCATGTAGAAAAACAGCCCAGGCCATATATTTTAATAAATATCAGACATACAACTTCTGGGAAATTGTTACTGCTGAATGGAGGTGTTTTGAGTAGGCAATAAGCAACTTAAGGGTGTTGGAGAACTGCCTATACTCTAAAGTGTAATGGAAGATACAGTCCTATTCAACTGTCAATGTTTGACATACTGAACTGTTTGCTTGCTTAGTTTCTAAACACAGAGTGGAGGGCAGAGAGAGTCTTCATCTTATTCAGTCTGAGGAAGTAAATGTCTTCGACCAGCCAAACTATGACTGATAAAAAACCTTTACTTAATGAACTCATACATGAACATTCCCTCTGTAATTTTTTAAGTATTCAAAAGGACTTTTGCAAGCTATCTTATTAAAAAAGATGCATGGATACAATATGAAAACCAGAGCAGTCAGTACGTACGACCTTGACAAGTCTTGTTTCAAACATATATCAATGAAATATTTCATACTTTTCATAGGGATCAGTTACTTTTTCACCTATTTTTATCTTAACCAAAGTAATCTTCTCCTTTCTGTAAAAAAGATTGAAGAAATTAATAGAGCATTTACCTAGCAATTACCTAATGCTGTTAATTACACATATCCGGGTAATATCCAAATCAGGAACATCTACAGGGGATTAACAATGTTAAAATGGCAGTCTAACTGGGTAATAATGCCACCCCTTTTTATGTTTGTATGATGCATGCAACACGCTTTAAAAAGGAGCAGGACTTCAACCACCAAGTTGTGCCTGTCATTTTTACATCGACCTCCCCATGGATTCCCCTGATCCAAATGATATTTATATGATATATATTAGCTGGGCTAGTGGGAATACAATTGCTATAAAATACTTTTTGTTGTTTATTCGTTTAGTCGCTTCCGACTCTTCGTGACTTCATGGACCAGCCCACGCCAGAGCTTCCTGTCGGTCGTCAACACCCCCAGCTCCCCCAGGGACAAGTCCATCACCTCTAGAATATCATCCATCCATCTTGCCCTTGGTCGGCCCCTCTTCCTTTTGCCCTCCACTCTTCCTAGCATCAGCATCTTCTCCAGGGTGTCCTGTCTTCTCATTATGTGGCCAAAGTATTTCAGTTTTGCCTTTAATATCATTCCCTCAAGTGAGCAGTCTGGCTTTATTTCCTGGAGGATAGACTGGTTTGATCCTCTTGCAGTCCAAGGCACTCTCAGAATTTTCCTCCAACACCACAGTTCAAAAGCATTGATCTTCCTTCGCTCAGCCTTCCTTATGGTCCAGATAAAATACTTAGCATGAAGCATTGTTTTTAATTCCCAAAGCCCTACAGTATTTAGGGATTTAGATATTCAAACAGTGGAGAGGAGATAAAAATGAATGCTCTAGACCTGCTCCTTCCATTGCCACAATCTCATGTTGATAATGAACATTCTCAGTATTTGTATTCACTAGAATATACTCTACTCAAGCATCTGAACTTAGCCACTTAGAGTCTTTATCCCTGTAACAGAGGAACAGGAGTGTGGTATTACATGGGCTATGCCTGTGAAAGCTGTGAATATGGAAAAGTCACCTCAATCAAACAGTGTCATCTGTTGGGACCCAGGAAGTGCACCTTCTCTGTCACAGCACCTACCCTCCGGAATGAAGTTCTCCTTGAGATATGGATGGCTCCCACCTCATTCGCATTTTGGGATGCCTCAAAGATCTGGCTGTTCTCCCAGGCCTTGAGGTAGGGTGGATGGACCCCTTGTTGCAGGTGTCTGATGTTGTTATGTTTCGATGTTAGTTGTCTAGACTGCTATTTTGTTATTTCTGTTATTGTAATTTTATTTTATTTTATTATTTTATTTGTATCTGTGTTTTATATTGTGAGCCATCCACAGTTGCTTTGGAGTCCAACTGTCATGAGTACTGATGGCGAGCAGGAGGGGGCCTCTATCCAGGGGGGAAAACGCAGGCGTAGTACTGAGGAATTAAGCAGCCATTCAAAGAGACACAGATCAGACCCGCCTTAACTTTTGGGGTTTATCTGTCTGGGTTTTTCCCACGCTTCTTCAGTTTGTTAGGATTTTCTGTCTTATGTAGCAGTAATAAACACTAGAGACCTATTCCTCGTCTCAGCGTGATTCCTGTTAGGACACCAACAGCATCGGAATTGAAATGAATAAATAAATAGGAGACACAGCGCAATCCTTCAAAAAGGTTCTTATTACAAGTTGTACATTGGTACAAACACTTCAGAACTCGCAATCCTCCTGGGACACACTCAGTACTGTGCACAGGTTTGTTTAGAACTGTAAATATTAAGAATATTTGACAACTGGCCTCAAAGAGTAATGCAGCCGCCCAAGCCTCTACATTTGACATACAATTCCCATCAACCAAAATCTCCCTCAGGCCTTGCCGAAAATGATGGAAGCCGCAATATAAACGGCACCGAGTGAGGGATGTTAATGTAAAGAGTGAAATCCTCGCACGGCGCTTTCGCAGGTAGCTTTTAAACGTCGCCCATACCCCCGCGTGGGCCGTTGTCACCTTTTGGCACGAAGCTCTTTTTCTTCCAGGTCGCTCTCGACGACGGACCCCTCAACAATCGTCTCATCGCTATCGGCATCGGAGACCTCGCCTCCTTCCGCCATAGCTGTTCCTCACCCTCCTGTCAGTCCAAGTCTTTTCTCCGCTCTTACAAAGCCGGTCTTCCCACAGCCGCGCCCAGTCCCTGAGACGACTCTTGGCACTCTCGGGGAAGGGCGGCCAACAGCCCGGTGCATTATGGGAGTTGGCGCCTCCGCGCGAATCGGGGTAAAGGCAGGAATGGAAGCCCGAAGGACTTGGCCGGCCCGGAGGTAAAGTAGTCATGACTGCCAACTGGTTGGGCAGAAGAGAAAGAGGAACTGGCGATCAGGAGAGACTCAGTACTCGGTCCAAGATCTCGGAGTTAGAACTATTTGCCCCAGATGGTACCACCAGGCCTACCTTGATAGGAAAGCCATTGAGATCGACGGGGGTGGAGTCTGGTTTTTGTCACAGAAATATGCTCCATTAAGTTCAGGGTGACGGCGCTCAGCCCCCAGCAAATGCACACAGGCGTGAGGCATTGTCCTTTTTTTAAATTGGATGTATAGTTAATATTTCTTTAGTCTCGTTATCTTTTCCCTTTCTGTGGCAGACGTAGTTATTCCTGTCGATGTCACTCTTTTTCTGTAAAGAAGTCTCCTCTGATTCTATCGCTGCAAGCAAGGCGCTCCTCGAAGAGATACCGCTCCTCTCTCCCCCCAATCCTCTTCCCTCAGTCTTTATGCCTTGAAACATTGCACTGGTTAGGTCTCTATAGGTGCCAACCGTTTTTTAAAACGAGAAGAGCTCTAGTAAAAGGGGTAGAGGACAACAGTAATTGCAGTCCTACACATAACTTTAAAAAGATGAGGAAAATAGTTGAGGTATAACTCAATTGTTACAGGCACAAAGACATCACTTTGGGCATGAAAGGTAACCACTTTGTACTTACGGAACTTATGATCTACAGAGGGAAAGAGATGCATAAAAACTAAGAATTGTACGGGTTGGCTTAGGACATTTCCATACCATCACAGTTTCCACTTCCCAGTTGTATGGTCATCTATGCTGCAGCTGATCAAATACATGAACCAGATGTTCATAGGAAATAAAACCATAGCATTCAATTCTGTCTTCTCCATATTTTTAATTAATCTGGTTGGTGATTTCTCTCCATCCTGCAAAATGAATTGATTCCATGAGGGAGTATGCAAAGTGGCTAAGGCACTATTTCTCAGCTGCATTTAAGCCCAGTGAAATTATAGTATTTATCATGCCACAAGACTGAAATAGAAACATATTTGCTGCTTTGTATTATTCCAGCTAATTACCTGGCCTGATACTAACAACAAGGTCCAGAACAAGATTAACCAATCCCCAGGGTGGGATACTGTCCTCAGCCTAATTCCATGTAACTCTCAAACTAATTTTAAAAGCCTTTACCAAATTTTTAGTTAAGCTCTTGTAACAAAAGTGATTTGTCCCTTTCACTTTCTCAAGAGAGAAAAGAAGGGAAACTACCCGTGTTCGTCTTGTCCTTCCTTGGCTGTGGTCCCACTTAAGGCCTGCTTGTGGCCCCAATAATTATCCACAAGTAAATATAAAATAAAGCTCCTTCAAGACAAGCTTGGCTCTTAATGATTTCATAGACTCATCTGTGTATTTTTCATTGGAACAGTATAGTAACCAGGGGTGTTATCTAGGTGGTTAGGTCTGTTTCTTGAGAACCATTTTTCAGAGTGCTTTGCAGAGAAGACATCTTTCACAGCCCAGAAGCTGGAACTGGCCACATCCAGACTCAGGTTTCTCACACAGATCAGAACACCTTTCCTCTCAGTCTACACAGATTACCTTTGAAGAAATAATAACTTACATAAATGATTAAGTTATGAAAACTGATATACTTTTGTAATAAACTACCCTAAACCAGAGGAGATAGTTTACAGCTTGGTAATATATCAAATATCTTTTACTGGCTTGATTCATCTAATTTGTTCTGTTTTTATTTTAAGTATTCATACAATATATCTTTAAAAAGATAAAATGAATATTGACTCTCTGTCTTCCAAAGCTAGAGTAAGACATGGTTGTTCTAAGTTGAAATTGTTGGTCTAAGTTGAAAGTTTTAAGTTGGAACTGTATTATTCTTACATAACAGCACTTAAGGTATTAAATTTAAACATCCAGGTAGTCTTCACTTAATGATCACAATTGGGACTGGAATTTCAGTTGCTAAGCAAAGCAGTCATTAAGTGAATCTGACCCGATTATATGATCTTTTTTGCGGTGGTGACTAGGCAGATAAGCATTAAGCAAACCACATGGTTGTTAAGCGAATCATATGGTTCCCCACTGATTTTGCTTGCCAGAAGCCAGCTGGGAAGGTCGAAAATGGTGATCATATGACTGTGGAATGCTGTGATGGTTGTAAATGCGAATCAATTGCCAAGCACCCAAATCATGGTCACATGACCACAGGGCTGTGGCAATGGTCATGTGAGGACCAGTTGTATTAATGGGGAGAGACCAAAATACTCAAACTGGGACTAGCATAGAATTTCCTGTATGGAGGGGAGTCAATGAATACTGTTATGGAAGCTATTTTCCCATTTGGATATGATTCACATGATCTGGTTCTAAATTCAAGGAGACTAGAATTTATTCTTATATCTATACAAATGTAGGGTGGTTAGGCTACAGGGGAGCTAATGTATAAATCAAAGGTTCACCTGCTAAGCCACAGAGTAGCATTTGTGATAGAGTATATGTTTACATCTCTTAGCCTGGTGCCAGCAATCTAGTGTATTATTTTAACAGACATTTAAGAGAGTAATCATTTACCCCAGTTATTTATTTCAGGATGTACTCCCTGAACCTAAAGGATCATGGGAAACATACTTGTGGAGGTTCCAGGGTGAGACAAAAATGTCCGATAATGCCAGAGAAGGTCAGAGAGGTATGCAGGATGAATTACTCAGCCCAAGTATGCAGTTCTGGAAATAATGTTGTTATTGCACCAGAAGCAAGTAGACAAGGTGGTTGAAATTCCCAAACTCCTGTTGTGTAAAATACTTTAAAGGCAGACAGCTAGAGGGTCTCTTGGTTTGATCAGAAATGCCAGGAGAGACCTTGCCATATCTGTAAGAAGAGCAAAGATAGCTTCCAAAGAGAAGGTGCAGAAGGCATAATTATAACAATAAAGAAGAAAAAGCACAGATTTGCAACTGTTATTGATTACAACAAAATCAAAATTTGGGATCTAGTTGCTCATGAGTGAGTGAGTACTAACTGAAGTGCTCTTGGGTGAGTCAGTTCTGACAAGTTTTTGTAGATCAGGTAGAGACTGGTCAGAGACAATAAGAAATGGATGACTTACTGAGATCAGCACGAGGCTCAGAAAGAGGTAGAAAAGATAATCAAACTGTCAGGACCAAAGTGCCTAGCAAAAACAGGCTGCCATCAGGAGTATTTAAATATTCCTTGGAGTGGTGGGCCCCCTGCGTAGCAGTTTTGTTTGCCTATATCAATTCCATGGGATGGATCCCTCAAGGATGCTGGATAGGTGTTAATTCTGTGCAAAAGCAGTGTAAATGGGTCAGCAATGATGTAATAAGCTGACTTTGTTTCATGGACAGAGACTTGTGTATGACTTTTTATTTAGGGATTGCTAAACATCTTTGCAAGTAGGTATTATTAAGTAGCTTAGTACCATCGCTGATGAAAGAAGCAGGTGTTTACAAGAATTTTTTTAAAAAACCCAGTTGCTGACAGATAATCCTGGCAAAATGATGTCTATCAGTCATGAAGAGTATGAACAATTGAACAATAAGAACTCAAGGATACATTGCAAAATTGTTCAGTTGGCTAACTCAGATATTGCAATCTTTTAAGATGCAATTAATATTCCACCTGTTATCTCAAATGCAAATGGACTTTCTTTCACAACTCCTATGATGAAATAAAAGAATAAAAATTAAAATTGATTTTCTAAAAACATTTGGTATTCAATATTCTTCTTTTAGAATTGCATGCACAAGATTCAAATTCCAGCATTCAAAATATGGGAAATAAGTAGTAATATATCAATATATCTGTGGTTTTTTGCACTGGTTATAAGATAACCAACCAAAATTAGATATTAGCATTAGCCTGGTTAAACATGTTGCAGAGAGTAATTTCTACTCTGACGCAAATTAGGTAAAAAATCATCAATAAATGATACATATACAAGATAGAATCTCTTGACAACATTGTAAATGGAAATATCAAAGTAACACTTTACATGGGACCGTCTTTGAAAAAATGAACCATGAACCATCCTTTTATAAAGACCCACTGCATATGCCATGGATGAGAATTCAGGTCAGGACACTACCCTCTCCTACAAGCAGACACACCTAATTTTTACCTAACAATCAGATAGGAGAGGGTAGTAGGACTTATCCAGTGCTTTTTGGAACATCCTGTTACCATCTCATTATTAATTAGATTGTCTTTATTTACTCCAGCTAGTAATCTGATTGCCACTTCTTTCCTTGATGGTTTTGAATCATTATGCAATGGAATATTGAAGCCTGTCCAGATTCCTTGGAGGAAATACCATAATTGTGCTATTTCAGAAAGCACTCTGACCTGAATTCTCATCCATGGCATATGCAGTGGGTCTTTATAAAAGGATGGTTCATTATTAGCAGGTTCATATGGAAGAAAGGTCAGTAAAACTGACACAAAAGTGGTAATATTCTTTTTTAAGAAGAAGACAGAAAACATTTGACATCAGTTTTCGTAGTCTATCCCAGAATTTTTTTCAAAGACGGTCCCATGTAAAGTGTTACTTTGATATTTCCATTTACAATGTTGTCAAGAGATTCTATCTTGTATATGTATCATTTATTGATGATTTTTTACCTAATCTGCGTCAGAGTAGAAATTACTCTCTGCAACATGTTTAACCAGGCTAATGCTAATACCTAATTTGCAGTCCCTGCCAATGTGCCCATTTTTTTTTATTCTCATCAGTTTTGCGCCAACCCTTTTATCATTTGCCCCTCAGTACCTTTATTATTAATTTCAATAATTTTCTTTGTGCTTATGGGAAAGAGGGTAAGAGAAATTCTGATAATCTTGTATCAGCAGCTCCATTATGTGATCGTGTCTGTTTTTTACTTCGTTTTCAGTGGAATAAGTTGAGTAGGGTTGTATTTATTGAATCAAAGGGTTGGGAGAGAACTTGGAGATGTAATTTAATTCCCTGCCCAGGGCAGAAGTCCTCAGACTACCTCAGACATACAGTATGTAGCAGTATCAGAAGACTGCCATCTTGTCTCCCCTTAGCTTTCTGTTCTTTAAGTTAAACACATTTAACTGTTTTTCATAGGATTTAGCTTCTAAGCCCTTAATTATCTTTATTGCTTTTCCCTGTAATCTTTCCAGTTCCTCAGCATCCTTTTTATATTGTGGCAACCAGAACTGGATGTACAGTATTATAGCATAAAGCAGAACTATCACTTCCAATAACATTATACCTCTGTTGATGTAGTCCAAGACTCTTTTGACAGGTGCAGCATCTTCTGGCTCTTCCTTAATCTGTGGTCTATCAGGATACTCAGATCCTTTTCATAAGTACTACTACCAAATCAAGTACTACGTTTTAGTACCTGTATAGCTGGTTTTTCCTAAGTGCAGAACCTTACATTTCTACCACTGATCAGCATAATCTATCAACATCCATAGACCCAGCACTAGTGAAAGAATCCATGGCAGCAGTTCTACACAAGACACCCAACCTAGCCAGATACACCAAGATCAAAATACCCAGAATCATGGACCTTGTCAACCTCTGCCTCACTACCTATTTTCAGTTTGATGAACAAATATACCAACAAATCAAAGGAATACCCATGGGATCACCACTCCAGGACTCATAGCAGAGACTGTAATGCAGCATCCAGAAACTATAGCACTCCCATGCATACAACCAAAAGTATGGATCTGGTATGTAGACAACACCTGTGTCATAATAAAAAAGGAATAACTAGAGAAGACACATGAAACAATCAACAACATCTTCAAAGGAATAAAATTCACAGGGGAAGAAGAGAACAACAACACACTACCCTTCTTGGACATCATCAGTAGAGCAAATAACAGCAAATAACAACAAAACACAAGTCTACCAGAAAACAACCCATGCTAAGTAAGTGCTCCATTACCAAAATAACCCAACCTCCTGCAACAGGAGCTGTGTAAGAACATTATTCAGGTGGGTACAAATGCACTGTGGCAATCCAGAACACCAGAAAAAAGAAATAGACCGCCTATACAGCATCTTCCAGCAAAATAGATACCCACGCAACTCTATCAAAAACTGCCTGACCACTCAACCCACTACAGCACAATCAACACAAACTATGAAAAGGATAACACTGCCATACATCAAAAACATCTCAGGAACTACCAACAGACTGTTACAACCACACAGCATCACTGCAGCACACAAACCAACAAACCCCTCCAAAACATCTTTTGTAAACCAAAAGACTCAGTAGCCCAAGTAGAAAAAACAGGAGTTATCTACAACATACAGTGTAAGGATTGTTACAGCCAAGCCACTGTGTAGGACAGACAGGCTAACAGACTAGCAGAGCGCATCCACGAACACCAACTAGCAGTCAGAAGACACAATGAAAACTCCTTAATCTCACAACCCATGGACAGACTCAACCATAGTTTCAACTGGGAAACTGTGAGCATCCTAAACCAAGCCAAATCCAAAAATGCCAGAGAATTCCTGGAAGCCTGGCACTCAGACCAAGCAGCCATCAACAGACACATAAACAACACTTACATACCATTCAAAAGAGACAATAAAAAAGCTAAAAAGGAAACAAAGAGACCAGAACACTTCCTCGCCAGCAATCAACACCCAGATAAGCAAAGATTAACACCAGGATTAACACCAGAAGACCAGTCAAGCAGAATACAATACCCCAATCAAGGGACTACCAACTCAGACAAACCATCAAGCAGTAAACAACAGCCTAATCAAGGAACTACCAAGGAGAGAACAACACCCCCACCAACACTGTCAGGGTAAACTATAAATAGAGAGCAAACCCCACTCCCTTCTAGCACTGAAGATGTTGCCTAGTTGGGCAATGTAATGTCTGCAAGAAAACAACAAGGCTCAGAGAGCACCAAGGACTCCACACATCTTACAGGACTGCAGGCAGCTTTTTAAAGAAAGGAAAGCTATTTGAAAATACAGTACAGCTTTGCCACCCTTTTAAGGTATCAGATTACTTTGTTTGTTGAGATAATGTTTTTTATTTTGATGACTTTGTTCTTGGTTTTAATCCTATCATAGCTGCCGAGAGTTGCAGTCTGCAAATCAGGTAGCCATACCAATTTTCTAAATAAAATAACGGGGGATGTTGATGATTTACAAATTGAAGCCAATTCAGTGGCCTGCTAAAGTAAAGGTAAAGGTT
Source organism: Candoia aspera (assembly GCF_035149785.1). Taxonomy (NCBI): domain Eukaryota; kingdom Metazoa; phylum Chordata; class Lepidosauria; order Squamata; family Candoiidae; genus Candoia; species Candoia aspera. Next base: position 233,464,971 of record NC_086154.1, read on the forward strand.
TCCCTTGACGTAAAGTCCAGTCGTGTCCGACTCTAGGGGGCAGTGCTCATCTCCGTTTCTAAGCCTTGGAGCCGGCGTTGTCCCTAAGGACCCGTCCGTGGTCATGTGGCCGGCATGACTCACGGAACGCCGTTACCTTCCCGCCGAAGCGGTACCAATTAATCTACTCACATTTGCATGTTTTCGAACTGCTTGGTGTGCAGGAGCTGGGACGAGCAACGGGAGCTCACCCCGCCGCGCGGTTTCGAACTGCCGACCTTCCGATCGGCAGCTCAGCGGTTTAACCCGCAGCGCCACCGCGTCCCCACCACTGAAATGGAGCAGAGCTTAATACAGTTTAGAAGCTGGAAAAGGAAATGATCTTAGATAGCTTCAGTGAGCATGCCAGAGAAACACAGCCCTCCCAAGCATAAAGAATCACACGCTTAGACACGTTAGGTTAAGAAGTAAAAAGAGGCTTACTGACTTTATTCTTTGTTGCTTCTGCTACATCCATCTTGGTGGAAAAAGATGAAGTTCCTTTGTTCTTCTTTTCTTTCTGATTACATAGTTTGCCCTAAACTCTCAGCCCTACAACTGCCAAGAGGTATGTGAAAGAAAGGGGCAGAATCCCTCATCAAGGCCCAAGCACATGGCCCTGATGAAGAGAGCAGCAGCCATGCTGCCTTTCCCTGGGTGAAGAAGGGGGAAAGAGAGAAAGTGGAAGTGGCAACAAACAGCTTCCTCTGAAGTGCATTGTGGGGCAACTTAGATGTTAATAAGGCATGCTGGATTTGCCAAAACTTCCAACACAAATCACAATGGCTGGGAATCCAAGACCAAGTAAGCCCAAATCAGATAATACACAATGGATGAACCCTGTCATTAAACTTTTAGCTTAAGAATCCTGTTAGTAAAAGATACTAAAAAAATACATCACACACCCAGTCTGTGTCTTCCTAGAAGAGGGGCTCTCAACTGGAGGAGTGGGCAGTGAAGACGATACAGCTTGCTGAAATGGCTAAATCGACCTGTTTGATTAGGGAGGGAACAATAACTACTTTTTAAAAGACTGGAAACTATGGACTTTTTGCTGAAAATGGACAAAAATGAATTGGTGATTTTGGGATTTGATTTTTATTTATTTCTATTTCTCAAATTTATACTACCACCCATCTCCCCCCGAAGAGGGACTCTGAGCAGATTTACTGACTAAAAAGGGTTGTTATGGGAAGATGGGAACTATGCTAGTAATTTGGGAGGGTGGAAAGAGTATTGACCATCTTTGTAACTGCTGAAAGAAAATCAGAAGTCGCTTTAAATATTTTTCTTTTTCTTTAATTTTTCTCTGACTTTTTCTGTTTTTCACTTCTTCTATCTTTTCATATCTTTTTCTCTTTTCTAATTTTCTTTTTATGTTTCTGTAGTTTTAAATTCTGTACAAAATTCTTCTTCCATAAAAATTATTAGATAGACAGACAGACAGATAATAAAGAGGGACTCTCAATTCACAGCCTGCAAGCCACATGAGTTATTTTCAGTGCTCTGTACAATATTTAGGAAAGAGCATACTCAGGGCATGCATCTGTCACTACATAGATAGATTACTCCAAAAGAAGGGAGCATTGTTCCCTGGCCTTTTCAGTGGGTATGATAGGTATGGCAAAGTAGACTGATGAAGATGGAAAGGAATGGGAGAAGGAGGATGCCCTCAACCAGTGTTTCTCAACCTTGACAACTTGAAGAGGTATAGCTTCAACTCCCAGAATTTTGGGAGTTGAAGTCCACACCTCTTCAAGTTGCCAAGGTTGAGAAACATTGCCCTAGACAATAGAAAATGCCTGACTCACCACATACAAACCGCCCAGAGTCGCTCTTTGAATGAGATGGGCGGTGACGAAATTCGAAATATAAATAAAATAAATACATAGCAGGACAGGGACTGCTCAAAGTAGGAGAGCAGCTTGCCCGTCTCACCCCTAGACCTCCATCAAGGTACCAACAAACCAGCATTCTCCTTTTTGTTCTCTGCCTCAATCGGTTGCCTGGGTTTTAATTTTAGACACTGTCACTGAAATGCATTTCTGTTTTCTCTTGATGTGCCAAAGGATCACTTGGCAATTAAAAAGCAAATCTTTAACCATCTGATAATTTATACAGATATCTCCATTATTATGAATTGGAGGGACCAAAACTAAGGGGCTTCCTGCTTCATTATTCTTCATTTACCACTGTAAATAATATTTGCTTTCACTTCAACCTCATTCATTTTGTATTAAATAAGTATGATATTAGTCATTAATAGGATGTGAGCAGGATGATACTGTACAAAATTATTTATTTATTTAAATGTATTTATTTGTTATTTGTCTATACTTTGGTAGACTCAGGGCAGCTTACCAAATCCAGAAACAATAAAAACAGTTTAAAAGCATACAACAATATTAAATATAGTATGCTCCATTAATATTTAATGTTGAATTCAGTAAATAGGACAGAAGCCCAAAAGCTTATTCATGACACCAGAAGAGTTCACTAGGAAGAAATCAAAATGTCTAGCCCAATACAGTTATCCAAGAAACTGTATTACAGTATTAGAGGTTTGGACTCTGATTAGGTGATTTGACAGGGGGAAAGGTGCATATTAGGCTCATAACATAAATTGAAACTCCAAACCTCCAAGCTTCCCTACTAACTATAACCAGAAAATAACAATTTGCAATAGCAATATAATATTGTAATCCGTTTGTAGCCCGCTTTCCATTCAAAGTAACATGTAAGTAAAGGTAAAGGTTTCCCTTGACATTAAGTCCAGTTGTGTCCGATTCTAGGGGGCGGTGCTCATCTCCGTTTCAAAGCCGAAGAGCAGGCGTTTGTCCGTAGACACTTCCATGATCATGTGGCCGGCATGACTACACAGAATGCCGTTACCTGCCCGCCGAAGCAGTACCTATTAATCTACTCACATTTGCATGTTTTCGAACTGCTAGGTTGTCAGGAGCTGGGACTAGCAACGGGAGCTCATCCCGCCACGCGGATTCGAACCACCGATCTTCTGATCGGCAAGCTCAGCAGCTCAGCGGTTTAACCCGCAGCGCCACCGCGTCCCTCAAAGTAACATGAATGGAGCTAACTTCACAGGATTGTGTAGCCTCTTATTAGAGCATGACATGCCAAATTGAAGACAAAGCATGTTTTATTATTATAATTATTATTACCTATTAAATAGATAAGTCTGGCTCTTCTTTTAAGAGAACTGCCAAGATCATTTTCATTTCTTAGCAGAACTGGAAATAGTTTTCATGCACAGCTCTCTCTTCTATATGGAGAAATTCTCTTAAGTTTCAGATTATTTGGTTCAAGAGGGTTGTGTTCTTAGTCGTTAACTGAAATATACTGCCAGACTAAAATAGGGGGGTAAGTGAAGTGGTTAAAAAAAGTAGTTCTGTTTTGTAGTATATTTTTAAATACTGCAAAAATAATATAACATATAAGCTTATACAGTCATTTTCTTCATTTTTGACTCACTAGAGACTTCTGAAAAAAATCTGTGTTCCAACCATGGGCTAATGCATTAATTCTCCTGTGGTCCTTATGTTGATATGATTCTGAGTCCTTTGGTCTTAAACTAACACTTCAGTTGGTGTACAATAGGTCCTTGGCCCATGGAATGTCCAATCTATCATTTAACCCAAGGAAACAACAAAGAAAAGCAAGAAAGTGGGAACAGCGATACCTAAGGGAGCAATACAAGATTCTGTTGGTTGCACATATTGCCTATGTCTATACAACATGCCTACCTATGATTAATTTTTAAACAGTTTACTCCACCCAATTTTCTTGGTTCACACAAGACACTAAGGTAAAATGAGATTGGCAGTTTTATGGGTGAATGGATTGTGCAAATACAGTGGCAAAGGCTTAGTAACAATAAGAAACTTGGGGCTTGCTATTCAGAAACTACTCAGAAAAGATCTGAAGAAGTAAGAAAGTAAAGGCATCATTTATTTATTTATTTTTAATTTTTATCCCGCCTTTATTATTTTTATAAATAACTCAAGGCAGCGAACATATCTAATACTCCTTCATCCTCCTATTTTCCCCAAACAACGACCCTGTGAGGTGAGTTGGGCTGAGACAGAGTTCACCCTCCCAAGCCGGCTTTCACGCCTAAGGCAGGACTAGAACTCACAGACTCCTGGGTTCAACCCAGCCCCTTAACCACTAGACCAAACTGGCTCTCATGTAGGTATTTTGGTAAGCAATTCCAAACCTATGACATAAGGACAAAGGGGTTCTGAGGGATCAAGAGATCTTTGGTAAAGGAGCAGGATGGACTGGCATGTGTAAGAGAAGAGGGGGAGCAAAGGGAAGGACATAGAGAACTGTGTAGATAAGCTCAAGGAGCTCAATCTTTATATGGACAGAGTCACTTCGGGGGTAATATGTAATTTTTTGCAGCACATATTGGGCAGACATATGGAGAACAGGAGGAAACATAAAACCAGAGAGAAGTTTAAGCCACAGAACAGAGTTGTTCTGAGTGACAGGAAAGATTCTGATTTTTGTTGTTTATTCGTTCAATCGCTTCTGACTCTTCGTGACTTCATGGACCAGCCCACACCAGAACTTCCTGTCGGTTGTCAACACCCCCAGCTACCCCAGGAACGAATTCATCACTTCTAGAATATCATCTATCCATCTTGCCCTTGGTTGGCCCCTCTTCCTTTTGCCCTCCACTCTCCCTAGCATCAGCATCTTCTCCAGGGTGTCCTGTCTTCTCATGATGTGGCCAAAGTAATTCAGTTTTGCCTTTAATATCATTCCCTCAAGTGAGCAGTCTGGCTTTATTTCCTGGAGGATGGACTGGTTTGATCTTCATGCAGTCCAAGGCACTCTCAGAATTTTCCTCCAACACCACAGTTCAAAAGCATCGATCTTCCTTCGCTCAGCCTTCCTTATGGTCCAGCTCTCGCAGCCATATGTTACTACGGGGAACACCATTGCTTTGACTATGCGGACCTTTGTTGTCAGTGTGAGGTCTCTGCTCTTGACTATTTTATTGAGATTTGTCATTGCTCTTCTCCCAAGGATTAAACGTCTTCTGATTTCCTGACTGCAGTCAGCATCTGCAGTAATCTTCGCACCTAGAAATACAAAGTCTTTCACTGCCTCTACGTTTTCTCCCTCTATTTGCCAGTTATCAATCAAGCTGGTTGCCATAATCTTGGTTTTTTTGAGGTTTAGCTGCAAGCCAGCTTTTGCGCTTTCTTCTTTCACCTTCATCATAAGGCTCCTCAGTTCCTCTTTGCTTTCAGCCATCAAGGTGGTATCATCTGCATATCTGAGATTGTTAATGTTTCTTCCAGCGATTTTAACTCCAGCCTTGGATTCCTCAAGCCCAGCTTGTCGCATGATGTGTTCTGCGTACAAGTTGAATAGGTAGGGTGAGAGGATACAGCCCTGCCGTACTCCTTTCCCAAGCTTAAACCAGTCTGTTGTTCTGTGGTCTGTTCTTACCGTTGCTACTTGGTCGTTATACAGATTCCTCAGGAGGCAGACAAGATGACTTGGTATCCCCATACCACTAAGAACTTGCCACAATTTGTTATGGTCCACGCAGTCAAAGGCTTTAGAATAGTCAATAAAACAGAAATAGATGTTTTTCTGAAACTCCCTGGCTTTTTCCATTATCCATCGGATACTGGAAATTTGGTCCCTAGTTCCTCTGCCTTTTCTAAACCCAGCTTGTAATCTGGCAATTCTCGCTCCATGAATTGCTGAAGTCTACCTTGCAGGATCTTGAGCATTGCCTTACTGGCATGTGAAATGAGTGCCACCGTTCGATAGTTTGAACATCCTTTAGTGTTTCCCTTTTTTGGTATGGGGATATAAGTTGATTTTTTCCAATCTGATGGCCATTCTTGTGTTTTGCTGGCATATAGCATGCATATAGTATGGTAAAGCGAAGGCTGGTCATAAAGAACAGGAGAAAGAGCAGAGCCAAGTAGGCAATGTCAATCAACGCTAGCCCTGCTTGATGTGCCAGATAGTGGTTTGCTACCTTAATGGCAGACAGAAATTCTAGTCTATTTGTAATTAAAAGCTGATTTACAGAAAGAGCGAGGACTATAGTTAATAAAGCATAAAAGCTCAGAACTGCAGGGGAGGTAGAATAGCGATTTTGCGCTACAAATGGAAATTCAGAATCCTCCGAGCATTCTTGTCTCCCGCTGACCAGCGGAAAGCCAACTGGCCTGAAGAAACCAACATGCAAATAAACTAATGGATCATGGACCAATGAGAAGGCCCGAAGGGATTTTGTCTGTGATTCATTGGTCGCTGTTCCCGTGGCGAGATGGCGTGTGCCCCCCTCCTGATCGGTCGAGCGCTATGCCGCTTCCTCGACCGGTTGCTACAGTGACAGAGAGGGTGACGTATCGCTGGCTGGGCGCGCCGAACGCTTGCCATTGGTTGCCCGATCAGCCGATGGCTTCTGCTCTGTCGCGCGCCGGGTGTCCTTGTATAGTGGGGAGGGCGGCCGCTTCAGTCTGCGGCAAAGAAGCGAGACGGAGAGGAGGCTAGTGCCTTGCCAGCTTCAACACACCATCCCAGCTGTCCTCTAAGAGAGAGGTACTGATTGTTCCATTGGCTCAGAAGTGTTATCTTTGGCCTGGCTTTGTTGTAGTGCATTGGGTTATGAGCGAGGTCACCATAATTTGGGATTAGGAGAGCAATTCCAATCAGGCGCCCTCCGGCCAGTCCCTTGTGCGACTGGAGGGGACCTTCTAGGCTGGGTCGGTCGAGGAGCAGCCCTCTTCTGCTGCCTGAAGAAAGACGTTCAGGGGCTTGGAGTTAGCTGGGCTGCCGCCTTCGTTGAGCGAAGAGGAAGCGTCCGCGGAACTATGGTATGGTAGGGAGGAGCCAATGGAGGTCCCTTGGGTAGTCGGTCCGAGGAGTTACCCGTTGTCCATCCATCGCTCACGGCTCTGGGCGCCTGTACCTCGTATCCAGGGCCCGAGAGCGCTCCCTTGAGTGTCGCCATCAGTTCTGGGGTGGCCGGCAGAGACCGAAGCAACGGAGTGTCCTTGACCCGCGCGGTTCTCCCACAGATCTCCGCCCTGGGAGAGGTGCACGTCATGGCCTCCTTGCGGCCCTTCCGCCCGTGTCGGCCTGTTCTGGCTTTTTATGAACCAGCTTTTCACAAGGCATCAAACAGTGGTTTTCTTAATGCTGGGCATCAAGAACTAGTCTTTGTTTTACTGTAGCTGTATGTCCTCGGCCTGAGAAGAAACTAGCTTATCAAGTCAAAATAGGAAAAGAAAAAAGCATTCCGGAAATGCCAACTAAATTATGAGTTTAACAGTGTTGGGCTGTTCGGAAAAAGTGGTCATTAGATGCCAGGTTAAAAGGCCTGTGATCGTTTCATAGCACCAACGTTGTTTCTATAGCAGAGATGCTTTATGGATGTGGCTGATAGACTAATACTTGCAAGGTGGCCACGTGGAAGTCTTTCAGACTTTTGCTTTTTGCAAACGTTGTGTGGCTTTTTCCTCCCATTTTTTAAACACCTAAAATATCTTGTTCTGTAACCTGTGAAGGTTACTAGATTTTCTTAGAACTGTATTACTGCATGGTAAACCTCTCATTTTCATCAATTGGCCCACTGGTCTTGGAAAATAAGGCCTGCTTATTGCTTGGATGGGAGGCACTAGGGAATACCAGAGCTATAGGCTAGACTAGAAATAAAATAAATCCTAAAAGAAGGCAGTGGCAAACTACTTCCATGTTGTTTCCAATAAAATGGCAAGATTTGTGTCCATATAGTTAGCAGGAGTTGAACTCGGCTTGAGGATATTTTTACCATTTTCACATTAGAATTACGTCCTAGTATAATTAGGTAAATTGCTAATATATCCAATATAATTCTAATTTGCAATTTAGTTTTATGTCTTTTTGTTGTTGTTGTTCAATAAATTACTGGAATTGACCTGCAGCAGACATCAGTGTAATTCTGCCTTTGAAAGCAGTAATGCTTGTTAGTTTTGTTTTCTATTGTACCACACCCTTAACTGGCCACTAAGGGAAGAGCATTAGTATGTTGTAGGAATGGGAAAAGCCAATTTTATAACCTCAATAAATAGCCCAGAACAGGTTAGTTTTAGTTCCAGTCTTGAGTTTGTTTGAGACTAAACTAAATCCCCCCTCCATTTTTCCAAACTACTTGTAAGTTAATTGTTTCTTCTAACATTCACAATGGAGCCATTCAATAAGAATCCTTTAAGAAAGGAGTTTTCTAGGTACTGCCTCTTTCAGTCTGTCCCAAATTGAGTTTAATACCCTCAAACCACATTTGGGGGCTTAAGAACAGGCAGAAATACTGTAAGTAGGAAGTTGGTAAGCTTCACCCCTCACTGCAGTACTTTGTACCAACCCCATTTGCAATATCAGACTTTTTTTTTTTTTGCTCTAGTGGGAGAACATACAGTATCTTTTGCAGCATATGAGAGGCCCTAGGATAATCAACTGAGACTTCCTGGCTCATGTACTTTTCGGTTGATTACAGTGGTATGAATAAAAGCCCCTGGCACCACAGATTCACAATAGATGTAATAATCACATTGTCTTCCGTTAGGAATGAGAATCTTTTGCTCAGATTCTGTTAGCACTTGAATGTGGTTGGGCCATGCATTGTACTATATCTGTAGTATATCAAAGGTTGATGTATTCCTAAGGTGTCCTGTGGGTTGCAGATACATTTTTATTGTATGTGCATACTGTGCATGGAAGCTTGGTGCTATGAATAAAAAGTATACATGCTATGCTGCCTCATACAGTTCTGTAGTAGAAAACTATCCAGGTTCCTGGCAGGTCTTACCTGGCAGTCGGCATGAATGGTGGTCTCCCAGATGTCATGCAGATATAAAGCAAATTAGCAAATCAGAGGAGGGCCCAACATTTGAATTATTGTGGTTTAATTTAACTTGACAAGATCTGGGATATTAGAGTATCTGTGAGATACTGCCCCAGGCAGGGTGAGACGTATGATACCAAATTCAAGAGGGCAGGCCAAGGTAATATTTCTTTGAAAGAAGACTCTATGGTTCCAAAGGTTAAAAGTTCTATATACTAGAATGATCAAACATAAAATATGATTCAAGTTCCAATTACTAATGATTCAGGTGTACTACCAAGTTAATTGTCAGGGAGAAATGGATTCCATTAGATTTAACTGGAAGTTGTATAAAGCTTGTGAAGAACTAAACTATGAAATCTAGGGTGTAGGCATTTTTGTTCTTGCTGTCTGTTATGTTATTGCTTTAAATATTGATTAGTTATCACCCAAACCTCTGTGGAGTTTAAATTTCTATTTTTATCTGTACATATAATTGATATAACTAATAAGAAGGCTTTTTATTTGGATTTAGTCCTAGATTTGTGCAAACACTTTTGAAAATGCTGTCAGGACTCTTCAGAATGCATGGCCTTTTTGTGGCCTCTCACCCATGGGAAGTTATTGTGGGAACTGTAACTCTTACCATCTGTATGATGTCTATGAAGATGTTTACTGGTAATGATAAGATCTGTGGCTGGAATTATGAATGCCCTAAATTTGAAGAGGTAAAGACTTAAAGTTATTTTTTAAAAATACTTTGTTATTTTAATTGTCATATTTGAAACAAATCAAATTGAATTAAATTTAAAGTTGGGAAATCCCAGGACAGTAGGCAAGATTGGGAAGTCAAAGAAACATCCCAGATGTGTCCATGTAGTTGACTGAAATCAAGCTTAACTTGAGAGAATCTTTACCTTAATGTTAGCAGCTGACTAAAAGAAATGTGACTTAATTTTTGGATTTGTGTGCCTATGAATAGGTTACAGCTTTAATAAGATTATAATTATAAGGATGTTTATCTTTCTGAAATGTTGTTATATATGTGAAATACTGATAAAGTATTTAACAGATTTCAGAAATGAAGTGTTCTTTTTCATTTTGAGAGCAAACAAAATGTTTTCCTTTTGCAGGATGTTTTGAGCAGTGATATCATAATATTGACAATCACACGGTGTATTGCAATCCTTTACATATACTTCCAATTTCAAAATTTGAGGCAACTTGGTTCAAAATATATTTTGGGTAAGATACTTCTATTTTTAAGATGATTATCAGAACAAAACACACAAATCCCTGTCATGTATGAAACAGGTTTGAGTATACATATGTCTAATCAAATTGGGTATGACATATGCAAAAGTTTTTAAGATTTGTATCTTAAACTTATCGTAAAACAAAAAGTTAATGTTGCTAGCATTCACAACATATTTTATGTTTGTGGATTGAGATAGATTCTGTTTCAGGATAGATACACAATCTGTGAAGATGTTTGTTAAAGCTGTGGTTGATATATTTTACATAGGTTATTTAAAGTGAAAGTTTCTGAAATAACTGAGGTGAATGGGGACACATTCTTTCTAAGAACTGTTGGTCTTGTGAAGAGACAAAAAAATAAGCATTTGAATTCTGCCATGTAGACTAGCAATTCTAACATTTCCATTGCTCAGAACTGTAGAAGTAATTGAGAATGATCCTGTGAAAGATGTCTGTCTGCTCTGAATTATACTGAAATGATCATTTATATGACCTGCTATAACTAGTCTTCTACAGATGGTGGAAAAATGTTACGGACAAATTTCGGGGGCTGATATCGCTGTTTGGTACATTCGAGGAAAAATGTACAGTAATAAAATATCCTGTACATTAAAATGTTTCTTAGAATGATTTACATAGCAGTATGTAATTTGAAACAAAACAATGTAACAGGATCATGGTAGTATCTAATGTGGATAAACTTGCTTCAGAGTGAATATTTGGATTTATGTGTTTAGAGAAGTACTGCTCCGTATGTTTGTGTAATGCCTTATTACATAGATTACATATCTTTTTGCAGGTATTGCTGGTCTGTTCACAATCTTCTCAAGCTTTGTCTTCAGTACGGTGGTGATTCATTTCCTTGATAAAGAATTGACAGGCTTGAAGTACGTATTGATTGATTATATGTATGAAAATTTGCGTCAGTTTAACAAGAGCATTCTGAAGCTTGGAATGGGTGAGGTGGGCTAAGGGATCAGAGTAGTCTCTTTTTATACCATAAAAGGATAGTTGTATGTGTAAAGCTGTACATAATTGTCTCGTGTACCACTTCTAATATGACTGTCTCCTACTTGTGAAATAACATCATAATTTGAAGGGGGTGAGCCACAAGACAATGTGTTTCATCCCTTTTAGATGTTCAGTGTTATATCCACAAAATCCTACTGCCAACTATGTACAGCTTTAGCACTTCAGTGAATGCTGAAAGCAATTTTTCCCTTTTTCTAAATATATAGGAGGGTTCTTTTGGTGGCCCGTGAGTTTCATTTTGTTGTTATTTAATCTATGGTTTATGCTACTTGGCATTGCCTGTGACTTCAGTTTCTTATGAACCTTGAATACAGTTAAGAGATGTTGAACAACTGTATCCAGTAAAAAACATATCTGAAGCATAGCTTATAGTATAGTAAATTATTTATCCAACTTACTGAAGTACTTATCAAGATGTATGTGTCTTCAGTTTTAACATGTTTATATAATGATACTGTAAATTGACAATATGCTTTTTATACCTTTCAGTGAAGCTCTGCCATTCTTCTTGCTTCTGATTGATCTTTCCAGAGCTAGTGCATTAGCTAAATTTGCGCTCAGTTCCAACTCACAGGTCAGCCAAATTCTCAGTTTCATTGAGGAAAATATTTATAATGTATTATACTATAATATTTAGAATGCTTTAAAAATTAAAGTAAAAATAAAATACCTACATAACTGGCTAGATTAATTCAAGCATTTTTTCCCCAAAATGTTTAAGAGATTTATGACTGCTATAAAAGAAGCTTATTTGAAATACTACCCTGGTGTTTAGGAAAATTATAAACAAAATGTAGATTTATCTCGGCATGGTTTCTAAATAGAAAGGTATATTATTGTATTCTAAAAAAAAATGCCAGTTTTGCTCATGAGTTGAATTTTTTACAATTGCAGCATGATAAGTAGACCAACATAATCATATTGCAGATTGTATTATGATGGTGAGAGTAAGGTACTTAGTTTTTTGCAAAGACTGGATTTGATCTGTCCACTCCTTTATATATAGCTCAGACTAATAGTCATTATGCTATAAATGCTAAAAATAGTAGAAATTTTGTATAACCAAAGTAAATAACAAAGACTAATATTTTGAAGAGCAAATTCATAAAAAAATAAAATATGTATTTAAAAACCTCAAAAATAAGTAACAGGTAGTCATGTCATGAGGTAATGAGGTATGATAATGCTATTAAAAAGAGCATGGGAAGACTGAAAAAAGTTGAATAATTTATTTAAAACAATCTTCACTGTGAAAGATAATGGACAGAAATCAGCACCTGAACATTTCTGGAGGACATTTGAAAAAAATAAATGGTAATGTTTTAGAATGAATTGACAATTCAGTGTTTCTGCTTTAACACATTGTTCTTTAAAGAACTGAAGTACATTATTACTGGGCAATTGAAACAATTAACAGTGGTTGAGGACACAGTTTTTCATATATACTTTGAAATCAATAATGGAAGTTCTAATCTTTAAGCTGACATAGGATAAATAACCATAAGAATCATAATTGCTCTGCATTTATGGAACACCCTCCTAAGACAAGAGATAGCCATCTGTTAGCAATGCAATGCAATGGCCTTCGATACCATCGACTGTGGCGTCCTTTTGGGTCAGTTCTGGGAATTGGGGGTGGGTGAAAGTTTTGCGCTGGTTCACGTTCCTCTGAGACCAGTCCCAATTGGTGTTGATAGGGAGCGAGAGGTCTGACCCATGGCCCTGCTCTGTGAGGTGCCTCAGAGCTCAGTGCTTTCTCCGCTCCTTTTTAACATCTACATGAACCTGCTGGGTGAGATCATCTGTCACCACAGGATGAGGAATCATCAGTATGCTGATGATATCTAATTGTACATCTCTGTCCTGGGTAAACTATGTGATACTGTGGATGTTCTTTCGCGGTGCCTGGAGGTTGTGGTGGTCTGTATGGGAACAACAGGCTTCAGCTGAACCCTGGTAAGGTGGAGTGGCTGTGGGTGCAGGGCTCCTCAGTATCTGAGGATTTACCATCTTTGGTCCTTGATTTGGTTGCACTGCCCCAGACAGGCGTGTGTACAATCTGGGGGTCCTCCTGGACTCATGACTCCTGCTTGAGGAGCAGGTGGCAGTTGTGGCTAGGAAGGCCTTTGCTCAACTTCATGTTGTGTGCCAGTTGCACCCTTTCCTAGATCAGGAAGCCCTTCTCTCAGTCACTCACGCCCTGGTCATCTCCCATATGGACTACTGCAATGCTCTCTACATGGGGCTACCCTTGAAAAATATCCGGAAACTGCAGCTGGTGCAGAATGTGGCTGCACAGGGAGTTATGGGTGCCTCTAGGGATGTGCATGTAACACCTCTCCTGCATGAGCTGCATTAGATGCTAGTGTGCTTCTGGGTCCAATTCAAGGTGTTGGTTATAACCTTTAAAGTCCTTCATGGCATGGGCCCAGGTCACCTAAGGAACTGTCCCAATTACATCGACCCATCCCACCCGATCTGGCAGGAAGGGCATGTTATGGATCCTGTCTGCTAAAAAATTTCGACTTGCAGGGTCTAGGGGGATAGCCTTTTCTGCCATTACCCCTGCCCTGTGGAACATCTTGCCCCCTGAAGTGAGGTTGGCCTCCCACTCTTCTGGCCTTCTGGAAGAGCACTAAGGTGAAGTGTGAATAGTTACAGTATCTCTTGTTGTAAGCAAGTTTTGGATACAATTGGATTTATTATCCAGTTTAGTAACACTGTATTTTAAATTTGGAAAGACTACTTGCTCATGGTCTCACATTGTTTTAGTATCTACAGGGCTATCCTAATTATTGAAACCCTATAATTGCATTATATATAAAGATTATAGGATAATGGAAAGAACGTTTCTATAAAAACAGTTATTCTGCATGGTCTGCTCTTTTATTATTTGTTATCAGTTGGAAGTAAATAAACATTTTTCCAGTTTGCATGTTAACTGACTCTCATTTTTAATGTATTCTATGTAGGATGAAGTGAGAGAGAATATTTCACGTGGAATGGCAATCCTGGGCCCCACATTTACACTTGATGCCCTAGTTGAATGTCTTGTTATTGGTGTTGGCACAATGTCTGGTAAGCTGAGAATTTTTAGGAATGCAATATTTTAATGTTTAAGTTTAAAGTTATTCACGCTGTAAATCTGTATTCAGTTGTATTTTTCTTCCACTGGAGACATTATGTTCAGTTCAATAAATCAAGCCATAGTTTGTGGGGTGGGGGTTCCTCTTTGGGTTCTATAAGATCTCTCTCTTTTTTTTTCCAGAAAAAGAGTATCAAAATTCTATTTCTGTCTTATATAGAGAATAAGGAAGTTAACTTTTTTCTGTTCTCTTGCCATATAGGTGACATACATTTCTTTTCTCTCAGTATTTTGCCCTTATTACACAAATTCCTAGCTTTCTGTAATAGTTCACACAATCATAAGGAAAGCAATTAAGATTTTAAGAACTATTTAACGTAACTTCCTTGCATTCTCTGTGTATATCAAGGTGTTACAGATAAATAAAAGCATAACAGTCTGAACAGTCACTCGTGCCCTGGTCATCTCCCATATAGACTATTGCAATGCGCTCTACATGGGGCTACCCTTGAAGAGTATCTGGAAGCTTCAACTGGTCCAGAATGCGGCCGCACAGGTTATTGGTGCCCCAAGATCGGCACATGTGACACCACTCCTGCGTGAGTTGCACTGGGTGCCAGTTTGCTTCCGGGTCCAATTCAAGGTGTTGATTATCGGCTTTAAAGCCCTAGATGGCATGGGGCCAGGGTACCTGAGGGACCGTCTCATCCCCATAACATCGATCTGTCCCACCCGGTCAAGCAGAGAGGGCATGCTACGGACCCCATCAACAAAGGAATTTCATCTAGCGGGGTCCAGGAGGTGAGCCTCCTCTGCAGCGGTGCCCACCCTTTGGAATATCTTGCCCCCAGAGGTGAGGCGGGTGCCTTCGCTCCCAGACTTCCAGAAGAATTTAAAAACCTGGTTCTGCTGCCTTGCTTGGGATGGGAAGGGCAATAGGTCTTCCTAGGGGTGGTTGGTGCCGTAGTGCCCTTTCCATTGAATGAGAGCTTTTTGCTACAAGGGTCATATATTTATCTATTTATAATGATATTTTGTATTGCGATCTATGTTTTATGGTTTTAATTTGTTTATTGTGTTGTAAAGTGCCCAGAGTCCCCCTTTGGGGGAGATGGGCGATGACAGAAAATTGAAATATAAATAAATAAATAACCGTGGACGACCGACAGGAAGCTCTGGCGTGGGCTGGTCCATGAAGTCACGAAGAGTCGGAAGCGACTAAACGAATAAACAACAAAAAAACTGGTCTATTACCTATTTTGTAATACGGTTATTTACTGAAGTATGCATAGTAATACTGAATGAGCCAGAGTTTAATTAGTGGATGTGTCGGAAGTATTATTCATTCAACAGTAGAAAATCTTTTACTTTCTTGTATAATGCATTAATTTTAATATGTTTTGAGAGCCTTGTTTAAATTGTACCTACATAACAAGGCTTATGTTAATTGTTAGTCAAGTCATCATTTGCAAGTCTGAGCTTATGAGATGCAACATCTTTTCTTGGATTCTGAGGTTCATTATGTGATCAGGAGGGCTGTTTTCTACCTTTGTCACTCTGTGAATTGCATAGAACTCTGTTTCTGAGGTTCCCCAACTTTGAACCTGCTTTGATAGTATTGGGGATTGGTGGGAGATGTGGAGAACCCAGTTCCATAAGCAGAAGACTCTTATCTTGTAATTAGTTCTGAGGCCCTGTTTTTAACTCTGTTCATAATAGCTGTTAAGCTGGTGTATACAGATGACAGAGCATTTTCTGTAATGGCCTTCTCTGTATCTTCTAAGTGATGTATTTTTTGTTCCCTAAACTAATGGAGCACCAAATAAATATGTGACTATTCATGTTCAGTAACTGTTAGCTGCTTAGAAGACAGTGAAGCTGAGCTATTCTTTGTTTAATTTAACACTATAAGGCTGATTATAAAAACACTTTAGGGCAAATTGGATTTTTTTTACAAAGTCTAAAATCAGCTTATTAAGTAGCAAACTATTTTAACTGTTTCCAGTCAGTAAATGAATAATGGCAAGATTACATCCCACTTGTTTCTGTTTTTTTTTAAATTATAGGATTACATTGTATATCAAGTTGTATTAGCATGTTTATATTGGTACAGATTTCCAGATGACTTTTTTTATGGTAACATCACTCTGATTTTAATTATTTGATGGTGGTCTCTCTAACAGGAGTGAGACAGCTTGAAATCATGTGTTGTTTTGGCTGTATGTCCGTCCTTGCCAACTACTTTGTCTTCATGACCTTCTTTCCGGCATGTGTGTCCCTGGTATTAGAGGTGAGAGAGTACATCAACAGTGGTAGTGGTATATAATCTTTTGAACATCTCTAAATTACTGTGGTTCAAGACAAATAAAAAACTGCAATTTGAAATGGACTGGACATCTAGGATAATACAAACCTATTGAGATTCTCAAAGATAATGTAGTATACATTTAATATGACAATAAGAAAACCCATTATTAATTCATGAAAAGATGGCTCTCATAAATGAAAACAATTGCTCTAGAAATGATCAGAAACTACTCTCATGTGGACATATTCATTAGTAATACAGAGAGGGGGGGAGAGAAAGAAAAAGGAAAAAAATAAGGACATCTCTAAAAATGATTCTGTAATATGTAATTCCATTAGATGCATGAATCTTCCTTTTGAATTAAGCAGATATTTTACTTTTCTATAATCACAAAAAAGTCATATTCTGCAAAATCATGCCTGTCAGAACTCTTGGATCTTTACCTACTTTAATAGGTAAATAAATGTGAGGCTTTGCTTTGCCTATTAGAGGCTTTGCAACTCTGGCGTCTATTAGTTATACTAATTGTAGAGGTGAGAGAACCGGTTTGGTGTAGTGATTAAGTCTAGTCCCGCCTTGGGCACGGAGCCAGCTGGGTGACCTTGGGCCAGTCACTCTCTCTTAGCCCTAGAAAGCAGGCAGTGGCAAACCACTTGCCGAGAAAACTGCAGGGACTTGTCCTGGCAATCTCCAAGAATCGGACACAATTGAATGGATAAAAAAAAAACTGTAGAGGTATACAAAATGCAGTGAATTTGAAACATTTGCATACCTCCTGCCTTATTGTCATTATATCTTGATGATGAACAATTATTAAAGTAATATCTATGAGCATTTGTAAATTTAGTTTTATTATTATAATTTTATATTGCAGTTGTTAGACTTACTTATATTTGTGACATAGTTTACACTGAGAAAATAGCCTCAATGCTTCAGGGCAAAACTGAAACAAAGAACATATATTTTTCAACTTAGGAATTTAATTCTGCTTGGGCTTGCTTGCTTTTAATAGTTAAGTTTATTTATTTTAAGTATCTAATACTCAAAATGCAAACTATAGATATAAACTCTGATCATCCGACAGAGTAGTAAAAAAGAAAAAGTCAATGCCTTCAGAGACACAATCTAAAAAAAAACAGGGCACAGAAAATGAAAAAGGAGGATGAAGGGAAGTTCAAGAACCAGTTTTTTATGTTTGAAAATTCTTACATTGAACATGGGCTGCTCATAATTGTGAAATTCTTATCCTGGTGACCTAATTCTGCTCACAATGGTTGCAGTGCCACTATGGGTTATTAATTTTACCCAGTGGTGCCTATGACTTCTGTTGCTTTTTTTCCTCACTATGAATATGTGAGGAGGATAATATTTCAGTTTCTGTATGAGTTTATATGATTCTATAGCTTCGCTTTTGTGGTATTTCAAATACATAAAACAGCTGTACAAAAATATTTTGAAAATTTAAACTGATATTCAATATAATGTCATTAAACTATTAAAATGATGCTATGAAACCTGATTCTTATGGAGGAAAAGTCATAAATGTGCTAAATGGCCTTTTCTTCCTGCAGCTTTCACGGGAGAGTCGTGAAGGCCACCCAATATGGCAGCTTAGTCACTTTGCACGTGTTCTGGAAGAAGAAGAAAATAAACCAAATCCTGTAACACAGAGGGTCAAAATGATTATGGTTAGTGTTTGCTTTCTTATACTCTCTAATTGCAAGATCAATTAAATATTTTAATCCTTTCAAGAAGTTGAATTTTGACGATACTTACCAAGGCAAAAACAACAAAAAGTACGTAAGTACCTTTTAATAAGTACAGCTTTTATAGGACAATAATCTACCCAATAAAAAAATATTGTGCAGTCATTTTAGTGATGCATTTAATGATTAAGTATTGATCATTAATTGAGTCATACTCCTAGATGACCTGACTAGTTTAACCACTCATTTTTAAAATTAAGTCTCTAGGTTTGGTTCTTGTTCATGCTCACAGTCGCTGGATATCAGAACCCTCTGCTCAGAACAGCACAACAGAAATATCTATGGGACTGGATGAAAATGCTCCAAAGAGAATTGAGCCTAATGTTTCTTTGTGGCAATTCTATCTTTCCAGGTATGTTAATCACATTATTCTTATCATCGTTCAGTTGCATCTGTCATTAGTTTAGATTATTTCCAGTTAACTAAATTGTACTATACAAATGACCAGATAACCAACATAGCTTATGTCTTAAATGGATGAAATTTCACTCTCTCCTTTGTAAAGCTGAATTGAGTAATAAAATGGCATATACAAAACTGCTTAACAATTATCCTTGAGTGTTTTGTATATGATTTATTTTAGTGTCTTTGTGATTAACACTGGCATCTCCTTCACCATGGATAAGATTCACTGTGGAAGGTCTGACAGAATGTGTTCTGTGGGAAGGGACCTGAATCTTTGATCTACTACCAGTATCTTAAATGTGATGAAAATAATAGGGCATTACATCTTTCCCAGGCCAGTGTGAATAATTATCCTCAGTTCTAATTGGCCATATGACTGAAATCAGGGTTGAAAGCTGACTGATCTGCAAAGCTCTTCCTTCAGCCTATGGAGCTATTCACCTCCTCCTACTCCAGGCCATAGGGAAATTCCTTTGTCCATGGAGAACTATTGTTTTTCTATGGAGAAGAGGAGTCGTTGAGGAGATAACGTATTCTGGCAAGGCAGGATTTTAGGGAAAAGTCCCTTCAAGTGTCTCAAGAGCCAATAAATATACATCAGGAATATGGAATACTTTTTGATTTATATTTATTCTATTTATGTACTGTATATACTGGCTAGATGGCTCACTTATTCACTGTGGCAATAGCATGGTAATATTCCACATGGTCTTATAACTATTCCAGAATCCCATTGGTAGATACGGTTCCTTCCCATGTCAGTGGTACTGACTGAATCTGAATATTAACTGCATTATGTCCTCTATGACACAACAGAAATAACTAACTGAAGTATAAACCTGAGTATGAATCTTCCTTCTGCTGATGGGTCCTGTAATTTGGGTATTAGCTGATCTTGCACGATCTCTTAATTTACCAAAATTGCCATTGTCCACTAATACGTATACAATTAGGAGAAAGAGTACATGCTTGGAATAGTTAAGATTTAATTAATCCAAACTAAGTAATTTTGAGTTTGTACTCAATAATGGTAGAAATCTTTTGGGAAGAAAATTACTAATTGTACAGGTAGTCCTCACTTAGCAACCACAATTGGGACCAGAAATTCCTTTGGTAAGCGACAGTCGCTAAATGAAACATGTGACAGCAACGGACTTACGATGTCACTTCCCATTTTGTTGTTAGGTTAGTCACTGTGGGTCTTTAAGCGAGACATCACATGACTGCAATTTGCAATTTTACTGCTGGCCTCTCCACTGACTGCTTGTTAGAAGCCAGTTGCAAAGCGCCTGAATGTTGAATCCATGACCATGGGGACGCTGCAGTGGTCGTAAATGCGAGGACTGGTCATAAAGTTACTTTTCCAGTGCCATCGTAACTTCGAATGGTTGTTAAACAGGGCAGTCCTTAAGAGAGGTCTACCTGTAGTTCCATTTATATACATGATGCTTTGCAAGAACCGATGCACCAGATTCCAACTCAGAAGGTCTTTCTATATTGTCATCAAGAACACTGTGTAGACGTGTTCATGAAATCACTAGGAGGTGAACTTGACGGAGATTTTACTTTAAAGGAGGGGAGATGTCTTAAGGCAGTTCCAGGCACAAAAGTCATCAAATTACAATAATTGTCATTCAGTAGTTTCTGTAGGAATTCCACCAACTAATATGTGATAGGAGGAAGTAGTTGCAGAGGAGAGAGGAGAAAAGGGAATAGACAGACATTTAAATATGTTTTCTTTCATCCTTTCTAGAATGGCCAGTATGGACATTGAACAAACGATTACACTTGGCTTAGCTCTTCTGCTTGCTGTCAAATACATCTTCTTTGAGCAAACAGAGATGGAATCCACACTTTCATTGAAGAATCCAATAATATCCCCAATAATGATTCAGAAAAAAGTTCCTGAAAACTGCTGCAGAAAACAGTCTATACCTTTAAAAAATAATCCCAATTTAAGAAAGTTGGATGATACTCAAGTTGCCAAAGATGGAAAAGGTAATCTTTTACTGATACCTTTGCTTGCTTTTTTTTTTTTTTTTTGGTAAAAAAAGTTCATACTGAAGCCTGAAACATAAGGCCTTTGGTAAGTTCCTCAGATTTCGATGTTGACTTTTATACAGGTGAGACTGTAAAGCCTCTCCTATCAGAATCACCTGCGAAGGCCAAATTTGTGGTTGGTAGTTCTGCTGAAGCATCCTTGATCAATAATAGAAAAGAGTCTGGAATAGAATTGCCTGAAGAGATGCGGTCTGTTGAAGAATGTCTTTGTATACTTCAGAATGGCAAGGTAAAAAAAAAAAAATCAGAAGGAGATACATAGTATATTAATATATTGGTGCAAAGAATAGGCTTTTAGATGTTGGTTTATTTATTGGCAACCTCTTGAGTTTTTTTGTATCAAGATGTATAAATGTAATAAAAATACTTTTGCCCCGAGAGGATATTTTTTATTAACGATATTCGTTCATTTTGACATAACTTTCAATTACCACACCTTCTCTCTTCCCTGTATTTGTTTAATCGTAACGTTGGTTTTATCATGTGAGTTGCCTCAGGCAAAGAGGCAGAATTGTGAAAATTACATAGCCAAATGTTTTGCTTTCCTCAGATGGGTGCAAAATTCCTCTCTGATTCAGAAGTCATTAGTTTAGTCAATGCAAAACGTATTCCTGCGTACAAACTGGAGACTTTGATGGAAACTCAGGAACGTGGTGTATCCATTCGTAGACAGATGCTATCTCAGAAGCTTCCTGAGCCTTCATCCCTACAGTATCTTCCTTACAAGAATTACAATTATTCTTTGGTGAGTAGAAGGATAGGCAAATATATTTTATATAAGTTGAAATATGGATAAGATATACAGTATTTTAAACTTTTTCATCTGGAGTTCCACTGGGTTTGATTGTCAGTAACAGATGAGGGTTTGCTGTTGAAGGGGAAAAAAGATAGTTAACACTGAGCATTCTGTGTTTTGCTAGCAATGATAATATCACCTCAAGTTTATTGTTGCTTCAGTAGTCCTCACAAGCAAGATGAATGCTTCTCTTTTTAGTGTTTCCTTCAAGATGCAGTGGTAGTGTATTTCACTTCTTTGTCTCAATGTATAACTAGTCCATGCTTTGAGATTTAAGCAAATTTGACATAGGAACATATTCTTTAAAGAAGATTTTGCTGAATTCTACTGTATTCATTATCTACATCTCAGAGTTGCACGATGCCTGTCAGTTTTTGAGATATAAAAATGCCAAATGCTTACTTTGTCTTAAGTAGATTCATTTACAAAAATGGCACATGGGGTTGAACAGGTGAATGAATGAATGAATGAATGAATTTATTTATTTATTTATTTAGTATGCACTAATTATTCTAAATCCCAAACACCTATACATGTCATATATTTAATATTTCCTAAATCAGCAAACCAAGTTACTAATATTTAGTTCTTACATGTTGACCTTTTAAAGGTAATGGGTGCCTGCTGTGAAAATGTGATTGGATACATGCCAATTCCTGTGGGTGTGGTTGGCCCACTCCTTTTGGACAAGAAAGAGTTTCGAGTTCCAATGGCAACAACTGAAGGATGCCTAGTGGCAAGCACAAACCGGGGATGCAGAGCAATATGTGTAAGTAGAGGTGATACAAGCAGGGCTGATTAAGTTCTGTCTAGCGCAGTTACAGTGGGTTGAATCCAGGTGTTCTTGTCCATGGGCACCTCCACACAGAACGTGTCCAAAGGGTTTGGGAGAAAGTAAATTGCGGACTTGGGTGGCCATGGGAAGTGGAGAGGAAAGGAAATCTTGTTTTGTGCGACAAAGTCTAATAGCACAGCACAATGTAACCACAGGTAACTTTAAAAAACGTTTTTGTTCTTGGGTATATGCATCTGCTAGTCCCTCATCCTGTTGTCATTTTTACTTCTCAGCTTGGCGGAGGTGCTAGTAGCCGTATTCTAGCAGATGGAATGACGCGAGGACCTGTAGTAAGACTGCCTACAGCGTGCCAGTCTGCAGAAGTAAAGACTTGGCTTGAAACACCAGAAGGATTTAAGATAATCAAAGATGCATTTGATAGCACTAGCAGGTTAGCATTTTATATAATTTAGAAGAGGGAAAGTTTGCATTTTATATGAAAATCAGGAATTTCTGCATCCAAAAAAACTGAGACAACATATATTAATATTTTCGCTATAGATTTGCTCGTTTGCAACGGCTTCACATTGGTTTGGCTGGCCGCAACCTTTATATTCGCTTCCAGTCTAAAACTGGCGATGCAATGGGTATGAACATGATTTCAAAGGTGAGTTCTAGATTTTAATAAATGCATTTAAGTATATTCCACATTGAGAAAATTGTAATTTGTTCAAATCCTTCTTGTACAAGTAACCTGACAGAAAAGAAAAAAGATAAATACTTAGAATTCTCTTTCCCTGTCTCCTTCTGTGTGTTATTCTAGCAACAAAATACTACAATGAAATCTCAATGTAACAGACTCCCATTTAACAGATTCTGGACACAGCAGACAACATTCCTGATTGGGTATCCCTCCAAAATAACAGACAAATCCAAATCCAAAGGAGCCCAGACAGAGCATTTAAAATAATGTGAAATGTATTTTATTACATGGCTTTTTATAAAACTTTTAATTTTTACAAAACTATTCTTACAACATCTATTCTGTGGGTTACCTAGTTTGCACAAGTCTGGTTTTCTGCTTCCCTATCAAATTCAGTGACTGGATTCATTTATTGTTATTTACCTTGTTATTTGGGTAACATTCCAGCATTCAAGCATGAATGTGACCTTGGGAATGCTGGGGAGGGGGCGGAATGTGACCCAGGGAATACTGGGGGAAGTATGCCAGATTCCATACTTCTGCACATGTACAACATGGTGAACTGTGCCAAAAATCACAGATATAGAAAATCGATTGCTGTGGGTAACATGTACAGGTATGTATTAACCATGGACATGTGAATGCAAATATGAACCTTTGATAATGAGGTCCACCTGTACAGGTAGTCCTTGCTTACCAATGCTCATTCGGACCAGGAACTCTGTCACTAGGTCCTAAGGCACACTGTCACAGACCATGATGACTTATGACGGCAGTTAGGGCAGTCCCAGTTGCCATTGTTAGGCAAATCCTGTGTGGTCACAGTGTCCCATGATCATGTGATCACCATTTGCAACCTCCTGCTGGTTTCCCCATTGACTTTGTCAGAAGCTGGCAGTGAAGGTCACAAATGGTGATCACGTGACTGCAGGACGTTTTGGCATCATAATTGCAAGCCGGTTGCCAAGCATCCAGATTGCAATCACATGACCGCAGGACGCTGCAACAGTTGCAGCTATGAAGACTTGTAATTGTAACTTCAAATGGTCACTGAACAAGTGCATGTTAACAAGGACCACCTATGTAACATCAGTAAACAGATAATAGCAGTTGTGTTTACGTGATGCAAGGGCTCCTTCCTTCCATAGAAGGCTATTGGGTGGAGGGATCCTGCTAGCAGAAAGGTGGAGCAGGCAACTGTTGACAGTCCACCCATGAAGTATGAATATGATCTTCCTGCAGGAGACTGAACTTTGGATTGAAGCCAATATTTAGAAAAAAAACATCTCCTTAAAATTTATATTCACTAATGGAATTTTGCTTATGCAAGTATATGTCCCTCTGGTGGGAGGAGATGGGTGGTGGCAAATTTGATTTATTGATTGAATAAATAAGTAAATAAGTAAGAGCATTTTAGAGTATTTTGCACACTGCTTCTTGAAGTAGAAATTTGTTCATTTCTATTGGTTCTAAGTCAGAACAGAATATCAAACATCAAAGCTCTTAGTAGCATTCATAAAAGAAATCAAAGAAGATTAAAACCACACAGTGCAAAACATGTGACAAGCAAGCAAAATGCAGATATTATTATCTAAAGGGTTGGTAAAACAGTTACCTTTTACCAGCTTTTTAGATTGTGACTAAAAGACCCCAACCACAGCATTTCTTAGTGTAATGCATCAGCCAAACCCACGAAGTGAGGAGCTATCGGAGTTTGATACAGAACATGTTCAGAGAATTGCAGAAGCAGTGGAGAAGCGCTTCTTGGCCACCACACCCTTCTCCTCCCAGAATGAGGATATCCATAGCATGCCAGCCAGAATGAAGATGCCAGCCAGAATTGGCTTGAATGAGACAGCCCAATAGGTATCATGGGTCCACACCCTTTTAGGACTTTGTATGTTAAAATTAAAACTAAATAATCTTGAATTGTACTTGGAAACCTATTAGAAGCCAATGTGGTGTCTGCAGTATTGGTATTACACTGCTGAACTGGCTCATAGCAATCACTCTGCAGATTGCTTCATTCTGAGCCAATTGCAGTTTTCAAGTACTTTTCAAGGATAATCCCAAGTAAAGCATGCTGCAGCAATCCAATCCTGAGTTAATGTGGGCATGGACGACTATTGCCAGAGCCTCTAACTCCAAAAAGGGCCACAACCATCACACCAGCCACAGCTGGGCAAAGGCATCCTACATTCCATTCAGACCCTTACTGTCCTGGCTTAAGCTAAGAGCACGCTGAGATGAGGAGAATGTCTCTAGTGTTTATTAAACTGCTATAGTAGACAGAAAATTCTACCAAACTGAAGGAGTGTGGGAAAACCCAGACAGATAAACCCCTAAACTCAAGGCAAGTCTGTTCTGGGTTTCTTTGAATGACAGTTCAAAGCCTCTAAACTACGCATGTGTTTTCCCCCCTGGATAGGGCCCCCCTCCTGCTCACCATCCATACTCATAACACTTACAGACCTTGGGTAAGGATCTCCATAGCATCTCCTGTTAGTTCTGGACAGTGTTGTACAGCTGGGTGTCATCAACGTATTGATATTTCATCCTAAACTAATGGACAACCTCTTATAGATGTTACTAATGGGGAAGAGCCCCAAGAGGCCATGGGTTTGCCCTCCCATCTCCTACCACTATCAAATGGGGATGTTCAATCAGGAAGGAATGGAACCACTTTTAATACAGTGCCCTAACTCCCAGCCCTCTTTTGATGGTTTAAGAAGATACCACATTTGATGGCATCAGAAACAGCATCTGCTAGATGCTGTCATAATCTGCCTCCCACCCTCATACACTGCTTAAATGACCGTTCCCCATTTGCCAAGCCTTAAATACTAGTACAACCCTCTTGCTCATTTTTCCCACATACTATAAAATTAAGAGTTGGTATGGGCCATTCAGCTACTGCTCTTTTGCCAACCAACCAAATACCTCCTGGATCTCAAACCAATGCCCATTCAAATCATCCCTGATCACCTGTATCAAGTAGCCACCACCTTCAGCCTTTAGCTCTCACAGGCTTCCCTGTACACTCCGTTCAGGATGGGATTGGGCTATGCCTTTCCTCTAATGTTTTGCTTCTCACCCAAAGAGCAGGGAGCCTTCCGCATAAAACTCACTTTAATCAACCCCTTGCTGCCAGCAGTGCTCACAGTGGATTCTACCCATTGCCAGACAAATCTTACCCAAGAGCCTTGGTCATCAGCAGCCACTGCTAAGCCAGTTGATGGCTGGCTCCCACACAACTCCACTTCTAACCCTTCACTAACAGCAATGAAAATGTTGCTTCCTTGTCCTTCAGTGTTACACAATGGCAGGTTATGTGAAGTACGTGAAATTTCAGTTCCCATTGTTTATCTTTCATCAGTTTCTTCATGAAGAAATCAGCCAGTATTCTCAGTAGGTGATGCTCTAATGTATTTTTTTTTTCTTCTCTCTCTCTCTCTCTCTCTTGTTGTTGTTGTTGTTCTATGAATCCTTGAATACAGGGTACTGAGAAGGCACTTGCAAGGCTGCAAGAAGAATTTCCTGACCTCCACGTTGTAGCTGTCAGTGGTAACTACTGTACAGATAAAAAACCAGCTGCCATAAACTGGATAGAGGGGAGAGGGAAATCTGTGGTCTGTGAAGCAGTTATTCCAGAAAAAGTTGTTAAAGAAGTGAGTATCTGCTATTTGAGTCACATTGTTTTAGTGAAACATTTTAATGAAATTATTATTCTGAATTCACTTTTCAGTTCATCCTATACTTGCCTTTCTAAAGTTCCAAAGTTATTTATACATACATACATACATACATACATACATACATACTTTATTTGTATGCTGCCCATTTCTGAAGATTCTGGGCAACTAACAATGAAGTTCTCCATAAAATAAAAAGCACCCCTTTCAAAAACAATAAATGAGCCTATCCATAATATAAGCAAATTGTCAGTTTCTATACACACACACACACAAAATCATGCCCCAGCCAGATTCCACCCTTCTTTCAGAACATGCTGTCCTCCTGCACTAAATGGAACAACCAGATCTTAAATGCTGGTCTGAAATCCAGAAAGGAAGGAACAGACTAGATCTCCTTGGGGAGGAAATTCCAAAATATGAGAGGAGCAATAAAAAATGCCTACTTCTGCAATCTCATGTAGACAGAACCTGGAGGGAGTTGGCCCTGTTTGAAGTTACTAGACAGGCAGATTAATACAAGAGAAAGTGGTCCCTCACATAATCTGGTCTGGAGCCATATAAAGCCTTAAAGATGACATCCAGCACTCTGAATTGCAACTGGAAACCACCTGCTGATAGAGCAGGAGCTGTGAGTCCAGGAGGGTCCCCAAATTGTGAACCACATCTGAATGGGAGAGTGCACTCAGAAGCAAAGACTGTTTCCCTAGAACTGTTTCATCCACAAACTCAGAGTCATTCTGTGTTGGAAGGATTTGGTCTGAGTCTTCTCACCCCATCTGGACCTTGACAGCACTTCTACCACATTACCTGTTTGGCCCAGGTCTGAGATGCAATTCAGCATACTAAAAAATTAAAAAGGAAGTCATGAGGGACACCACAAAATACTGCAGAAGTCTCTCAGAAGGCCTCTCCTTCCACCACCACCAACTGGATAATCACCTCAGGAAGGAGGAGAACCACTATAAAATGTTGCCTCCCACTACAGTTCCATGGAGGTAGTCCAGAACAATACAGTGGTTGATATTGCCTGGGTCCCCAAGTGTACCTTATTTTCTACTAACAACTGCATCAAAAAGGGTTTTATTTCTAAACATAGACTCCTTCTTGACCAGAGTTTTGGTGGATTTCTTCTAGGTGTTGAAGACAACCACAGAAGCTATGATTGAAGTCAACGTAAACAAGAATTTGGTTGGCTCTGCCATGGCTGGCAGCATAGGTGGCTATAATGCTCATGCAGCTAACATTGTCACTGCCATGTACATAGCATGTGGACAGGTATATCCCTTTACTTAACAGTGAGTGATAAATTACATATCCGAAAACCTATGAATGCTTATATAAATGCTCATTTTTTTGTACTGATTTCAGGATGCAGCCCAGAATATCAGCAGCTCAAACTGTATTACACTGATGGAATCTACTGGGCCTACCAGTAAAGATCTTTATATCAGTTGCACAATGCCGTCAATAGAAATTGGTACTGTGGGTGGAGGAACCAACCTGTTACCCCAGCAAGCTTGTTTGCAGGTATGAAAACTTGAGGGTATCTGAAATTTATGTGGTTTGGACTACAAATTTCTATTTTGGGAGGGGAATCATTTTTGGCTGATAGATCTTTCACTTCTGTGGAAATCAGTTGAAGGCTGTGTCCCGTGATTGATAGGACCAGTAATCAAAATGACCATGAAGATAAATTGGCCCTGACAGAGTATTTCAGTGTTATTCCTTGTAGCTTTACTCTGCCTAACACTGATCCATATGTAGTACAGGTAGCCTTTGGTTAATGACCACTCATTCAGCAACTGTTCGAAGTTGCAACAGTGCTGAACAAGTGGTGGTTACAACTGTCTTCTAAGTTCCCAGCACCCCCAAGGTCATGTGATAGAGATCTGGGAGCTTGGCAACCAGCTTGCATTTACAGTGGTTGCAGCATCCTGCAACCATGTGATTGCCATTTGCGACCTTCCCTGCCAGCTACCCACAAGCAAAGTCAATAGGGAAGCTGGCAGGGAAGATCGCAAGTTGCTCAGGTAGGTCTCCCCCACCTGCACACCCTCTCTGGCCACTTTCCCACCCTCTCCCACCCGGCAGCAGCCACCCCAAGCCCTGCCACATTCACACCGTGCCTCCCCCACCACTCGCACACCCTCACACACCACCTGGCAGCAGCCACTTACCTGCCTGCCAGCCTGCTTGTGAGCTGCCTGGGACTTGCAACTTCCTGGGACTTTGGTTGTTGGAAGCTGGCAGGAAGTTGCGAGGAGGTGCCCGCTTAACTACCCATGATCCTCGCTTAACTACGGCAGTGGGGACAGCAGGTGTTGCCATCACTAAACAATGTGGTCATGTGACATCACACTTTATGGCCGCATCGCTTGGTGATGGAAATTCCGGTCCCAATTGCCCTCGTAACTCGAGGACTACTTGTACTTACTTCTTGAAAGACCTTGAGCTTGTTACTAGTTAACTAGTTACTAGTTTCAGGGACTGTTTTTAAATAAAACATATTCCAACTTGGTTATTGTTATTTTTTTTTAATACAGATGCTGGGGGTGCAGGGAGCAAGTGCAGATAACCCTGGAGAAAATGCCCGTCAACTTGCTAAAATTGTATGTGCTACAGTAATGGCAGGAGAACTATCTCTAACAGCTGCCTTAGCTGCAGGGCATTTGGTTAAAAGCCACATGATCCACAATAGGTAAGAAGGAAAGAGCCATAATCTCATGGTCTTATCTTAACCCATCACCCCCCAAAAAACATAATGTAAAAACTTTGCAGTTTTGAATTAGTGTACCTTGTCTTTTGAAAGGTCAAAAATAAATTTGCAAGATCTTCAAGGAACATGTACCAAGAAAGCTGTTTGAATACTGACAGAAGCTTGAAGCAGCTGAAGCAACTGCAGCACATTGAAAAATGAAAAGAAATGACAGATCTGTGAACTTCTGAAGGAAGATAAATACTCAATACAGTGAATTGTTGGAAAGAATCTTACGAGAATCATTGAGTATGTAGTTTGCATCCAATTTCCTGATTCCTTTTTTTCCTTTGTCTGCCATAAATGGATGCTTATCTATGGAAAATACTGCAGATGGGTTTTATTTTTTTATATGGGCTCTAGTTTGTTCTGAGTCATGCATTTTACAGAGTGGGCTCCTGATGGTCTACGCAAGCTTTCTGAGCATGTCAGACTTATTTTTTGGAGTCATAATATTGTCACTGGCATTCTAAGAGGAAATACAAGTTCCATAACATTTTTGTTGTTTTTTAGACCAGGCTGTTCGGTTGCTTTTTAATGTTCATTGTGATCATGGTTTTCAGGCTAACTTGGTATGTTGTGCGTATAAACCTGCAGCAGCCATCAGAGTGGAACAAGGTACCATTACTTCAGGCCCAGAAAATAGCCAAGCCCATCTTTCCACAAAGTCAGATAACAAATGAGAGAGTAAGAATGGCTTCTGGCTTTTTAACTGATTGCAATTATCCATGTCTGATCTAAACAGTATGATTTGGGCACTGGGCTACATTAATTGAGCTACAATTACACTGAAAAGCCACTTTTGGAATGCTTCAGTTTATGTTGCTCTGTATACACAGTTTTAAATGTTAATTTTCCTGCTTTTTACAGGAAACAGTCATTGCTGCAAAACAGGGGTACCTAGTAGAGGCCATATTTCTACATTTAACATCATCAAGTTAAAAATCTCAGGTGTTCTGGTCAGATGGATGGTCTTGCATCAGCTGACAGAAATAGGCATGGTCTCCTGGGCATCCCATGTAGAACTAAATGGTAGTTGGTCAAGAGCACTGACAGTGCTTGATCATTATAATTATTGGTTAATTTCAGTGGCTCTTTTTAGTAGGAGAACATCCCAGTGAATTGCACCCTTGGTAACTTTTAATTAGGATTGTTTAATGGAAATGATTATTTTAGCAAGCAGGTAAAACATGTTGACGCTAGTTCTCAGTCACCATTTTTGGTTTGACCTTCTTGCAGAAAAAGGTGTGTTGTGAAATGAAAATTGTTAATTACACTTTTCATTACCGATATTTTTATTTAAATATTTCCTGATGAAACTATAATTTATTTTTGGGCAAGTTCCACATTTTTGGTTTATTTGTTAAGAACTACTAACTCTACAGTTTATGAAATGATGGAAGACAAGTTAATGCAGCAAATGCAGTGAAGGTAGCTGTGAATCAATGGAACGTATCACAGCGCTGCGAAGGAGAACCACCTGGAAGAGGAAGAGCCAGGATACAGATGCATTCCTCAGCTGTTGCTGGATGCAATGACTCATTCCTCCAGACTACCTTGAACAAGTAACTGAGGGGTTCAATTCTAAAACTTCTTATTTTGTGCAAGCTCGATATAAACTGTGCTCCTTTCGGAGTTTACTGTATAACGTCTAATTTGTATTAGGATCATAATTCTAATGCAAGTCAACACCTATTACTTACTTGGTATGTGCTGTGGCTACTTGTAAATAGCATCATGAATGTCCATCTTCCTACAGTATTGTCCAGGTTACTTTTTTCTTATTTATGCAAACTTTGAACTTACTGTTTTATTACTGGACTAGCAATAAATGGTTTATTCAGTGTCAGTTTTGGTGAATGTAACTGATACTTTGTCCTTCTAAAAGAAAACATTTTGTACTATTCTAAAATTGTGTATATTTGGTACACTTTTTTTCAGTTTCAGTAAAACAGTGCAAAAGCAGCTTCAATTTGATTTGTTTTTTAATGTATACTGATCAGCTGCAGCAGCTTTCCCAGGTTATAAACCACAAACCAACTGTAATGTAGCATAATGTGTTGTGTGAACCAAACCCCGTTAAGTTATAATTCAATATTGTGCAAAGTGAGAAAATGGGGACAAGTATGACGTGTGTATCCAGCAGTGCCTGTGTACTTGAATTGTTCTCCTGTTCGTGTTGTTCTACTCTTTGTTTTATATTAAGAAATTACTTAATCCAATTCTTAAGACTGCTGCTGCATTGTATATTTGTATAGAGCACAAGAGAACTAAATGATGTTCCACTGGAGCCAAAAGATGCAGCTGTATCTTGGCCCAAGTCACCCCAATTCCATGGAATAGACTTGAGGAACGTGGTAGATCTGAATTACTGTGGAGGCAATAGACGTACCAGAATCTGTACTGTAGGGGCGTTAGCAAGTGGGAAAAGCAGGCTGCTTTCATGTTTTCAAGCCGAACACCAAGTTACGTGTAATCAAGCTGCAAATTTAGTGGGCAGATCACTTCCTTATTTCCTCTGTATAATCATTTAATAGCTCCTGCTCAGTTTCTCAGACTCTTCACAGGCTGTTCCCAAAACATCAGTTACCTACCTATTTGGTTTGGTTATCACTTCCTTCAAGGAAGTTGAATTAACTAGAGGAGGAAACTAATCAAGATCTTTATATGGGTTTCATTCTGACATTCCCCCTAAACGATTCGATGAAATCATCTAAACCATAAGGACATCTTGCTTACAAGTGCAAAAATGGGAGAGGAAGGGAATACATGCAAAAGAACAAGCCAATCTCTAGGATTTTAATTAAAATACTGGGTTTTTTTATGTCTTACATTAAATACTTCATTGTAAGTGGTTCATATTTCAACTATTAGGTTGTCACTCTTACAAATTACACATTGTCTGGCTAATGAGTGAGGAACTTATGCATATTTTCTGATGCTATTAGCAAATTACATCATACATTCTTAAAATGATTATGGATTGCTGGTTTGAGGCAACAACTACTAAACAGACAATTACATACATTATTTTTAAAAATAAGATTGGCAGTTCTCATGGACTCCCTGCCTAATGAGTTGTGTGGCTCAAGTGACAAGTTCTATGTCAAGACTGAAGGCTGTGTGGCTCAGACTGCAGATTTAAATAAGTGTAGTTGCTGTAAACTGACCTAGCAGAATTGCTACCTGCAGATGCTGGAACTTAAAAATAATTCGATTTAGACACAGTCCCTGATCTGTGGAAATTGCCCAGAAATAGAAAAGCTAAATGGTACAAATTACCAGCTGTGGATTGTCTGAAATGGAAATGCTACTTTCTAAAGATGATCTGGAAAGAGTCGTTACCCTGGACGGACTGGGACAAAATGCTGAAGAGAAGAGAGAACTGTAACCGGCCTTTCTGTGGAAGATGAACAACTTATAGGGCCTTTATCTATCTATCTATCTATCTATCTATCTATCTATCTATCTATCTATCTATCTATCTATCTATCATCTATCTATCAAATTTGTCACCGCCCATCTCCGACCGGAGGGACTCTGGGTGGTTTACAATACAGAATAAATATACAATAAAATTCGAATAAAATCCCATTAAAACTAAAGCTAAAACAATTTTTTAACTACCCCAGCTCATAAAATCCAGATGGCTATGATCTCTTCAATCATTATGTAGGAGGGGCACTTTAAGGCACTAGCCAACCCTAAGTATGTCGATTCTCCTCCCTGCCCCAAGCCCGGTGGCACAGCCAGGTCTTCAACTTCCTCTGGAAGGCTAGGAGCGATGGGGCTAATCTCACCTCTGGGGGCAGGATGTTCCAAAGGGCAGGCACTACTGCCGAGAAGGCCTGCCTCCTGGACCCCGCCAGATGGAATTCTCTTATCGACGGGGTCTGCAGCATGCCCTCTGCATGAGCAGGTGGGACGGGCTGATGATATGGGGAAGAGGCAGTCCCTCAGGTAACCCAGTCCCATGCCATGTAGGGCTTTAAAGGTGATAACCAACACCTTGAATTGGACCTGGAACCAAACTGGTATCCAATGCAGCTCACATAGCAAAGGTGTTATGTGCACCCTTCTAGGGGCACCAAAAATAGCCCGCACGGCCACATTCTGGACCAGCTGAAGCTTCCAGATACTCTTCAAGGGTAGCCCCATGTAGAGCGCATTGCAGTAGTCTATATGGGAGATAACAAGGGCATGAGTGACTGTCCGAAGGGCTTCCCGATCCAGAAAGGGCGCAACTGGTGCACAACATGAAGCTGTGCAAAGCTTCTGGCCATGGCTGCCACCTGCTCTTCGAGCAGGAGCCGTGAGTCCATGAGGACCCCCAGATTATGCACCGGGTCTGTCTGGGGCAGTGCAACCCCATCCAGAACTACAGATGACAAAGTCCCGGATACAGAGGAACCCTTAACCCACAGCCACTCCGTCTTACTGTCATGTTCACTGATTCAATGTAGTTTATACATCGTAACGTTTCACATGCCATGGTGCTGATGCGCGTTTCTGTTTGGGAGGGAGCTGCTGTGAGACCTTGTACCAAGCTCTGTATGTGAAATCAGTACAATGGAATGTCTTTGGGTTATGTTCTCTGTTCAAGGCCTTTTCCCGCAGACCATCAGAAACCGTTAGGAGCACCTGGGATTGTGAACGTGAGAAGATTCTACAGGGGGAGGGATTTCATTTGCACCGAGGGTTTTTAGTTTGAATTTGGTGCGCTTTCATCATTCTCAGCTTTCTCTCTATTCTTTAATAAATCAGATATCTTTGAATTCCTACTCATAAGTCTGATGGTGTTTTCGAATAGGCAACCATTACACTTACCAGGGTTCAGCCGAAGCCTATTGTTCCCCATCCAGACCCCTACAGCCCCCAGGCACCGAGAGAGGGCAGTCACAGTATCACTTACCTCAGCCGGGATGGAGATATACAATTGAGTATCATTGGCATATTGATGATACCTCATCCCGTGGTGATGGATGATCTCGCCCAGCGGTTTCATGTGGATGTTAAATAGGAGAGGAGAGAGGACCGAGCCCTGCAGCACCCCACAAAGGAGAGGTTGAGGGTCGGATCTCTCCCCCCCATCACCACTGACTGGGACCAGCCCTGGAGGAAGGAGGTGAAACTACGCCTGGAGGAAGGAGCGCAAAACTACGCCACCCACCCCCAACTCCCTGAGCCGACCCAAAAGGATACCATGGTCAATGGTATCGAAAGCCGCTGAGAGGTCAAGAAGAGCAAGGATGGATGCACTATCCCCATCCCACTCCCGCCAGAGATCATCCATAAGTGCGACCAATGCCATTTCTGTCCCATATCTGTCCCTTTGCACAACTGCAAGTTATGTGCCAGTTGCACCCATTCCTGGACTGACATGTCCTTCTCACAGTCACCCACACCTTAGTTATCTCCTGTTTGGACTATTGTATTATGCTCTACATGGGACTGCCCTTGAAGAGTATCCAGAAGCTTCAGTTGGTTCAAAATGCAGCGGACTGCACAGTTTTATGCAAGTCTAGATTTGCACATGTGTCACCTCTTTTGCAGGAGCTGCATTGTTTGCTGATTTGCTTCCAGGTCCAATTCAAGGTGCTGGTTATCACCTTTAAAGCCCTACTGGCTTGGGGCTTGGTTATTTGAAGGACCACCTTTCCTGTTATATCTACCAGGCCCACCAGAGCGGGGAGGCAGGGTATGTTACAGGTCCCTTCAATGAGGGAAGTTCTAGTGGGACCACAAAAAAGGGCCTTTTCCATCATGGTTCCCTCCCTGTGGAACATCATTCTCCTGGAGTTTAGACTGGCCCCCCACCTTGATACTTTTCCGAAAGGCCCTGAAGACATTGTTCTGTCAGTGAGCCTGGGGACCCCAGGTTGACATGGAGCCGATCAAGTGGCTGATCTGATTGTGTTTGTAGCTGCCACAGGGGGATGGGGGTGTCAGTGGGGTTTTTTTTAGATTGCGGATTTTAATTTTGGAAGCCTCCCAGAGTCACTGTGTGACTAATTAATTAATTATTATGTATTTAATAAATAAATATGAAAAAATATAGCTAATAGAAATGTGGGATTGTCTCTAGAAACTGCAAAAGCAGATTAATTTAAATAGTAAACTATATCTGCTATGAATGATGTATGGCATAAGACTGCAAAAAGTCCCAAGAAATGCAGAAATATATTAATATATTAAAAACTGTAGCGCCCTTGGAGATAATTATGCAGCTGCTTTGCTCTTCTATTCTTGACTGACTCTCACAGCTTTCCTATAAATGCCAAAGAAGTAAGAGCAGAAAGAAAACTTGAGCAGAGACCTCAAACTTTCTTTTTTAAAGACAGCAGTTGGGTTAGATGTGTAGATAGTGTTTTTTGCATGTGTGCGCCTTCAAGTCAGTTTTTTTATTCCTGGCAACAGCCTGGACTAATCCCTGCAGTTTTCTTGACAAGGTTTTTCAGAAGTGGTTTGCTATTGCCTCCTACCTAGGGCTGAAGGGGAGTGACTGGCTCAAGGTGACCCAGCTGGCTTCATGCTTAAAGCAAGACTAGAACTCCCAGTTTCTAGCCTGATGCCTTAACACTACACTGAACTGGCTCTCTACAGTTTCTCTACCTTTCTAGGTAGCTTAGCTACCTTTATTACAGTTAACTTTTCAGGACAGTGGATTGTTGTGGTAAGTAGAAAAAAGAGAATGTCAGAATACCGATAGGGCTGAAAGTGAGAGTGATAGATTAATATGGATTTAGGTGTAATGAGCTAGAAAGGAATGGAGACTATTGAGGAATGGGAGATTAGATAGAAGAAAGGAAGATCCAGATGGACATAACTGGATTTGGTCCCAGTTTGAAGTACATGTTTCAGTTGAGAAGTTGCTGTCCTCAGGCACTGATGGGACTTCCAGCAGGGGGGATGAGTGAGCAGTCGCCGGAAGATAAATGTGCCAGTTGCCATTAAGGCCCGAGAGGCAATGAGAAAGACTAAGTTGGAGGACTCGAGACCAGCTCAAAGCTCCTGAATCTGTCAGCCCTACTAAGGCCAATGAAAGAGGCAGCAGTAGAGCCAAAGATTTTAAATCAATTGCCCTGGAGAGAAGCTTGTGGAGATCAGTGACAAGAAAAGAAAGGAAGTGAGAACATTGTGGGGATAAGCAGCTGTCTCTGGAGCCTGAAGTGAAGCATTCCAGGGACTGGCTTGAATGATCAACCAGTCCTCCAAAAACATGTCTAGATTTCTAAGAATTTATTTGAAAGCATACAAATAAATGGTGAGAATCATGGAATTCTGAAGAAGTCCTCCACCCATTTTAAGAGAACAGGAGTGGGGGATGACTGTCACTGCTGGTACATTCTGGCCATGGAAAGTACGGTGGACCTAGGAAAGTTATGATAGTGACTGAGTATGTGATTGGGGGAGGAGGAAAGAGGTTAGTTACTTAGCAGATGAGTTGAGGTAGAGGGTAGATAGAACGATTGCTACTGTATTAGTTCCAGGCTAAGCCCACAGATATGCCCCGCACATACTGGCTAATTGTGGTGAAATGGATGAATGTGATGGAATGTGAGGGTGACTTTGGAAGATGGGCGAAAGAAATGCTGCCTTGAGAAGGATTGGATAAAAGAGAAAGGAGCCTGCAACAGAGTAACGGCCAGAGAAAGAAACTTAGGAAGGACCCGCCCTAACTACTCAGGTGGTAAATAGGGAGGGTGGGAGGTTTGTACTTTCAGACTTGCTATATTCTGTTAA
The DNA here is from genome assembly GCF_035149785.1 of Candoia aspera. Taxonomy (NCBI): domain Eukaryota; kingdom Metazoa; phylum Chordata; class Lepidosauria; order Squamata; family Candoiidae; genus Candoia; species Candoia aspera. The sequence continues at coordinate 233,502,224 of NC_086154.1, forward strand.
TGTAGCCTTGCAATAAAGTAGAATTAGCTCATTTAGTTGTGTTTCCTGTCAGGTTTATCTGGGAGGGCTGACAATGAATGACAGAAACACATTAAGGACAGGAAAGGTGTGTGTCAGTTTGATCTCTGGGGGTGATGTGTGGGGGGCTCCAATTCAGACCACGATGATCAGAAGAGTATACAACATGGGGCAGACTGTTGCAGGAGAAAAGCGTCCCCCATATTGGAGCAAGTCCTTTTATCTATGCCAGTTGCCCCACTCCTGGACCAAGGTAGCCAAATTGTTGGGTGCCTATGTCTCACACTATCACTAGGAGCTAGTCTGGACCTGCTATAGTACCCAGTTTTACACTGCCATCCCAAGTTGAACCAAAGATGCTATAGAAGTCCTCAACTGATGCTTGGAGGCTATTTGGAATTGGATGGGGAGAAACAAGTCTTATTAAATCTTACCAAGATGGAGCTACTTTTCATCTGTAAACATCTCAGTGATCTGATAACATTGGCCCTGTTAGTTACCATGGATGGAGTTGTACTCCCACTGAAACAGGTGGTCCATGATTTGGGGGTTACCCATGGTTTGAAATACTCTCCTGTTAGATTTTTGTTTGGCCTCAACCCTCTTTTTTGTAAGGTTTTGAATTCTATGCTGTTTAAGTGGGCCTTGGCCTTGAAGGATTATATGTAGTTATTTTCATTCCATTCTTGTTTTTTAATCTATTTTTCTGCTTTGTTGTACATTGCCCAGAATCAATATGATTGGAGCAGCTTACAACACTGGGGATACAACACTGAGGCTTTTTTTCATGCATTGATAAAATGTCTCCAGGGAGTAACAAATGAAATGAAAAAAGTGATTGTCAGGGTAAGCCATTTAACATATTCTTTTTAAATTAAAAAAAACACCCTTTCTTATGAAACAGAATTGCTTTTCTGCCACCATTTCACTTCAGCCATCTATCTGGCAGTGTTTTGTTTCTGTTTTTTGTTAACCATACACCAATATTTGGTATGGTTGTTGAATAGCAACATAAAACCCTGGAACATAATTATCTGAAACTTGTCAGGAATTATCCCCTCAGAAGGAACTCTGCCTGAAAATTATTTCTAATTCTGCTAAGAAATAAAAATGAGGTGGACAGTTCTCTTTAAAGGAAAGAACAGTGTTGCCTTCAATTTAGCATGTGTCACCCTCTCATACAGTATTTCCTGCAAATACAGCCTAGTTTCAGATTAGTGTTAATGGAAAGCAGGCTAAAAATCAATTAAGTACATTCTGTGGCATAGGAAAAAAGAAGCAATACATTCCAGTGCAAGCCAGTGACCCTCTGAACTGAGAATAGAGAGAACATGTAAGTGGAGAGACCTGGGTTTACCTGAAGGCTTTGAGCACCAAGCTACAGTACCCTACAATCCAGAGCAAAATGAAGCAGCAGAAAGAGAGACCCACCACCTGGCAGAGATGATAAGAAGCATGCTGACAGGTGCCAACCTACCCAGCACATTCTGGGGAGAAGCAGTACCAACAGCTATCTACTTACAGTTGTAGATGAAAGCCACAGAAAACACGCCATGTGAACTAGGGCATGGGGCAAAGTCCCACACAGGCCTGAGATTATTTGGCTGAAGAGCCTACTCATATACCCCAAAGGAGAAATGCCCAAAACTAAGTAACAAAGCCACTGTGGGTGCGATGGTGGGACTTCATGAGACAAACAAAGGATACAGAATCACAGACCCAAACATGCAAGCTATGTATGTACCCATCTGCCCAAATTCTACAAGTGTGTACAATGAGAGAGAGAGAGAGGAGGGGGTGTTGATTAAAGATTCACAGGAATGTAAAAAGTTGTCTGCAGAGTTGTGTTTGCTGCGGTTCTCTTGCAACAAACATCATATGGCACTCCCTTTGCATCATTTAACCTTATACAAACGAGGACAGTTGCTACACTGAACCATTGTCTGCCTGTATCTTTTTTTTTTTTACCATGAAGAGGTTTTCATCATAGTTCAAGCACTGATGTGCAGTAACCATGGAGGAGTCACTCCAGGGGCAGGAGAACCAATCAGCCGCTCTACATCACATCACACCAGCTCTGGCAGAAACCCCTCTGCTTCATTGGACTGTTCCTGGGTGTGAAACAGGATACGATGCAGTCCTGCTGGTTATTCTCTCTGGTCATGAGCCACAATAGAGGTAATAAGATGGCTTCTCCTCAGAAACTGAAACTTCTCTGTGGCACTGAAACTTACCAGTGCTGTAGAGGAGCTCTGGGAAGAAAGTGTGAAAGCATCTCTGTGCCATATTAATACTGTAGCCTTGTATATTACCCACCCCCAAGTTGAACAGAATTTACTTCCAGGTACATGCATATAGGGACATGGTCTGAGTACTGCGTAGATATTCATCTGTTTCTGAGATGGGACACACAAAGGAAGACTCAACAGACCTTTGGATGCTTAAAAAGCTGATGTGTGTCTGAATGGGCTGTGCAACAAGATGATTTGAATTGCATGTGAGCATGCACGTAGCACCCATTTGTAACTCCTTAAAACAACCACACCTTTTCCTAGGTTTGTGCTGTGGCTCCCAAGCCAGACATTCAATCCTGGGAAAAGATAGGCTTCTTTAAAGAGTTGCTGACAGTTGCTACATAAACACCCCTGTGTACTCCACATCACAGCTTCTTCTTGATTCCAGCTCCAGTGTTCATAACACAACAGCTTATTAGCACTGGGTACTGCTTTGATAAGTACACTGAAAAGCTGACTAGAGAAGAAATGGAAAGGACATCCCAGAAGAAGGCAACACCAAAAATGTCTGTATGCTTGCTGAGAAACCAACATGAACGTATTAATGCAGTCAGCAGGAGTCAAGTTGAACTCAAAGGAATCGTTACCTTTAAATTCCTATCAGAACATTCCTCTATAGAATAACCTGAAATGTAGCTCTGTGCATGTGCTCATCTATGCATATGATAGCATCATGAAGCCCAGAAAGAGGAATGATGTTTCCTCAAAGGAAGTGATTGAGTGTGGGTCAAGGCTCTGAATTGGGCTAAGGGCCAGTGGATCCTAGCATAAGTCATGACTTTTGCGTTGTAAGCATAAACCTCTAGGAGGAGGTGAGTGCAATGTGAATGAAAATCCTTTGCAGATAAACACGTTAGTTTGAATGTTTAGCAGGTACTACAAGCTACATGCTGAAAAGGAAACAAGATTAATTTTATACAATGAGGCACAATTAGTTTGTTTATTCATCCATGTAGCTGCCTATCTCATAAATGTGACTCTGGGCAGCATATAACAACAACAAACCATAAAAAGCAAACATTAAAAACATTCCATAACAGCAGCAGCCAGATTACTAAAAAGTGACTAGGAAAGAGCATCTTCGATGTTACAATGTTGCTATCTCAACGAATTTCCATTTCCCTGAGATTCCCAAGCCTGTTGACATAGCCAGATTTTGAGTGACTTCTGGAAGGCTACCAAGGATGGGGCTAGTCTTACCTCAGGGGAAATGTTTCAGAGGGCAGGGCCATGGCAGAAAAGGCCCACCTCCCGGGTCCTGCCAGATGTAGCTCCTTAATAGACAGCACCTCTAGCATACCTGTTCTGCCAGACCTGACAGGACAGGCAGATATAATCAGGAAGGGGTGGTCCCTCAAATAACCTGGTCCTATGCCATGAAGGGCTTTAAAGATCAAAACTAGCATCTTGAATTGGACCCGGAAGCAACTGGCAACTAATGGAGCAGAGGTGTAACGTGCACTATTCTAGGAGCACATGTAACCGTCTGCACTGCTGCATTTTGCACCAGCTGAAGCTTCCAAATACTCTTCAAGGGCAGCCCCTTGTAGACCACATTACAATAGTCCACCCAGGATGTGACCATGGCATGAGTGACCACAAGGAGAGCCTCCCAATCCAGGAATGGGTGCAACTGGTGCACAACACAAAGCCCTCCTAGCCACAACTACTACCTCCTCCTCAAGCAGGAGTTGCAAGTCCAGGAAGACCCCCAGATTGCACACCAGGTCTGTTTGGGGTAGTGCAACCCCATCCAGAACCAAAGATGGCAAAATCCCAGAACTGGAAGACCCAAAACCCAAAGCCACTCAGTCTTGCCAGGGTTTAGCCAAAGCCTGTTGTTCCCCATCCAGGCCCCCACAGCCACCGGACACTGGATAGGACATCAACAGCATTGCTTGATTTGCCAGGGGTGGAGATGTGTAGTTGGGTATGATCAGCATACTGATAATACCTCACCCAGCGGCTTCATGCAGATGTTAAAAAGGAGCAGAGAGAGCATGGCACCCCGCATAATAGGGGCCGAGGGTAGGATCTCTCACCCACAATCAGTACCGCCTGGTATCAACCCTGGAGAAAGGAGAAGAACCAGCACGATACTGTGCTGCCCACTCCGAATCCCTGGAGTTAAGGCTGTGTCCGAGGAAAGGGAGAGAAGAGAACTAGACTCAGATCATTTGCCTCAAAGATTATCTTCATATGTCAATTAAGTGATTCCCCACTCCCCCCATTTTCTCTCTCAGGCGAATCACAGATATTTCTTCCTTCCTTTCAGGGGGAACAGCAAAACAGAAAGGGGAGGGAAGGGAATGGAGACAGGGAGACTATCACCACCCGTGAGTAGAGGATAAGTATCAGCATTGAAGCAGAAGCACAAGCATGTATTACTTCCTCACTGCAAGTCAAATATTTGCAGTACAGAGGCAGAAAGTATTTAACAGCAATAAATACTTTGAGGAAGCCAGTTCTGCGTCAATGAGACTGAGATTTTAGAAAAAAACAGGTGGGGCGCAAGATAGGTCCTTTCATCCATGAGCTCCACATTGCCATGCTCAATGAGGCAGACTTGGCTCCTCCTTTAAGTAGCGTGTGCTTCCTTTAAATCCCATGCTTCGGTTTGGCAACTAACAGAAACTGCACCTCACCCCTTTTCCAAGGTAATTATTTGGGTGAAAAATCTCATCTTCCTTTTAGATGAGCATTGAAATAGAGACTTTGCATATGAGCTCAAAAGCAATAAAGTGGCTAGTTAATATAAGGTAACATGAATGATGCTTTGTCCATTGTGTGGTAGCAAAGAGAAAGCAGCATCTGGACTTTTTTTTTATTCTTTCCAATCCAATGGAAATTGGAGGAAAATTATGCCAAGGCGTTCAACGCTCTCTGTATGTTGTCCATCAGCAGGATAACTTTTCACAAGCTGAACAGAATGAAAACAAATTTGGTGCACAAGGAGAAGCCAGCAAAAGAAAGATGGAGATAAAAAATGGGCCAGGGAATTGCAGATCACCCCAAAGCACCCCTATGGGAAAGGCAGTCAGGCAGTGGCTCAGAATGCTGTTGATTGTTCTCATTGTGTCTCCTTTTTTCCTGGTCATGTGACATAGAGTAGAGCATAAGTGATCTCCCTGCGCTTTCAAGTGCACAGTACACACAAACGCACACAGATGCGACAAGAGCGGAAAAACAAACATAAAGGCAACATCTTATCACCAGCTCTGATTAGTCCCTCAGTTATGTGTCTGCACATACACACAGACAATATATAAGCACACACTTGATTAGTCCCCAGGACAAAAGTGCACAAACTGTAAACACACAGACATAAGAAATCACTTCATTACACCGAAGAAAATATTCTTCCTATGGCCACTATTGATAAAGAATTCAATGTTTTTTTCTGTATGTTTTCTCTGCCTTGTCCATCATTTTAGATGCCACAAATGATTTTGAAGAGATATTTTTCTTGAAAGACACACATTTCACAAAAGCCTGTAATGATGGAGACTCCAAGATGGCAATCTGCTTCAGAGCAGTAAAGCTGATGATTGCATAAAATCTGCATTCATGCTTATTCATAGTCTTCAGAAAGACAGACAAAATGAACTCTGAACTGAAAAAATGCAAAATCCTAGGAAAGTGCCTTGTAACAGGTCAGACTGACTAAATATTGTCCACTCCAGACTTCCCCAATTAATGTCATCCATATAGGGGAGCTACAGTACCAACTATCCTTTGCCAGCAAGTCCATGGGAATTATGCTCCAACATATGTGAAGCCAATCAACTGGTGAAACGTGTGTTAAATCTGGCCAGCAACCTTTGAGTGTCTTAAGCAAAGGTCAGCTACTGTTTGGTTCTCTACTACTTCTACTCAGAACTGTCATCTGCAACCTTTTATATTCCTGGGATGAGCTCTATCAAGCAAAAAATTATATTTGTTCTCCATTTTATTCTCTTTCCAACAAAAAGTAAAAGCACACAGCAGTACCAGGGGTCAGTCATCAACCACGTACAGTGTAACAGCCAGCAGAAAAAAGTACCGACATGATGGAACATAGCTGATGGCAGCAGCACCAACTTATGGGTATTTATTGTGCAGTCCAGCTCCAAGCTGCATAAGCCAACTGAATGTTCATGAAATAATGGCTCTTGCCTTTGCCTTTACAATATATCTTATATCAAGAGTCTATTTACATTTCTATTTTATCATGCGACCTGTATGGGGTGCTGGAATGAACTTTGGACTCCGTCTCTCACTCACCTCCTATGATAAAGTATTGGAGGAAAAATAAAACACCCCAGAAACAATCCTTAAATGCACCCAACCTGACTCGCAGTCCCAATTGCTACAATGCCCTTGACTTGTTAGGTGCAGAGCCCAGCCGCTAAAAATGTTGGCCACTCCTGAAATAGACACACTTAAAAGCAATAGTATTTTTGCAACTGCACCATACTAGGAGCAGGTTTTTTTTAAATGTAATGCTAGTCTTGTGTATTAAAAATAAATACAACATAGAAATGTGTTTGCAATATATTTTAATACTTTGCACTTTTAAATACTGGTTTTCAAATCTGTGATTGTAATATGGAAGAGGCAACTCCATTTAGTCATTTATTTTTAATGTTAACAGGATCATAAAGCTATCATAGAACAGTCACATTCTACACACTTGGGATATTCTAGAAACTGATTCATGTTTTGAGTATGTAGCTGAACATGGTAACTCAAATACAGCTTCATTTATACAACAGTTGACAAAAAGATTGGTGAAAATTTGACTTAACCATTTGATTAAGGAGAATCAGTACAACTTCTTACAAGTCAGCTCAGCCCAATAAGGTAAGATAAATTTCTTTCAAGATGACAGAGCATTATACCACTCATCCCCTTCAAGGATTTTATCACGTTTAGTCAGACTGCAAAAGTATTTTTTAAAAAAAGTTAAAAAAAACCCCAGATAGGTCTCAATATGTTGTCCGTTCCCAGTTAAAGAGGAAAGTCCAGCATTTGATAGATTTAAAAGTTAATGTTGTTTCTGATGGCCATTCAGACTTTCAATGGAACAACAAGCTAAGGAGATAAAGTCACCGACATCCATGGGGTTTAACTGTATAGTTTAGTTCATAAAATACTAAACAAGTAGGGAATATAATTGGCTCATCAATTATTATAGCAAAAGACACCACTGCTGAAGTGTCTGATAGATGGATGCACTAGATGAAAAGAGCCAATAATCAGTTGAGAATTAAATATGTCTATTCCAGGAGAAAACACATTAGGAACTGCTAGGCAAGCACTGACCACAGTTATCTTAGATACCCTAAGAAGTCTCAAGACAGATTGGGCAGGGCTAGCTGTAATGAAGTGACACCACTTGTCTAAAAGTAAAATTTAGTTTACAAGTAGTATCTTTTAGTGTAATTTTTATTTACAGATTTGCAAAATACATCACATTTAGTGCAAATGCAACTAATGACATTAAGTTTTATAAACTGCTTTGTAAACTTTCCATCTCTTTCTAAAATAAAGCTATCCAATTAATTTATAGTTATTTGCATGCGTGCCATGATCATTACCAGGAATGGCATATTGTTAAATTTGTTTTCAGGGTCTAAGCGTTATTTTGATACTGAAGTTCCCATCAGTGGCTATGGTGAACGAACACTTTTTCCAGTTGATTGCAAAAATATTAAACATATCTGAGGTATAAGAAATGGTGTATAAAATGCTTACTGGTGAGATAGTAAACAGATCAAATTTATCATCTTATTCTTTGCCTTGCCAGCATTACCCTATAGGCACTTTTCTACATTTCGAATCATGATCAGAATTATTCTGTAATAAGGCATCTTCCATGCACATTATTTAGAGAAAGGCAAATAAAGGATACTAAAAAGCATGAAACCTGTGTGCATGTACATAAAACAACCTTAGTGCGTGTCTCCTTTAGTGTACCAAAGACACATCAGCTTATACCCAAACTAATTTGCTTCCAACCTTGAAGATTTTCATTAGCTGAATCTTCATTAAAAAGTATTATCTTTGTTTTCGGGCATCAGCTACTTTATATGAAATAAAGACTTTCTGCTTAGTTTTCAAAAATATATCCAAATCTTGTCTCTCTTTATATATATACACAAGCTGATCTCTAACAGCTAAAAAGGTCATCTGGCTAATCTCAATTTAAAAGTACATCCAAGGCATTTCCTCAAAAGGACCACCGTCTTTTCATACAGTTCGCCCTTCATATATTGGATTTCTTGATATTAAAGACAGTCAGATTCTTGACAGTTAAGTTCTCACAGCAACTAAGGGGAACTCTCTTTAGATTTTATGTATTTTTATATCTGACAATGCAGATCATGGGGCAAATATTACATGTATGACAAGTTTTTATATATGAATCTCATAGCATAGCTTTATTCCACAGGAAACAAAATGTAGGACTAGACAGTGTAATTTTTTTCCAAGACTGGGAATGTTATCTTCAGCAATCCAATTTAATTCAATAAATATTACACAGTGTAAGTTCCGATTGCTAGAAAGCAGCCCATATTCACACAATCTGGGCAACACACAGAAGTAGCTGTTTTCTGGCAGTCAGGTCTTCTTGTATAGTATCTAGTAATAACTTTAGATATTACTAAAAGATAGTATCTTTTTGGGATCATGTTCTGGAACTAAATTTCTGTAGCACATATTACACAACTAAAAATAAAAATAGAAATATAAAGATATCTGAAAAAAATAAAGCTTTTCATGCCTACTCCATCAGAACCCAGAAGGCCTTCATAGGAGCAAGACTATAGAAAAGGCAAGTCATAAAGATCCTGACAGCCCTCATGTTTTAAGAGAAGTTTTACATAAGATGATTTCTCATAGAAACTCAGCAGCAATGAACTATGATTATACAAAGCATACACAAATTCCCTCTGAAAGGACACATAATTTACTGAAGACATGATGGGAAAAAAAAGTTATAACATGTTTTTGTGTACATAAAGCACATATGGTATGCTAGATGTGTATTTGTCTCTTGTGCTTTTTAGACATACACAAAAACAAGAACTGTGCAAGTATCTTATGAAGTCTCACAGTAAACAAAATCTCAAATTATTCAAAGGTTAAAGCAATGAACCAAGTTGGTGACCCAAAGTTGTAGTATTCTCCTCTAGAGCAAGCAAACAGAGCCATATACATGTACCAACACATGTATTTTTATAATTACACATCAATTCAGCAAAGTGAACTAGCAGAAGACAGTGAAAATTCAAGTTCATGGCATTGCAGTGTTCTTCAGTTGTGTACAGAATGCAGGACTTGGCCCATAAGACTGTAGATCCTACGTTCCAGCTTGGAGCCTTCATTTTGGTTCATTTCTCCAATGTGGAATGTTCACACAGCCTTGTTCCAATCAGTAGGTGGAGGGGGAAAGGAGAAGAATGGATGAAGCCTTTCGCTTGTGTCCACCATCACTATAAGATGGAACGGTGCCAAGAGAAAGCTATGAAAATATGGGAGCGTAGTACCAAACACGTTCACATAACACAAGCTAAGTTTACAGTTAGCGGTGAATGTTCCCGATCGTGTTAGCGGACTTCTCCCTGCCCTCCCACATGCTTCTCCAATGTCTGTTGCCAGCTTGTTTAACTGCAGCTTCTGCCCTTGATATGCAGAAAAACAAAGGTACAATAACCCATATATTGTTTAAAGTTTGTTTCTCTAGTTGGCAGAGCCAGCTGTTCAATTGGATGCATTCATGGCTAAGCACAAGTTACACTGATGTATTGTCTTGAACATCACAACTAACTTATTTGCAAGTATTCCATTTACGGTGTCACAAAATCATCAACATCTAAGAGACATATTTGATAGTTGGTTCTCTAGGCTTTGGGAGATCAGTATCAAGATATTGATCAGGTGTTCTGCAAACGTTTCACCCAGCTTCCCACTGAGGCTTCCTCAGTGCAACCGTTCAGAAGTGGGGATTGCTTTGCAGTATTTGCAGTTTGTGTAAAGCCTGAAATCAGGAGCAATGGTTGGTGATTGGAAGCTTAACTGCTTGCTGGGAATGATGTTGTCTCTATCTGGTCCGCTTGCTGTGTGGCCTGCATCAGGTACCTGACAAGATGGGAGATTTTATCCAACTACACTGATCTGTTGATAGCCTATTTATCTGAATTATTTCTTCTCTGTACCTTGCATAATGTTGCTTACTCAGGAAGGCTGTTTACAGGTAGTCCTCACTTAACAACTGCAATAGGGACCTGCAACTCTGTTGTTAGGCAGCATGGTCCAGAGAGCCAGTTTGGTCTAGTGGTTAGGGCAATGGCTAGAAACCAGGAGGCTGAGAGTTCTAGTCCCGCCTCAGGCATGAAAGCCGGCTGGGTGACCTTGGGCCAGTTGCTCTCTCTCCGGCCAACCCACCTCACAGGGTGGTTGTTGTGGGGAAAATAGGAGGAGGAAGGAGCATTAGGTATGTTCGCTGCCTTGAGTTATTTATAAAAATAATAAAGGCGGGATAGAAAATAAGTAAAATAAAAATAAATGGTCGTTAAGTGTGACATCATGTGACCACGCCAACTTATATCAGTTCTGGTTGTGGTCATTAAGCAAATCACCATGGGTCATTAAGCACAATGTCACATGACTGTGACTTGTAACTTCCTGCTGGCTTCCCCCTTGACTTTGCTTGTTGGAAGCCAGCTGTGAAGGTCACATGATCACAGGATGTTGCAACTGTCATAAATTTATGCAAGCTGGTTGTGACTTCTGGGGGAGGTATGGCAAACTGAAGATAGCTCTGCGAAAGTGGAGCCAACAACCGTAGTAAAGACCAAGGAACCAGAGTAGACTGGTTCCTTGGAACCTCTCTGGATATGGAGAGGACAGGAGATCGCCCATAGCTATTCCTTGTGAGGAGACTGCACGTCAGCAGTTTTCCATGGGTTTGAGTGCTGGGAAATGAAGGGATCAGCCATCTTGCTTGCAACCATGGTACAGCCTTTTAAAGGACACTAAGTTCACAAACCTCACTTTCTAATCACTTCTGGAAATTTTGTGTTAATTATCTTAAAGCTATTAGAGATCTTCGGAACAATACGTTTGAAAAGTAATTGGGTGAGTTTTATCTTCAACTCTGTTAGAAGTAAGAGAAAGGAATATGAAGTTGGTTTATTTGATCAAGATTTAAATAAGATATTTTTTTGCAAAGTTCTGGCAACCCTTTATGGACTTTTTGCTGAGACCAGGACTGAAAAGTTGATGTTTTATGGATTTGCTTATAGATAAGAATGGGATATGGGATAAAGAGATGTTTGTAACCTTATAGGGGGTGAAGAGTTACTAAATTTGTTTATACTTGTTGTGATGAAGGTTGGAAGACACTTCTTTATATACTTTTCTTTATTCTTTCTTTTCTTTTCCTTTTTCCCTACATTTTTTATTCTATTTTTCTCTTCTCTTTCTCTAAGTTTAGTTTGTACTAGTTTTTATTATTGTCATCAAAATTCTTAATAAAATTATGTTAAAAAGTAAATGTGAGTTGGTTGCCAAGGGCCTGAAACACGATCATGTGATTGTGGGGATGCTGTGATGGCCGCAACTTTGAGGACTGGTCATAAGTCTTGTTTTTCAGTGCCACTGTAACTTCAAGCGGTCACTGAACAAGTGGTTGGTAAGTGAGGACAACCTTTATAATGGCTGGTTGTTTGCCATCTTTAGACAACATCTAAACCTTTATAATGGCAGGTTGTTTGTCATCTTTAGACAGACATCTTTAGACATGTATTTGCAGCATGCAAGGTCCCTAATTAAAGGAAGGAAAGAAGGAAGGAATCAGTGAGATGAGGAGTCTGGAAGGTGCTGAGGAAGTTTTCAGAACATTTTGGTATCAAGAATGTAACCCCCAAATTATAATCCTAGTCTTCACCTCTTATTTCTCCCAATTTTAAATTTGTCTTGTCTCCCATACTCCCATATGATACTATTTAAAACCAATTTTAATAAATATTTCAAGTATTTCAGTACATCTGAAGTGTGTACATAACTAATGATGAAATAATTATATATAGCCCAAGGTATTATACATACCTGATAATACTAGAACAAAATAGGCTTCCCGGCTGTTTTTTCTTGTACATATGATGTGAATCGTTTCAAGAATTTGGGATATTCTCGTTTCGCTACTGCCCGTAGTACAGAAGCTGGTGCCCAGCCCCCAGGGTTCACTACAAATAAAGATGATAAAGATTTTAAGTGGTTAATATATTGTATTTATGGAACAGCAAAAGCATTGGCTTTTAATACATTGGTCAGTTTATGCTGGTTGTATCTCTATCTTGACTCAAAGAATTACTTCAACAATTTTACATTATCATCATTTACAAGATAACAGATATTTGCCTGTAGCAATAAAACCATTCCAGACAAACGCCTTAGCATAACCATTATTTGGGGTAGTCTTGGTACAAACATGTTTCTTTAGACCACTTTAATCTATACAATCTATATTTCTTAGTTCGATATTTGCCATTCCTAAGAGTGTTTCTACCATGATCTTTAAGCTAGAATTTAGTATGATTAGAACAGAAACAAGAACCTGGATACTAATAAATTATTGGCTTAAACTCAGTTATTGATCCATTGAGCTGTTCTATTCTGTTTCAAGCATTATCTTCCAAACCAGCTGGAAGTTTCTTCAAGCAGAAATTGATTTCATGTGGCTTTCCCAAGACTACTTTATGTAAACTTGGCTGATCCCAGACAAAAATGATTCTCTTTCTCTCTTATTTATATCCTGTGCTGCAATCCAAATACTCTTGGCAGCTTCTATGATATGGAAAGATATGGCTTCCTACCTTCCTACACTTCCTACAAAAAAAATGTCAGAGGCCCTTCATTAGGATATATTGCAATGCCCTTCCCTCTGCATTGTTCCAAAGCAGATACCATAACGTTCCTATAAGCACAGAAGAGATTGAATCAATCACATGTTCTTTTATAATGTAGATTTTATTTCATAATGTGTCAAGATCTTGTTTTCTCTCTTCTAGCAGCAATCCTTGGCCATTTGGATGACTTCTGTGTTGATTTTTTTCTAATAGACAAGGTTTTTTATGTAACATACAATGTTGTAACATTTTGTTACCTAGCTTCAAGATTGTGGCAGGGGATCCACAGTGAAAAATAAGCTTGAATGCTGTATCTGCTTTTTTCGTCTTTTTCTTTTTTTGTATGTATGCTTTTGTTTTTTGTATTTGCTTGCTCTCTATAATAAGCTGGATATTTAGGCAGGATATTTATCACTGGCTTTTATTAATAGTGGTATTTACTGGCTCTTTATTCAAAACATCACAAATATCCTCCAGGAATGTTTTTGCCTCTACTGTTTGAGTGCTGTCAATTCAAAGACCAAAAATCTTAACTTTGCAGGTTGCAAAACACTTTAACAGCCTGGATTTACATATAGGTAGTCCTTGGTTAATGACTACTACATCAGCGACCATTCAAAGTTACAATGGCACTGAACGAGTGGTGGTTACGACTGGTCCTCAAAGTTCAGCCATCCCAGCACCCCAATGCTTATGTGATTGCAATCTGGGCCCTTGGCAACCAGCTCACACTTATGACAGTTGTAGTGTCCCACAGTCACATGACTGCGATTTGCGACCTTTCCTGCTGGCTTCCCACAAGCAAAGTCAATAGGGAAACTGGCAGGGAAGGTTGCAAGTTGCTCTGGTAACTCTCCCCCACGCGTACCCCCTCCCCCAGCCCCTCTGTGCTTGCGCCACACATCCCCATCCACCCGCACACCCTCGTGCATCCTCCCAGTGCCTCTCTGCACTCGTGCCATGCCTCCCCTGCCACTTGCTCACCCCCCCTCTCACCTGGCAGCAGCCACTTACCTGCCTGCCAGCCTGCTTGTGAACTGCCTGGGACTTGCAACTTCCTGCTGGCTTCCTCACTGACTTTGGTTGTTGGAAGCCAGCAGGAAGTTGTGAGGAGGTGCTTGCTTAACAATCCATGATCCTTGCATAATGTAGGCAACAGGGACTGCAGGGATTGCTGTTGCTAAGTGATGCAGTCACGTTACATCATGCTTTATGACTGCAACACTTAGTGATGGAAATTCTGGTCCCAATTGCTGTCGTAACTTGAGGACTACCCGTATCCTAAATGGTAGAGACAGACCAGGGGAACTTACATTTTGGTCTGGCCTCAAAGTAAGCACACTAGGTTATATAGCCCTTTCTTGAGGACTTGTGAACTTTCTAAGAGGCTTTGCAATAGTTGGTGCTCCTGACAGTGATCATCTACTGCAGACCCTGTCTCTCCATTTAGATGAGAGGGTGGAGCTGGCAGATGTTCCCTGCCTATTGGACCCAAAGGGGGTGCTATGCTCAGGATGTATAAGATGGTCAACTAAGGTGAATAGGATATTAGAAGAGCTTCTGAAGTCTTCTCACCTAAAAAGGGCACACTTTGATATATTATCACATCCCCCATGACTCCATACTTAAGCATTATGAGTCTCTGATTCAGATTTGCAAACAGACTCTAGTTAATGCCCACTCCAATGGAATATCAAATAATCAGTATAAATCAGACCACTAGTTTGACCAGGACTGCCAGAAAGCAAAAAAATATCTTGGGGTTACTTTCAGAGATTATAAGGAAGACCCTATACATACCTGTTATTCAAGGGTATTGCTCCAGAAGAAACATTACAAAGCTGTAATTTCTCAAAAAGAAACAGGCCGCACATGGAGTGTGGACACAATTGATAGCAGCAGCCCAGGGAAAAAAATCTGCTAAATTTTGGCACTTAATTGCAGGAGAACTAAAAGTTCAGCTCCCTCCCTTAGGGAATTATATCACTGCTACAATTTGGGAATCTCATTTTCGGACTTTGCATTCTGGAGAGAAAGTACAAGAAGTTACTCTCAATCTAGGGGGAGAATCTTTACCAGACTGGCCTCCAGTTTCGGTGTCAGAAATAAATGAACTAATCAGGCAACTAAAACATGGAAAGGCCTCAGGGATAATTTAATACCCCCGGAACTAATATGCTCCCATCCTGACTGGTGGGCTCTGCTACTGGCTTCTCTTTTCACTACACAAATAAAACAGCAATTATTCCTAAAGACTGGGACACAGTCATTATTGTCCCTATCTGGAAAAAGGGAAGAAAGGATGTGCCAGCATATTTATTTGTCCAATTTCCAGGAGGAATCATATTTAGCGATTAATGTTAGGTCTGTCAGACCTTGGGGTTGAAAATGAACCTTTAGCCAATATTTAAATGTGCACAGCCATGCTCTTCTTTTGACGTTTTGTAAACCCTGCCTCCAGCTACAAGGCAGCATTAGGCGCACATTTTGCCACCCAGAATAGCTGTCTTAGGAATTTTGACTGTACCCTTTCCAAGTTCTGATAACTGATTCCTGGGTTTAGCTGGGCAGCTGGTATATATTGGGCACCTCTGAAGAAGAAAGATTTGCTGAACTCCTCTGGACATTTGAAGCAACCTGAGCAATGTGCACATGACGCTTCTCAGAATGGTGTAGCACAAAGCCCATGTCATGAGCACCGTTGAGCTGACTATGTCAGCACAACGGCACACATAACAATACCAAGGAAGCAGGGGCAAGGGATTAAGAGATATGCAAGCAACGCACAAAGACAGGCAACAGACACCGGCAACAAAGTAACGACTCCAGCCAGAAAGATCCAATCAAGAAGATACATTGTTGCAAAGGGTGAAACTGACAACACCTGAGCACAAGGCACGCCCGGAACTGTCAACGGAAGTGCAGAAGATTATCGCCCGGCTTAAAGTCATCACCGGCCGGAGGAGAAAGATTAAGCAAGATGCCCGGGGCACCAGCAGGGGCCCCGCGACCCCGCACCCACTGGCAACGGGGCATTTGGGGCTCGGGGAATTACGCAATGGAGGGAAGGGGGAGCGCTGACCGGCGCAGGCTATTTAAATCCCGGACCGGCGCGCTCCCTCCACTCTCAGCTTTAACTAGGCATGCACTATACTTGAATAAACTCAGAACCTGATTTTCCCTAAATTGGCGTCTGTGTCTTATTGAGTAGCAGGCAGAGCCTGACAGCCCAGGTATTTGAAACTGGGGACCTGCTCTATTTTATGTCCTTCAAGAATCCAAAGCAATTTTAAAAACACCCTTATCTGCTGTAATCGAAGACCATATGGGACTAACCAGATCATTAATGGAAATATTGGACACCAACTGACTCTCCTATGATAATGGCTCAATCTCCATTCTTTCTTGGAATATAGCTGGCTGGAAAGCGAAGAACATGGATGCCTCTTTTCTGGAGTATATTAGCTCTTTTGATATTTTGTTTTCCGAGGAAACGTGGGCCATGGATGATATAACCCTCTCTGGATACACTCCATACACACTCAAGGCACTACCCAGTGTAAAAACTGGAAGACCCACAGGAGGTTTGAGGATAATGTTCACTGCAAAATTTAACATCTCTGTGACTGTGCCAGAGCCATGTGCCAGTATGGCCCTAGCCTTTTTGTTTCATCTTAAGCCACACAATATGTTATTCATCAATATATATCTTCCCCCATTATGCAGAAATAATGAAGTTAATAGTATTTGGGATCTTCTTGGCAACTATATCTCTAGTCTGCTTTGCCAATACCCAGACACATTAGTAATGATTGCTGGTGATTTCAATGCTCGCACTGGGGAGTCAGATTTTTACAAGCTCATTTTAATTGGTCTCTCCCCACAAATGAATCAGTCTCCCCTTAACAGGCTCGACAATCTAAAGATAAACACTGTAATATGGCAGGCTTCCGACTGGCTCCGCTTATAGTCTGGACTTGATCATATTAAATGGCTCTGCTAGAGGAGACTTAAATGGGGAATCTAACCTTCTGGGGCTCTGAAGGAGCAAGCGTGGTTGATTATTTTATGGTTCCACATACTTACACTCATCTAATAACCTATTTCTATGTAGGAAATAACCCGGATAGTGACCATTTCCCAGTAATCTGCTGTTTGAATCCTAAAGTAACTATTAAGTTCCTACCTGTAAGCTCACTGTTGCCCCAAGGCCACAACAAAAAGACTCATTCGGAATAAATGATCTTACAAAGTGGAAAAAAAACCTCAACTCCTCTGTCAAATTCAGAACCCCTCCTTCAACTTTGCTCCCAGATTTGTCTAGCAGACTCCTCTGAACAGGTATTATCACATTACTAGTCTATTATCCACACTCTCCAGGGCCCACTATCTAGAGTTTCATCAATATGTTCTAGCCTGCTTCATATGAGATCCAAACCTTGGTTTGACAGATTGTCATAAAGCAAAAAAGGCTCTTCTTACTGCAGTATATTCTTTTCAATTTGACATCTCATTAGGTTTTTTTTCAATCACTCAGAGAGCATAAGAAGTTTTATAAAGCACTTTTAAAATCTAAAAAAGAACAAGCGCTGAGAGAGGATTGGGGGAGACTAACTGCAGCAGCTAAGTTTAAGAACTCTGCTTGGTTCTGGAGCCTAGTTAACTGCTCTCTTATGAGTAGTTGTTTAGGTCCCGCCTGCCAAATGTCTGTAGATATTTGGGAGAGTTACTTTCAGAACATCTTTAATCCAGAATTATTAATTATTCAGAATTAATTAATCCAGTGGTGGTGATTTCTCCCAAATGGCCTCAGGTATCTATAACTGAGGCTAAGGATCTCACTGTACAATTGAAATATGGGAAAGCTCCTGGAAGTGATTTCACCCCTCCAGAGTCGCTAAAAGAAAATAAAGATTGGTGGGCCCCAGTGCTGGCTGCTTCTTTTACTTATATTAATAGCACAGCCCATTTTCCATCTGACTGGAATGAGGCCATAGTTATCCTTCTCTGTAAGAATACAGGAAGTAGACTTAACCCTGCCAACTACAGACCAATTAGCTTGCTTAATACAATAAGCAAACTATATGCAAACTATCTTTATTTAAAACTGTTGGATTGGGTCCAAAGTGAAAATATTCTTGTTGAGGAACAGGCGATTTAGAGGGGATCGTTCAATCTTAGACCATTCTCCAGTCTTGCACCCTTTAGCTGAAAAATACATCTCACTGCCCAAAGGCACCCTTTTTGCAGCCTTTGTGGATTTCAAATCAGCTTTTGACTTGATTCCAAGGGAGAGGCTATGGCAAAAACCTCAGGGATCCTCAACGGATAAAAAATTGCTCCTTGTTATCTGGACTCTTTATTCTAACACCTCTTTGAGAGTCAGATGTTCCCCTTGGGGGCACCTATCTGGAGCTGTTTCCACCAAGAGAGAGGTTAAGGCAAGGCTATATTCTGGCCCCTTATTTTTTAATTTGTATATCAATTCAATAATTCAGGCTCTCTCATCTTCTAATCATCACTCTCCAATGTTAGCAGATTGTGCAATTCCAGCCTTGTTATATGCAGATGATGTAGTAATTTTCCATCTCCCAAGTGGGAATGAGAAGGGCACTGAGGACATTGCCTTCCTTTTCCCTAAAAGAACAACTTGTAGTAAATTACCAAAAAACTAAAGTGCTAGTGTTTGCTCAACACAACAGAAGGTATGTAAATGGCAAATTAATTATACCCCAATAGAGCAGGTACGTACTTATAAATATCTTGGGGTGCAGTTCCAGTCTTCCTTATTTTGGAGTGCACCTTTCTCTTATCGGGCAAGTGTGGCCCAACACAGCTGTCTTAAGATTCTTCTATTCAAAGGGGGCACATCTTATTCCTGGAGCTTGCCAAGTTTTTCTTGCTAAGGCCTTTTCTGAGCTTCTTTAAGATGTTCCAATTTGCATTTTTACAAAGTTTAATATCTTGAAAGCTGTCCAGTCCAAATTCATAAGAGCAATACTTGCACTTCCAAGATGCATCAAGAATGCTGTTTTATGGTTAGAGACAGGTATGCTTTCTGCGGGTGCCAGAGTATGGTTCTATCTCCCTAATTTCTGGTTGATATTGATTTTTTCTCTTATGGGTTTAGCTCCACTGTTTCTCAGAGACTGTTTTAAATCAACCTGGCTATCAAAAGCTAATAGCAGACTCCAGTCCTTAGGACTCTCTTTGAAAAGCCTCTGTCCATTAGGGTTTGAAAATGCCAAGAGTCATCTTAAACAACGTATCTGGGATATTGATTTTCAAACCAATTAAAGCCTAGTATCCAACTCTACAGTGGATTCTTCTCAGATGGGCATGTGCCGTCATCTTATCTCTCTTCAATTCTAATTCTGAAATTTCATTGGGCTTTAACCTTGGCTAGGTTGGATGCACTACTTTCTGCAGTTCTGTGGGAGCAGTATAAAAACATGCCTTTTCAGCAGCACTTATGCCTATGTGGAGACTGCAAAATTCTGCAAAATTCTGGAAGCCCATTATGGACTATTTGCTGATACTTGGACAGAAACAATAATGATTTTTGGATTTGCAAATGGATAAAGGGGGGTGTTATGGGAAGAAGTGAATTATGTATATAATCTTATAGGGGGTGGGGAAATATTAAATTTTCCTGCACTTGTTGCAAGGAAGATCAGGAGTCACTTCTTTAAATATTCTTTTTTTTCTATTTCTATTTCTTTTCTTTTCCCTTCCTTTTTCTTCTTTCTTTCCTTTTCTTTTTGTACTATGTATTTCTTTTCTTTCTATCCTCTTTTCTCTTTCTGATTTCAGTTTGTATTATCTTTTAGTATTGTTAAACTCTTTATAAAAAGTATTAAAAAAAAAGAAAAGCCAAAGTAGTCAACAACAACAATCAATGAACTGACATCACTAAAAATATTAAAAGCATAAAAGCCATGGGACTTGTCCTAACTGGTACCATGAAGATCATATCTGAAGACCAGATTCAGTATGAAAAACTTGCTTGTTCCTGTTTATTCGGAAAAGTCCAACAGAAAAACCGTGAGTCTTCTGGACAACCCCACATATTTTCAGTAGAGCTATTTATATTTTCAAATCCTAATACTAAAATCCCCAGCTAATAAGCTCTTAGCATCTGGCAGCTATTGCTCAGCATTTTCCAAGTTTTATCAGGAGGACAAGACTTGAAGTCATAGATCTGAATTTTGCCCATGCAAAAAATGGACCTCAGATATTTTCTAATGATCTGGAATATCTGCATATACAGGTAGTCCTCATTTAGTGACTGCCTCATACAGCAACCATTTGCAGTTAGGATGGTGATGAAAAAGTAACTTTGCACCTGATCCTCGCATTTACAACCTTTGTAGGTCTGTAAAGCAAAGGAAAGCTGAATTTAAGATCATAAGCACAGTTGTGGTCTCACTTGGTGACCACTTCGCTTAACAACTGAGTTGCTGGTCCCAATTGTGGTAGCTAAATGAGGACTACCTGTACTCCCTTTGCTGAGTATCTCGCTTGGTCTCCACTGAAATCAGGTTTGTTCTCCCATAGGAACCCTGTTTAATATCTGGTGAGATAAAGGTATGAAACGCTTGCAAGTTTCAAAGAAACATCCTGTCACCATGTCTGCTGTAAAAAGATTGTTTTTCTTTTTCTTCAAATATAGCTTAAAACTATTGAACACCTGTTTATTCAGCCCTCAGCTCTATCCTAGCAGCCAACTTCTTTAGACAGGTAAGTAGCAAAAACTAAAACTGCTGACATGTTTGGGTCTTCCATAAGAGTGCCTTTTCCTCTATCAGAGCATCCTGGCAGCTTGACTTCAGTGACAGGTGGAATGGAGCGTCCCACTGCCCCAGGCTTTCTAACCGGTAGAGCAGAGCACTTGCCCTTGAGGTGAGGGGCACCAAACATCATTTTTTATGACATGATTAGGAGATAAATAGTGGATCAGGTTATTGAAAACTTCACAGGCTCCGAAAAAGAAAAATATGCAACGTTTTTGCTGCTGAATGTGTTTCCTTGTTAGTTATCAAGTGACCATTTCTATTTTGATGTGTCTTAAAAATCAGAAAGAGATATGTCCCTGTCAGACCATCTATCCTCTGGCCATTCTGTAGTTTTAGGATTTGCCTTATGCAGCTTTTAGTCCCATTACTATTGTAACTCTGCAGAGACTTTTAAGGTTCTTATCATTTTATTTACACTGAATACTTTTTTTGCTTTATTTTTACCTCATGCCTTATGCCTTATGCCTGTGACTGTAACAAAACACTTATATTTCTTAGTTATTTGTACATGTTGTGAGCTTTTGGTATCAGCTTAGGAGTTGACTGTTTACCCAGAACTCTGATTAAATCTCTGGTGCTGGTCATCCTCTTCTCTTCTATTATTGATGTTGTATGTTATGGTACTTTAAACTTTGAGAGGGGGGAATTTTAAAATACAGTATTTTTAGAAGAATTTTATTCTGAATGTTTTATTTAAACTATATACTGCTTTAATTGTAGAACACTTTCAATTTATTGTAAATAGTTTCAAATAAAGTATATGCTTGGAGAATCTTTCCAGGAAAAGCAGTTTAAAGATTTTATAAACAAACGAACAAACATTCTTTTTCATGTAACGTGCAAAGGCCATCTTTTTCCTATGATAATTTGTTGACACACAGGAAAATTTAATCAGCACTACCACCAATAACAACCAGAGCCAGAGCTGACAATGAGCCAGGTTTACAGCACTGCATACTTCTCCTAGTTTCACAGAACACCGAAAGACTGAAATCACGGTTGGGAGTTAGCTGGAAGCAACAGTTTCCAGCAAGAGTATGAATGCCAATTATGTTACCAACCAACTGCCACTTACTGCTGATCCTGAGAAATGCAAAGCAAGGCATCTCTTAACATGTGGGACAGGCAGGAAAATAAAGTGTTGGATTTAAACTGCAATGGGTATAAGGGGGAACTGCATTCTCATGGTGGTATTTTATTAGGGTCAGTAGAGACTGAAGATTATACTTCCAATTAAGAAAATGGTGGTTACAGACAATTTTGGAATCCTAAAATTTTAATTATATTATTATTAAAAACAACAAAAACAGCTCTCAATATTATAGAAATAGGAAATTAAATTAGGTCCTATGTAGCATCTACAGATCAACCTAAATAAAACTGAGAGCATCTTCTTGCAATCCACCTACAAGTATTACTACATACCTTAAGAGTATGAATGTACAATACAGTGTACACATAGCATACATGCCCAATGGGCAGATCTGACAGTGAGTTTTCCATTTAACGTGTGGGCAGAAGGAAATCCAGATTTGAGTCTGTGTAATGAACCAAGTGCCTGAAAAAAGGTTCGTAATCTAAAGCTTTAGGACTGCATGTAGCCCCCTAAAGCTGTGGCTGTGGGCTTCAAATCTGTCCAAAAATGGTTTCCAAGTTGTAATTTTGAATGTACTAGAAGAGGGAAATTATTACATATACAAATGAAGACAACTCATATTAATATATCTAATTTGTATTAAAAGTAAATGAAATCAAATTTAGTTTTAGCTTTTATTCACCCATTACTCAAGAGACAGCATGCACCCCTACGTGTGCTCCCAAGTCTGGAAAAAGATGCATCTTCCTGCCCTATTATCTTCATTCTACCTTTGTCATCTTAAAAGATGCCAAAAATGATTTAAAGTTTGAGTGTCATTTAGATTTAACTATAGCTTCAACAGTAAACAATCTTAGGTCTTCCTAAACAGAATTAGCTGTTGCAAAATCTTTAGAAAAGTTAATTGTCATGTGCAATGTATATAATTCACAACTGCAGTATCTACACAGGCTTTCTACCTTATTATTTGTATGGTGCTTTATGTATAAATCAGAGGGAAGAAACCTTTTATACTAACATAACTAAATGTGCATTTATAGAAAGTAGTCATGCCTTACCATTTGCTACATATGTAATCTTGCATAGGATGTTGTCTCTGCTTATTTTCTTGTTTCCTTCTGGAGGGCTTACCAATGTCTGGCAAATCATAGCAATATTTATTTTGGCACGAACACATCGATTGTTCGTCTGTCAAGAAATACAAATATTCATCTTGTTGTTGACTGTGAAAAAATATTATGGCAAAAACTTTCCACCTTCATTTTCTTTCCATTAGAAAAAAAAATTAAGCTAAGTATCCTGAATCTTTTCTGTTGTTTTCTTTTAAATTATCCTTGCCCTAGGGTCAGTAAACACTGCAATTGAGAAAGTAATTATAAAACAGTTAAAACCTTCAGAAACAAGAACTTTTACTCACAGGAACAGTATCATGTTCCACAGAGAAGTTGCAGACAATCCATGTTTCAGTGTCGTTTTCATTTAAAGCTGGTATTTTTCTAATAGCAGATAAATACAGCACATCACGTTGGGAAGCAGGCCATACTCGCTAGAAGGAAAGCATTTGTATAATGTTTTAAAGTATTCCGTTTTTTAAAACAAACACTTCTATAATAATCCTAATAATAGAAGGCAAAAATGTATCAAAAATAGGAACAAAAATATAAATTTGAGGGTACTGATTGTTACACATATAATTTTAAAGAAAAATATAAAAAAGAACCACCCATATTCAATAGTTCTACCCAAAAAGACATGTAGACAAACATAAACTATAGTATTACAAAATACTTGGTTTATAAGTTAAAACATGACAACCAAATCTGAAAACAAAACACAAAAGCAAAAACTTTTTAAATTAACAGTTCGATTCTCATACTGTGTTAATCTTCCAGCCAATGCAAACTTCCACACTTTTACTTACCATCAATGCAAAGTACCTTTCAATATGACAACAAAAAATTGTGTTGCAATGCTTTATAGATTTGAGATAATACAGCAATAATTTGTGTTGCAATGTTTTATACGTCTTAGATAATTAATGCTAGACTGCCAAAATTTATTGAGTAATTATTTCTAATTTGCTTAAAAGTAAAATGAATGATTAAATAGGCATTGCTACCAACCCCTTCAATACAATACATAAAGGTTTGGATTGGCATAATGTAATTTTTAGAGGGAAAAAAAAATGTATGGATTGTTTTTATGTCCAGTTTTTGATACTGTGCCTATATAGATTTAAAGGAAATTGTGTAAAGAGTTCAAAGCTGAGTCATTAAGTTCAGATCCCTAACATTTCATACTCTGAGACTTTCAAGACAGCTGGATATGAGTTTTCTGTAATATTGAAATGTTCCTTTGATTTTAAAAGCACATTTTCTTGTTCTAATTCTTAAAGCAAACCTGTAATTTAGCTCAGTATTATTAAACCTATATTGCAAAGATTGAGTGACTTAGAATGGCACATTTTAAGGTCAGAATATTCCATGATGGAATGTTTTGCTCACTTTTGTCGTAATTTTGGATTAGGTTATACAAAGAGTGTTTCTGCATTACATCCAAGATGTCATGAGCACTGATGGTGAGCAAGAGGGGCCCCTATCCAGGGGGGAAAACACATGTGTAGTACTGAGGAATTAAGCAGCCATTCAAAGAGACACAAAACAGACCTGCCTTGACTTTTGGGGTTTATCTGTCTGGGTTTTTCCCACGCTTCTTCAGTTTGTTAGGATTTTCTGTCTTATGTAGCAGTAATAAACACTAGAGACCTATTCCTCGTCTCAGCGTGGTTCCTGACTGTTAGGACATCAATCCTAACAAACTCCTACTCCCACTGAAAGAGGGAGGAACCAAAAAAAAAAAGGAGAGACATTTGGGAAAATGTCTTTGGAAAACCAGGAAATTCGGCAAGCCATCCAACAATTGGCAGCAGCCCTGCAACACCACCACCACCAAGTAGATCTCCAGATCAACACATTACAAGCAGCTATGCTACAGCAGTTACAACAACCAGCTCCGGTTAACCCACAACCGGTGCCAGCAGCAGCAGCAGCAGCTCTGCCAGTAGTCTTGAGATCCCAGGGCAGTTTACCAGAGAAGTTTGGAGGAGAAGCAGGACAGTTGAGAACTTTTCTCACACAGTGCACAATGTTTTTCGACAGCAGACTGGCAGAGTTTCCCACAGACAGAACCAGAGTCACCTTCATTTTAAGTCTGCTAAAGGGCCCAGCAGCCAAATGGGCTATTCCCATGGTGGAGAACAATGACCCAATTCTCAACGACTACCAGAATTTTCTGGCAGGGTTCTGA
Organism: Candoia aspera; assembly: GCF_035149785.1. Taxonomy (NCBI): domain Eukaryota; kingdom Metazoa; phylum Chordata; class Lepidosauria; order Squamata; family Candoiidae; genus Candoia; species Candoia aspera. The sequence continues at coordinate 233,527,629 of NC_086154.1, forward strand.
GCACACTTTGACGACCCGATCAGAGAGGTCACTGCCAGTCGGGAAATTCGGAAGCTCAAGCAAGGCAACAAGAGGGTGGGAATTTACATTGCTGATTTCAAGCTGTTAGCAGGAGATCTGGACTGGAATGAGAGTGCCTTGAAAGACCAATTCAAACAGGGACTGGATGAGGAAATTAAAAATGAATTAGTGCGCCAGGGAACACCAGCTACCCTAGAAGATTTATTATCAGTTGTCTGTGGTCATAGACGCCAGGCTAGAAGAGCTCAGACAGAGGCAGCCGGGGAGAAACAGGGGCCTCAGAGCGCTTCCAGGATTTCCAGCTCTCTCTGCAGCATCTCTCTACTCAGTACCAGAGGAGCCGATGCAGATCGGGGCGAGCAGGAGGCTTACTTCTGAGGCTGAGAGACAGAGAAGGAGAGAGAGAACCCTCTCTTTCTACTGCAGAGTCCCGGGGCACATGGTGAGAGCTTGCCCAGCGAGAAGCCAAGCAAATTCCATAAGAGCCCCAGGGCAAGCAGCAGAACCAAGAGCCACCTCCACCTCAACTTCCAACCAGGGAAAGTCCATCGGTCTCCCTCCACAGAGCTCAGCAGGGAGACCATCAATCAATTAAGAAGGGCTCATTCCGAGGATTCCAGGCAATCCTTTTACTACTTACCAGTCATAATGCACATAAACCCAGAGCACCAGGTCAAGCTAGAGGCCCTCATGGATTCCAGAGCTTCCACCAATTTTATTGACGTACAGACTGTACAAGATCTGAACATCCCGACCATGGAACTGCCATGTCCCATAGAAGTGGAGACCATTGACGGCCAGCCCCTCAAGGCAGGACTGATTCGAAGTTTCACAGAACCTTTGCAACTAACAACAGGAGACCACACTGAGTGGATCCAACTTTATGTTACTACATCACTTAATGTGCCTGTAGTCCTGGGCACACCTTGGCTGAAGATCCACAACCCATTGTTGGACTGGACTACGGGAGCAGTCTCCTTCCCAGCTAAAGAATGCTAGCACCACAAGATTCAAGCCGCTCTTCTCTCTCCAGCAACCAACGCAGTCACGGAAGCAGGGGGGGTCCAGTTGCCAGCCAAGTATGCAGATTTCGCAGACGTTTTCTGCGAACAAGAAACCACAGCACTACCCCCACATAGGGACTGTGATTGCACCATTGAGTTGATACCAGGAGCCAAGATTCCAGCAAGGAAACAATATCCCATGTCCCCCAAGGAACTAGCCACCTTAAAAGATTACTTGGATTCTAATCTCCAAAAGGATTTCATCCGACCATCTACTTCCCCAGCGTCTGCTCCTACCTTCTTCATACCAAAGAAGCCTGACCCGTTGGCACCGGCAACCCAGGAGGCACCCATGAGAGTGGTGCATGATTTCAGCTCCCTCAATAAAGTCACAGTCAAGGAAAATTACCCACTCCCCCTAATATCTGATCTGCTGGATCGCTTACAGAAAGCACGCATTTTTACTAGGTTGGAGCTCAGGAATGTGTACAATCTGATCCGGATGAAAGAGGGGCATGAATATCTGACTGCCTTCGATACCAGGTTTGGTAAATTTGAGTACCTTGTTTTGCTCTTTGGCTTGACTAATGCAGGAGCCATATTTTCCCGATTTATGAATCAAATTTTCTCTGATTTACTAGATAAGTTTCTGGTCATTTATCTAGATGACATATTAATATTCTCTGAGGATGCTACAACTCATGTAACCCATGTATGTAATGTCTTACAAAGACTGAGAGAGAACAAGCTGTTCGCCAGGCTAGAGAAGTGTGCCTTCGATTTAACTGAATTACATTTCCTGGGCTACAGAATATCAACAGAAGGCATATCCATGGATCCTTCAAAGGTCCAGGCAATTCTCTCTTGACAACCCCCTCAAAATGTGAAAGTGGTACAAAATTTTCTAGGATTCTGCAATTTTTACATGAGATTCATAAATAAGTTTAGTGATAGGGCTAAACCCCTCACACAGCTTTTGAAGAAAGGATCCAAATTCCTTTGGGTGGAGGGGGGGCCGCAGCCCTCCACCTCTGGCTTGCATTTCCCAAGGGGGAGGTGGGGAAGAATTGTCTAATTATCTAGCTATTTTCCAGAGCAGCCACCTGGGCCAGAAGCGTTATCAGACCTGGAGAGCAGCACTGATTCGTCCTTGGAGGAGTTTTCCTTTGAAGAATTTCCATCGTTGCCCAGTTCCCATGGGAGCTTGGAGGGAGAGATGGACTCTCATGAGACTTTGGAGGGAGGAAGGAACTCTAGAGAGGAGGGGGCTGAAATGGAATGTAAATCTGGAGGGGAGGGTGATGTCATGAGCACTGATGGTGAGCAGGAGGGGGCCCCTATCCAGGGGGGAGAACGCATGCGTTGTACTGAGGAGTTAAGCATCCATTCAAAGAGACACAGAACAGACCCGCCTTGACTTTTGGGGTTTATCTGTCTGGGTTTTCCCACGCTTCTTCAGTTTGTTAGGATTTTCTGTCTTATGTAACAGTAATAAACACTAGAGACCTATTCCTCATCTCAGCGTGGTTCCTGGCTGTTAGGACACAAGCAATGATAATCAGTAATTGCCATCATTTATTACATCTAGCCATGCAGAATGTGATGCCATCCAGAATCACAAAAATAATTGTGTCCTCATTATTAAGGAAGCCAACTGTGAACAGGATGAACTACACACAGAGGATGAAAGAGAATTCTTCCACAAGCTCCTACCCACACTTGTGCAGAATACTGGTCCACTACAATCCAAATAGGACAAACTGGTCAGTCTATAAGCAAAAGAGTATTTGGACACCAATCTGATTATCTGAAATGGCAAGATACAAAAACCAATAGGGGAACACTTCAGTTTCCCCAAATCATCTGCTGCTAACCTGAAGAAAAATAATTATAAAGACAATTTTATTACATACTACATAGGTATGGACTGACCAATGCAAGACAAAAATAAAAAACAAATGAGTGGAGACTACTTTTGAGAAGTAATTATTTGGTTATATTTCCTGTTTTATTTTTCTCTTAACTTTTCCATCTTTACAACTATGAGTGCGCACACACACACAAGTGTGTGTGAATGTATCTGTATATGTAACAACAATACTCCTCTCTTTGAATGATATCCATGCATATAATGAAGTATCTTATGCCATAGCCAGAATGGTGTAGTGAATGCTGAGTTAGAATTCACACATCTAGTTATTGGATGACTTTGCATCAAACATTTTTTTTTCTGCCCACATTAATACTCAGATTTGTTGGGATAATAAAATAGAGGAGCATGTATACTAGGTATCTTAGCTGCTGGTCAAAAGGTGGAGATGCAGATAAATTCAACAAGAGTAAGTAAATAAATAAATGAAAACAATTTTAATAAATTGGTTAATATAAAGACACTGTAAGATTCTTATGTTTTTACTGAAAAAAAATAAGTTACCCTCTGGAAATCATGGCAGAAGACAGATTCAACCTGAAGACACCCAGATTTGTAGCTCTTAGCCATTACGTTGGCTTTCAATGTAACATGATAATTAGAACATCATTTTATAAATAATTTTTAAGTCATGATTTAGGAAATGATTTCCTTCCTATCACCTACTCACAGATACAGTGTCTGGAAAAAGACTGAACCTTGGACCTTTGGAATGCAAAGAGTATGGTCTTTCCTTAATTATTGTTACACCTGCTTCTCAGAAAGCAAAAAAGATCTGAATACCTTGGAATCAAAATACATGATCAGGATTAAGAAAACTTCTTACTAAACTTTAGAAAACAATAACAAATATCAATCTTTAACTGTAATTTTTCCTGATAAGGCAATGTTCTAACAGGAAAAACCACTTCAGGTAAGATAGACATTTGTAACCTTCAGGTTGCTTTCTTTCTTCATAGCAGTATTTTGAAGTATTATGTAACAATGGTAAGTATTACCTTATGTGTTTGGTAGATGATGATTGCATTATCAGCTAGAGTTTCTACAACACGGAAATTTTCAATGGTTGCTAAAGACAAGAAAAAAATAATAATGAAAAGAAAATAATTAAACTGTAGCAATAACATTTTCACACACCAGCTAGACTAGAAATTACCTAAATTGGTGCCCTCTGAATGAGTTGGAATTGCAACTCCCAGAATTCCCAGACATGTTACCTGGAAATCAGGAGCTGGACCAAGCAGGAGAAACTAAACTGAGAGTCTGCTAGGTGTTGTTTTCTGACTCCAATAATAACAAATATAAACAAACAAACAAACAAACAAAGTTTACTTACTTTCCCAATCATTGCGAACATCAACATTCCAGAAGTAGTGGCAGACCTCATGCCCTGTAACCCCTTTGACTGCATGTGTGGCTTTCAATGGATCTAGAACAATGCCATTTTCTTCTACCTCCCTCCTGTACACCTTTGAATAAACAAAAAATATTTGAAGATGTTTTATTTTTGTGTTCTAAATTCACTTTTGAAATGATGCTAAGTAGGTAGGAACAATACTGGATTAACAAAATTACAGTAAAAATGTCGTTCATTTAAACTGGAGCACAAGAACTGACTTACTGGACCAGGCCAAGCCCATCTTATTCCAGCTTTTTTTTTTTCCTCACAGTGGCCACTGATGCTTCTGGGGTGTTCACAAGTTGGGGATGGATATATAACCCTCTCCCGCTATTGTGCCTCGGTAACTGGCATCTGTAGACATGCTGCCCCCACCCTGGAGATAACATTGAATTTTTAAGACCAGGAGCCCATGACAGATCTGTCATCAATGAATTTATTTAGTTCCCTTTTAACACTATCGAAGTTAGTGGCCATCACATCTACCGGCAATGAATTTCACAGGTTAATTATGCACTGTACAAAGAAGTGCTTCATTCTGTTCATTTTAAATATTTTTCCAATCAACTTTATAAGTCCTAATATTTTGACAGGAGAGAAACTTCTTTTTGTCCACTTTCTCCATTCTCCATATGATTTCATTCAGCTCAATCATGTTATCCTTTTTTCAAGTTACAAAGTCCCAAACATTCTAGCCTTTTCTAGTACAAGAAGAGTTTGAGTCCCCTGAGAATTTTGGGAATACTTTTGTATGTTTCTAGCACTGTCATATCGTTTTCCAAGTGTGCAGACTAGAACTGTATACATGACTCTAGATGGGGAGAAACAATGTTAATACTCATTCTACATGTTGTTGTTGTTTATTCGTTTAGTCGCTTCCGACTCTTTGTGACTTCATGGACCAGCCCACGCCAGAGCTTCCTGTCGGTCGTCAACACCCCCAGCTCCCCCAGGGACGAGTCCGTCACCTCTAGAATATTCTACATAGCAAAAGCGAATAGTCTGAAGCTTGGACCAAATCTGGAGATCCAATTTCAACCCTTTTACTGAATTAATAACCTCAGGGAAATTAGTGACCCTTTGTCTAAATTATTATTCATTTTTGTGTATTTCTAAAATATGAAATATTCTGCCTACCTTCATTTCACCTTCTTCTACTACTAGTTGCCAATTAGCATCACCCCCCACATCCTGTAAAGAGTATGTCATGTGGTTCCGCACCATCACTTCCACCTTGCAAAACAGAAGACAGGAATAAAGAAAAAATACATTTATGGAAGTATTTTTACCTCTTCTGTAGTCTGAAGATAGTCACATGATTGTCTAGAGTACCCTATTAAACAAACTGTTGTATAAACAAATATATAAATAAAGTGACTGTGCAAAAATATATATTATTCACAAAGAAACAGACTTGGGCAAAGAACTTCCATAATCAAGCAGGCAAGCAAACACAAATATACAGGGTTCAAATAAAAATGTCTCTTAGTCACAAGACATTTTTGTTTGTGCCCCTTTAGGAAACAATTTTTGTTAATATAATTTCTGGATATATTTAAACAGTTTTAAATTGACATATGACATGCTAAATATTCCAACTGGCAGCCTAATTTAGGGAGTATGTTCCTGTTATTGTTCAGAATGCTTGCCAGTCTACTTCAAATTACCCAGCAATCCACCAGTAGATCCAGATTTATTTTCTGCTCATCTCTGCTCTACTGTAACTTACAGTCATTAGAGAATGCTGCTAAATGATTTTTCTTCCTATCACCAAACAGCCTGACAAAGTGATGACCTGTTTATTTATAAAATCACATTGCAATCAACATGGGACCTCATAATTTCTCTACATACTAAAACAGAAATTAGGAAAGTAGACTGAAGAACTACTCAGAACTTCTAGTTTGTAGAAACTATATAGCTTAAAAGCATAATTGGCTGACTGATTCACTTTTTTAAACAGGAACCCCCATTTGATATAGAGGCATTATTCTGAACAACAGTGGGCAAAAAGTAAGAGAACACAGCCAATCACATCCCAAGGCAAAACAGTCTTTAATCAAGCCTCTTTACCCATTGCTAAGTATCGTAAGACTTCTGTATACAAGTAATTTAAATACTGTACCAAGAAAACAGGAATTTTTCTAGCCTCATAAATTATGCAAGTTGATTGAACCTTGCATTATTTTCTTGATATTTAATTCATAAATTTTATTAACTGTGTAATTTATTTGATTCTACTAGCAAAGGAAAAAGTCAACTTGCTATGCAGGATATTGAAGCCCTGCTTTCAATTACCACATTGGTTTTTAAGACAATATGCATGCTTTCAAACATCTTCACAGCTCTAAAGGTAAACTGATTTTTGAAATAAAAAACTGATTCTTAAGAATTATATAATTGTTTTCTGTATACACCCTAGAGCCACAGCATTACCCATAGTACAACTTTATTCATGCAGTGTTCTACAGTTGAATGAAATAGATATAACGGAAATCTATACACATTTATTGTCTCTTAAAACTAACTCAACTCCTCTTGAAATGTCACAGGTAAGAGGTCATATACAATCAATAATTTTTAAACTTCTTGCATAAAAATGGAGGAATTGTCTTTGAAAAACAGCATGCACACTACCTCACAGACAAAACCAACTGCTCAACTTAGAGTACTCTCCCAGTTAGCAAGAATTACTGTTAGTTCCAATCATAAATATTTGGCCTGATCTGAAGATAAAGTTGTTGCAAACACAATCTTGTACCTCAACATCATGCCCTCTTTCAAAGAGTAGATGCTCCATCATTGTTAGTCATTCACAAATCCATTATTAGGCTTCCATCTTAATACAAATTCTACCATACTACATTTCATTTATCAAATGCCAACTAAACAGCCATGCTAAGTTTTCCAAAACATCAAACTTGTTCTGAAAGCAAAGATAACAGTGGATGTTTGAATTAATTTCTGTTACAGTATACCTGGATCTTTAAAGGTCATGTACTGTATGCTGATAAAAGAAAGTGTGACCCTACTAACTTTAGACACAATAAAGAAGCAAACAAAGTAGGTCTGCATTTTAAGACAACCTTCATTCCAACAGTTTATCACTGCATACAACAGATTAGGTAGAAGTTCTTCCTTCCTGCTACACATATTGCATAATACTGTTAAAGTAGTATATGCTAGTAATTAAATATCACTCTGAACTCTACATTGTAAAAATAATCTTCAATTACCAGATGATACAAAAGCATAAATCAGCCAACCCTTGACAGCATGAAGACTGGAAATCAGGACTGAAGACTTCTTCATTTGAGGGTACATCAGAAAAGTAAGGTCATTCATAAACACAAATACTCTTAGTATATGTAAGATCCTTCATAATAAAATATTTTTCATTAGACAGCTTGGCATAAGGGAGTACATGGTAGACAATTAACAACTTTTCATCTCCAATCTGGAAAATGTATCTCCAAACTCTTACTTGGAATTCTAATATCTGCAGAACTCAAACTGTAGTAACAAAGAGCTAAACCGCCTAGAGTTGCTCTTTGAGTGAGATGGGCGGCAACAAAATTTGAAAAATAAATAAATAATATAGGAACATCAATAACCAAAGAGCTTTGAACCTGTAGCCTCTGCACTACTGGGAATTACAAAAACCTTTAAAACGTTCTTCCTTGCCTCAGGTCTTAGAATCTTATGTGGAATTTCTTTAAAATAGTTTTTAGTATTTTGGGGAACTTCTCTCCAAAGGCGACAGAATCAAACTGTCAGATATACATTTAGAAATAGCACATTATACCTAGGTTATTTAAGGACATATTTATTTATTTATTTAGGAAGCTAGATACAGAATCTGCATAATCTCTGCTGTTCTTTAAAAAAAAAAAGATTAACAAATTGGAGAAGTCTTCTCCAATTTGGAGGTCATTAAAAATAGAGCTGTTGGGCACATGACAAACATTGAACAAGAGTGAGAGAATGAGGGTTAGCTCTGTGCAAATGTAGCTTGCTCATACTGTGTTCCAAAAGTCAAATAAAAATCCACACAGCAGATCTCCAACTCAAAAGCATTTAAAAGCCAGATCATCAGAATACTGAAGATTCATCTATCTATCTTTCAGGAAAATCTTTGTCTTAACAAAATTAACTAGACTGAAGAATTAGACTTTCTAAATACTGTACAGTGTTTGAGAACTTTGCAAGAACATAAGGGATGTTACCTAAATCAAAAGTATTGCTTTATTGCAGAATGGAATTAAACACTTTTGGAATGTCTTGGATTGATATACAACAATTTTTTTCACAATATTTACCTTCCTCCTACTCACTACTGGAATACACAGTTCCTTCCTACAGTTTATTTGTACTTCGTTTAAAACAAGCGTAAATGGTTAACATAGCAAGAAGAAAAGAAGTGACCACGAAGGTGAAATACAGCAAGAAGATATGGTAAAGCCACTCTGAGTGTAGTCATACAGTACCTGGGAGCTGAATCTGTGATCATCAGAGGTACTGACTAGATCAATGGAAGACATGGAGGAAGAGCGACTATAGGGCTAACAGAGACAGACAAAGAAAAAACCAAGTAATCAGAACAAAGGCACAACAGAGCATTTTGTACCAACTTCCACGCACAAGATTATGAAGAAGAAACAAAAGCACCATAAGCAGCAAGTACAGCAGCAAATGCTGACTTCATGCACCTATTATGTATTATACTCCAAACACTGCTCAGTAAAGAATTATTTCTCAGAATACTAAATATTGTTGCTTAGGTTTGGTATACAAGACACGCTCACCAATTCAGAATAAACCATTCTGTAACAGACTGAAAAATGAAAGTTTGTGGAAATCTGGAAAATAGAAGTCCTCCTTATTACAGTTTAGTTGAACTTAAATTTCCAAGCATGCATGCTTAGCAGAAAAACATTTCAAGGTCATCAATGCAGAAAAAGTATCTTTTCTTCCAGCAAAGAATAAAGCAGTTTGAATGGCTTTATTCACACGTAACAGGATCTTCACATATTATATAACCATAATCCATTAGGTTAGTTGCAACACAGTTCGGACTGATTCCACTTCCAGGTCAAGTTTTGGAAGCATCTTACCTTTTGGACAAATCTATGACTCCCCACACCAGAAAAGGCATCCCCAGGTGTCAAGGAAGTTGGCCAGTGTAATCTGACTTTTTCACTTTGAGACTATAAGAACAAACAAATATATACATATTTATTAGCCTGGAATTTTGGATGTACTGTGAAAACATAAAATAATTCAAAAAATAATTCTCAGTGGTAGGCACCATCATGGCTCTCTGTTTTGTAAGTTAAGAACACAAAACCTTAAACACATTTCCTGTGCAATACTGACAAGCAATTGTCACTTACTTTAACACAAATATTTAAGAAAAAAGATTAATAATGCAGAAAAATTACAGTGTAGGAAGCTTACTCAACTAACCAACACTTATAAAAGAGCCATCACTCTAGAAATTCCACATTTGTAGTGCTCTATAGGCTACAATAGATTACTGTAGGGATTCTCAGACTGTGAGTAAATCTGAGGGGCCCCACTTGCTCCATTGCCTGGATTCAGGTGAATTTTGCAAAGCTGCTGGTTCTGGACCAGGCCAGACGTAACATCAGGCCCTATGGCTCTCTCTTGACAGTCTTTGTGCTTGTGGTAACAGTTCTTGCAACAGTTCCAACTGGTTCCTAAGCACCGTCCAAGACAACGTGGGTCAGAATTGTGGTGTTCCCGCCTCATCTCACCTTCTTCTTCTACCAGGAGTGGGTCACCTGGGGCTCTTCTTGGAGGGTCATTGTGCTAAATTCTGGTGCTTTACTTTTGTGCCCACTCCTCTTCTACTTCTTGGAGGATGATGGTGCCTCCCAGTGGGAGACCAGTGTCCTCTGGCTGCAGATCTTTCTGGAATGCATATCTGCATGCTGAACTCTCAATCTGGCTGCTCTCAAGGTATGGAAGTGGTCCTCTCCCTTATGGCTGCTTCTTAGGAGGTATATTTCCTTCTCTGGTGCCCATCAAATGTTTATTTGTTTTATGATCTAATATAAAAGAATTCTACTAACAGTCAATTCCCCAGTTTAACTATATGTAATATAGTATTTCCTGAATCCCATGAATAACTGTATACTGTAGAGTTTTTTTGCTGTGTGTGTTTTTAAAGTGGCCATGATACAACACAGAGACACAGTTCTGCCTAAAATCTGATATACTAATATTAATTACCTGTTCTTCTATTTTGTCTTGCCGATCTAGAGCAGCTTCAACAGCATCAAAGAATTCTTCTTCATTAATCAGACTGTTGGGTCCTTCCTATAGCAAAAATCAGTGAGAAAGTATATTCAACAGCAGGTGCAAAATTGAGAGAGCTCAATTTTAAAAAAAAATCTGTTCAATTGTATTTGATTCTCAGAAATAGCCTGGATAAGTCCTTGCCATTTTCTTGGCAAGGTTTTTCAGAAGTGGTTTGCCATTGCCTCCTTCCTAGAGCTGAGAGTGTGTGACTGGCCCAAGGCCACCCAGCTGGCTTCGTGCCTAAGCCAGGACTAGAACACATGGCCCTCCAGTTTCTAGCCTGATGCCTTACTCACTACACCAAACTGGCTCTTGTGAAAGAAAATAAATTCCGTAGTGGGGGCAAAATTAAGAGAGCTCAATAGTTTACTGCAAATTAAAAAAAACCTATTGCACCAAATTTCTTTGGATCTGCTTACACTGTTATTTTTAGATACTTTTATCAGTATGAAAAGAACATAGGGCTTTATTATTTTGTAATAATATTAAAATGGCTCAATCAAGACATAACTAGGAAACATTACTTCACAGAGGAGGAAAAAAACCCTAAAATCAACTAATTATGTGCAATTTTAAAAAAAAGGTTCTAAGTAGAGGACAAAGAAGAAGCCACCATAAGTGAGGTATAACGGAGAAGATAAAGCAGCACTAAACTAGTTACCTAGCTATTGTATTTATGGGACAGAGATGGTTTAAACTGTAAAATACTGCACTCAATTGACATCCTTTGACTTACATTTTATATAAACAAGTAGCAAAGAAGAATGGCCTTTTAACAAGTAAATGGTATATATAAATACATAAATAAGTTTTAAAAAACTAAATAATAGGACATGATCTAGTCAAAACTAGAATAAGCCATGTTACTTTCAATGAAATTGTGAAACACATGCTTAACTTTTATTCCTATAAAAATTAACCAGTTAAAAACGTTCAGCAACTATCTCTGAGCAGTGCACACTTGCCCTGACATTTTAGAACTGACTATGCATCCCCTATTACCCTTGCCTGCAAGACACACCACCTTTGTTCCTTTCATTTGGGAGAAGAAAGGCCATGAACAGTATTTAGCCCTAGAATCATTTCTTAAAAATCTAGTATGGTTATTATACATTATTTTTGAACATTTCATTTCTTTGATCCTGAACATTTGTCTTTAGAAGCAATTTTCATATCAATATTTAATCTTAACAAAAAATTGATATTTGCATTATGCATATATGTATATGTATGCGCATTATGAGCATTACGTGATGGGGAAAAAATCAAACAACAAATTTTCTCTACTGAGAACACCTTTTTCCTCCTTACCTGCTTACATATGCAGGCACTAAATGAGGTCATGAAGGATGTTAGTAGTCTGTTCATATTCACTATCTTTACATCTAGATTTCTTCTCTACGAATAGTTAAGGTAAGGATAGGAATAGGAAGCAGTTTCTTAACTGGAAGGCTATGCATGAGTGTTGCACCCTTGCTTAAGTGAGTCACACCCACAGTATGTATGTATATGTTTGTGTATATACACAGCTCATTAAACTGACTTCTGAAAACTGCAACTGAAATTGCTACCTGTGCTCTGGAATCTGACACGCACACTTTCCAATGTTTTCTATGATGAGACGTTGCAGGAGCAACAAGGCATTTGGAGATACTTGAAGCACATTCATGTGCTCTTTGGATGCCATTTATTTTTACTATTCATATGAAGAGTACATGTTTTAGATAAATAGAAACTACATATGGGATAGGCAGAATTTCATCCTCTCTTACAATTGTACAGAAAGTTTATTTTTATTTTCTATCCCACCTTTATTATTTTTATAAATAACTCAAGGCAGCGAACATACCTAATACTCCTTCCTCCTCCTATTTTCCCCACAACAACAACCCTGTGAGGTGAGTTGGACTGTGAGTGAGTGAGTGGCCCAAGGTCACCCAGCCGGCTTTCATGCCTAAGGTGGGACTAGAACCCACAGTCTCCTGGTTTCTAGCCTGTTGCCTTGACCACTCGACCAAACTGGCTGGAAATGATAATTTGGTGAACTCTTCAGTTCATGCTAACCAGTTTTTAGATACAAAATGCTAAGGAAGTAATCTGATGCTAAAAAAAAAATGTTGCAAAAAAGGTAATCCAATCATTAATGAATGAAGTATGAAGACAGATTTATCTTGTCTATTCTTTTTGCTCATTTAAAGGCCACTAAGCATATTTTTGGAGTTACGGAGCTGAATCTAACTGAATTCATCTCTTACAAACATTCTCCTTTACCTAATTTCATATTATTCAAGTTGTCTGTAGTGACTATAAAACTGAAAGGTAGAATATTTTGCTTTCCTAAGCATTCTTCCTAACTGGATCTATAACCTGGAAGAGTTGTATATGCTTCAGATGTATAATATTTAATGAGATATAACACAGAGAACAGACCAATAAGAGCACTGGGGGCTCTTATTTCTTTTTCACTATGTACCCAACTCTTGTTTCTAAGTATTCATAACCCAAGATAAATAATGAACAAACCAATGCAAGAATGAACCCTTGTTGCCCAATATTTTGGTACATGTTTGAGTCTACCTTTACTGGAGATATGTAGTCCAGACTTGGCTTAAAAACAGAGAACTTGCATAGGAATGCATACCTCATAGTCTGGCCCTCCAAAATGAGACTTTTTTTTAAGCTCTGTCATTGCATTTTTGTATGCTTCTTCTATTCGCCTCCTTTTTTCAACTTCCTACAAAAATATTAAAGTATTTTTTTTCTTAAACAATCACTTATTCAAAAATTAGTCAGACTTTTACAAGTTACTGTATCACAATATAAAGACTGAGGTGTAAAGTCGTCTCTCTAATTATAGTAAATGATCAGCATAAGGAAATCAACAAGAAACATCTAGTTATTGTAGATCTAGCTTTGGGAACAATTAGTTTCAGCCATTAACTATCTAAAGCCCTTAACTAAATAAAAGACAATATAGCAATTAAAACAAAGGAGGAAACTCTAAGAAATGTAGTATATTTATTGCCCATTAAAAGGTACTCATTGATTGCCCTTGTGGTGGAAAACTCATCCAGAAATCACCAACAAATGGAGAGGGTCCAAACCATCATTTATTAGTTCTAAGGTTAACAGGTTACAGTGAGTCATTGCACCCAGAAAAGTCAAGAGCAAGAGCCACAAAGTCACACAGCTCTTATATAGGACGTTGAATAAAGACAGTCTGAGCATGTGTATACATTAGCAGAAGATCTCCCAAAAAGAAATAATTGCTTTACAACTTTTAAGGAAACAAGGTAAGCAGAAAAGAGACATGGGCATCTTTCATGGTGTGACATCATTACAGGCAGATTCCTAGGAAGGAAACTTTGCTATATCAGATGAACCAAGGCTCTGATTGTTATTTTAACAGACTGATCCTGAGTTTTCAGTGGAGGAGAGAAGAGATATGGAGGCACAGGGGTATATAGCTTTGAATCCTGCTTCCTTCCAACGTGTGAACTTTATAATCAGTTAGTCATCACCAGTCACAGATTGGCAAAATAATAAAAACTCCGTACTTAAGGATGCTACATGAGAGATACTACACAGGACTCTCTCTCTCTATATATATATAAATAGAAAGAAAGAAAGACATAAAACTACATCTACATAAGTAAGGTAAAAGGTAAAGGTTTCCCTTGACATTAAGTCCAGTTGTGTCTGACTCTAAGGGGCGGTGCTCATCTCCGTTTCAAAGCCGAAGAGCCGGTGTTTGTCCATAGACACTTCCGTGGTCATGTGGCTGGCATGACTACATGGAACACCGTTACCTGCCCGCCGAAGCGGTACCTATTAATCTACTCACATTTGCATATTTTTGAACTGCTAGGTTGGCAGGAGCTGGGACTAGCAACGGGAGCTCACCCCGTCACAGGGATTCGAACCGCCGACCTTCTGATCGGCAAGCTCAGCAGCTTAGCGGTTTAACCCGCAGTGCCACCACGTCCCCCATAAGTAAGCATATGTATATATTCCAACTTTCTGCACCCTAAAGAAATACACACACAATGCAGAGATAATTGTGTTTTTATGGTTTTTAATTCTGTAAGCTGCCTAGAGTCACCATGTGTGAGTTGGGTGGCCTTATACATTTGTTTAATAAATAAATAAATAATGAAAAGTTTGTTTAAACTATTGCCAAGTGACAGGAACACACAGGTAACAACTATAACTACATTATTAAAATGTTTTTGCTTAACATAGTAACTTAAAGGATTTTGTGGAATTCCTTCAACAGCACTTTTTGGATTATTCAAATTCCAGAGCAATGTATTTTTAGAAACTCTGATAACTAAATATATGATGATATTATGTATAACACAATTAAGTATTCACAACCCTGAGGTTTTCATAACATTTGGAAATATGTCAATAAATGGAAATGTTCAAACGAGATATTAATTCTAGTCCAAATTCTCAAAAGTTGGGGGATGGTATTCTTCCAAAGGTTTGCTGGTGACTATTCAGGAAATCAAAGGTTTAAAAATAATTAATCTTATTTTGTTTAAATAAAGGAATAGAGATATATTATTATATGTTAACTGTTCAAAGTCCTCCAGAACAAAGTGACAATTTATTCTTACCTTCAAAAGTCTTGGTATTTAACATTTTCTAAAATAATTTAAATGCCTAAAACCATTTAAAAAATATCGAAGGAGGTGGGGCCTGTACTGAATCAGAGAAATGGCAGAATTCAGGAGAATACATTGCAAAAACAAAAACATTTTTCTGTTTGCATGAAGCTCCTTTAGATTCAATCACAGTGAATAGACAAATATGTATAGCCAAAATAAAACAAGTATTAAAGTACATTTCAGAATTATACAATCTACTCCAGAAATGAAAGTGATCAACATGTGCATTTACGTTTGAACTGCATATCAAACACAGGTGGTTCCACATAAGATTTCTGAAGCCTATGTTTTAATTCTATTTAAGTAAAAATAGTAGTAAATTCAGATTTGTGGGTAGAGGACCAAAATGGAACATGCAGTATTTGCTGTAAAGAGTATTAATACAGATGAAGACATTTTCAGAGCCGTTGTACTTGCATACATAGTTGAATGTAAATGCAAGTCAGTATCCTCAGTACATCTGAAGTAAAAAAAAAATCACAATTTAATCCTTGCACAAGTTAAGAGTCTTACCTTATCCAATCTTTTCTGCCAGCTCTCCTCACGTTTTACCATTAATTCAATACAATGGGAAAGTGTAGCAAGAATTCCAGCTGTTGTTGCTTTGAAAGTTATAGCTTCACCTTTAAAATCTATACCATTTATTCCCTTGGGCGTTACATGTGGAAACACTAAAACAGATTAGAGATTTATCAGTGTAAACCTTGATTACTCAAATGAATGCTACCTGAAAAAACATTTGATGTAGCAGTGTGCCTATGCAGAGCAAAAATAATTTGGCAACTAAAGTTTATTTGGAGAATACACAGAAAGCTCAGTGGGAGAAATGCCCTCTTGCAACTATATTCCTGTGTACTCTGCTTCTCAGTGCTTTAACTCTACTTTGAAAAACTTGTGTGGGTGGCAGGAATGTTAATATTCTTGTAACAATTGCGGTTTGACAGCTTGAAGTGGGATTTAATTAAAACAGAACCACCTTAAAAGCTAGCAGATACAGCACTTAAAACCAATAATTAACATGCATTTGAATCTAATAATGAACCATTAAAAGTATTTGAAAAAATGATCAGGGCATGGTAATAATGTCCTATGAAGCGGAAGGACATTATAAGATACATAAACAGATGAATTTGCCATAGCTATAGTGATTTCAATGTTTCACAGTGCAACAGCCATCTGTTGCTAAGCTTGTTTGAATAAATGATCTATTTAAAAGTATATGAGGCAGAATGTTACAAAAATACATCAATATATATTAAGGATGGTAAAACATATTATTCAAATCATGTTAGATGTTGTCATATTAAGATTGGAGCTCTCCATTTGCTAAGAGCTGGGATTTAATCAGGTAAGACAAATATATGCTATGCCTAAAACACCTATGACATTCCTGTCAGATGTATTTTAACATGTATGTATGATCGAACTAATGAGTCAAGCCCATCCCAGCTCAATGCCTCCAGATATCTTCAGTTTCCTATCAGAGAAGAGAAAGACATAGCATAAAGTAACAGACTTATTGTATGTAGGAAATGCAAGGATCTACATAAATTTCATTTTAAGTGGTTAGATATATTGTTTGTTATGGAAGCAACATCAATGCATAAAAGAGTTATACAATTTGGATTACAACTTGAAAATACAAAATATTTTAGCATAGCAAATAAGATCTAAGAAAGATTGAATTTATTTAAAATATAATTCATTAATCAAAACAAAACTGTAGTTAATAAGTATTTAAAACACTCCTGAAGGCCAGCAAAGAATGAATGTTAGGAACTTCAAACAAAGTAGAATGATCAGAAGCTTACTGCTGTTTTTCCACATAGAGAGGCAGTACTATACTTTGATTAAAAATAGTTTTATCCTGAAGACTGTTAATATACTATTACTACTACTACTACTAGTCAAATATAGCATTACTAGAGGAAATTACCTAGCTTAACAGCATAGTCAAAGCTGAAAGCTAAGCAGTATCAAAATGCAGTCCTCTTGTTAGTATTAAAAACTTTGTGAAACAGAATTCTAGCTTATGCCCTGAAGAAGGAGACAGGGTGTCAGGCAGACAATTCTGAGAGACAAGTATTACATTTAACACAGATCACCTCTAATAAGATCTGATATTTGGTAACCATAAAATTGGTGCCACTAATAGAGGTAGAAGATATTTCTATAGGGAAATGGGGAAAAAATGGCAAGCGTCTGAATAGCATTCTGAAACCAACTGGGCTTGTTGAACAGATACTGGTCAACACAGAGTCATTCTAGACTCCTTGTTTCTAGTTTCTAGGCTGTTGTCAAGGCAAAAACCACATTACAATAATCTAATATGATGTAAGCACAGCATGAGTGACAATACCTCAGATGAGCATTCACCAAAAGCAGAAATAGCTAGAGCATCAATTAATAGCCATAAGAAATGCTTCTGAATATAAATGCAATACAGTAAGAGCCATAGAGGATCGATCATTCTACTTTTGTTCCAACACAAATTGTCAAGCCTTAAGAAGTTCTATTGTCCTTTGTCCAGAAGTATCAAAATCATTGAAATCAAGTTTTAAAAGTGCTGTAAGATACCTTGAATAAAATTAATAACTTAGGCTCTTTCTTAAACTTATCATAGGATTGCATACAATAGGAAAAAAGACTGATTAAAACAATCATGACATTAGAAAGTAAGAACATGCTATATAACATAAACTCAGTAACTGCATTAATTAAATGAAATGTATGGTTTCAATCTATATCCGTTTACTCAGGCATAAGTCTACCGAATTCGATAAGAATTTATCTGGTGAATATAAGATTGCATTATAAGTCTCTATAGAAGTGTTGATTTCTTTTAAAGCTTGATAGTTTCAAGTGAAAATCTTAAAATCATTTATATATTAGTATATATTTCTTATTAGTACATAGCGTATCATCTGAGTATTTAAAATAAAATATACATTTGAATTAAAGTACGTGATCCTGTGTTTGTTGGCATGAGTTCTAATAATAGAACACATTTAGGATATATATCCTGAAGTAAGATAAGATTAAACATACATATTCCTTATTTTTCTATGCTTGTTATACTAATTTATTTCATGAAGTACTCAAAGGGTCCTTATATATGTTGGTATTATTTGTTTTTCTGCTTGGAAGTAAGCTGCAGAGAAACGCCAGGTATCCATAGTAACAAATGGTTTTCTTAAGTGTTTGGCAAGTGTTTGGCAGAGTCAAAAGGTCAGGCCTCATTTGGTTAACAAGGTTTAAGTCTCCAGTGACCTTATATGGGAAACTGAAACCATCCTCCACTTCACTGCTTCATTTGCATTTAAATAAGCCAGCTTGCCAGAGCCTCCTCTTGGCTTGCTTGTCCTTTTTTGCAGCCTCTCTGTACTTGTAATATGCTTTTTTGTATTTAAGGACTTTGCCCATCCAGGGCTCTGGATGGGGAAATAGTTTATGTTCTATGCTTTGTTTGAATACAATTATTTTTGTTGAAATGCCTGGTGTCTTCTTTCTGATCTCTCGGGCCAAACGCTTTCCAGCACTCTGCACAAACTCCAGCAATATAACCAGAGCATTTGGATTATCATGTATTTAAGTATACCCACATTTTTCTTTACTTCCATTAGTATTATGCAAAAACTCCCCATCTGAACGTGTTGTAGGAAAATCATCTTCATCATCTTCTACCACTACAACAAAGAAATAGATCAATTACTGATGTGCGTAGCATAGAATCAGAAAAGATGGCAGAGAAATAATTGTTTATCAAATATTGTGTGTCAGCTAGTATTTCTGTATTAGTAAACCATGAAAGCATTTTATAAAATCAATATCCACGCTTAAGTTGTATGCATGTTACTAGACATTCATAGCTGTACACTTTTTATACTGTGTATACATCAAGCAGGAAATTAGAAATATTAAAAATGCAAATGCTAGAAGAAATGGTTATGGTTCAGGCATGCTACTGGATAGGTGGGGAGAGATGAGTGCTACTCTGAAACACCAGTCAAGCAAAACAGCTAAGGTAATCTTTAATCAAATCCTTTATTAGTATGCTGATTTCATTTCATGACTTTATCTGCTATATGCTTTTAAATTCTCAATGAAAATAAAAGCCATCTTTAGCTAAACTCATTACAACATCTTCACAAGCTATATTGGAAAAACCAAAATTACATACTGAGAACAGCTGGCCTGTTAAAATAAATGTCAGCACAAATATTCTTTTTCCAACTTAGATATTTAGTATAGTGTCTAAGACTTAATTCTAACCACATTCACTGGGACATTCACTAGGCCCACTAATACAAATAGCAGTGCATAGAATCAGACTGTACTTGGGTATATATAGTTGTGTGAAAAAGGAAGTACACCCTCTTTGAGTTCTATGGTTTTATGTATCAGGACCTAACAGAAATCATCTGGTCCTTAGCAGGTCTTAAAATTAGGTAAATACAACCTCAGATGAACAACAATACATGACATATTACACCATGCCATTATTCATTTTACAAAAACAAAGCCAAAATGGAGAAGCCATGTGTGAAAAACTAAGTACACCCTTACTGCTTCCATAGATATTAAGAAGCTAAGTAGCAGCCAGGTGCTGCTAATCAAATGCCCTTGATTAATTGATCATTAGCAAGTGTGACCACCTCCATAAAAGCTGAAGTTTTAGGAGTTTGCTGGTCTTGAGCATTCAGGTGTATGTTAACACAATGCCAAAGAATAAGGATATCAGCAATGATCTTAGAGAAGCACTTGTTGCTGCCCATCAATCTGGGAAGGGCTATAAGGCCATTTCCAAACAATTTAAAGTCCATCATTCTACAGTGAGGAAGATTATTCACAAGTGGAAAACATTCAAAATTCACCCCAAGGTCAGACTGTGCAATGCTCAGAGAAATTGCAAACAATCCAAGAGTTACATCTCA
This sequence comes from Candoia aspera, assembly GCF_035149785.1. Classification (NCBI taxonomy): domain Eukaryota; kingdom Metazoa; phylum Chordata; class Lepidosauria; order Squamata; family Candoiidae; genus Candoia; species Candoia aspera. The sequence continues at coordinate 233,547,914 of NC_086154.1, forward strand.
GACTCTATAGGCCTCAGTTACCATGTTAAATTTAAAGTTTATGACAGTACAATTAGAAAAAGACTGAACAAGTATGTTTTGTTTCGAAGGGTTGCCAGGAGAAAGCCTCTTCTCTCTAAAAAGAACATGGCACCATGGCTTAAGTTTGCAAAGTTGCATCTGAACAGATCACAAGACTTCTGGAACAATGTCCTTTGGACAGACGAGAGCAAAGTGGAGATATCTGGCCATAATGCACAGTGCCATGTTTGGCGAAAACCAAACACAGCATATCAGCACAAAGATCTCATACCTGTCAAGCATGGTGGTGGAGGGGTGATGATTTGGGCATGTTTTGCAGCCACAGGACCTGGGCACCTTGCACTCATTGAGTCAACCATGAACTTCTCTGTATAGCAAAATATTCTAGAGTCAAATGTGAGGCCTTCTGTCTGACAGCTAAAGCTTGGCCAAAATTGGGTCATGCAACAGGACAATGATCCCAAGCACACCAGCAAATCTACAACAGAATGGCTAAAAAAGAAAAGAATCAAGGTGTTGCAACAGCCCGATCAAAGTCCAGACTTCAACCCTATTAAAATGCTGTGGTGGGATCTTAATAGACCTGTGCATAAACAAATGCCTGCAAACCTCAATGAACTGAAGCAATGTTGTAAAGAAGAGTGAGCCAAAATTCCTCCACAATGATGTGAGAGACTGATAAAGTCATATGGAAAATGATTACTTCCAGTTATTGCTGCTAAAGGTGGTTCTACAAGCTATTGAATCATAAGGTGTACTTAGTTTTTCAAACATGGCTTCTCCATTTTGGCTTTATCTTTGTAAAATGAATAATGACACAGTGTAATATATGTTGTTGTTGTTCATCTGGGGATGTGTTTACCTAATTTTAAGATCTGGGACGCAGTGGCGCTGCGGGTTAAACCGCTGAGCTGTCGATCGGAAGGTCGGCAGTTCGAAACCGCGCGGCGGGGTGAGCTCCCGTTGTTAATCCCAGCTCCTGCTCACCTAGCAGTTCGAAAACATGCAAATGTGAGTAGATCAATAGGTACCGCTTCGGCGGGAAGGTAACGGCGTTCCGAGTCGTCATGCTGGCCACATGACCCGGAAGTGTCTATGACAACGCCGGCTCCAAGGCTTAGAAACGGAGATGAGCACCGCCCCCTAGAGTCGGATTCGACTGGACTTTACGTCAAGGGAAACCTTTACCTTTACCTAAGGACCAGATGATTTTTATTATGTCCTAATATGTAAAACCATAGAACTCAGAGGGTGTACTTTCTTTTTCACACAACTTGTACTTTCTAGTTTTATAATTACAATTGCATTAGCACTTTGCTGCTTAGTTACTTATGAATGTGTCCCATCATGCAAAGTTTTCTTAGCTTCAGTGGACTACAGGTAGTCCTCACTGCTCACAATTGGGACTGGCAACTCTGTTTTAAGTTGTAAAGTGAAACATCACGTGACCGTGCCAACTCACAATGTTGAGTTGGGCAGTATGGATGATCTCTGGCGGGAGCAGGATGGAGGCAGTGCATCCATCCTTGCTCTCCTTGACCTCTCAGTGGCTTTCGATACCATCGACCATGGTATCCTTTTGGGACAGCTCAGGGAGTTGGGGTGGGTGGCGTAGTTCTGTTCTTCACCTCCTTCCTCCAGGGCCGATCCCAATCGGTGGTGATAGGAGAGGAGAGATCCGACCCTCAACCCCTCCACTGTGGGGTGCCGCAGGGTTTGGTTCTCTCTCCTATTTAATATCTACATGAAACCACTGGGTGAGATCATCCGTCACCACGGGATGAGGTATCATCAATATGCCAATGATACCCAATTATACATCTCCATCCCAGGTGAGGTAAGTGATGCAGTGACTGCCCTTTCTCAGTGCCTGGGGGCTGTGGGGGCCTGGATGGGGAACAACAGGCTTCAACTGAACCCTGGTAAGACGGAGTAGCTGTGGATTGATGGTGCTTCGCCTTCCAGGAAGTTATCTTTAGTTCTGAATGGGGTCGCACTGCCCCAGACAGACTCAGTGCGTAATCTGGGGGTTCTCCTGGACTCACGACTCCTGCTCAAAGAGCAGGTGGCAGTCGTGGCCAGGAGGGCCTTTGCGCAACTTCGGGTTGTGAGCCAGTTACGCCCATTCCTGGAATGGGAAGCCCTCCAAACAGTCACGCCCTGGTCATCTCCCATATAGACTACTGCAATGTGCTCTACATGGGGCTACCCTGGAAGAGTATCCAGAAGCTTCAGCTGGTCCAGAATGCAGCCGCACGGGCCATTTTTGGTGCCCCTAGGTCGGCACATATAACACCTTTGCTGCACTGAGTGCCAGTTTGCTTCCGGGTCCAATTCAAGGAGTTGGTTATCACCTTTAAAGCCCTACATGGCATGGGGCCAGGTTACCTGAGGGACCGTCTCATCCCCATTACATCGGCCCACCCCACCCGATCATCCAGAGAGGGCATGTTACAGACCCCGTCCGTAAGAGAATTTCATCTGGCGGGGTCCAGGAAATGGGCCTTCTCTGTAGTGGCTCCCACCCTTTGGAACACCTTGCTCCCGGAGGTGAGGCAGGCCCCTTCACTCCTGACCTTCCGGAAGGCCCTGAAGACTTGGTTCTGCTATCTTGCCTGGGGCAGGAAAGTGGGTAACCATTCTTGGGGGTGGATCGCACCCAAGAGGCCCTCCCACCAGCTTGGAATTTTATACCTTCTCGGGTTTTACATTTATTTATTGCATTTTATAATAATTGTAATGGGTCCGGTTTTATGAGATTTTAACATTTCTGATTGGAGTTTGATTTTATTGTAAACCGCCCAGAGTCCCTCTTTTGGGGGTGATGGGCGGTAATTAAAGTTGAATAATAAATAAATAATAAATGTCAGCTTTGGCTGCAGTTGTGAAGCAAACCCTGCAGTCGTTAAGGGCAACATCACATGACCGCAACTTGTGACTTCCTGCCGGCTTCCCCATTGACTTTGCTTGTTGGAAGCTGGCTGTGAAAGTTGCAAATGGCAACCACATGACCATGGGATGCTGCAACCACTGTAAATGCATGCTGGTTGCCAAGTGCCCAAATCATGATCATGGGACTGTGGGGATGCTGCAATGGCTGCAACTTTGAGGACCAGTTGTAAATCTCCTTTTTTAGTGTTGTTGTAACTTCAAACAGTCACTGAATGAGTGGTCGGTAAGTGAGGACTACCTGTAATGCTGATTGGGAAGATCTTACATCCTGCACTAATCTAGCACAAGCCCAAAATTGATACCTAAATTTCATCATATAATCTGTAAGTAGTTCTGCAGTATTTCTTTTATCAGGTAATCATGAAAGAATAGATCAGTTGAAGATAGCAAAAATATAGTGATAGCAAAAATATAGTGAATTGCAAAAGAGCAGGACACTCAAATAAACTATTTCTTCTCTTGAAAGAGGTTATGTTGGAGATTCTTGAACTTTATTTACTGCAACCCCCTAACATCCTAACCAATTAGTGGGACATTGCTTCATGAATAAAACTGATGATTTCATTGGGCTTAGAGTTGAGTAAAAAATAATATATCTATTTCTTTCGATCTCTCTCTCTCAAGGATTTTCAAACTTTATTATTTATTATTACTTATTTCATTCAAGTTAGGTGTCACCCAACTCTAAACTGATTCTGCGTGGCTCACAGTATACTAAGCAATAAAAACCTAATACAAAACAAAAACAAGACAGGATTTGGTCACTTGATACAAAAACATGCAAAAACTCATACAGGGAGAACAATCAGCTCTTCAAGGCCTTACAGAATGCCAACATGATGGGAGCCACATGGATTTCTGGGCAATCTCATTACAGAATGTAGGCACTGTGACACAGAAGGCATGCTTCCTGGGCCCCGATTTCATCAAAGGAACCCAGAGTACATCAATTCTGCCAGCACATATAGGTTGGCCAGAAACTATGGGAGACAAGTGGTCCCTCAAATAATCTGGCTTTATGCCATATAGAGCTTTGTAAGTGATGACCAACTTCTTGAATCGCACCTGGAAGCATAGTGGCAGCCAGTGCAGCTCATAAAGCAGAGCTGGGCATACTGAGGTATGCCCACCACTGCTCATGCTGCTGCATTCTGGACCAGTTGGAGCTTTCAAGGGCAGCCCTATAGAATGTATTGCAGTAGTTGAGCTGTGAAGTGACTAAGGCATGAGTGACTGTCTGAAGGGTCTCCTGATCCAAGAAGGGGTGCAACTGGAGCACCAGATGGAGCCATATAAAAGCCCTTTTGGCTACAGCTGCCATATGCTGTTTCAGCAGGAGCTGTGAGCTGTGAGACTACCAGACTGTGCACCACTCTTGAATGGGGAACTACTATCTCATCCAAGAATACAGATGGAAAATCCCTGGATCCAGGGGACCTTAATATCAATAGCAACTTGGTCTTGGTAGGACTGAGTTGGAGTCGGTTCTTCCCCATCCAAACCCACATAATCTCCAGGAACTGAAACTGGAGCTCTAAACTTGACAGCCTCACTTGGCCAGCCTGGTGTCAAAAGATATAAATAGGTATCATTGGCATATTGATGATGCTGAACCCCAACTAGTGGAAGACTTCACCCAACAGCTTCATCACACACTTTGTGATTAAATTGCCCATTGGGGCTTGCACAGGCAGTGAGCAGCAAAACCTGAAGAAAGTTTTGATTGTGCTCTCACTCCATCGATAGAGTGTTGATCAGATTTAAACAAAATCTGTGACTCCTAAGTTGCTGGTCCCCCCTCCCGTCCCTCAATCACAGGTGGGGAACCCCTGGATTGTGTAATGTGAAAGTAGTTGTATAAATTCATATTATGCCAGCTAAAATGAATGTTACTTTGCAACATATACAATTTTAGAGTGACAGCATAATTTATTTAGTTTAAATGCATTTAAATTAATACCTTTATCTCTCTGAAGTTCATCTTTGGAGACAGCATCAGCACAGGCATCAAAATACTTCTGTAATGTATCAACCTGTCTGCACAATATATCTCTGAAGGTTTCCATTTCAGCAAGCTTCTCACGCAAACTGTGACCTTTCTGAAAATCGTTGAGGTAAAATGTTCAGTTGTACTAATTCAAATATATGTTCAGACTTTTAACAGGACACAATGTGTTAATTCAGCACACATACACTATATATATTTATCTTTCAATGTTTATATAATTAAGTAATTACTGAGATTATCCTCCTACTTGAACATTTGTTTTACGTATCCTGTCTATTAATTCAATGACTAACTATAAACATTATACAATGTCCTTTACATATATAACAAAGCATTGAGGCTGGTATAACTCTTTATGAACAGCACACAAAACACACACTTGAGAGTTGTATAGCATTGCTCTAAAGTAATGCTAGAGGACCTTAGAGATCTACTAAATAATGAGGCACAGAGGTCTTATGGAATTACTTCATGTCTTTTACTAGCCAAAGGTCTCCCCACTGCCTAAAACTCCCAACCTTGTGCTTATGTGTCAGTCCTATAAGATAGACTAGTCTAAGAAACCAATGCCATATAGTTCAGGACTTTTATTGTAACAGCTATAGTAAAAGAATCTTGCAAGTCTGAATGTGCTTCCCCCTTCCTCCCTCCATCTTTGTGTGAACTAGGAAGGAGTCTTTCTGAGAGGTTTACTCAAATTAGTTTCTAGGAATGGGCTCAAGTCCCACATCTGACTGTTGCCTTGGTAGTGGCTCTTCCTCCCTTCCTACAAGGCCATTCCCTATTCCTTCTACATTAAGTGGTATTCAGGTACATTGTTTCTGACCCCATGTATTTTTGCCCACATGTGAAAATTTAACAGAACTCATCAATAAAACATGCATTGTCAAAGTATTTTCAGTGTTTCTTTATGTACATATTTCTGAAACATAATTCAACAGGTTTCTTTCAAAAATATCATGATTGTTCATCTCTAACCTTGAACGAAGAGGTTGATGTTGCAGAGTACCCACTTGCTCCAGATACAAGGGATACCATAGAGCCATGACGTCGCAAACTTGACTCTGATCCATATCCAGATTCAGTCTGAAGAACGAATACATGCATTAATTATGGAATAAGGAAGCAGACCTTTATTAAATAAATTGCTCAAAACTGGTATTCTAAAACAAAATAATGGAATAGAGAAAGGCATCCAGAGAAGGATATACTACTTTAAGTAAATGAAGAAGCCATCACCTGAAAACTTAGCTGGTTGTAGGAATGGAGGGGAAAAAGTTATTATGAACTGCAAAGTACTTTCTGTCAAATCTGTTTCCAGAAATTATCTAGTGAAAAACTAAGGAGAAAAACAGATAAATTTCGTTGAAGTTAACTAAATACCAGGGAAATATGGAAATAAATATTTCCAATTTTCTTTTCCCTCCTGTCCCCCACCACCCAGCCCTCCAATAGGAGAAACTTGAGCAAACAGCTTAGAGGTATCTCCTCTTGCAATTCCTGGCTATCTACCCTCTTAGGCTTTAGTTAAGCAAATTGGAGCCACTTCTAACAGACAAACTGAGGTTGTTCACAGAAATAGTGACCTTCATGACACTTGAATTCTCAATTTTAGCTATGAGTACAGAAAGTTCACAACTCAAGATTCCTGACTTCTGTTAAAATAAATAATTTTCAATGCCATTTGTCAGCACAAGTGCTCCATAACTGGACATTTTATGCAACTAGGATATTTTTCTTATTGTTTTGATGTATCTCTATGGATTACTTACAAATAAGCTTTTCTTGAGAATATTTTCCCATGCAAGTATTTGGCTTAATTGTGAATTTCTGTGAAAAGGATGAATTATTGCCATGTAATTTTAATCTCATCTTTAAAAAATACACATTTTATCTAAAATTACTAAGGGGATAATGAAAGAACTATTTGACAAGGTATCAAATTTATATGTAGAAATAATCAAAATTCAGAAAAAAAAATAAATGAGTAATGTACAGTGTGTTGCTGCATAATCAAAGTCGTGTCATGTTTTTAAAAACTAACGAAACTCTGATATTATGGAGAGGGAAAAGCCAGGAAAAGGATGCAAACAGAATGACCTGGATAGATAAGCAGATAAACTGATTTCTAAAAACTAGTTCTTCTGGTTAAATAAGAAAATAAAAAGATAAGTTTCACCCAGCAAGATAAAAAAGCTGTTACTCTTTATAGATTCTAATAAATCATGTGCTGTTAGGTTGGTGTTGTCTCTGAGTGATCATAAAGTTAGACCTGCTCCAGGATGATCTGTCCCCAGCCTAGATTGTCAGGAATCTTCTCCAATACTGAAGTTCAAAAGCATCAACAGTCTTTCCTTCCAGTTCCTTCAAAGTCCAACTTTTACTTTCATATGTGGATACTATCTAATACTAATTCAGTTTTTCATATTGCATTGAAGTAGCTTACCAATAGCATTTTGTTCTTGTCCTGAATCAGAATCTTAACTAATCATAAACATTACAGTGTGCAGAGAGTCAGGATTTAAGCAAGCAAGCAAGCAAGCAAGCAAATGACCCTTCTCCCTGCTGGAAAGTTCTAAAAACAGACACAAAACAATAAATAATTCAAACCTGAACAGTGTATAGATTCAGTTCCATACCAATATATTAAATTAGGAGTTTTTTGCTGTTGTATTGAATACAGCGCTTAAATATACTTCCAGATTTCACTGTATATAGTATATTGGAAAATCAATCAGTTCTACCAAAGAATTGCAGTAGTGATCACTAGAGTGAGGATTTCTATGACCTAAAAATGTTAGAAATATGCAAGCATTTATGACCTTAAAACTGTTTAAATATGACCAATTAAACCAAAAATATGACTTTTAAAGCAAAAATATGACTTTACAATTTTTCTGAAATTAGCACCCAATTTTTAAAAATCTGTGCTTACACACACACAAATTAAAAGGTTTATTCACTTCTTCAGCAAAGGATCGTTACCTTGTCACGGTGCTGGAGCTTGAGTACCTCAATGATGCCATGACTTAAACCGTGAAGGGCCACCCAAGACAGGAAGGTCATGACAGAGAGGTCAGACTAAATGCAATCCCTGGGGAAGGTAATGGCAACCCACCCCAGTATTCTTGCCATGAAAACTAAATGGATCAGTACAACCAGAGATATGTCGGTATACCATCGGAAGATGAGACCCCCAGGTCGGAAGATGGTCAAAATGCTACTGGGGAGGAACAGAGGATGAGTTCAACTAGCCCCAGACGTGATGACGCAGCTAGCTCAAAGCCGAAAGGACGGCTAGCGGCCGACGGTGCTAGTGGTGAACGGCGAATCCGATGTTCTAAGGATCAACACACCATTGGAACCTGGAATGTAAGATCTATGAGCCAGGGCAAATTGGATGTGGTTATTGGTGAGATGTCAAGATTAAAGATAGACATTCTGGGCGTCAGTGAACTGAAATGGGCCACTTCACATCAAATGACCACCAGATCTACTACTGTGGACAAGAGGACCACAGAAGAAATGGAGTAGCCTTCATAATTAATAGTAAAGTGGCTAAAGCAGTGCTTGGATACAATCCAAAAAACGACAGAATGATCTCAATTCGAATTCAGGGCAAGCCATCTAACATTACACTGATCCAAATATACGCCCCAACCACAGATGCTGAAGAAGCTGAAGTAGAGCAGTTCTATGAGGATCTGCAGCAACTTATATCCCCATACCAAAAAAGGGAAACACTAAAGAATGTTCAAACTATCAAACAGTGGCACTCATTTCACACGCCAGTAAGGTAATGCTCAAGATCCTGCAAGGTAGACTTCAGCAATTCATGGAGCGAGAATTGCCAGATGTACAAGCTGGGTTTAGAAAAGGCAGAGGAACTAGGGACCAAATTCCCAGTATCCGATGGATAATGGAAAAAGCCAGGGAGTTTCAGAAAAACATCTATTTCTGTTTTATTGACTATTCTAAAGCCTTTGACTGTGTGGACCATAACAAATTGTGGCAAGTTCTTAGCGGTATGGGGATACCAGGTCATCTTGTATGCCTCCTGAAGAATCTGTATAACAACCAAGTAGTAACAGTAAGAACAGACCACGGAACAACGGACTGGTTTAAGATTGGGAAAGGAGTACGGCAGGGCTGTATACTCTCACCCTGCTTATTCAACTTGTACGCAGAACACATCATGTGACATGCTGGGCTTGAGGAATCCAAGGCTGGAGTTAAAATCTCTGGAAGAAACATTAACAATCTCAGATATGCAGATGATACCACTTTGATGGCTGAAAGTGAAGAGGAACTAAGGAGCCTTATGATGATGGTGAAAGAAGAAAGCGCAAAAGCTGGCTTGCAGCTAAACCTCAAAAAAACCAAGATTATGGCAACCAGCTTGATTGATAACTGGCAAATAGATGGAGAAAATGTAGAAGCAGTGAAAGACTTTGTATTTCTAGGTGCGAAGATTACTGCAGATGCTGACTGCAGGCAGGAAATCAGAAGACGCTTAATCCTTGGGAGAAGAGCAATGACAAATCTCAATAAAATAGTCAAGAGCAGAGACATCACACTGACAACAAAGGTCCGCATAGTTAAAGCAATGGTGTTCCCCGTAGTAACATATGGCTGCGAGAGCTGGACCATAAGGAAGGCTGAGAGTAGGAAGATAGATGCTTTTGAACTGTGGTGTTGGAGGAAAGTTCTGAGAGTGCCTTGGACTGCAAGAAGATCCAACCAGTCCATCCTCCAGGAAATAAAGCCAGACTGCTCACTTGAGGGAATGATATTCAAGGCAAAACTGAAATACTTTGGCCACATCATGAGAAGACAGGACACCCTGGAGAAGATGCTGATGCTAGGGAGAGTGGAGGGCAAAAGGAAGAGGGGCCGACCAAGGGCAAGATGGATGGATGATATTCTAGAGGTGACAGACTCGTCCCTGGGGGAGCTGGGGTGTTGACGACCGACCGGAAGCTCTGGCATGGGTTGGTCCATGAAGTCACGAAGAGTCGGAGGTGACTAAATGAATAAACAACAATTCTTCACTTCCAGTGCAGAAGTGCTAGTATTGAAGGAATCAAATGAACATTTTGAAAGTAAAATGGTCATCCCTGGATTAGTTTTCATTAACAGCAGAACTGCATCGGATGACCACGTGCATCTTGAAATTATCAAGCTCAAAACTCCATCTGTTGTCCACCAGTATGTTCTTTTATCTGGAGAAACTCCGTTCGACATCACAAGAAGGTATGGGAACATATCTGAAAAAAGCAAACTCACCTGGAGAAAATTCTGGCTTGAAGTCTTCAAATTTTGCTTCGAGTCCATTTAGAACATTAGTTATTTTGCAAAGTGTTGAATAACCCAGATTAGATTGTAGTACTCTTTGCAGTTTGTCACTAATTTTTTCAGCCACTTTCCCCTTTGCTTGCTTTAAATCACTCTGTTTGTTTTACAATGTTCAGTGCATCACTAAATTCCATTCCTACAGTTTCAAGGCGGGTGACTGCTCTTGATAATCCAGTGAAGTTAGATCCTATATATGCTAAGTTTCCAGGAAGGTTTCAGAAAAGGAATCTTGCACAATCTTGATGAAGATTCACAACAGTCAAATTCTTTAACTATCCACTGCAAGGAAGCATAATTTGTGAAATAATACATAGCCGCATCCAGCCAAGTTCCCCAATGTGTCACAACAAGTTGGGGAGGGAGAGCCAAAGTAGGAGCAATTTCTTTGAACTTTTGTACTCGAAGTGGAGCTTTAATGAACATTTTTTTCCCATTTGAAATTATCTTATCTATACCAGGATAGTTGCTTCGAATCTCTTCAGCCACTCTGTGTAAACCATGTGCAAGGCATGTGATATGGATCATTTCTGGATAAAGAAGTTTAAGTCCCTTGGCTGATTTAGTCATGTATGGAGCCACATCTATTACAAAGAGGATATTTCCCCTTTTTACACCATCCAGCCAGAGTAGTTTCATAGAATTGTCAAAGAGCATAGCAATAGTGGAATTGTTTACTTTTTGTAGAGTTTCACGCATTAGAAGAAATATTTCACCAGGCTTGTCACATTCAGAGTGCCAATAATAACACTGGCTACATATCTTCCATTTACATCACTTTTTCATCTATTGAAACCCATATTTTATTGTTGTCAACAGCAGATCTTATCTTTTCTAACACATCTCCATAGCAGGCAGAGATGTAATTTTTCCTTACAGTTGATTCATTTGGAATTGGGTGACTGGTGTACTTCTCCAAAAAATGCTTGAGGCTACCACTACCAAATTTCCTTAAGGGAATATTTGAAGTAACCATCATTGTACAGATGTTATGAGTACTGATGGTGAGCAGGAGGGGGCCCCTATCCCTTGGGGGAAATGCATGCGTAGTTTAGAGGCTTTGAACTGTCCTTCAAAGAAACTCAGAGCAGACCCGCCTTGAGTTTTGGGTTTATCTGTGTGGGTTTCCCACGCTCTTTCAGTTTGGCAGGATTTCTTACTACTAGAGCTTTCAATAAACACTAGAGACCAACTCACTGTCTCAACGTGGTACTTCACTCTAAGTCAGGACAACAGAGATCCTTACAAAATTCTGACTGGGTATTTGATGAACCTGCAGTTGAACAAGAAGCTCTCTCGAAAAGGAGACGTTGCCTATTCTCAGTGAAGGTAAATCTTGCTAAACTCCTCTTGTGTTTTGTGGTGTCACAATGTTGTTGAATATTAAAACACCTTTGGGCCGATACCTTAACTTCACACAATTTACAAAACAAAATATCACCATCACTACTGAAAATCTGCTCCCCAAATTCTTGAACAAGACACGGTAATTTCACACTCACTGAACATCTACTTTTAGGCATGTTGAAATCAGATTGCAGCTCTCACGTGACTCCACCCCCTCAAACACACACACACACCTCTGAGTTGGGGAGCAAATGAGAGAGAGAGAGAAAAAAGGCAAATTCTCACTCTTTTTTTCAGGCCTGATCAGGGGAGAAGCCTCTGCCCGCTGAAGTCATTTTAAAAAAGGTTGCTCTCCCTCTCTTACACACACACACACACAGTCCTGAGTTGAGGAGCAAAGAAGAAAAAGAAAAAACAGGCAAATTCTTACCTTTTTTTCAGGCCTGGACAGGGAAGAAGCCTTTGTTCCCACCTCTCTCTCTCTCCCTCTCTCTCACACACACACCCACTCCCTGAGTTGGGGAGTGAATAAGAAAAAAAAAAAGGCAAATTCTCACTTTCTTTGCTGGCTCGAACTTGCTGGCTTATCAGGAGGGTTGCCAATGACCAAAATATGACCAAAATATGACCAAAATATGACGTTTGTTACAAAATTAAGCAGAAATATGACACAACACCCTTAAAATGTCAAAATATGACTTTTCAGGCAAAATAAAAAGCATCTAATCCTCACCAGATTACTCTAAAACATGTTTTAACTTACTTATAAATTCAAATAAAGGTTCCAGAAAAAATGTGACATGTCACAGAAATCCTCGCCTTAGTGATCACATTTGCTAGAATAGCCACTGAGCACTTCTCTGTGCATGGTCAGTATTTGCATATTCTGAGACACATTATTTCAAAGGCAGAACTATGGTTTAATTCCAACTGGGAAAAAAGCTAATTTCAGAGTCTGACACTTTAGCTTCAAAATGGTAGGAGATGATCTGAGGAAGATGAGGCATGCTCTGTGCACACTGAACAGAGAGTAGCAAAGGGCAGAATGATGATGAAAAGCAACAGATTTTTGTGTGGCATAATGAGTAAGCTGAAGAGCATAGGTCACTCACAGAGAAGGGGAGGGAATGTGGAAGATATAGGTGGGTTGCAGCATATAGTCTTTATGAAGATTTGTAGAATGAGACTAGTACGACGTAGGAACTCTGATTACAAGGAGGAAGAAAATCAGCATGAAATAAAAAAATAACTTTCCTTATAGAACTTGGTTCACTGTATATCAGTGCCACATGAGGACGTGTGTCACATGACTACTGCATCAGCCAGAGAGTCATAGCACTGATTTTTTTTCCCAAAAAGTCTGTACAAAAAAAAAGTACAGAAGTCTGTAGTAGCAGCAAGGCTCTGAAGAAGAATCTGGATCCCTGAGACTGAAACTCCAGGTAGACGCACCTCCCTACCCTGTTGCTACTACTAGAGCCTGTCCATTTTTTTTAAAATAAGAATTTTATTAAGTTTCAAGCAAAGATAAACAAAAAAGAAAAAACTACAAAAGAAAAAAGAAAAAGCTAAAATAGCGTGGAAACACAAGAGAAATTTTTTTAAAATTACAAAAAGAGGTGATTCTGACTTTTAACAGCAAGGATATACAACAATTTTCCATAATCAATCCCTTACTCTATATTAAACCAAAATCACATTATTTCTATAAATCATTCCATTGGCACATTATAAACATCACTAAATACAGTTGCTCCCTCCCCTTATATTAAAAGAATACATACACACACACCCCTAATCAACTTCCCCCCAAAGATATTATTTAATTATTTCCTTCCTACTATTATTCTATACATTTCTGTCTACTATAATAAAGATCAAACTAAAAAACATGTCTGCCATTATACTTGATAATACAATTTTAATAATCTTAATCATATTAAACCCAAAACCAGACTTTATTCTTTTAATTATACCTTAATAATCTTAATCCAAATCATTAAAGATAAATGAAGTCAGCGAAACCCTAAAAGCAATCCAGATAAATATTCTTAAACCCTTATCCCACTTCAAAATAGACCAGAGCATTCACATATCCCCACAATGCCCCCAGAGCTTTTTTCTTAAAAAAATTGAACAGCCCAACTGCCCTCCTCAAAAACTCCAACTTCTCTTCAGGAGACCTCCCATACATAACAACCCCTTTTTTTCCATGGCATTCCATCAGAAGCTCAATTTCACTTATGGCTTGCAACTCGATCTCTCCCTTTAATTTCTTCAATTTGACTATCCAATCTTCATCCAGCATTCCAACAGAAGTCGAAGAGACATTTCTGTCACTGTTAAATTCCTCAGTTTCATCCACGACATCCCCAACCAGATGACACATTTTAGACCTCATATTTTCCACAATGTCCTGAATGACTTGCATAAAAACTTGGTAGGAATCAGAAAGAATCTGTTTAAAATCTCGGTGGAAGTCAGAGAAAGTGTTTAAAATCCTCCATGTCTCTCGCAGTAGATTATGGCGCCCCCAGGAGCTTAGCCAGCGAAAGTCGAAGATACGAAGGAATTCCAGAATGTGTTTACATAAGCAAAAGTGAGCTATGCAGACAATTTCCCAGGGAAAGTAGAAGCAGAAAACTAAAAGTTCAAAACAGCTGATTCAACGTGTAGGAAAATGCTAGTATCTTCAAATTTCGTATAAAAATAACAACAGGGAGACATTTATTTACTCTCGATCCTCTTTAATATTTGGATGAAAAACAAACCAAAACTTTAAAAGAATTTTTTAAAAAAAAAATTAATCCCAAAAATAATGATAAGCACCAAGAGAACCTGCTTCTCCTTGCTGTAGAAAGCCTCTCTTAGGGTACGCGTACTTAAAAGAAATATAAATTGGGTGATTTAGAAATGGGGTGGCTGGTCTTAAGTGTCCCTTTAAGACTACAGTGCGGCTTGGAAAATTGTGATGTCCCAGCCTCCCAGCTGCTCTTACCAGTTGAGCGCAAATGCTGTTTGCAATCTTCTGGCTGCAAGGAGCCATCCGGAGGACAGATGGGGTGATTCCAGGTGTTTTCCTTTTTCTGGAAAAACACTCCTGGGCTTCAGGAAAAACCTACCTGAGCCTGAAAAAACTGCTGCATTGTCAGTTCTGCCAGCTGAGCCCACAGGCGCAGCTGTTCAGTCTACCATGTCCCCATCAGAAGTCACTACCAGAGTCTGTCCTGAGCAATCACCTATATAGGGCTTGTGGATCCCACTATTTCCCTTGTATGCGGGGCCTCTCCTCTGTCTTAGGTGCCCTGGGACGGTGAGGGATCAAGACCATCACAACCCAGACCATGGCCTGATCATCCCCACTTTCTTTCCTGCTACAGCTTAAGGGCTTCAGCTTCAAAAAGCATATATCTGTGCCCAGAGAGGGCAGGATTCCTAGATTTACAATGAGGTGCTGATTCAGTTATGGCCTCAGTGACAGCATCATCTTGCAGCCCTAGGAGTGCAGCTGTTCACTGAGCTGCCATGCCTAGTTGCAAATCCATTTCTTCTCAATCTAAGGAAGAATGCATAGAATGCCTGGTGGTATCAGCAAGGTGCTGTACTATTTCAGCAGTCACTCTGTCGCTATGTATATCAATGAGGTAGTTTCTATTGTTCTGAGCTGCCAGAAATCCAGCATCCTTCTTTTCCTCCCATCCCTGTTTTCTTCAGTCTTCTACCTCGTGTGTGCTTTTGCTTTCCCTGTTACACCACAAGGCAGGGAGCAAAGGTGCTTTGGGGTTAATCCCTAACAACCAAGAAATGTGGGCCCTGCAGGGCTTACTCTTTCCTAAATGTTGTAGCAGGCTGCAGAAGATTTATTCTAACTTGTTATAATATATAAAACTAACAGTGTACATGGCACCTGAAGAATTCCAAGGTAAAGATAACAATATGAAAGTAACATCCTGATACTCTGATAAAGCTCAAGAGTGCCACCTAGAGCAACTGGGTAAGTTTTGATTATGCTGGGGTGCTTGACAATCTTTTTTCCCCATTTTATAGCCAAACTTAATTTCTTTTGCACAATAGCTTACTCAGACATGTTTTAATGTGGCGGGCACTGCTATGCAATTTCACATGTTAAAGGTGTCCTTTTAAAAAATAAAACACATTACATTAAAATATTTTTAAATGATGATGTTGATGACTGAAGATCAGTTGGCACCATCTAGTGATACTATAGGAGCCATGGCATCTGTGAGTGTAACATTGCCAACTCCTGGTTTACCTAGTTGAAAACAATTAGATTTTAAATTATTTTAGTATAGGGTCACTGAAAAGGCAGGTTTAATTTTAAAAAAATCTGACTTCTGTTATTAGAGATGAGTGTATCCATCAAACTGAGAGATGAAGAGTCAATTACCCACTGACAGTATAGCACTTGCTTACAATAAGGACTGAGAATTAACAGGACAAATCAGAACCTTTATGCTACAGAGAGATGACCTGAGGTAGACAAGGCATGATATGCACATTGAACAGAGAGGAGCAAAGGGCAGAATCTTGATAAAAAGCAGCAGACCACTGTGTAGCATAATAATTAAGCTGAAGAGCATAGGTCACTCACAGAGAAGGGGAGGAGATGCGGAAAGGTATAGGTGGGTAGCAGCATATAGCCATTAGGAAGAATTGTAGAACAAGGTTAGTGTGGAGGCAAGTAAAGAACTTGGATTACAACTAGGAAGAAGAGAAACAGCAAAGAACAGAGCTGTAGAAGATAGAAAGAGAGCATAAACTGTTGTGTCAAAAACAGAATATGAGTCAAGGAAGGGGGGACAGAGTAGAGGTTATTGTGTTTTTTTTAATTTGGCAGCAAGTAACTGCCATTTTAATCGAGGTAGTTTCAGTACTGTACAGAAGTAAACCAATTTTCGTGGATCTGCCAAGCTCTATTCAACTTTCTATTTCTATACAGTACTGCTATTCTATATTGTCTTCCTGCTATCTTTCAGACCTTAAGACTCTGCTAATTTTCATCTTCTCCAGCAATTTCTTATTCTTCCTCTGAAGTTTCAACATTTATGGTTCTAATTCCTGCAATCTACCTGCTTCTTATATTCTCTTCCTTTAAAATTGAATAGTATTTCCTACATGCTCTTGTGTCTGACCTCTCTGCTAGGAAATTCTTTAGTCTCATTACTTTTTTAACATTAAAGAAAGTTTGTTCTCTCCACTTCCTTGGATCCAAATTCTGTCTAAGGCAAGGATGACAATAAACAGCAACTGAGTGTAGCTATTGGTTTCCTACTTGTAGCCAAAGCAGAATGGAAATGACTGTGCAGTGCAAACTCAATTAGTGCACAATCAATTACAACATATGTCACAAAGCATGATGGTGACACATGGGACATTGCTGTCTCCACTGTGTAGCAGCAGTATCAGGGAAAACATTAGTATTCATGATTGCTTTCTACTTCTCATCCCCTTCCATGATTTTTAGCCTACTGATCTGGCAACCTGCCCTGCAATGTTTTGAAATGATCCCTCCATAGTCAATTTTGTCTAGCTGTAGATTTCTATTTCTTCCTAGCATTGCCATTTTGACAAGTCTGCTATGACAGCCTGAAGGTACTCCTTTCGCTGTTGTAGCTTAGGACTGCAATTAAATGCCTTTGAAGAACAAAACAGTTGGATAACTAAGCCACAATAAATTCACCTATTCCTCCTTTTCATTTGTTTGTGGCCTTAATATCTTTCTGATCTACATAAACTCTAGGAATCCTAAATGTTTTTTCTCCACCCTTGATGTTCTACTGTTTTCTCCCTTTCACTCTTCAAGATTCCCAGGCATGTGGCTTCCGGTGGGAATGGTGGACTGAATGGCTGTGCCCAGTGATTCAGCAGGTGGAGCTGACAACGCGATAATTCTTTTCGGGCTCAGGCAGGTTTTCTTGAAGCTCAGAAATGTTTTCTGGATCAAGGAGAATACCTGGAATCATCCCATCTGTCCTCAGGATGGCTGCTTATAGCCAGAAGATCGTAAACAGTGTTTTGCTTTTGACTGGTAAGAGCCAGCTGGGAGGCAGGGACTTCATCACTTTCCAAGCTGCTCTGTAGCCTTAAAGGGACACTAAGACCAACCACCCCATTTCTAAATCACCAATTTGTATTTTTTTTTTAAAGTATATATACCCCAAGAGAGGCTTTCTACAGCAAGGAGAAGGTAGTTCTCTTGGTACTTAATGTTATTTTTGGGATTATTTAAAAAAAAAAAATCTTTTAAATTTTGGATTTCATTTCCCTTCCAAAGGAAATTCCAAAGATTGAGAGTAAACAACTGTCTTCCTGTTATTTTTGAATTAAATTTGAAGATATTAGCATTTTCCTACACGTTGAATTGGCTGATTTGAACCTTCGGCTTTCTGTTTTCACTCTCCCTTGAGAACTGTCTGCTATCTCACTCTCACTTTATGTAAACACACTTTGGAACTCTTCCATATTTTCGACTCTTGCTGGTTAAGCTCCTAGGGGGTGCCATAATCTACTACGTGAGACATGGAGGATTTCAAACAGATTCTTTCTGACTTTCACCAGGATTTTAAACAGATTTCTTCTGACTTCTATCAAACTTTTATGCAAGATATCCAGGACATTGTGGAAAATATGAGATCTAAAATGTGCCATCAGGATGGGGATGTGGTGGATGAAATTGAGGAATTTAAGAGCGATAGAAAGGTTTTTCTTTAAGACTGAGATTGGGATTTTTATTGAGATGCTGGATGAAGATTGGATAATGGAGTTGGAGAAATCTAAGGGAGAGAGTGATCTGCAAGCCATAAGTAAAATTGAACTCCTGGTGGAATGCCATGAAAAGAACCTGAAATCTTTGAGGGGGGAAGTTGGGATGTTTGATTTTCTCAAGAGGAAAGGTCTGTGCACATTGTGGGGATATGTAACTGCTTTCATTTATTTTGAAGTGTGATAAGGGTCAAGTTCATCTGGTTTGCTTTAAGGATTTGATTGATGCTACTTGCCTTTAAAGATTTGGATTTACTGTTTTGAATTGGCTTTGTTTTTTTGGTTTAAGACGAAAGTTATTAAAACTGTTGTATAATAGAAGTGGGATAAAAATAAATAAAATAAAATAAAAATAAAGAATGTTTATCTGGTTTTAAGGATTTGATTGATGTTATTACCTTTTAAAGATATGAAATTACTGTTTTGAATTCTCTTTGTTTTTTGGGTTTATTAAGATTGGGATTATTAAAATTGTTGTACTATTAAGTATAATAGCAGAAAACTTATGTGCTTTTTAATTTGATTCTTACTATAGTAGACAAAAATGTATAGAATAGTGGTAGGAAGGGAATAATTAAATATTTTTTATCTTTTGGAGGGGAGAAAGATGTTTAGGAGGTTTATATTATTATTTTTTCTTTATTTTAATATAAGGGGGATGTCATGAGTACCGATGGTGAGCAGGAGGGAGCCCCTATCCAGGAGGGAAAACGCATGCGTAGTATTGAGGAATTAAGCAGCCATTCAAAGAGACACAGATCAGACCCGCCCTAACTTTCGGGGTTTATCTGTCTGGGTTTTTCCCACACTTTTTCAGTTTGTTAGGATTCTGTTTAATGTAGCAGTAATAAACACTAGAGACCTACTCCTCATCTCAGCGTGATTTGTGACTGTTAGGACAGGGGAGGAGTAACTGTACTGAGTGATTTTTATTATGTGCTAATGTGGAATGACTTATAGAAACAATGTGGTGTTTTGGTTTAATAGAAAGAGATTGATTATGGAAATTTTGTATATCCTTGCTGTTAAAAGTCAGAAGTCACATCTTTTTGTAAATTTGAAAATTTTCCTCTTGTTTCCACACTTTTTTAGTTTTTTTCTTTCTTTGTAGTTTTTTGGGGTTTTTTGTAGTTTTTATTCTCTTGAAACCTAATAAAATTTACTATTAAAAAAAAAGATTCCCAGGCATATAATTGTACCTCAAAATTATCTCATCTGTTCTTCTCTCCTGTCTCATCCCTTTCTCATTTATTGTTCTTCCACTTTTCTCTACCTTTTCCTCTGCCCTCCCTGTTTTTCCTGATAATTTTCATCATCCTTTTTGAAATTACTTCGATTGTATCCCTTCATTTCCAAATTCCTCCATGTGTGTGTGACCATATCTTCCTCACCCACCCAGTTCAATCTCAATTACATTTGAACATACAATTACTCATCTTATTTTTCTATCGCCTTTTTATTATCCTTCATTTCCAAACTTTTCTTATACTAGCTCTTCTTCCAAACTACACCAGCCATTTCCAACCAATTTCCTCTTCCTGATTTTACCTTACAGTAATTTCACAAAGATCACTGATAACTTTAAATGGAAAATATAAAAGTGTTTGTCCCAAGACTACATATTGATAAATACGTTGCCACTTGTTGGTACTTCTTTTTCTGTTTGCTTTTCTTTAAAGGGTAAAGGTTTCCCTTGACATTAAGTCCAGCCGTGTCCAACTCTAGGGGGCGGTGCTCATCTCCGTTTCAAGGCCGAAGAGCCGGCGTTTGTCCGTAGACACTTCCGTGGTCATGTGGCCAGCATGACTACACGGAACGCCGTTTCTTTACCTCCTAGGAAAAACAACAGTAACTGGATTGGTCATAAGAGAGAGAAAGCAGAATACAGAAAGCAGAATTTTATTAAACTAACTGAAATTTTATGGAAGTATTGCAAGCTTTCAAGTACTGTTCATCATGCAAGATAGTAAAAGCCATGAAAGAGAGAAAAAAAATGGCTGATCAGCTAGGTCTGTCCAGGTCAGATTCATATAAAGTGAATTGTGTATTTAGCATTTATGTGTTTGTTGCAAGCAATATAATTCTACTCATTCTATTTATGACACAGAACTAAATCCAAACAAAAAGAAATCTTTAGGAAAAAAATAAAGTTTACAATTTCCTGTAACAATAGTGGCCACTAGATGGCATCAATAAAAAGAATATGAACCAGTTCCTTGAGGTTACTATTGGTCAAAGTCCAGCAGTAACCTTTATCCTGCCTCCATTACATTCCAGTTAGTCTACTTTTAAATGTTTTCAAGACTGCCTAATTTTAAATGATTGGCGGTTTACAAATGTTCTGACTTCAGCAGCAAATGTTTCAGGTTTTTAAAAATAAAATTATCCAAGCTGCAACATAGACAGGATAAGACTTTACCTTTAATGACAGAGTATAATTACACATTAAGACCAACATGAAGGCTCTGAACAAACCCTAACTCCACCAAGACACCAGCAATACAAAACCTAAACAGTGCTTAATAATCTTCTTACGGGTAGAAAGACAGAGAAGCAGAGCACAGCCTTCCCCTAACCTGGTGTCCTCTGTGCGTTCTGGGACCGCAGCTCCCCAAATTCATGGCTGAAGGCACTCAAAGACAACAAAAATATTAGGAAGAAACCCACTGACAATGAACATCTAATGGCCACTTTTTATCATAAAGTTACACAAAAGCCTTGCCTGCACCCTTAAGGGCTAGCTTGAGTTACAGGCTAATACACATAACATTACCTAACCTCTTAAAAAGAAAAAGAAAAAAGAAAAGAAAGCCACCAAGCAGTAATTTCAGAGAGGCTGCAGAAAAGAGTGGACTGCGCTCCTTCCTCATTTCCTAGCATTCCCCCCCCCACACACAAAATATAGTGCTGGAAATAGCTATCCAAGGGGGCCATTAAAGGGGGGATAGGATGACATGCCTCTAGGGTTGCTGCTTCTTTGTATTCAAAGAACACATTAGCATTAACATTCGATTTCATCCATGTAAGACATAATGATCAGAATCTCAGGGGGAAAAAAAAACAGTTCAGCTCATGTTTTCCTATGCTATCATGCTTCTTACAGAGCAGCCTTGCTCAGCACAAGTCAAACACAAGAAGTGAAGCAATATAATGGACCACTATCACCCCCTCCCCGGCACCAAACAGAGCAAAGGGATTGGGAAATTTGAGGTCCAAATGGTCTTTTTTGGGGGGGGGGCACTCTACAGATAGCAACATATCTTACTTTACAATGTGGTAAGCCAACCCTAATGCATTTTATGGACTCTGCTCATTCTACTAAGAGGGGGTCTGGACTTCTGCCCCAAAGCCCTGCTCTGACAGCACCCTTGCCCTTAAACAGCAATCAGTGAAGATAAAAAATAAGCACCAGGAGCCTAGTCATATATATTAGTTAGCATGAATAAGAGGGATACAGTGTTTTCTAGTCATAAAGATTTGCAACAAAGGTCTATGGACAGTTAATTTTTAGGTCCAATAGAGGAGCTTATCCAGGGGAAGGGAAGAACCTCAAAGAAATTTGTTTACATTTATAAATTGGCCCTATGACAATGCTATCCAATCAGCTGGCTTCACCTCTTTTATGGGGAAAGCAGTTTCTGTTACTGCTGCTGAAGAACCATGCAAAAACTACCTGATGGTTCTTGATTCCTAACTTCTCATTACCAATTATTGCAGCACAAACTCATATACTTCCAGTGATCTTTAATCTTAAGTGCTGTGGAAAATCCTAGTTTGGACTCTCTGGAGTTATGGATGTACTGGCTGAGGAATTCTGGGATCTGAAGTCCATATACCTGAAGGGCAATTTGATTGGGGAAGATTGCTCATCTCTTTTGCAGGAAAAACAACTGTTTCCTGGTGTACCTTAAAAATTGACAAATTTATTATTGTGTAAATTTTTGTGTTTCTTCCATAAAAGATCTAAAACAAATCTTCTTGAGCACTTAATCAGATGCACTGAGTATAATTCTATGTGAGGGGCATTATATATAATAAAGATATTTTGGTGTGGGTGGGAGAGACACAAGAAAGAGATAATTACCTACCAATAAAATATATCCATTAGCTAATCAGTAGTTACACATGATATAGATGATTTTGTGCTGAATATGTGTGGTGTGAGAAGAAATCTTGGTCTCTGTTTAATCAGGCAGAAGTGTTTTATTAAAAAGGTTCAAAATGATTCCTACCAATGGGTCAGTCTGTTGGCTACCTAAATAGGAGTATGCACTATCTATGCAACCTGCTATCTGGTTATGCAGCTCCAGAATTGCAAGAATATATTTTAAGCATGCCCATGCAATTTCCATTCAAGGTCTAGCACTTAATGATACAAAACCATATGCCATTAAAACAGACAATTTTAACACCTCTACCTTCATACAATATCAAACCTGCTCAAGTTGTATGTTGACATGGAAAATTGTTTTATTTTCAAGCTTTTGATCTGCTATCTTTTAAATAAAAATGCTAGTGATAATAAAACATGTACAATGTTATATAAATAAAAGTCAGATAACTGCATGCATTTTGAATTCCCTAATCTAAAATATTTTTTATAATTTAGAAATTGCTCTTTTCAGACAGAGCACTAAAATGTTCAGGGTGAAACAGGACAATATTATGCCCTCTATATTCATTTATAGGTAGACAAGCCACATTTTGACATACCATTTCAGGTCTTCTCCACTTTTCCATAAAATCATACAGTGAGGCTGTATATCAGTACTAGGGAAACTGACTGTGCTGGAATAATATTGTAAAACTTCCAGATATTCTAACAAGGAAAAATGTTTTTTTTTCCTCAGAAAAGAAACAAACTTTGGAAAATGTGATACAATTTTTTAAAGCATTCTTTAAATATCTGAAGTCATCTTGTTATTTCAAGAAAATAAAACATTATGTAAAACTTGGTATATTAAACTACCAGCATAGGAAACAATAATTCTGCATGGGAAAATGTTTCATGTAGTGATATGAATATTTATCACTAAAATAAAACACTTCATAATATATTTTTCCCCTCAATTCTTTGGGGAGAAAAATAAAACAGAAAAGGGTATCTTTAAAAAAGGAGAAAATCATCTTTTAGGAAGATGTTTTGCAGCTGGTCTTAATCAAGATTTGCAGTCTGTCTTCAAAGCCAGGTTCACTTCACTTTGCACTAATGGAGAAACCTCAGATAACAGCAACTTAGGATAGTTCTCACCCTGTGGAACATGCTGCCGCCCGAGGTGAGGTTAGCCCCATCGCTCCTGACCTTCCAGAGGAACCTGAAGACTTGGCTCTGCTGTCCTGCTTGGGGCAGAGAAAAAAGTAGCTCCGCTTGGGGATGGCTGGCACCCTAGAGTGCTCCTCTCATGCATGGTCTATGTTAGATCTTCCCACTGGGACTTCATTTTTACTGCTATTTTTATAGTTATTAATGCTGTTTATATTTTTATATATTGTATCGTTTTATATTTATTGTTTTGACTATTTTTGTTGTAAACTTCCCAGAGTCCCTCTGGTGGGAGGAGATGGGTGGTGACAAATTTGATAGATAGATAGATAGATAGATAGATAGATAGATAGATAGATAGATAGATAGATAGATAATAGTTTGGCAAGAGTATGAACCTTACTACCTAGGTTGGGCTAGTCTATTGCATTCTTTATGAAGCCTTTAATTATGGTTAAAAAATTCCAAATGTTCCAAACTGTAGCTGTCCAGATATTGTAGTTATACCATCTGCCAACCTGATATTAAGCCTTAATATTTTGGGCAGCTTTACTCAAAGGACCATCTCCATCAGTATAAGCCTACCCAGGTATAGAGGTATCCTTTGCAGTGTTCATTTTGTGCACCTCTGAAAGCCACACAGAAGTTTTTCAGTTGTGAAAAAGTTTCTCTGAAGTGAAACTTGGCTTATTGAGTGAGCATTATAGGCTTTTAAGTATGGAGTAAAAGTTTCTGTCTTTTCAGTATTTTGTCACAATGTGACATAACATGTAGCTGACCTTGGCAGATCCAAAATATGTCAACCAGGATAAAAACTTGGAAATCTCTGGGCTGTAGGCTATACTGGGAAGACAAGACAATGGCAAACCATTTCCATATTTTGCCCAAGAAATGAAGTCACTAGACTTTGAGAATGACTCAAGAAAAACTTTATCTTTACCTGTCATCTTTTAAACTATTTTATTTGGGCTGTTAACTTGTGATATTAGGCTGAGTTCTATTTTTGTTTTAATTTCACATATAGCTATTACTATTTCATTCTGGTATGACTGTAAGCTTGAACTCTGATGCTTCAATGTAAAAAACTGTACTCATCTGCACCAAATGCCTATTTGCTTCTGGGCACGTTTCAAAGGTGCTTATTTTGTCTCTAAAACACTAAGTGGTCTAGGTCCTGTATACTCTAGGGACACTCATTTCTTTTATTTTCTCACCATTCTCTGAGATCATCTGGTGGCCCTACTTCATGCTCTATATTTTACAGAGGTAATTTGTAAGGAGAAGCAAATTAAAAAAAAACACTATTATATGAAAACAAAGGAGAAATACATTATCAAGAACTTCTAAAATCTTACTGGAATTCAATGAATTTCAGAAAATCACATTCCTTCTTATGAAACGATCTGAATATGTCAGCTTCTTAGATCCAGAGTTTAACCCTTGCTGCAACCATGAGACCTAAGAAGCATGTGCGCACATGACTGTCTATCAATCAGATTATCCCTGAAGAAAGAGACTAATTAACTGAAACATGTAAAGTTCTAATTAAAACTGACACTTCTTGACAATTTATTTTTCCCATCTATTATGTCATTAGCCAAGAATTAGGAGCACTTAATCTATGGAATGATATTTCACAGAATATGTATCTACTAATTTTATAACTGGCTAGAATGTCTCTTATTAAATATTTACTTGAACATTATTGATTTTGCTGGCTTAAGTTTTATTCACTTTAAGATTATTTGTATTCTACTGCATATTATTTTACAAAGATTTGAGTAATGCTGAGGAAGACAAGGCATCCTATAAGATCTCAAGTAAAAGCAATCTAGGATTTTTCCTGTAGAAATAGCAGCAGGCTGTCTAATGGAAAAGGAGTTTTTTCCATCTGTAACTTCGTAATAGCATTTGAAAAACTTGCTCCTTGTCATTCACACCATCATACTAGTACAAGACAGTTATTCATACCCAAGTCAGAAGATTAGAACAATTAATCTTAAAGCTGATTATAAAAATTTCTTTACCCTTAATCATCACATTGGATAAAAAAAAATCCTTTTTACAAAATTACAGAACAGTTTTAAGAAAAAAAAATACATCCAACATCGGATTTTTATCTGCAGGATAAAATGAGCAGCACTTAAGTGATTTTCTTTACAAGCCTTGCAAACTATATTGTATCCAAATATCACCTCCTATGCCAACATACTTTTGAACCTTACAATCAGTGCAGACGACAGTTTAAACTCCACTTGCTAAAGTTAATAGCTCTTGTGTTTTTCCATATTACCACATTGTAATTCCCACAGCCTCCCATTATTTCATTAACATTTCTTCAATATCTCTCAATGGCAAAATTTTATATACAAACTATATGTATCTGTATTACTCATTCCAAACCATAGTTTATAATATTCATAGTTTCTGGCGATTGAGTATTATAGTATTAGCTTTCATTCATATTGAATCACTCAAGTTGTTAAGCAAACTTTGGCACAGCTTTCTTTGACTTATTATCTTCTACACCCACTGGAACTACATTTCCCAGAATCAGCCACATGGGTTATAGATTCAGCAGATATAGAGGGTGTTACTGAGGGGATGGCTAAGTCATCACCATAAATTATTAATTGGAAAGAAAAACAACCCATACCTTGTGCTGTTCAATTGCATCTATCCATTGCTGCCTATGATCTGGATCCTGAGCCCGTAGATACCAAACACTATCATTTACACTAATATCAAATCTGCATTCATCAAATTCATGAGGCTGTTGGACAAAAAAAATAATTATAATTAGGATCATTAGAATTACACTTCAAGAAGATGAACCATGAATCTTTTAAATAAAAAATCATTTTACATATCACCATATTAATTAATCCCCGTTAATAATTATGATCTAACCCAGGCCTGCAAAACTTGTAGAGGGGATAGAGCCACTTTGACAAATGAAAACTAATTGTGGGCCACAAAGAATAACTGACATGCCAATCAACTGTTTGGTGAGTACTGGCTCAGTGGCAGTGATGGGGCTGGTAGTGTTGATGAGTCTGGGATGCATTGGAGGTGCTCAGCAGTGACAATTGGTGGCAGTAGATTTACTGAGTTTTTAAAAAACACTGACAGGTTGCACAATGCTGCTTGGCAGGCCGCATGCAGCCTGTAGGCCTTGTGTTGTGCAGTCTTGATTTAAGCAAAAAGGTTGAGAAAAATGGTTTTTAAAAATTAGGAAGAACGAATGATGTAAACATAGAACATAAAGATCTGTGAAATAATTCATTCATACTAGAACTTATAGGTTGACCTAAAATGCATGCTTTTTGAATTGAAACATTGTTATATTCAGCTTAAAAGCAACACTTCCAAGACAGAAGTTATAAATATAGCCTGCTTTACCAGTTTCATACATTCCCAGTAAATATTCCCACAAGGGTGAGATGCTCTTTGTGCATACTGTATGCAGAAAGTCAAATGCCTCAGCCCCTCCCTCTGCTGAAGACAGAGTGGGAGTCTGGAACTTATGTAAAACCTCATGCATGGTGACATCACATAATGTAACACCTGTATCTCTCTTCTCTGAGAGCTTAAGGGAAGGTGGACCGCATATACCATTCTGATAGCAATTCTAAATATCCCTTCCTGAAAGTACTGAGCACTAGTTTAATTCCTGGTAGAGGGTTTGAACCCGATAGGATAGCATCTGGCTACCAGCCCCTGAAGAGTCCAATAAGGACAAAACTGGTATAGAAATAGGTTAAAGTATTCTATCTAGGAATTTACACTAGGTTCTTGATTTGTATGTCAGTGTTGGGCTGAAATCAAAATATTCTTTACTTTTCTAAATTGTCTAAATGTAATGTGCTGTACTCATTGATTTTGTTATCTTGAGCCATCTGTGTGCACTTGCTTATAGCTGCCCCCCCCCCTTTTCCTGGCACATCTAGTCTGGAGTAAACCTTCCTGAATCCTGGAAATTTCAAGACAAATTTCCCAGCCTCATTTATTAATTAAGATGAAGTTCCTTTGAATGATTTAAAACACTTCTTCCCAGATTTCTCTCTGCCTGGGCTAAGCTGCCATTTATGAGATAAGCTGTCAATTGATTCACCAGTTATCTCTTAACTGTGTGTAGCTGATCTCTATTCCATTTCCTTCCCAGCTCCCCACAATCTCTTACACTTCACTGTCTACCAGACTACATAGCCTGTCAGCTGCTTTCCCCACCTTCTCAAGTTAAAAATGATATACAAAAGGTAGCTTTAACATGCTGAACACCTTGTTGAAATAGCTGCACATTTAGATATATTATTCATTAAAATAATTAGAATACATTAATGATTTTAGAATTCTAGATCCTTTGAATATGCTTTTTCTTTCAGAAGTATGGAAGCAATTACTTCTTAGCTAACATTTATAGAATGGATACCTCTTACAAAGAAACTAAATCTGTGCCTTTTCAGTAGAGAGATATACAATTCAATATTCAATGTATTTCTACAAAGATTTTAAAACCTCCCTTCGTAATTCATTTCTTTTTCCTTCTTTCTCAGTTCACTAAAATATTCAGAAAACAGAATTATGAGAAATTTATCATCCCAAAGGAACTGATTTTACATACTACTTTATGCTACTCCATCAATTATGAAGTAATTTCACAAGGGCTTTATGAGTTCTCAGTTACAAGAATGGCTACATATCCTAAGATTATGCAGAATAGCGACCAGACTTTTTAAAAATGTAACTGCACAATTACATATTGCCATGATCATACATCATGCTAATCTATTGTTTGCTTTGACAATGGTTTGCTGACAAGCCAAAAAACCTGGTGAGACATGCAGACACAGAACCATGGTTTATATGCCCAAGTCTTAATTTGCTTTGTTTCTTTTTTGCAGCTGCTGTTTCCATATACTTCTGTGGATTAGTCAGACATTTGGGTAGGGTACACAAACAAGTAAGAAACCACAAAGAAAACCTGAGTTCCCATTTATACATCATACCAAGAACTTCTTTAGGGTACAAGGGCCGGCTTTAAGCTAAGGCTGAGTAGGTACTTGTCTAGGGTGCACCAATGCCACCCCTCCTTCCAAATCATTCCCCAAATGCAAATCTTCACACTGGCGGATGGTGGCACCAACACTAGTCAATGTAGCCTAGAGGCGCCCTATACTTTGAGTCAGCACTGACAACAGCTCGCTGGTAACCGTAGCTAATGGCCAGAATGAAGAAGGCCACAGTCTAAAATATCTGAAGGGCACCAAAATACATATTCTTGGTTTGGGCTTTCAAAACTATAACTGACAATTTAAACTATCTCCAGAGTAAACTTTCAGCCCATGAATATGGTAAAGAATTGTGGGAAGGCACTTTAAAACTGGTTACGCTGGTGATTTTGCAGAAACTTTTAAAATCAACTTAAATTCCTCTTCTAGTACAGTCCTACAAAACAAATTATAATATTCAGCCATTAATGTTCATTGCCTAGTCTGCCTTCTTTGATATGTTAGCCAAAGCTGGATGAAAGCATTTCTGTATACCAGTTGCTGTTTCGGAATCGAACAGAAAGACCAGCTACACAGGCACTTCAAAGACTGATCCTGACTGCAGCTTCATTGAAAAGCAGAATTATTCTCTATTCCTAGGTCAACCAGTTTACTGACAAAGAATACTTTGTCTTGTCTGGAAAAAACTTTATTTCCTATGTCTACCTCACTAATGATGCAATGCACCAGTTCTGAACTCACAGCCTCATTAGTTGAGGGAGAAAGGTGGAACAGAACTGCATAGCATCAGTCTATTGATAACTGCATAATTTCAGTGCTCCATAAGATCTCTTCTTCAGTTGTTTTATATATAATTTAAATATTGCTTTGTAACATTCTCTATACTTTTTAATCATAATTCATCAAAAGTTCTGTAGCACTTTCCTCTGGAATCTATTCTCCATAAAGGATCAGAGAGTACTTCTTCATTTCAATCCAGAAGCATTTTTGGAGCGGTACTATATAGATAAATGACACTGAAAAACCTTTAAAAAAACAAAAGAAAATTAACAGAACAGCATAACTGACATGATGCCTGCTGAGATAAGTACATGCAACGGATTTTTAAAAAGTCCTTTTTATTCAGTGCTACTGATTTATTTGCATGTAAATGTATGCAAATTTAAAACTCATTGCTCAATTAAAATTTCTTTAATCAGGTCACAGACCTATTTAAAACTAGTAAACTTGCAGTGTATACTTACCCTCAGATGTTCAAGATAATGGTCTCATTTCTGTCTTTAAACAGTGTTAACATTTAAAAATTAAACTCTTACAAGAATCGTAATTGAAAAATGCTCACTAGCCAATAAAAGAATAATGAAAAATGTAGTAAAAATTATTTCCATGGCTCAAATTAGAATCAATAACTTCTCAAATTTCTCATTCAGCTAGTAATCCACAATTTTAATGTACAGAGCAGAGAGAGATTTACCATTCTGAAATTTGTAAAGCAATGTATGAAGTTACAGCAGGCTACCATACACTGCTTATATGCCTCTATATCTGACAAAAGTGGTAATTTACCAAATGGCACAGACATAATGGCAAGCTAAGATATTATGCTACTTTCGAACATTTATAAAACACCAATTTTTTAAAAAAGCTGAGCAAATACAAATACGTCTGCCTTTTTAAAAAAATTATTTATCAAATGTATATAGCCACCCAGCTGACTGACATGACTCTGGGTGACAGATAATAAAATAAACAATTAAAACAAATCTTAAACAACCATTAAAACAATTAACATACAATATAAATAAGATTATGTGCTGTTACATTTACTTTCCCACCCATATTAAGAAGCTTTTGTGTATGTTGCAACAATGGCCAATTATATTAGGCATACCTGAAAATATAATGCACATGGTTATAACGCTAAAACTTTGAGGAGTAGAATTTTATCTTCTCATTCTGATTATGAATTGTATAAAAAGTGCAGAAAACCTGAGCACTGTAGTTATTTCCCTATCTTTTTATTGTCAACAGTTGAGCAGTTCATGTTGCATCTCTATTCTCAAGTTAATCAGATAGCAGATCAAGGAAGCAATCACAAAGATAGAACAAAAACAGTTTTTATGTTATTGCTGTTTCCCAAGGCAAGCCAGCACTAGCACGTGAAGTAATCATCTGACCAGTAACACATAAATACTTCCGGATACATTAGCAGAACTGCATAGCAGCACCAATACTTCAACAACTGTTATGCTTGTTAGTAAAACATTAATCAGGCCTCAGAAATCTTTATCAAATGTCTCTTAAAACATACTGAAGATTTAAAATAAAAGTTAGCTCTGTTTAATACAGGTTTAAATGCCTTAATATGTGTTGTTCGAGGACTGCATGTACAATTATAGTTCATTTGTTCTTCTGCCAAGCAGGCAAGCTGTTTCGTCTCTTTAAACTACAAAGATATGGATATAAGCATCTTTTTTCCACATGTGTAATTAATACTTTTCAAATGTGAATGAAGTCTTTTGAGAAATATTGCTATTTCTGAAACTTGACTTCTACACAATGTTTAAGTACGGCATGAAAGATTTTCTATGATCAGTTTTAAAGTATTACAACCTTATCCACTGCAAGATTAGACCAATTTGTTCTGTTTCAACCATTATTGAGAAATATATTAAAAATACTAGTGAAATAGGTTAATCAAGCTTGAAGAAAACACTTACTGTAATGACAGCTTTACTCAGACAGATTGAGCCCCTGCAGCCATATTCTGTTTCATCTTCAGATTTGTAGTAACTTAGAGTGTTGTTTTTCAATACCACCCAGCGGTCCTGCCACCCATGGATATAGTTGGTCCACTAAAAAGAATAAATACGTACATCTGAATAAATCAAAATAATGAGCATGTTATTCCATGGCACCATACTCACCTAATAGATTTTCTTATTTTCTTATATACTTTACTAAAGTTTATTTTAATAAAATCAGACCTGTTTACTGTAAAGGAATGTATCTGCCATTAAAAATAAAATAACAACTAGAAATAATTGTAAAATATTCTTGAAGCTTATTCCCAAGAGATTAGTAAAAATCATCAAATTCCTAAAAAGCTTCACAGCAATAGGAATCCAGATCTGCTGAATTTGACAATGAATTCCAGATAATTATAGTATTAGTGACATTATTACTTCATATACCTTTCCACAAACTGACTGGTGATCATACAAATTCTAATCCAACACTTATATAGAATATCAGATCACAGAAGGATATCCTAGCCCATTCCTCTGTGCTTTTTAAATTTCATATTCTTGTCTAAATATTAGAACAAAATTGAACTATTAGCACAAGTACTCCTAGCACATCTACTGTTACTACCAATTGCAATATTAAAATAAAATTGTACAATACTGTAAAAAGAATATAAGGCAGTCAGTATCCAGGGAACGATTCATAGCAATTTTGCAAATGAGTTCAGCAAGCAAGTTTCTAATAAATTTACCCTCTAAATGAAGAATGGGTACTTAGCTAAATTGAGAGACTGCCAAAAAAAAAAGAAAGCCCTTCTACTAGTGGTGACTTAAGAAACACACATGAAGGTGAACATACATTACGTCAGCAGTTGTGACTTACAATGCTTATGACATATTTGTGTTCTTGCCTAAAAAATAATATGTAGCAAATGCAAGTTTATAGCAGTGCTTGAAAAAAAATAAAGTTAGGAACAACAAGTGGTTCCAGTTCATAAATGGGAGACATCATGCCAGGTTTAGCAATACATTTCTACTTTTCAGATACTTAACCCTGTACTCACGGGACTTGCTCACAGGGACAACATAGCTAAATAAGTCACTTTACTTCAGACAATCAGAAATCATACATAAACAGAAGACGGCATCCAGTCATAAAGGTATGTCTGCTCCAGATTTAAATCATAGGTCTTTTCCTCTTGCTTTTCAATGGAAATTTGGTCATTCTCTTCCCAGCGTTGAGATTAGGGCCCATCTGTTCAATATTTACATACTGTAATGGTTCTATCCTATCTGCAAATCATTAGTTCTTCCCTTGTCAGCTTCAGTCCTTACAATAAGACAGGATGAAAACACATTAGATCAAATGTAACTACAGAAGCTATTCTCAAGAAGGAAAATTAAAGTCTAGTGGATGAAAATGACAATTAGAAATAAAGTATTCTGCACTGGTAGGACTCAGAAATACTGTAACTCGTGGGCTTTCCTAGGAAAAAAACTGATTCTTCTAGGGAAAAAAAATTACATAGTGCTGAACAGGAGACAGGAAGGTGAATTCCTTAAAACTAGAGAGGATACAGTTGTGTCCTGCAAGAAGGCAAAGTTAAGAGCTGTGGAAGTTGATAACTGGGGGGAAAATGTACCAATCAGGCCCATTAGCTCATGAAGTGTGCTGCCTGCCTGGATCATAGAATAGGGATGTGACAGAACACATTTCAAGACTAATCGATTCCACTGACAATTATTCTTTCCTCCTAATCAATGTGTGAATAAATTACTTTGCAAAATAATTGATACAACCATATCCCCATAAACTTTGAAGACTGGAGAATCTGAAGGTTCATCCCACCGCAAAGTGAACAACTGGTTGTGCAAAAGGTGTTGACAGGATATTTGGTTTCTGAGATTTAAGATTTGATATACTGTCCTACCCCTCTCAAGCTGGAGTCAATTGACAAACAATTACAAGGTAGTATATTTATCAGGCAAAGGAGCTGCACTGAATGTGGGGAAATTTCATTTCATGAAGTCTACACTTAATAGCTTAAATGGAAATTACCTATCTGTCCATCCAGGTAATGGTGAGACACAACAGAAACCTAGAAAAGTCAAACACCAAGGTGCCAATTAGGACACAAGATTTCTATAAGAGGAGGGGGCAGTATCCATTTTGTCTTTCTGGTGTGGGAGGGAGAGGGAGGGGGAGGGGGAGGGGGAGGGGGAGAGAGAGAGTTCCTTCAAGGCAGCTAGAAAGCAAGGTAAGGGGTAATTCCCAGCCAGCAGCAACAGGGCTGGATCTAATGAACTTGGACTGTGCACTAGGGTCAGTGAAGCTAGTTGTGGTATAGATTTTGTTTTATTTTATGGATGAAATCTCAGCTGTGTGCACATGTTCTGGTGTCTATGAGACTATTGGGGCTGAGGGAGCAGCAGGGCCCTGAGGTCATAGTGACCTAGATTAAGCATCTTCAGAAAGCAACTCTTAATTTATATTTTCTTCCTTTTTTCATCTTTCTTTAGGTGTTTGACCTTATTATAATACATACAGTATTTAAAATTCTTAATAAACCATCACTGCTCATTCCAAGAAAGGGTTCTAGCCTTTAGGACATGCCTTTCAACCATGTCAGGCTGCAAAAGGGAGGTGGTTGCCATTTGCCTCCTGCCTAGTAAATCAGGGGCAGAGAGGGTGTCCCTGGAATAAAGTTGCTGGTAGGATCATGCCTAGTCAGTTCTCCTTAGAAACTGCACCAAAGATGGAGCAGAATTATGGGAGGACAGTTTGAAAATCCTATATGAATCAACAGAGACCCAAACTACTACATCCCACTCCAAATTATAGGAGTAATTTTAAAAGTGTCCCAGTATAAAGGAAACAGTTTTTACCTGTAGCTACAGTTCATGGAGAAAGGCAGTGTTTGTAGTCCAAGTCAAGCTTCACAGTTTAAGACAGAGTACCACATATACAAACTTAAGCTGTTATGGAGACTAATTCCAAAGCCAGATTGCACTCAGGTGGAAATTTTATTGAAAACTGCCAGTCTCCACTTCAGCATAGCTGATACTGAACAACCCTGATTTCCAGCATAAGGCTGCCCCTCAATAGCCCTCTCTGTGCCCAATACTCCTCTGTAAACTGAGAACTCCTCTAACTCCCTGTTTTCTAACTTTTCACATAGAGCTAGCAGTGTTTTCATAGGCTGGTAATGAGCCTCCAGTTTAAGGACTGAATTACACAGACCAGAAGGACTGGTTCCTAACAACATCTCACTACTGTTGCAACACTTAGGGCCTCTGTATCTGATTGCCTGCTGGAATGAAGTGAGGTATACTGAATATAAATGGATCAAAATGTTATTGAAACATAGTGAGCTTGATTAAGAGGGCTTTAAAATGAATCTTGTAAGGGCTGGAGTTGAAAACCTTGAAAGTAAAAACCTTGGATGTCACACAGAAAAAAACCAATGGCTTTTTTTTTTAATCATCCTAAAGGACACAACATGGAATAACAAATTTGGATTTTGGAAGAGATTCTGAATGAGTATTAAAGAAAAATTTCCAAGCACTATGAGGAGCAACAGTGGAATCATTTATGATGGGAAGGAGAGGAGGTTCTCGTCAATGGATGTATTCAAGCAGCAGCTAGACTGTTGTGCTGGATCCATCTGTTGTGGATACTTTAATTTGGATTCTTGCTCAGAACAGGGGATAGGATCCAATGACCTAAATAGACTCTTTTAACTTTATGATTCTACATATACTATATATTAACACTCACACATTATAAAAGTATTTTTATGCTTCACTTGGGCACAGAAGACAATCAGTACAGATTAAATTATATGATCCCCCTTACATAACCATGAACAGCATTCTGCAAGCTAAAAAATTATGAAATGCATAGTATAGACATGTGATATATTTGGCATTAATGCTATTTCAGTTATACTATGAATATTGTATTCACCTTTTGTAAATAATTTCATACATAGATATAAATGGACTCAGCTCTACATCATCAGCTGAAATACTGTTGTAACATGCCAGCCCTCAACAGCACAAACCTTCACCAATTGGAACCATAAATTCTGATTATTGTTTCTGCCTTCCCCATTATTAAAGCCTCCAACAAGTAGACAGAATGGCCAAGATTTTGCCCTCTTAGCCACAATTAACAATTGCACAATCTAGTGCTTATTTTCTTTTTTGCAGTGATTTGCATGCTCCAACTTGGCAGATTCTAAGTGGCTTATGTTATTAATACATTAAATACCATATATAAAAAATAAAATTAAAAATATGTTGCTGTCCCCTAGTTTAAAGTCTTCCTCTCCAGATGTTCTAGGGAAGAGGACTGTTTTCTTCAATTTCCTGAAGGATAAAAGGGTGGGAGCTAACTTGACCTCAGGGGGCAAACTGTTCCACAATCAAGGGGCTCTGCTGAGAAAGTAATTTCTAGTTAAAACCCTCCCCACTTGTTATAGACTCCTCTGATCCTGATGCTGAAAAAGAGGATGACTAAACTAATAAAAGCTGTTGAAAATGGGCTAAATGCCTCCTGCTTTTGCTGCTCAGCCTGGTGCAGGTCATCCTTTCACCTTTCAAGGAGTGGATGCTAGCAGCATTGTCTCCTGACTAGATTGTGTATGATGGGCAAATTCTACCTGGAGAAGACAGGTTCAGGGATACATGGTTTTTTTTTTATACTCCATTAAATTATTTAAATGCTACAATATAGGCACCCTTACCAGTTCTTCATCATTTACAGTGACTAATGTCATGCTAGTTAGTTGAACCACAGTTCTTAACCAATCCAATTGCCTGGATTTGCATGAAAAACACTGAATTATAAACCAATTACATTGGCTGTGTGTGTGTGTGTATATACATATACATACACACACACAGTATATATGTATTTTATCCAATCAATCGTGTCTGATTCTTGGAGGCTGCCTGAACAAGTACCTGCAGTTTTCTTGGCAAAGTTTTTCAGAAGTGGCTTGCCATTGCCTTCTTCCTAGGGCTGAAAGTGACTGGCCAGAGGTCACCCAGCTGGCTTTGAGCCCAAAGTAGGACTAGAACTTATGGTCTCCTGGTTTCTAGCCTGATGCCTTAATCACTACACCAAACTGATTCTTGGGTTTATATAATACTCAACCACAAATTAGTCAACCACATTTTAGCTTGTGAAACCCATCTAGAATACTATGTTCAGTGGGCTTACCCCCAGGAAATTGGATTGTAGACTGAATCCTTAATGCTATAAGATAAGCACTGTGAGATGTTTGTAGATAAAGGTTCCTGCTCGTGTCTGACACTAGGGGGCGGCACTCATCTCCGTTTCATGGCTGAAGAGCCAGCGTTGTCTAAAAACACTTCCGCGGTCACATGGCCAGCATGACTGACACAGAACGCTGTTACCTTCCTGACGAAGCGGTACCTATTTATCTACTTGCATTTGCATGCTTTCAAATTGCTAGGTTGGCAAGAGCTGGGGCGAGTGCAGGAGCTTATTCTGTCACATAGGGCTCGGGTGTCGAACCGCTAAACTTGCGACCTTCTAGTCAACAAGCCTGGTATCTTAGCCACTGAGCCACCACGCCCCTTGAGGTGTTTGTGTGTGTGTGTGTGTAAAAATATCCCTTGAACCAATTGTTGATCTAATATAATAAGCTGAAAAACACAGAGAAGTGGAATACAAAAACATGCAGGTCATTCAGAGATGCACAACCAAGAGTCTTTCTAAAACGTTTTCCCCCTAATAACAAAACATGATCAGCATTCCATCGGTTTACAGAAGAGAGGGGAATGGGAATCTGGTCTACTTCATGTCCTCTGCTGATAAACCATCTCTTTTGCATTATTTCCACCTCAGGAAGTCATAAGAAATCTGTAACTTTTAAAAAAGCAACGCCTCTTCCTTTTTCCATATGCCTTTTGTGTTGGAACTTTGAGATTATAAGCCTAAAGGCAGGACTTTCTCTTTTAATTAATCTGGCAACTACTTTGGTCAGGCATAATGAAAGTTAGGAAAGTCGCTGCCTGTATTACATGTGGATGTTTCAGTAGGAAAATAAAGTAAATCAGTTTTTTAAAAAAATCCGTTCAATTGTGTCTGATTCTTGGAGACTGCCTGGTAGAGTCCCTGCAGTTTTTTTTGCAAGATTTTTGGAAGTGGTTTGCCATTGCCTTCTTGCTAGGGCTGAGAGAGAGCAACTGGCCCAAGATCACCCAGCTGGCTTTGTGCCTGAGGCAGGACTAGAACTCATGGTCTCCCGGTTTCTAGCCCAGTGCCTAAACTACTACACCAAACTGGCTCATTTAGTTATTACTGTTATTTATATGCCACTCAATTCCAAAAAGGCTCTGATCAGCTTTTTGGAATTGAAGACATTTTAACTTACTATTCCTAAACTCCTCCCCACCCCAGCCAAACTATAAAAGACCTACATGACATAGGACCAGATTGAGATGCCTTCTCTCAAGAACACCCGCCCACCCCACAAGCTCCCACAGGAAGAGCATGCTCCAGGTTCCTTCTTTTAAGTCTTGTTATCTTATGGGACCTAGGAAGTGTGCCTTTTCTTATGGTTACTCTCTAGAACAATCTCCTGCCCTCCTCCCCAGATATATGGTATCATTCCAGAATTTAGTGACTGTACCAAATAGATCATAATTGTACCTTCAAGAAAATATTATAATGAATGAATATTGTATGACAGAATGGTGTTTGTCCTGTGAATTCTTTAAAAATTGATTAAACAGATAAGTATATTTAATGCAGTGGGAAGAACAGCTAACTATACACAGCATATGTGTACATTTGTTAAGTATGTGCAAATGTGCATCTAAACATAAGGAAAAAAGCACCACTACTATCTTATTCACTATGAATTACCTGCTCTGAACTTACTAACAGGGGAAAAAAAGGATTCATAAAGATATGGAAAATAACATGAATAGACTAAGCCATTGTGAAATTCTTGGAATACATACTGCAGTTCTTTTCATCCATTCCTTACAACTGCAGTCAAACCAAGCAGGTACAACGAGCAACAACTATGGTAAAGCACATTTATAATGTCATATATTTTGTCCATTTTTCTATTCCACCTGTTCTTATGAGCTCATGCTGTCCCGTGTGATTATCTCTATTTTATCCTCGTCAACAACCTGTGAAGTAAGATGGAGATGACTGGCTTAAAGTGACTCGGAATGTGGACTTCAACCTGAGTTTCCTCAATCCCTGTCTAGCTATTCTGTACCACAGTGCATTATTCTTGTGTAAAGCCAGCTACCTATTTCTAAGAACCATCCACAGTAAAATGCTACAACCTTGCAAATATGCTTTTGAGCTCTTACTTTGAAACTTTCAACGTAACAATAAAGGCATTCCCTTAGATTTTTCTAATAGATCAACAGTGCTTTCTTTGCTCACTGTATGTTACAAAATGCTAGGCTATATCAGCCTTTGGTCTGATCCAAAAGAGCTGCTCTTCTTGTCTATATTTTAAATAAAGAATATTTGAAGGAAAAATGATTAGCAAATAATCGTGTTAGCTAGATTTTATTTGTACCAGGGCAGTTTGCAAGCCAGAGTTTCTAAAAATACACTGTTTCCTAAACTTTATTTGCTATACTATTAAAATAGGCAATTTCAGAGTTGCAACATTTTCTGAGGATGACTTTCAGAAAATTCATAAGATCTCCTTTGAATTATGCTCAACATCAAGTGACCTCACAGATACATCAATGTAGTTTTCTTGGCCACAATACAGAACTTTTTGCCATTGCCAAACTTCCCATCTAAGTGATCTCCCTTGTAGGCAGCAACCATGTCCATCCCTGCTAAGCTTTTTGATATTGTGTGACTATAGCTACTCTGTATGTTTGTTTACAGGGTAATAGGACTCCTTTACCTAATTTTAATTTCAAAGCAAGTGTTCATAATATAGATTAGAGAGCATACAGACTGAAGCCTGAAAGCAAGAGCTGCTGCTTCTGCTACTTACACTGTCTTCCAATGAGTTTATTTTATGGCACTATTTGATACTTTGCCCAAAGGTCACAGAACTCTTCTCTGATGCCATCACTATGTGTTGCATGTACACCACATGATTTTTCTTCCCCTTATTAAAACAGAAATATAAAGACACCTTGGGAGTTTTGTTTCAGGGAGCCAGAATGAAGTTAGCTTTCCCTTCATGCAAATACCAAGAGTGTGCCCTGAGCAATCCTCACAAAGATGATCAGCAAAATATTTACTCACCCAATCAATGGTTACAAGTGTGGCCTGGGATAGGACTACCAGGCTCTTGCAAAGAGCACGATGAATAGGAAGGATCCTTCCCTTTACCACAAGAAAAAAATAAAAGTAGGCCCACGCTAATTTAGGTATTTTAGCAAGTCCCTCTTTCTCAAGCCAAAAATCCTGTGGCCATCAAGGAATTTCCCCAGGGAAATGAACAAGTGACATTCATTTCAGCGAATGCTTCGTTTGGGAGACAGGCAGCCTCTCCTCGGATAAACGATCCTCACTGCCCTCTCCGATTGCGACGCTGAAGCACTTCATTGATCTATATACTTCCATATACGTATTTACACACACCCCAGCTCCGTAAGCGGGCGGCGGGGGAGGTGTGCGGGGACCTCCCGCTGACTAGGAAGCCAGTCCGACAGTAGGCCGGCGCCGCCAGCCCCGGGCGGTGGGCACCCGCGAAGTCACTCAACGTCAGGTTCCCTCCATTGCCTGCCAGCGCTTCTCTCGCGGTGGACAAATCATGACGGTGCCACCCTACCTCCCTGCCCCCCAAATGCCTTCACAAAACCCCCAACCACGGGGGTGGGGGCGGCGGGAGAGGAAAGCCGCCGCCCACGCAACAGCTCAGGTAAGGAAAAGCGGCTCCCGGGAGGCAGATGGTCGCCCAACCTCAGCCCGAGTAGCCAGAGCGGCGACGAAAAGAAACGAAGAGGCTTTTTTTTACCTTGCTGAGGACTCCACAGAGCTCAACAGGCGCCCCCGACTCGGTCTCGGGATCCTCTTCTGAGCCGGAGGAATGCCAGCTTTGGTTGTCCGACATGGAGGCACTTCCCTCAGCCCTTTCGCCGAAACGCCGAGACCACCGGAGCTCGCTCTCTACCTGATTAAGACCGCTCCGCTGCTCCGGGAGCCGCTACTGTTGCTACGCAGCCCCAGCCTAAGCCACCTTCACAGCCCTTCCGTCGGTCTGTCCCCTTCTGGCCACCGCCGGGACAGCAGCTGGCGGATCTTCCCCACCCTTCCGCGCACGCTGGTAGCTCTGACCATCAGAAGCAGCCTTTTAGCGGGGCGAGCGCGCGTCTTCTCTTCTCAGATCAACCTTGGGGCGGCAGTTGCTGCGGCTGCTATTACCTCCGCCGCCATCTTTCTCGCGGCCTCTTTTTCCCAAGCCCTTCTAACGCTCCTCACAAGACGGAGTACTCTGGAACGAGGGCATGCTGGGAGTTGTAGTCGACCGAAGGTGTTTGGCTGCGCACCTCCTCCTGGGAAAGCGGGTGGGGCACAGCGCGGTAATCGCCTCCCCCAAATTATCTGGGCTTCCTGGTTGTTGCATTGGGTTTGCTTCCGAGAAATACCGGCGTCGCTCCTTTTTTTTTAAAAAAAACATAATTGGTCGCCATCTTGGTGCGGCTTAATTATTGCGGAAACGGGGGCTGGTGAAGCAGCTGGTACTGAGGTGTGTTGGGGACGTTATGGCTGCAGTATATATCGTTAGGAAGGAGTTGGTTTTGTGGGAGATGTTTTTTTACCTTCTTTGCATGTATTTTAGATTTCCCCCCGGCCATCCTTTGGGAATAAATGGGGTGATTTACACTCCTCCCCGACTCTTACGTACACACGAATATAGCGAAGGGGAGAGAATGAGGGTTTTTTTCCTTAACTGAAACAGTTACAGTACTTGGTTAATCACGTGTTGGAAGGATGTGGGTCTCCTAGAAATGTATAGAACGGGGAGAAAAAAAACTACATGTACTGCTAGCTCCAAACAGGGAGACGAAAACTGCAACGTAATGCGAATTTACTCAGAGGAAAAGTCAGTTTGACTTTAATGGGGCTTAAAACGTGTAACCTATAAAAGAATGCTGCCGTTGCTGTGCTGCAAGTCACAGACACTGATTTAGGATTAATTATTTTGTTCCTATGGCTGCTTGTTGGGGGAAGAAACTACTGGCTCTGTCGAGAGCAGGGTTGAACATACTTCAGGTTATAGAATTTTTTTAAAACTAGACTGATTCATAAAGTGGAATCTTTTTGAAAAAGTATGTGTAGAATTGAAACCTAGTTCTTTCACCCCAAACCCTTTCCTAATTACCTTAAGAGTTCTCATTTTGATAATATAAATTTGTTTGGTTCCCATTTTATTAAACAAATGGAAATTGTAAATCCTTTTGATCTATAGCTCAAAATATTACTAGTCCCAATAGGTTCAACGTTTGGTGCAGAGCACAGATGGCTAATGGAGAGGAATCTCATCCAGTATAATGATACATAATGCCTCTTGTTGCAGTAGCTGTCTTTTCACAAATACTGTACTTCATCATCAGCGTGTTACGGATAAAGCACAAAGCTTATGTGACTGACTGGTGGTGCCAGGAACTGGCATCCAAAACTTAACAATTAAATTATAACCCCTGTGAAATATGACATGTGTAACTCTGAGCTTTTTTTCCTCCAAAACTTGTTGGCTTATTAGAACCAAATAAAGTGCTCTGTGAAGACCACCGATTCTCAACAGTCTTCAGCTGTGGCCTCTATTTATGTAATCATCTGAGAATCAGACACAATTGAGCTGATTAAAAAAAATGCCTCTTCAATCACAGAGGCGATTCTAGGCAGTTTACATATTAGAATTAAGAATGACAAGATGATAAAAATAAGCAAACTATAAACAATAATACCAATACCACATTGGGGAAAAGAACAAAACACAACCTGATCGTGATCATAAAACAGCAATCCAGTACAAGGGAGTGAATCATAACCCACTTGCCTGAGGGCTGTTGAAAGATTTTAATGATCTGCGAAAGCACAATAGGATTGAGGCTTTATGGACTTAAACTATTCCATAGGCAGATGTAGAGATGCAGCCGTAGAAGCTGAAAAATTTCAAAAGAGGTACTTTGCATAATGCATTATTGTAAGTAATGCATCTCTCCTTCAAGTGTTGATGCAACCAGATTATTTAGAAGATTTATTGGCTGATTCAAAAGAAATCTGCCTGTGCATGAATCAGCTTTGCTGCTAGTCCTAGTGGAAGTGTCTCTGTACAAACAACAAAAAATATCCCTCAAAGTAGCTGTATGTGGCTGCTTTGATTTCATGGGGGGTGCTTCACCCCCCAGTATGCTTTGGCGAAGTACCTCCTTTGCTTTGCACAGCCATACCGTATATATGAGATAATATGGGTGACCTTGGGCCAGTCACTCTCTCAGCCCAACTCACCTCACAGGGTGATGGTTGTGGGGAAAATAGGAGGAGGAAGGAGTATTAGGTATGTTCACCACCTTGAGTTATTTATAAAAATAATAAAGGGATAGATAGTAAAAATAAATATATGAGGAGTAGTTCTAGCAGCCAGACCATGGCCATTACAGACAGCTGGCCACAGTTGAAGATGGAGGGTAAGAACTACAGTATATAAGCTCTTGATCTCATTCCAGCAAGGCAGTTCTTATTTATACATAACAATAAACAAATGAAAGTGTCCTATTGGCTTAGGAAGGAAGGTTAACATACCCTGAAATTAATGTGGGATAGTTTGGTTACAGAATCTGAGGGAGTAATTAGCAATTACATTTTTTGCAGTCATCCCCAATCACTTTCAATCCTTGCAATATTCCACCTTTTTCCTTTTCTTTTTCTTCCTTATTGATCTCTGCTTTATCCATGCTTCAGCAACTGCCTAAAATATCCATTCTGTGCCTGGCTGCATTTGATAAACTTAAGGATATTGGCAAGTTGGTTTGAAAGTGTTCATTCTGCCTTCAGGGAATTGGTGAGGTAGATAGAAACAAGTTGGATAAGTTAAATTTCAGGAGATGGTGAAGTTTCTCTGCAAATTGCAGTCTATCATGGAACAGTGCTGCAATAGCTTTGGCCACAAAGAAAAAATATTTCCAATTGCAGCAATATTGTTTATGTTAGGGTTTCAAGGTCAATAGCATTAGTTTCAAGTAACATGCTTAAAAGGTTATGTAGGATGAAGTCTGCATACTTTAAAGATTTATGTTTCTATTATATTTGAAATGGTGTTATCTGTTGTATAGCTGCGAATAAACATTACTGAGAACTTAGTACAATAAATCAGCTGTCCCCAATACCATGGATCATGGTGTTTTTCCAGGCCGTTTCAAGGATTAGGAGTGGAAAGCACAGGGTTGTACTGGTTTTCCTCCTTTCTCTGGAGCTGGTTCTAGTCAGTGTTGATGGGGGGGGCACCGAGATAGAGCCCAGGGCCCCTGCTTTATGGGTTGCCTTAGGACTCTACTCTCTTCCTGCTTTTATTTAACATCTACATTAAGCTGCTGGATGAAGTCATCTGTTGACATCGGCGCAGTATCAGTTCGCTGATGATAGCCAGTTGTACACCTCTGCCCTAAGCCAAAAAAGTGATGCTGCTGAGGTCCTTTCCCAGTGCCTGGAGACTATAGGTGTTTGGATAGGGGAGAATAGGCTTCAGCTCAACCATGACAAAACTAGTGGCTGTGGTTTTAAAGCCCCCTGGTTCTGAAGATTTTCATGGTCACTGACTGTAATAAAGGATTTGTTTTGATTTGGA
Source organism: Candoia aspera (assembly GCF_035149785.1). Classification (NCBI taxonomy): domain Eukaryota; kingdom Metazoa; phylum Chordata; class Lepidosauria; order Squamata; family Candoiidae; genus Candoia; species Candoia aspera. The sequence goes on from NC_086154.1 coordinate 233,592,220, forward strand.
GATTTTCTATCTTTAATTCTGCCTGAGTATGCACTTCCCCAGTTAGAGTTGGTGCGCAGTTTGGGGCTTCCCATAGACTCACAGCTCCTGCTCGGAAAGTAAGTGGATGCTGTTGTTAGGAGGACGTTTGCACAGGTTTGCCTTGGGCATCAACTGCAGCCATTCCTAGACTGGGAGGCCTTGCTCACAGTAACTCATGCTTTAGTCATCTCTCATTGGATTATTGTAACACACTCTACATGAGGCTGCTCTTTTAAGAGCATTTGGAAGCTACAACTGGTCCAGAATGCAGCTATGCAGGCAGTTTTGGACATATCCTGTAACACTTATATAACACAGCTGCTCCATGAGCTGCACTGGCTCCCAGTGGGCTTCCATATGCAATTCAGTGTGCTGGCTATCATCTGTAAGCCCTACATGGCATAGGGCCAGGCTGTTTGAGGGGCCCCCTGTCTCTGATGGTCTCTGCTAGGCCCACTAGATCTAGCAAGAAAGACATGCTCTGGGTCCCTTTTATCAAACAATGTCATCTTGTTGGATGTAGGAATCGTTCCTTCCCCATGAAACAGCATCCCTCTGGAAATGTGGTTGGCACTGACCCTGTTAGAGTTTCGTAAGGCACTGAAGACCAGGCTGTTTCCCCAGATGTTTGGACCAGGAGGTTAGGTGAGCTCTGCTGGTAAAGCTGTTTTTATAAGTTGGACTTATTAGTAAATAATAATAATTTGTGGTTTAGATGCCTAAAGGTTGTTTTAACCTTGTATGCCACCTAGAATCACTGTTGTAAAATGGGTGGCCATATAAATAATTTTAATAAATAAATAAGATCCATATATATGTATGTATATATATACATATATATATATATATATATATACACATATACATATACGTATACGTATACACATATATAATTTTTATTGAAGATTTTAATTACACTAGTAAAAAAGACAAACTAAACTCAGAAAGAAAGGAAAGAAGAGAATAAAATGTGCAAAGAAGGAAGAAATTAAAAGGAAAGTGAAATTAAAAAATACAAAAAAAGAAAGAATATAATAAAAACAAAAGAAAAACATAAAGAAGTGACTTCCAATCTTCATCACGTATAAAGGAATTTCGTAGCTCTTCACCCGCTATAAGGTTATAAACAGATATCTCTTCTTCCCATAACCCACCCCTTATCTATAAGCAAATCCATAAGACATCAGCTTTTCAATCCTGGTGTCAGCAAAAGGTCTGTAAAGGGTTTCCAGAACTTTATAAAAACATATTTTAACCTTGATCAAATAAACCAACTTTATACTCCTTCCTTTTACTTCTGAAAACCTTAATTTTTAATTCATTCAAATATTCTCATAGGATTTGGTGTGTCTTCAATTATTTGTCCTATAGCAAAGGCTTCTTCGAGGCTTTAACAAGTCTCTTTTGTAAATCCAATAAAAAGACATCCAGGTTATTCTCTTGGTTTATCATTTGTATTTCCCCTTTAATCTTTAAAACTTCAGCCAGCTGCTTTTATATATCCAGTAAAGAATCCTTATCCAGGTCATTCTCTTTACCTGTCACTTGTATTTCCACTTTAAATGCCTTCTCTGTCTTGTAATCCACACTTTTTTTAATCCAATATTTTTGATTCTTCTATTTCTGCATCACGCAAGATTTGTTTCACATCTGCCATTCCTTCTTTAACATCTTTTGAACATATTCTATCCATAGAAGTAGACGTTGTTACTAATATTGTTGATATTGTGGCTACTAATTTCTGGCCCCATTCTTCGAAGATCTTCTCAAATATTTCAAATGTTACAGCGTTTTGTGCCATTTTGTAAATCCCAGTATTGATCAAAACCAAAAGCAGGTTTACATTTTTTTTTCTTTTTGCCTGGAATCTTTAGTTCCCGCTAGTATCCAGTTTAAATGATAAAGTCTCTAATCTCTGTTATGACTTACAGTAGACAAAATAATTTTGTTTCCATGAAAAGCTGTTTATTTTATATAGTTAGTTCCAAAATCTTATAGTGAAGTTTCAATGTTCTAAATTTATCTGGAGCCTTAATTGGTTTATAACTTTCTTAGTTCAAAATCTTATTTAGCTTTTTGCCATTTATTTCAAATTCTTTAAGTTCTTAAACTTATAGCTAATTTTTCTTTTGTTCAGAAATGAAGATAGACTCACCAGATAGCTTCTCAAACTTGTTGTACCGAAGATCTCTAATAGCGTATGATAGTTAAATAAATAATTTCCAAAAATGGATAGAAAGTGAGGTTAGCAAACTTAGTGTCCTTTAAAAGGTTTCACTGTTGTTGTGAGCTTGATGACTGATCTGTTCATCTCCAGGTGCTCAAACCTGTGGAAGATCACTGTCCTGCAATCTCCTCGTGAGGAGCAGCTATCCGGAACACATGTAGGAGATCTCCCATTCTCTTCTTGCCAGAGAGGTTTTGAAGAACCAGTCTACTCACTGGTATCTGGTAAACATTCTTGAAATGTTTTATTTTACTGATCTAAAGTTGCCTTTTTAAATTTAAATAAAATATATTACACATAACTTGGTTTAATTCTAGCCATTTTCACAAAGTAGGAAAATAAAGTATCTTACTGTTAAGCTTCATTAACAGTTTATAACCAAAACAACATGCATTCTATTTTTTTTAATGTAGGGAGAGGGGAGATATCTTCCTATAATTCCAGAATAATGTTCTTCATTCAATATTTGAAAAGGTTTTCAATAAAATTCATTAATTCAACTGACAAATTTAGGACTCTGCTATAGTTGATGCTTTCTTTTGGGGCAGGGGGAGGGGTGCCTGTACAAGTCACTGCAGTTTTCTTGGTAAGATTTTGGAAGTGGTTTGCCATTGCCTGCTTCCTAGGGCTGAGAGAGAGTGACTGGCCCAAGGTCACCCAGCTGGCTGTGTCTAAGGCGGGACTAGAACTCACCGTCTCCCGGTTTCTAGCCTGATGCCTTAACCACTACTGTACACCAAACTGGCTCTCTTCATAACTATAGCAAAATCCTAAATATGTCAATTGAATTTTATGGATTGAACACCCTGATAAGCTTGTAAAGGATGATAAAGCTATGGTATAATTATAGATATGTTTACCCAGAAGTATTGCTATGTTCACTTATCCTTAGTGTGTTTAGGATGGCAACCTCATTTTATCTCTGAGTGAATTTAAAAGTTGTCTATATTCCTTCTTAAATGTGTATGTGGGTATGTTTATATATCACAAAAGTTTTATTGGGATATTTTCAAATTAGTATTCATGATATTGAGGAAAGATATTTGATAATTAAAAAATGGAGTATTTCCTTTTTAAAATATCAGATATGAAATTCTAAAAGTAGTAGTATTCATCTAAAGAGGAGAGCAAAATGAGAAACAGGATACTCTGACATGGAATTAATCAAATAAAATCTGAATATTGATAATTATAAATGAAATTTAATGCTGGATAAAACCAGAGAAGAGCAAATTGGTTTTGTTTATGTAGTGCACCAGGTCTATTTTCAAACAAAAAGAAAAAGACTCTGCAAACTAACTAGTTTTAGAGATAAAAACAGTGGTTTGGTTTTTTTCAGAGGATTTTTTTGTGTGGGGGTAGTATGACAGATAAATAGTATCTACCATTTACTAATAGTTTTCTAACTATGTAGTATTAATCTGGCCTTTGCCAGACCTACTGTGTCTTGCACTGAGGAAGAGAGAGACAAACTGGGTAACAGTCCAGAAGAGAGAACTGAATAGATCAAAATGTTAGAAACTAGTTATGAGGATTGCTTGTATCTTATGAAAATACTAAGGGTAAAAATTTATTAATTTGTCTGAAGAATAAAGAACATTTTTTCTTTTGTGTATTGTTGGCTTCTGAATATTAAGATACTTTCAAATGTTAAAAAACTGGGAATGGTAGACCATATATGGATGTTCTATTATGGAGAGTTTTGAAAAGCATAATTCAGAGATAGCATTAACACTGTGCTTTCTGTTATAGCTAGCATGTAGCTGACCTGAATTTCCCTTTCTGACATAATGTTTAGTGATTTAATTTTTGAAAACCTGGTGATGATACACAGATGTAAACTAATGAGAAATTATTGCAGCATATTTAGATCTAGTTTGTTAGCTTGAAAACAATGGGGAATGAACATCCTCCTGGTAGCTACGCAGGGAGGAGAAATGGTTATTTATTCTGTGCTTCTCATTGCAGCAACCTTTCAGTACAGGCTGTGGATGTGAAATTATGTAGTCTTCATATTAACCAATTTCTAATCTGATCAATATGATAATCTAATTAACTTTAATAAAGTTTCTTAAATATTTCTCATATTTCTCATAAGGAGTGGATTTGCCCTGTTTAAGTGGGCTGTTTATAGACATGTATACATAGGTGTTTACAAGCAACTATACTTGTATATAACTCCCATACTTGACATTGTAATTTTTTAAAAAAATCCTGCATTGACAATAATTTATAATAATGCCCTTGATAGGAAGATAATTGTGGAGTCCTTGGTATTCTTGATTATTTGCTTGCAGATGTTTTATTACCTGACTAGGGTAACATCATCAGTACAAGTGAGTGTGAGGTTTGCTCCCTGTGTATATACAGTAGCTTGCCCTGCCAGTGTTGGTGGGGGTGTGGTTTTCTCCTTGGTAGTTCCTTGATTAGGGTATTGTTTTCTGCCTGGTTGTTTGTCTGGGGTTAATCCCTGATTACCTGGGTGTTGGCTGCTGGAGAGGACGTGTTCTGGTCTTTTTGTTTCCTTCTTAGTTTTTTTATTGTCTCTTTTGAATGGTTTATCTCTATGTGTCTAAGGAAGATAATTGCAACCTTGATGATTACTGACAAAATTATGTAATTGTTCATCATGTGGCTGATCACTTAGGCATATACTTCCTATTTTATTTTAATTGTGCAGATAAAATGATTGAGTTGCTGGTGGGCAAGAGGTATAAAATATCTTCTCCATTTCTACCATTTTTTGTACTTTTCATATTACGTCTGATTACACTTGACTTTTTCATGTAAAAATCTTTATGTTGATTAGGATTTTTTTCCCCTTTGACAGGCTCTTCAATTACAATTGCATTGTTTCTTGATGCTTTCTTATAATCATCTTATCCCAACAGCGCTTTAAGCTTCATTTTTCCTTATAGCAGCCAACTTATTTTGTTAATGCCAAAAAGGAACTTTATTTTGCATGCCACTAAAGGATTCTAATTCCAAGTGTTGTCAGCTGTGATACAGGAAAAATATCATCCGTCATGACTTAAAAATACTAGCCTAGATTAATGTTATCATACCAATCTGAAGTATAGCTTATCAGAATTAAAGTTTTGGACTATTTAATGCAAATTGTTGATGGGATTTCTGCTTAACCAAGTCACAGATATGATTGCAAGAAAAAAGGCTACAAAATTATAACAGTAATTTTACCTTTCGTCTAAAAAAGGCCTAGGATAAAGCAAGCCTCATAAGCCCTTGAGCACATGCAAGCTAATCACAATATATTCCTTGTATATCTCCAGCAGCAGCAGGAGACTGAAACTGACAACAATTCTGTGTTCTGACATGGCTCTTCCAAATTGCAAAGCTCCAGTGACTTGGGAAAAAAAGGTTCTGATAGTACAGAAGGATTATACAGTATGATGTGCTTGTGGACACATGCCTAAATTCATGGAGTATTTAGACTTTGGTGAGGGAAAATAACTTTTGTTGGAGCTTCAGTATTTTATTAAAATCCAGTTTCATCAATTTGAAGAATGAGTTTTTAGAAAAAGAGCATCATTGTGAAGAATATAATGTATCTGAAAAATAAAATAATTCAGCAGAATAGATAACTTGAAACAATAATCCTATCTGGAATAAATGCTTTATTACATAATATAACAATTGTGGAGTCCTTGGTGCTCTCTGAGCCTTGTTGTTTTCTTGCAGACGTTTCATTGCCAGACTAGGCAACATCTTCAGTGGCACTGAAGATGTTGCCTAGTCTGGCAATGAAACGTCTGCAAGAAAACAACAAGGCTCAGAGAGCACCAAGGACTCCACAGTTCAACCCTGAGCTACAAATATTCGCTTCAATTGGTACCACGTATGGGCGTCAAACGCTCCAGAAAGCACACAAATGGGAGAAATCTGCAGATAGGCGAACTTCTACCAAAGAACAGCTGTTCTTTCTGCATAAATGTCTGCAACAGAATGCCCTGCCCTCCAGTGTCAGATACAAACCTCCAATCAACTGCACAGCTGGATAGAAGATAGCACAACAAAGTGGGCGAAAAATGATATGGCTCATGATCATGGACGCCCATCTCAGATTAAACAAATATCAACACACCATAGACAACCTGAAAGAACAACTAGAACGAACTATGACTTCTGAACACATCAACATGCTGACAACTACAAAAAAAAAGGCACTGAAGATGTTGCCTAGTCTGGCAATGAAACATCTGCAAGAAAACAACAAGGCTCAGAGAGCACCAAGGACTCCACAGTTCAACCCTGAGCTACAGATACTCACTTCGAATGTAATGATTATTAACCTTTTCTAACTATGAAAAACAAACTGAGTCGCTCTTTGAGTGAGATGGGCGATGACTAAATTTGAAATATAAATAAATAAATAAAAACTTAGCTAGTTATGCTAAAGTTCTACTAACTATATATGAAGCCTTCAGAGGCTTGGAATATGTTTATATTACTGATAATCTTTTGCCCATTCCTTTTCCTCGGCTGACTTAATTGCAAAAGGGAGGCATTATGGTCATTTTAATTCTGGTGTTGGAGCAGGAAATGGCAACTTTCTGGTGACCCAGGAGCCATTGTGAGTGACACAATGATGCAAAGCGGGCAGGGAGATGATATAAAAATGAGCAACACCAAACTTTTACATAATTGTTCTTGGTTTTGGGAGAGGGTTTCTGTAATTGTTTTAGGGCTCGTTTTGCAGTTTTGTGTCTTTTTTGTTTCAAAATGGTAGGAAACTACATCACCAATATTTGCAGGTGGCTTTAGGGGCAGTAAAAAATCATTTCTGGTCTTGATGTAGCTCTGGTATGGCAGGTTATCTACTCCTGTGTCAGATCACTGTGTAAAAAGTGAAAATATATCCAAAGATAATCTGTTAGAACTGTGCAGAGCTTTGAAGGGGTGGTTTGATTCAATAATGTTTTAGTCAAAGCATCTCTTTGAAGTAGTACCTTGTATTAAAGAAAACATTCCCTTCAAAGTACCAGACCACATAAAGGTGCCGCTATATATGGTCTTATTCCCTGGAGTGACTAACCCAAGTTCTTTCAGTGTGTGAGGCGGAGTGATTTGATTTTCTAGTCAAGACAATGCTTTGAATTAAATTGGATTGCTGCATCAACCCACATCAAGGCAACAGTTTGAGGCAGAGTAGCACTGTAGCAAAGCCCTATTACTTGTAACATCTTTCGTCAATAAGTTTTGAGCTTACAACACTGAATATACAGAAGTAGTAATAGCCTTTTTATTCCCATTGTTCTTTACAACTATAATTACTGTTTCAATATATCTGCTTTCTATTTTTTAATTATATAAAAAAGAAAAAATGCCAACAAAAACATGCATCTCATAAATATTAAACAAAACTTGGTCTAACTATATATCCCTGTCATGCCGTGCAGTTACAGGTGGTCCTTGTTTAATGACTGCCTTGTTTAGCGACCATTCGCAGTTATGATCGTGATGAAAAAGTAACTTTATAGCCAATCTTATTTACGACTTTCACGGGTCTGTAAAGCAAAGGAAAGGTGAAGTAAGATCATAAGCATAGTTGCGGTTTCACTTAGCAACTGCTTCCCTTAACAACCAAGTTGTGGTCCCAATTGTGGTTGCTAAATGAGGACTACCTATAAACTACTATCTTTTAAGTCATTTTGCTTTATGATAAAAAATCAAGTCAATTATATAAATTAATTTTGCAGCCTAAACACTTAAAAATACCTCCAAATAGGACTCTAGCTGATTTTTTTTTTCAAATTTAGAAAGAAATTATCCAGACAGATGGAGAATTGGTACCCTGGCAGCCTTGTAGTATTGTTTTTTAAACAGTCATAAAACCATGCAATATCTAGTGTCATCATCTTCCTGTAAGTTTCCAAACTGATGGTGTATAATTTACTGGTTTCTGTTCATGCTTATGTTCTTTTGAATCTGCTAAAACATAATTAATACTTGAAATAATTTATGTCTAAAAGGAAGACACTATATGGTCATATAATGTTAATGCTGTATTTTCAGCACTACATTTCAATTAGCTGAACCCATCTTTCCAAACAGATACCCAGGGACCCAGTAGACATGTAGTTTTTGTTGAATTAATTGTAATTGTAAACCTATAGAAACATTATATATAGAACCAAATTGATATTGTCCCCTGTTGGGGGAGATGGGCAGTAATATAAATTTAAATAATAAACAAAATAAATTGTGTTGATGCTAGTTCCTTCCATGTCACCCTGTTTATTAAAAAACTATTACAAACATATTTTATGGTAAAACAAAACCAAAAATCCAAACATTAAACCCTCTAGTGATAAGGGAGAATTCTGAAGCCTCCTAAGGCTGCTGGCTCCATATCTATCAGAAGATACTTTAACAAAAAATATTGCTACTTTCCACTTCTTTGGCAAATGATATTGCAACTCCTCAACTAACATAAATTAATAAGCTTAGATAATGAATGAAACACTTCTCCCAGGTTCTTGTCTGAATATATTTGTGTTTAGAAAAAACAATGTAACACTGATGTGTGCTTATGCAGATAATTCTCTTCTATTATCATATTGTAGGAGTGTCAGCAGTAGACTCTAAAACTATACAGTTTTTCTTTTTCAGGGTAATAACTGAGAAACTGTTTGCTTGGTTGTACAATGGAAAATGCAAACAAAGATAATGCTTCTTCCAGAGAAGGGCTACTCCTTAGGATGGGTCTTAATGATAACAAAGCTGGAATGCAAGGGCTGGATAAAGAAAAGATCAACCAAATCATAATGGAAGCCTCCAAGGTTTGTTTACATACGTTTTTTTTTTTTAAATTAAGAAATGTTTTAGCTATTCACATTGGTTATATTCAGTAAAAAGTGTAGAGTATCTACCAGCATGATGTAGGCTGAATGATCATTACAATAAATCTTAAAATTAAATCCATAAAGTTAATTGCGCATTTCCAGTGGATAAGGTGGTGTGTTTTGAGATATAAGATGCATAACAAGCAGGGCTTTCAACTATTAGTACTCCCAGCTATTTGAGGACTTGTGCTAGGACAATGTCTCCTATTGCTAGGAATGTGATCAGGCAGCTTGAAGTAGCCATGTAGCAGCCAGAACAGTGGGGGAGAAGTAACATACAGCTCCATACCATGTGTACAAAAACAGTTGTATTGCAAATCTTGGAGCACTTCTGGTCACCTCATTCAGTGGAATGTAGAAGTTGGCATTAGTATGTTGGCATACTAATTACTGACATAGATGTGTAAATCACTGTTATCCTGAAGATAAATAAGAATTTTAGTTGTGATTTCTAAAACTAATTATTTCTTTTAAAAAATGGTACATGAGTTTGCTTTGTACCTCATGACAGTAATCTTGTATTCAAGGACAATCTTATTTTAATCTATGTACTTTTAAAATTTATTTTATTTTTATTTTTATCCTGCCTTTATTATTTTTTATAAATAACTCAAGGCGGCAAACATAACTAATACTCCTTCCTCCTCCTCTTTTCCCCACAACAACAACCCTGTGAGGTGAGTTGGGCTGAGAGAGAGTGACTGACCCAAGGTCACCCAGCCAGCTTTCAGGCCTAAGGTGGGACTAGAACTCTCAGTCTCCTGGTTTCTAGCCTGTTGCCTTAACCACTAGACCAAACTTAGCCAATTTTAGACACAACTAATAATACTTTATTTCAGTATTATTCAGAATCAGTGGGACAGTTTAAATAACTGTTTTTAAGATTTCAGTCTTCTTGTCAGTACCTAAATATTGGTACATGTCTCCCTGAAAATATAGGCCCAATTCCTTTTTGTTTAATAACATTGTATCTGTGCTGTGCTTTATTTGTTTATATTGTTTTATCCTATTTTTTTCATGAGGTATGAAACGTCTTACTAAAATATTGCACAAAATATTTCTATGTCTAAATAAATACATTCTGACACAGTTCAGTATATCTGTGTGATTCTTTATTTGGCGATTCCTGCTTTCTTCCATGCCCTAAGGTGTGCCACCTTAATAGCTAATATAACAAACCTGGAGGTCAAAGTCCTTTGCGCTCTTCTAGTGGCCTTCATAACTTAAGTATAATTAAACTGATATGTGCCAGACTGAAATAATTTTAATCTCTTTGGCAGGGTTCCAAATTTTATGAAAATGAACTTAAGAAAGATCAACAGGTTAATAAGCGGATTGAAAAAATGCTGAAACTAAAAAGTAAAATCACAGAGCAACAGATTTTGAAAGCACAATTGCAGGTAATTTCTCTAAACGTCTTGAAAACGCCAGCCAGGTAAGAAGAAAGAGAGTGGAAAGATTTCTCCATGTAGTTCAACTCCATTTTGTGTAAGATTGATTTAATCTGAAATTACTAGTATAGCTTAGGGTTTAGTGTAGGCATACAAAGAAAATCCAGGATATCAGGCTCATGTATAAACATGCTGTTAAGATAACATTCAATAGAAGGTTGCTATTTAACAGAAGTCAGTTTGGTTTGTGACTTACTCAGTCTTGCCAGTCTTCTTTGTCTATACTCCAGGAGCTTGCTTTCTGTTGTAGTGCTTCAAGTAGTGTTTCTGGGGCTCCTGACTGTCAGCTTTTAACAGCTTTATAAGCTACAGGAGCTATTAAATTTCTATACAACACCTTATGCACATAACTATGGCTTTGGTTTTAAATATAGGTCCAATGTTTGGTTCCAGTTTGTTCTAGTGGTTAAGGCACCAGGCTAGAAACCGGGAGACTGTGAGTTCTAGTCCTGCCTTAGGCGTGAAAGCCGGCTGGGTGACTTCGGGCCAGTCACTTGCTCTCAGCCCAACTCACCTCACAGGGTCATTATTGTGGGGAAAATAGGAAGAGGAAGGAGAATTAGGTATGTTCCCCACCTTGAGTTATTTAGAGCCAGTTTGGTCTAGTGGTTATGGCAACTGGCTAGAAACCAGGAGACTGAGAGTTCTGGTCCTGCCTTAGGAATGAAAACCAGCTGGATGACCTTGGTTCAATCACTCTGTCTCAGCCCAACTCACCTCCCAGGGTTGTTGTTGTGGGGAAAATAAAAGGAGGAAGGAGTATTTGGTATGTTCACTTCCTTGAGTTATTTATAAAAAAATAATAAAGGCAGGTTATAAAATATATAAAATAAAAATAATGTTTCCAAGAAGTAAATTTATGTAGGCCGTTTCCCAAAGCTGTGTGATTGTGGTGGGTTTTACTATAATGTTTTTTCCCTGAAAGTATCCTATGTATGTGAAAATATTACTGTATATTGTTTGAAAATTAAATGTCAGATATTTCTACATCAATAATGGGAAGGCATGTATTTTTCATCAATTACATGGCATTTCAAAACAAAAAAAGCTCTTGGAAAAAGAGCTTGGCAGCAATTAGTTTTGATTATAGGAGAGCTTCATATGAGTTACCCTTAGTTCTTGTTTACTCACATGCAAAGAACAGCATTGTAGATATTAAACAAATTAACCAGGTGAGCCATAAAGATAATCATAGCATAATTACATTAAATATGCCACTTTCTCATGTCATAGCAAATTAGTTTAGAGGCCTTTTGAAATGATCCACATAATGGTTGGTTCATGTGACTATTTTCTGTTATTTAGGATACAAATTAAAAATTATTGTGCAAATTATTCCACATTATTGCAGCCTGAATATTTTGAAATGATATAAGGGACCATGTAACAGTGTTTATACTATGTATATGTACATGCTTATGAAATGGTTCTAAAATGGTCTCTAGTTATTTTTATAACCAACTTTGAGTAAGAGAAAAGACTGTTTCTTTATACAGTTTTGCATATTTATTTATGCACAGATGGATAAACTTGCAGTGGCATTGGATCAGAATCGTGATCTTAGTTGTACTATTGTACACATTGACATGGATGCCTTTTACGCAGCTGTAGAAATGAGAGACAATCATGAATTAAGGGACAAGCCCATAGCAGTGGGTTCACTGAATATGCTGGTAAGCTAAAACACAACATTTGCACACTTGCATAGAAAACACAGATAACCATGCTCTTTCATTGTTTTACAAGTTCCTTGTTTCTAAATTTGTGATACTAGAGATTCAAAGTAAACAATTATTTCTGTAAGTACAAGTGTTTTTTGTTAGGTTAATATTTTGCTTTTTCTTGTGTATGCTTAATATAACTTACATGATTCTTGTTCATTGCTGTGTGCTCCAGTTTTAAATAAAATAGTTCTGTGGTTTAACTTAAGATGAGAAATAAACGTCCTGTCTAGTAGAGGAATCTCTAGAAAATTACACATTGTAATTTTTACTTGGATGGTAGAAAACATGATTTATAATGTAAAAAAAAAGGTGCGTGTGATGAGCAGTTTGCCATGAAGTTCAGTAGCTGACTTTCAGCCATTCACCTGTAATACTATTTCTGGAAGAGATTTCCCTAAAACAGTAATTATATTATTAATGGCAGGTTCTACCTGGATGAATTATAAGATATATTTTAGAATAAATAACATTTGGTAGACATCACAATTTTTTTTCTGGATTGTAACTTGCTAGCAGATTGATGCCATTAGGAATACATGAATCCAGAACTATTGACACTGACCAACAGCAGCTTCCTGGGAGATTTTTATACTTTCCTAAAGAGCTGAGAATTGAATCTCTGATCTTTTGCGTGAAGAGCATATACATGTAGTCCTCATTTTAATGATGCTAATTGGGACCAGAAACTCTGTTGTTAAGTGATGCGGTCATAAATCGAAAAATCACATGACTGTGCTTCTTAGCAATGGCAATTCCAGTGGTCCCAATTGCCATCATTAAATGAGGACCACACAGGTCATTAAGCAAGGACCTCACATGACTGCAACTTCCTGCTGGCTTTCCCACTGAATTTGCTTGTGGAAAGCCAGCAGGGAAGGTCACAAATCATGATCACAGGGATGCTGTGACTGCCGTAAGTACAAGGACCAGTCGTAACTACCACTCGTTCAACACCATCATAAGTTCGAATCACAAATTTGGACCACTCACCAAACAAGTAGTTGTTAAATGAGGACCACCTGTACTCCATCACAAACTACAGGCAACTCTGAAATGAAAAATATATCCTGACTTGGTCTACATTATAAGAAAAAAAAAGTATGGGGGAGGGACAGAAGCAACAAAATAAGGAGCAAAACTTCAGCAGTGTTCCCCTCAATCAGTTTCATTTTCTCTCACGGTTCTCAATCCCTGCAACCCACAGAGCATCTTAATAATTCACTCTGAAGGACTGGGGTCTCCTTTGGAGTATGAAGATATGCTTGGGGATACAAGAGGAAAAAGAAACTGCTGCCTCTCATTCTTCTCTTGGTAGAAGCTATTGCTTGCTCCTCACAGTTGTTAACCATCTCCAGTGTGTTTTCACTGAAATCAAGCTTGTGTAAATGCACATAGCTCTAAATAACCATCTCATTGTGCCAAAACTCTTCACAAAATGGTATTTCTTTACAAAATCTCTGAAACTGAATGATCACTGTCCCCTTTTCTACTGTTTAAGATTCTTTGCTTTTGCCTTCAAAAATATAATCAAGATATAAATCCATACTGTCACACACTTCCAGACTTAATGAGGTGTCTGTAAATTATTAGTCCAGGATTTCTAATGTGGTTTTATAGCACAACACATTTAACCATTTTTGTTGTGAAGCAGTCACAGTCAAAATATTGGTTGGCAAAATACAAGTTTCACATGTGTTCAAATAATTCTCCTCTTACAGTGTTATTTTCTGAGCATTTGAGATGTTCCTTCATACAAATTTTGCTTCAAATGTTTGAAGGCTTATTTAGTGACAGAATAAATGAAGTGAAAGTAGGAAATTTCACTTAAGAAAGTGAAAGTAAAACTAGAGTTTATCTCTTTCAGAAGATCAAAGCAGCATGCTTGTTTTAAGAACAGGAAAAATTGTAGTTAAGCAATATGACAGATGATGATGGTATTACTCTCAAAAGTGTATTAGGACTCCAAAAGACTGAGGTCAAAATTCTCTTTTCCCCCTCCAAATCCTGGCTGGTGTAAAGTAGTTGTTTAAGAAGGGTAGTATATCCACTTAACCCTTTTTGCCTGTTGGATTGATTGCATTATGACATTCCCTGTCATACCAGTCTTACATTTGCATCTGAATGGACCATGACAAAATTGAGTACCCTGTATGCAGTTTGAGAATGGCTTCTTTATATACATTTTGGCTAACCTTGACTATATTTATTTGCATGTAGCATTCGGTTTAGATTCCATCTTATTTATTGTATATGACTGTTTCATGGTAGTCCTTTTCAGACTTATCTGACTGACTTGTGGCTTATCAAACAGCATTACAGGTAGTAAAATTTTCATGATACATCAATTCCTGTAGAAAAATGTGCTTAATTTTTGTTAGTCCTGCTATACTCATGATTATGTTCACACAAAATGCTTAACCAAGTCAGAGATCTAGCAGCTCTATTTTTTTGGGCTGAGTGTGATGTGGGAACCCAGCCAATGACTTAGATTTCACTGTATGGTGTGAACCTATAACATAAGTTAATTCTGTAAGGCAATTAAGCATATAGTTTGACTAGATCCCCTGGGGCAAGGAAGGGAGCAAGGGTTCAGTTGTCTCCATCTGAAACAGGCATTAATCCCCAGATTATTTAATGAAACTCCTTAGTTAAACAAAAAACCCTAGTCTTCAACTCTTCTAGAAACTGAAATATGAGGCAAGCTGTTTCCATTTCCACCATTAAAATACTCCAACACATTGCAAAGTCACGTTGCTGACATTTGAAAGCAAAATGGCCAAAATTCAGTTGTGCAATTTTCAACCATTTGGAGGAGTGGGGTTAAGGGTAAAAATGGGAGTTTTCAGTTAAAGGTTAGAAAAAGCATCCCAATGATTGAAACAGTCTGACAATGAAACCAATCTTGAGAGGTGGTGAGTCTTCCCCTCACTGATCTCTTCAAGAAGAAAGTGGATACTGTAGACATTTTTCAGGGATGCTTTAATTTGTACTCTGACACTGAAACAGGCTTGGAGAGAAGGGCTACTCTATGATTTGTGGTATTATATCCATGCTGCAACCACTGAGAAGCTGAATTATGTCAGTTTTGCAGGGTAACCAGGAATCATTACGCCCATTTGGGATTAAGTATGACAGGAGTATATGGCAAACTGTCAAAGAAACTAGTGTTGCTATCCAGTCTGGTTTTTTTTAAGAGAAAGGTTATATCAAGCACTGTAACACAGGGCCAAATCAAGGAAGCAAGAATCACCCAGGCTTCATAAGGAGTTTTATTGCAAGAATTAGGGGTAAAGATACAGTATCTTGGGAACTGCAACAGGAATCTCCAGCCTTCTTCTATCAGTGAGTTAATTAAGGCAGAGTTTCTTTGATAGTTTTGAATCTCTTCTTTCTGGGCCTTTGCAGCCCAGACTGTTCTGTTATTTTTGAGATAAGCTTCCAATAACCTCCTTTGCCATCTGTTGGCTGTTTATGTCTAGAGTCATCCTGCTTCTTTCTCATCCTCCTTACAGGTTATATGCTTGGGCAGGGGTCTGAAGTTGATTGCAGAAGCCGTGTGATTTTTTAAGGGATTTGTGATGCAATATTCAGCAAAGCTGCACGTTTTCCTGTCTCTTTCCTCTGACAGAGGCCTCTCTCCCTTACCTCAGACTTTGGTGCTGAGGCAGTATGACATGCAGCAGTTTAGAAATTATTATTGTTTATTATTGTTGTTATTTTAGTGGTAAGGAAGAATTGCATTGTGATGGTTTGTAAGTTTTTCTTTACATTATCTGAAAGCAGAGCCAAGTGGCTTGTGGTCCACTTGGCTCTGTGGTCCACTTATATAATCAAAGGAAGCCAGGGAAACTATTTTAAAAAAAATTATTAGATTTATATCAAATAAATCTAAATTATCTAGCAATATATTTTTTAAAGTGTCATTAGAGTTGGGCAGCCTAGAAATCTGAATAAATAAATAGATTTAATTAAACATAGCTAACCTCTGCTAAATAAGAATGCTTTTGGCTGCTTTCACCAAGCAACAGAGATGGAGTTAGCCTGGTTACTCTTGGCAGAGTTCCATATTCTTAAAGTGGCCATTGGGAAACCACCACTTGTGTTTTCACAAAGCTATTACAGTCATCTTTTCAACGACTTTCCCCCAAAAGAAGAAGAAGGAGACTAGATAAAAATTGCCCAGGACTGTTGGTTCCAGACCTGGCCTCTTGAAAATTGGGTGCACACTGTTTTCTTCAAGGCAGGTGAAGCCACCCCTTCCCTCACAGAGGAAGTCACCTCCTAGGAGGTTTTCATTCAGAGAGGAAGACCCAACCACATGTCACCTCCTAGGAGGCTTTCGTTCACCAGGAGGGACATGAATCTAACAAATGTGTAGCCAAGTTAACACTCCCAAGGACTGTCTACTTCCTCAGGAATTACAAAATTAAGCAGCTCTGAAGATGTTCTTGTGGCCCATTTCTTCCAGCACGGAATGGGTCACTTTAAAAATAACTGCTGGTCAGTTATCTGCAGACTCATTAGGTGCAGAAAGTTACATTTTGTTTTTCTTATCACCACAATGTAATCCATAATAATGGGCTCTTACTGTACTTTTGGTCTAGAAATCAATCTCAATAAATACACATTTTTTATGACTTCTGACATGCTTATGAGAATTCTTATAAATCATTGATTGTGACCTACATTGTACCTAGATGAAGAATATTCCAGAATGTAATACTGTCTATGATATAGATGGGTGCAACTGATGATTTTTGAACCATAAAAGACAGTAAATTATATCATTTCATGTTGATTTCACTTTTACTTAATTTGCAGATTCAGCTTTGGCAATATTATTGAGGGTGAGGGTGCACCCAAAAACATACGGTTTTACATACATTTTTGGGATATAGCTACTTACCATTTATGAAATAGTTACAAAGCAGAATATAACCGCCTTGGAAAATGACTTCCACAGACTCCAGCCAACCTGTTGGGGATGCTTGCCAACTTTTATTTACTCTAAAGCATGACTTCACTATCCTCTGAGTGGTATTTGTTGGCAGCAAAACTGGCTTACTTATGGAAGTCTGTTTCAGAGTTAGTATTAACAGTGTTTTGTCCAAAAATCAGCTATTTTCTTCATAAATAAATGGGGATTTCAGCATACATGTCCCCAGACCTCACATTTTCAACCCTATTGGTTCATCTGTTAGTTTTTGTTTCTGTTGAAGAAGATAAAAAGATTGCCAATATTTGGTTTCTTTCTAAATAATTGATTAGAAAAACATAATTTCTGGATTTAGCCTAAGACAGATCCTGAAAAAACAGACTGGCTATTTTTAAAAGTGAACTATCCAGGTCAGCTAAAATGGCCACGTTCTGCTTTTGTCCAGATTTACTCAAGTATAATTATGTGTTACAGTACATTAAAAAGATACAGGGTTAACTAAGCAGAATTGATTTTATCATAGGAGCTAGTTTCCATGTTTAAGTAGTACTTGAATTGTTATTAATGGGTTTTAAGTTTTCCTAAGTTTTTTTAGTCTAATTATAGTACAATCCATTTTAAAAAGCTTTTTTTTTTAAATCGTGGTTTTGTATTTTTAAGTCCACTTCAAATTACCATGCTAGAAGATATGGGGTACGTGCAGCTATGCCTGGATTTATTGCTAAGAAACTTTGTCCGCATCTTACTATAGTACCATTAAACTTTAAGAAGTACAAAGAAGTAAGTAAAGAGGTATGTGACTCATTTCTATAGCTGAATACATATTAATATAATTATTTTAATTTGTCTGCAGTTTACCAAGCATTGAAAATTATGTTACGAAGCTTTATATTGTCATTAGCTTGTTTTGATTCTGCATAAAGCATAC
Source organism: Candoia aspera (assembly GCF_035149785.1). Taxonomy (NCBI): domain Eukaryota; kingdom Metazoa; phylum Chordata; class Lepidosauria; order Squamata; family Candoiidae; genus Candoia; species Candoia aspera. Next base: position 233,610,370 of record NC_086154.1, read on the forward strand.
TGTTACTATTATTTTCATATCTGTGCAAGTAGGAGGAGAAAAAAGTGGTGTTACCATTTACAACTGAATTAATTCTGTTTCACAGAACTAGTGTTAGATTTTCTTTTCCCATTAATCTCTTTTAATAATCATGTGAACTGAACAATTTGAGGTGAACATCTTTCTCCAGCAACTGTAATTTCTCTTAAAAGAGATTATTGCTTATTTAGCATATCCCAATTCTTTATTTAAATTCAAATGAAGAAAGCAATTGTCTTTCAGAGAATATAAGTTTCTATTTTTGTAAGTTGCAGTGGATCATTGGAACTGATTTCCTTGTTTTTTTTAAAAAAAAAATCATCATATTCCACAACAAAGTAATACCCACTTTTTTTTCTCTCCTAAGTATGGCCATTTTAACTTTACCCAGCTGATCCTGTGCATATTGAGATTTTAGGGTTAGGGTTTTAAATACTGATCTCATTGTGTTACTCATTTCTTTGTCTAAGAAAGGACAACTTTGGTTCTCCCTTCTTAAAGCAAAGATGAAGATACCAAACTCTTATTATTACTTGTTCAATCACTTCCAACTTTTCATGACCCAATAGACATTATTTTTCTGGGATTGTAGCTTAGTTCCTGTAAGGTGCGTTGCTTTTGTCGGCCTCTTTGGTTTTTTAAGCATCAGGGTATTCTCCAATGACTCAAATTTCACACCATGTGTCAAATATTTAAGCTTTAGCTTCTTTATTCTTGCTTCCAGTGAACAGTCTGTTTTTATTCATGTAGCATTGAATGATTTATTTTATTGTAGCCTAAGGTATTCTCAACGATTATCTCCAGCACCACAATTCAGAGGCAGCCATTTTTATTCATTCAGCCTTCCTAATGGTCAGTATCCCTTCACAGCCATGTTATCCCCAAGAAAACCATGGCCTTCATAATGTATACCTTTGTTGTCAGTGTAATGTCTCTGTACTTTAATATTTTGCCTGTATCTGTTATAATTTTTCTCCAAAATGGACATCTCTTTATTTCATGATTACACTCATTGTCCCTGTGAATTTTCCCTTTTCTTTTACTCATTAGATGAAAGCAGTGTGCTCTCAGATGCCTTTACCTCTTCTGAATCCAGCTTGTACTCCTGCAGTTCTAATTCCATGTAATTGATTGATTATGTGCCATTAAGTTGTTGGTGACTCTTAGTGACCACATAGTAGATAGATTTTCTCCATGTCCCTAACCTGGTCCTTCAGGTTTTCCAATGGTGACCATGTTGGCACTGTAACTGAGTCTGTCCACCTTGCTGCTGGTCATACTCTTCTTCAATTTCCTTCCACCTTTCCAAGCATTAGAGCCTTCTCTAGAGAGCTAGGTCTTCGCATAATGTGTCTGAAGTAGGATAATTTGAGCCTGGTCATTTGTGCCTTGAGTGAGAACTCTGGGTTGGCTTGTTTGATGATCCATTTGTTTCTTTTCTTGGCTGTCCATGGTATTCTCAGAAGTCTTCTCCAACATCAAAGTTCAAAAGCATCAATACCCATCCTGCTTCTTCAAAGTCCAACTTTTTGCTTCCATAAAGTGTCCCAGGGAATACTGTGGCTTGCACAATTCTGATCTTTGTAGGTATAGCATATCATGGCATATCTTTTCCAAGGCCTTCATGGATGCTCTACCAAGTGCTAGTCTGCAGCATATTTCTTGACTGCTTGTTCCTTTACTGTTGATGGTTCATCCTAAAAGGCAGAAGCTATCCACCGGTTCAATGTCTTCATTGTCAATTCTAAGGCTGGTTGTTTTACTTGTCATTAATTTGGTCTTCTTCATGTTTAATTTTAGTCCCATTTTTTCACTGTGTTCCTTGACTTTGGCCATTGCTGTGCTTTCATACCTGTTTTCACATCATGTATAGTACTTTAACTCATCATCTTGTATGATTTTAAATAGTTCTGCTAATATTTAATGAACTCCTGTAGGTTTGTTGTTAGCAATACTTTCTAGGGCCCATTCAACTTTACTTTCTAGAATATCTGGCCCTAGTTCATGATCAAACCTTCATTTATATCATTGATTTTGGGATTATTTTTTGGTATATTCATGCCATCCCTTCCTGTGTTCTTTCTTACTGGGTACTTAGATTGTCTTTTATCATGCCTATCATTGAATAAAAGTTTTCCTTAGTTTCTGTAATGTTCTTAAATAAATCTGTTGCCTTTCCCATTCAGATATTAAACTCAGTTGCTTTGCATTGCATATTTGGATGAAAATCCTTTTTTTCCCATCGTTCTTTGAAATTCACTATTTGGTTGGTCAGATCTCACTCTATCTTTGTTGTCTTTTGATTTCCACCTTCAGCTATTTTCAGCATGTTAGCAGATAATCATTTTGCTGCTTTTGCATTTTGGGGTATTTTTAATGACATCAAAAATGTCAGTCTTCAGGCACTTTATTTATCAAATCTATGCTTACCTTCACTGCATAATCATATAGTGTACTGCTAAGGTTATATCTTCTAGTCTGATAATTTTATTTGCTTTCTTTTGTTTAGGTTGTAATTTTCCAAGTAGGAGTTTACATTCTGATCTTTAGTCAGCGCTAGGTCATTTTTGGTACCTGAGTAGAGCTTCTCCATCTTTGCTTGTAGAATATATAGCCAATTTGATTTTGGTATTGTCCATCTGGTGATTCCAAGTGTAAAGTCATCTTTCAGGTTTTTGAAAGAAGATATTTGTTATAAACATTGAATTTTCTTGGCAGCATTTTGTACTTTGAGGCCAAATTTTCCATTATTGTATCTTAGCACTGACTTAGTTACCCTTTTGTTAATAATGATGGCTATATCATCATTGCTATGAATTTCTTATCTGCAAAAGAATAGATGCCCTCTGATTTGAAGTGACATATTCTAGAACCATTCTAGTTCAGCTGATTCCCAAAATATTGGTGTTCAGTCTTTGCTCTGACATCAAGTTCATTGTGGTTCATGGTTCTGACATTCCATGTAAAAATGGTGTGCGTATCTTTATAGCACTGAACTAGGAGTATAAATTCCCACAGTTTATCTCAAGCATCATTAAGAAGTGCAAGCTCTTTTACTACTTGCTGTTAAAGGGGTGAGGGTGGAGAATAAGGTTGTTTTAGAGAGGTAAAGAAGAGGATGCAACTTGCAACTGAGATACCCATCCCTGGAAGCAGCCAGTTTGTGAATGTCTTTGTGGGGAGACATTTCTGTCTTCAAATATTTTAACTACCCAATTTTTATTAGAGGCCTCATTTTACTACATTGAGAACAGGTTTTTCTTGTTAGCATGACTAATAGCATGCCTTCAGTGAAATTTTGATCAGGATGCTATGGTTAGCAGGAAGTGGGATCAAAAACATTCTTCGATAGTTGATCTCCTTCCTGATGTATGATCCATGATGTATGCCAAATGATACAGTGCTGATACTGACTGGACACATGGTATATATTTTTAAAAATGAATAAATAACAACTCAGATTTGTATTTATATTTCTCAAGATTAGGGAAATACTGGCTGAGTATGATCCTCAATTCATGCCCATGGGCCTTGATGAAGCCTACTTGAACATAACAGATTACTTAGAAGAACGAAAACATTGCTCTGAAGACAAAAGAAAACATCTCAGTACATACAAGTTTGGTCTAAATGGTAAGCAATTCTCAGGAATTCTCAGACTAAAATAAAATGTTATGTTGCTTTTACATTTGTGACCTGGTAAACCTGGAAATTGTGTGACACAGGAATATTTTAAATTTTAATATTTGCTTTAATATTTGTTTTGGAATAACTTCAGGCCAAGGCAAAAGCTAGTATAAGATCTTAATCCAGAATTTTAAGTGTATTCTGAACAATTTATTATATTTAAGAGTCCTCATTTCATTGGGATGGGGTATTCTGGTGCTTTGGGCCAGTGATTTGGGCCAGTGATTTGGTCAGGAAAATGAATTGTGACACTAAACTGGAGCTCTAATTTACTCCTCCTAAGAAGAAAATTGTACAAATCTTACTAATTTACTATAATTTTAGGTTGCCAATACCAGTGAGTTCTTTCGTCACCTTGGTAGATATAGATGTATGTATAGGTATAAAGAGGCATATTGTTTTTTTCAATACCAAATTTTAGTTTTGTAAATGTGCAACTCATCTGTATGAAGGATACCTTAGATGCATATAGATAATAACTGTTTTCTCTCCCTCCATGGGAGATGACTCTGCAGCAGTAACAATGAGAATGCTGCCATTTCTAAAAGCAATATATGCAACAACCTGGCCAATAAAGTGACTACAAAGGCTGAAGCTATTTCTGTTATTAGCCTTACAAGAGCATTTGAACATTAGACTGTTTTGCTTATGATATTCTGAAATTTCTTTTATTTTTTAAAACAAGGAAAACAGAATATAGTTACATCTGATGAATCAAACCTGAATGAAGATATGCATTCTTGCTCACCAGTATTGTTTGACAGTGACACTCTGATTGATAAGCATACTGTTCAACCATCTCTGCCCTTAGAAGAACAGCAATGCCAGCAGTCAAGAGTTCAGTTAAAGTCAGTTGTCTTGGAAACATCAGCTGAGGAAGTTGTAAAGGAAATTCGCTTTAGAATTGAACAAAAAACTGGGCTGACTGCCAGTGCTGGTAAATACGTATTTATTGTTTATAACACTTGACAGTTCTCGAATGGCTCTGTTCATATTTGCTACATGTATGTTCACAAAATTGGTTGATTAGAGTTATATCTGTGACTGTTTGCTGCTTTATACTTATTCAGCCATATTATACCAACCAAAAGTGCAAAGCTGGATAAATATGTTGTACGTCCCTGTGTGTAGTGTGTTCTGCATTTCATTTATGTAGCTCCTTTCCACATAAGGTTGTGCAACTTGTTGGATATGTGCATTGTCTTGGTCCCAGTGCAAACATATAAATACTGATTATTAGAGTAAGGCAGATTGGTATGACTCTGGACTCTATCACACACAGAATTTATGCATCTGCATAAAATAGAATTGCTTTTGGACAGTTTCCCTATAAAGTTGTTGTCTATCCAGGTTCTTTTACAGTGTTGTCTTGGGGAGAAAGGAGGCTTTAGACCAGGAAGTTCACAACTGAAAAAGTTGTGATTATGTACTTTTCATAGATACTACTCAGATATTCTCCCATTCATTACTGCATTGGGGCATAGCAAAGGATTGTTCAGACTTAATCTCTCAATTACTTACTCACCTAACCTTTCCACCTACTTTCTCTTAAGTGACAATACAAATTGAATCTATTGTCCTGATTTTTATCTGGAGGCTGGCTGCAACTAGAGGCACTGATTCAGATTAGTGAGAACTAGCCCTGAATTTTTCTGAATAAATACAATATGTACAGTATGTAATCAAAGTATGTGAGTTTATTGTTTATATCTAATAATACTAAGAGATATATAATAATTAAGGGAGAGACATTTGTTCTTACATTGTTTATAGTACTCAGCAATATTTGGAACCAGCAATTATATGATGGCAAATAACTGCTGATTACTTCTTTAAAAAAACAGTCTTTTGTATAGCATTCAACTGTTTCAGAACAGGACAGATATGAATAACAAAAAAGAAAGCTGGTTATAGAAGGCTATGTCTTAGGAAGTACTAATAAATAATGGTTTTGTAAAAAAGCTACAGAATTGTAAAGTTGAAAGGAACTTTGGAAGTCATCCAGATCCATGACAGTTATTCAACCTCGGCTTAAATTCTTTCAGTGAAAGAGAGCCCATCACTGCCTAAATTTTTCATCTTTTTGGTCCTAGTTCTGCCTTCTGGAATAACAGAGATCTGGAAATCAGTCTGAATTGGTATGAAATGATAGCCTTTGTTATTCTGTCAGTAGATATGCTCAGGAACTAACCTAAAAAAAGTATTTATAATGAAAAGAGATAAACATCCACAAGAGACTTAATGCTTTTAAATAGCATAAATTTTAATGTAAAGCATTTTAGAAAATAAATAATGAAGCTGACCATTATCTAACCATAGCTCAGAAAATGTATCTAGACAGGCTCGTAATGAAGTTCAGATGAAGTTAAATATTGTAGCAGGTAAACAGAGAGTTTGGCAAGTGAAGTCACTGGGGAGGTAAATGGGAAGATATTTTCCCCCTTTTCTTTTCCCTTTTTTCCATCTTCTTTCAGTCCATGCTAGACCTCACCCAAAGAAGCAGCTTCTGGGTGCTTGAGATCAGAGTAAGCAAACAAACAAGATTTGCAAGAGGTTTGGCTATGGAAGTTGGTAGGGAAGGCTCCAAGCAACTTAGATAGAAAGGGAAGCATTAATCGATGCCCATAGTCCTTAGTATTCATACAAACTAAATGGGATCAGAGCTAGCAGTGGCTGATGAGGAAAGAGATCTTGGGATAATGGTGAACAGTTCAATTAAGGTATCAACGCAGTATGCATCTGCTATAAAAAAGACCAACAGCATGTTAGGGATAGTAAGAAATGGTATTAAAAATAGAGATGCCCTTATAAAAATCAGTAGTGCAACTGCATCTGGAATATTGTGTGCAGTTCTGGTCACTGTACCTTAAAAAGGATATAGTGGAGCCAGAGAAGGGCAACTAAGATGATCAAGGGGCTGGAGTAGCTTCCCTATGAGGAAAGGTAGCAGCATTTGGGGCTTTTTAGTCTAGAAAGGAGGCAAATGAGAAGGGACATCACTGAGGTGTACAAAATTGTACATGGTGTGGATGAAGTGAACAAGGAGAAACTATTGTTTCCTTCACAAAATACTAAAACCAGAGATCATCCAATGAAATTGAATCCCAGAAGAATCAGGACAAAAGGAAATATTTTTTTACACAACTCGTAATTAAACTTTACGTTTATTAAACTTTACCTTTTAAGTCACTACCATGAGATGTGGTGCTGGCTGTCAGCTTGGCTGGCTTCAAGAATGGGTTGGACCAATTCATGGAAGTCATGGGGATCAGTGGCTTTTAGCCTTGATGGCAGTGTGACTGCCTCTGAATGTCATCTAATAGGAGATTAGCGGGTTTCCTTATGCAGTTGGTTGGCCACTGTGAGAACAGACTGCTGGACTAGATGGGCGAGGGGACTGATCCTGCTTATGTTCACATGTTCATCACCTGTAGAGTGTGTACAATGTTTGTCTTCCTGGCTGAAGAGGTCACAGACTATACCAGTTGCAGCTGCAAGCTTGTTTCTTTATTGGAGGAGAAAGTGAAGGGACTCGAGGAGGGAGTTATTGCTCTGAAATGCACCAAGGAAGACGAGAGGTTCCTGGACAAGGCAGCTGATGCTTTCTAGGAGGGTCAGAGAAGTGAAAAAAACAACAAAGACCAAGAAAAAAGTCCTTTGATGGAGGTAAACAGATGAAAAAATGTGTCCCAAAGAAGCAAGAAGATGGGGGGGGAGCACTCAGTGGCAGTGGAACTCAGGAACCAGTACTAGGTTCTCCTTCAAGAGGACAGTCAACAGCTACCTAACAAATCATGACACAGAACACTGGAGAAGACACTTGGGCCCCATGGATTGAGAAATCCAGAAGCTACCCTGTGAAAGAAGAGGCTTGCCATAGTCATGGGTGATTTCCTGTTAAATGTGATTCTTGGATGTGACTATGTGGAGATACAGCATTGCAGGAAGTATGTTGTCTTCCAGGTGCCTGTATACATGATGAAGAAGTTACAAAGACTATTCAAAATCGCCAACTATTACTATTTTCTCTTGATCCATATTGTGGTGGATTTCAGTAATGCTGCTGGTTCTCAGGAAGGAGGGAGCACATTCCAAGGAGGAGGACAAGATAAGGCGAGACAAAGTCCAGAAAGCAAATGTGGGAAAACTAAGAGGTTCAGAATAGCCCCACCCTAGAGCTTTCCCAGGTTATTTCCCCTTAGGTTAGGTAAAGTAGCTTTAGTCTGGCAAGATTCTGTCTATATGGTGTGAGCAAATAAAGAACTGAAGTTTGGCTGAACAGATTCTCTGAAGTTCTTGGGCTGGGCCTGACACATATGGAGATGAATCACATGCCCAGAAGAGATCTTAAAAGAATCTCTAGAGACTGAGACATTGGCCAGGTGGGAGAAGGATCTGGAAACACAGGTGGTACATGTGAAAGGAATCTGGGTGTCCTTGTTGACTACAAGTTAAAATGCAACAGCAGTATCATGCATTTGTAAAAAGCCAAATGTTTTCTTGGGGTGCATTCTGGCTCTTTACCCAGGCCTTTGGCAAGGGAGAGTGAGACCTGTCACTTCATCATGCTTGCCATCTTTTATCTTTTTTATGTTTTATTGATTTTATTGTAATTCCTTTGTGAGACACCCAGAGTTGTTGAGAGTTGTGTGGCATACAAGTTTAATAAATTATTAACAGGATCATAGAGTCCAGATTACAGGAAGTAATAATTCCATTCTTCATGTCCTGGTCTAGTTCTGGGCACCACAGCTCAAAAACAACAGTGATGAATTGGAGTAAGTTCAGAGGAAGGCTACCAAGATAGTGAAGAGTCTGAAAACTAAGCCCTACAAGGAATAGTTGAAGGAATTGGGTATGTTTGACCTATAGAAGAGACAACTAAAAGGAAATATGATGGCATCCTTCAAATATCTGAAGGTTTATTACACAGATGTCATCTTATCCTCTATTGTTCCAGAGGGCAGGACCAGAAACAGTGAGTTAAAACTAGAAAGAAGCAGAGAGATTACAGAATGTGAAAACTTCTGAGAGAGACAAGAAGGCAAAAAAAAAAAAAGTAGGAGTCTGCATAGATATGGGTTGGATATGATAGGTATGTGAGAGAGCAGGGAGAAATGATTCTGAGAGAGAAATCAGTGATTGGGATGAGAAGATCTTGTCTGCCATTAGGGTGCAGTGAGAAAGACAAAAATTGAACAGTGATCCTGAATGAAACACAAAAAATAGGTTTGTAAAGGGGAATCTCTATCACTCGCTTAGGATTTTTGGCTAGTTACATGTTTTTTAGCCACATGGATATTTGCCATTATACTATTCCACTTTGGGGTAAGTAGATTCATGCAAAGTGCTGAAAAAGATTAAGATGTAGTAAGATAAAGAAATTGGGAGGGAAGATACACGTTTATACCAACACTATTCACTTCCATATTTTCTGTTCTTGCAAACAAACCTTGCTTCCACCACATCCATGTACTGATTCATATATTGCTTTTTGTTCTTTAAACTCTAATTTTCTTTTGATGAGAATCTTACCAACTCCATCCAAGAAGAACTGCTTCAGTCATCCACTTGTCCCAGCTCATACAGTCTTCCTTCATATATTTGTTTTGCAGTTCACTCCTCATGCTGTCTATATCTGTGTTTTGTGTTGAAGTCCTCACATCTTAAAGTTGCCAAGTTTAAAAAACACTGGTCTATATGATCAAACTGATGGAGCTTTTAAATGTTAATAAAAGAACTCCAAGCACCTAACAGCAATCTTGCAGAGTAGAAGCGTGAACCAAAAGAAAACTTGCACATTAAGCTTAATTATGTTCAGAAATAAATTCAGTCTTCACACTGTAGTTAGATGAAAAAAAATAGAGATAGCTTACTTTTATTCAGTAGATCTGGATACAGGTAGATTAATAGTAGAAAGCACTTAATCATCACTGGTTCTTTGTAGACACTTTCTATGTGGAATAGAAAGGACGAGGAGCTGCATTCTGCAGCCCTCCTGCTTGCATGTCTGCCCACGGGGTAATGGAGATTGTTAATCCCCCAAGCCCAAGAAGAAGGAGGAAGTGGAAATCAGGTGACCCATGTGACATCCCACAAGAACAATAGAGATGTGATTTGCTAGAGCTACCCCCTTATGCTTATGAGACAATGCTGAGTTGACCCCTGATAATTCCAACACAAACCACCTCTTTTTACTCCTTTCATACTTGTCGCTCATTTTTTTATTTAATCCACATTCATTCACTGTATATACCTCAGTGTTTCTCAACCTTAGCAACTATAAGATGTATAGACTTCAACTTCCAGAATTCCCCAACCAGCGTGGCTGGCTGGGGAATTCTGGGAGTTGAAGTGCACACATCTTAAAAGTTGCCAAGGTTGAGAAACACTGATATACCTCATAGTTGATAGGATGCAGGCAACATGTGAGCATACTTGAGGTAAACCTGGGTATTGGTTGTACTTGTGGCATGCTGGCCAAATATGACCGAACTGACCAGTATTATAACCTTACATTAGCATGGAATACTGCATGAGATGTAGGTATGACAGTCTTGTAACCTAGTCTATACTTTCCTTTGCCTAACTAAAAGTTGTTATATTTTTAGCCTCATCTCCCTATGAAACAGCATTTGTGTGGAGTAGCACCACAACAGAGCCACTTTAAGACACCCATAGTGTCTATGTTCTGATGGCACCCCACGATCCTATCACAAAAGTATTCTTTATATCCAACTTTCATCCCACATCTGATTGCTTATCTTTCATATAATAGATACTTGAAGCTGGAAGATTATTATTCTATTTTATTCTTATTTGAATTTTTTTTCATTTCATTGTAGGCATTGCTCCAAATATGATGTTGGCAAAAATGTGCAGTGATAAAAATAAACCTAATGGCCAATATAGAATCCCTCCAGAAAGAGAAGCTGTGATGGACTTCATCAAAAATTTAGCTATTAGAAAGGTGTGAAATCTTGATTTATTTAGTGTTATTACTTTTATGAATGTTTGTGCTCAGGAAATAGTTGCTGTCTTTCAGTCTCTTAAGTTTTCTAATCAACTTGTTTTATCTTCTATATATATACTGTATGTATGTATGTATTTTCTTTCTAGTGTTTTTGCTGCCATGTACAGGGTCAACTTTTTTTGGATCAACTGAATGTTGATCCATTTGCTAGAAAGTAATAGACCAACTGGCTTGTTGCCTGAGCTTGACACTGGGGGCAGAGAGAGAGTGACTGTCCCAAGGTCACCCAGCCAGCTTGCATGCCTCAGGCGGGACTAGAACTCTCAGTCTCCTGGTTTCTAGCCTGTTTCCTTAAGCACTAGACCAAAAAATACATATCCAAGTGAAATCTACACTGTATAATTGCATTACATTTCTTAGATATTTAGCTGCAAACTTTAGGTAAATGAAAAATGTACTGGTGACCTGACATTATAATATCATTTGGTTTCTCATTTGTACTTCCTTTCATTTGCTATACACCAGTCTTGAAAAAGGGAAATATTGATATATCAAGTTTAAGCAAATACTTCTCAATCTCTGAGGGGACATACATGCCATCTTTTTTTCCTGTTATATTTTTTTTAGGTGAGGACATATGGCTCTGGGATTATGTTGCATATACTGTTATTATACTATTCTTATTGGAAAATAGGATTCTCATCTAGCATTTTTTAAATACTTGGTTTGCAAGGTGAAATAAGTTTGTGTGAGCATCTTTGGCAATTCCTTTTATGTCTGCTTTTTATGTGTTTGCATATTAGAAAAATAAATTATATCAAAATATGATTAATTTTATAGGTCCTCTGAATGTTTGAGCATAATAAGTTTACTTTTTTGCTGTAATACTATCTCATAATTTTAAGAATCTGTTGCTTTTTATTTAATGTTATATATTTGCTGCTTCCAGAAATTTAGCCAAGTAGCAGCTGAAGCAATTAGTATTTTAACTCTTGATATCTGACTGTGTCATTAATAGTTCTTTTGATTTGTGTTCTTAAATTTTTCGAAAGGAACTTTTGGAAAGAAAGGAAATGGACAAATTGATCAATTATTGGAGGTTATAATGTTAGTATGTTAGAAATAAAAATATCCATTAGTGCAGTGTTTCTCAACCCAGAATTCCCCAGCCAGCATAATAGGAAATACTAAATACTAAAGTCTAGTGAGAAAGCTATGATTGCTTACAAAGGAATTATGCCCCCATCTCTATTTGTTTCCTTTCTTGGTTCAAGCCCATAATGCTGATGCCCTTTTCTCCTGGGACTGTTTGTCTTTTCTTGCCACTATGTCTGTTAAATCACTGTACAAATGTCTACTTTTGTTTTTCTTACTGTTTTTGTTTTGTTTTATGTCCAATCTGAAGATGAGTTACAGTGAACCTGAAGGCTTATTCACTACTTAGAGATGTATTGGTTGACTATAATAAAAGTACAGAGAATTTATAGATGATAAACGTTCTTAATGTTTGAAAGCGTATGTTTTATAACTTAGCTGGTCCCTCTAACTGAAATGAAGAAACTGTCCAGATGTCAGTGCAGAACAATACAGCAAGTTCACCAGTTATGGGCATCAGTCTACCAAGCCATGTAACTATTTCTAGTTCTTTAAAAAATGCTCAGTTTCCAAGGTGATAGTTAGTAATTGCTGATAATGGATATATATGGAACTGATAGATGTTCCCATTTCCAAAGGAAATGTTAAAATTAAGATTTCACTGAGTTGCTAGAAACTTCCTGTTTCACTTTCATTCTCATTTAGGTGCCAGGCGTAGGAAAAGTAACAGAGAAAATGCTCAAAGCTTTGGAAATAGTGACTTGCACAGAACTGTACCAGCAGAGGGCTCTGATTTCTCTTCTGTTTTCTGAAACATCCTGCCGTAACTTCCTTGAAATCTCTCTTGGTTTGGGTTCCACACATTTGGAAAGGTATTTTATATGAAATATACTTACCCTTATTTTACTTGTTTTCTAAATATTTCATTAATAGGTTGCATTTCTCATTAAATTAATAAATGGACTTATTATTCAAGGATTTGTTTAATCTAGCCTTGTATTTCCTCTAATTCCTAGTAGCACTGCAGAATCTTAGAGCTTTCCCCCAATTCTACTTCTAAGATCCTTAAGTGCAAAGTAGACCACATATATTTGTAACTTTAAAAAAAATTAAATTTCAGTGAAATACTTCGATTTCTATATTGAAAAATATATTTCAGATTATTTGGTAAGTTCAGCGCCATCATGTTCTAACAAAAGATACACGTTCTTATAAGGACACAGTGATAATTGAACAGTTATAGAAAATGATGACATGTATTAATATTTCCTACCTTTATTTTACCCTGCTTTTCAGATAATTATTTTTTGTCTGCTTTTAATAATTATTTTTCTATGCTTTATGTTTCTTACTATGTGCATGTGTGTCTGCTCATAAAAATAGACATTTATTTTATTGAGACCTAACCTTTGAAATTTAGCACTCTTGACCATTCTTACTTTTTTTTTTTTTAAGGGGCGGGGAGAGAAAAAGTATGAGCACAGAAAGGTATGTACTCAAAAGTATATCAAGTGAAAACATCTCACCACTTGAATGTATTTAAAATTACTATAAATATGATTTTATCCCCCTCCCCCCAAATGCAGGAGATACCAGTACAATGCCAAAAAAATTGCCAAATGTTTGGAATTACCTGAATTATGGCTTAGCTTGTTTATTTGTTTGTCTATTTAAATGTATTGACCACCCAATTCCAGTGGCATACAAAATTAGAAAACCATAAAAACAGCTAAAACTCTGTCCATATAAAGGGAATAGATAGTTGCCAGTCACTAATTCTGCAAAGACAATTCATGCAAATATTGGCAGAAACACACATTTCCCATAATGTAAAAGTGATACTGGTTCTTTGGAGATAAAAATTATGTAACTCTTGCATAATTGAGCCTCTCTTGAGACATTCTTATAGAAAATTATTTTTTCCATTAGATTAGTAATACCAAATACAATTATACTGACTGTGCCAAGAAAACCAAAGGAAAAAAGAGTCTTCCCTCCATGCATAGATATGCTCCTTCCATCAGTGAAAGGCATATGATTCAGGAGAACATTTCAACTGATCTAACGGAGGAGGATCTGATTTCCATTGATTCCTGTTCCTTACTAAGCTGCCTATACCCTTTGAAATTCTGAAACAGTGGAGGAGATGATACTAAGAAATTGTGAGCATCCTCTCAACCTACCCCCTTTTTGCTAGTAAGCTTTATGAGTAGAACTTCATTCAATGAATAATTCCCTCAAACAGAATTAAATGCTGGATCTCCAAAGAACCAAAATAATTTTTTCTTTATGCTATTTTTTAAAGCAAAGTGATTAATGGATTTTTTTTAATAAATCAACAGAAAATTAAAGTTTTGAATTGGATCCAGACTAAATTTGTTATAATTAGATCCCATTGAAATAATTGTAAAAGTAATGTCTAACTTTAGTGCAAACGAAATGAGACAACTAGTCTTGGTCCAATTCTAAATCTGACATCCACTATTAAATTGATGCTGGACCAAAGTACCACTTCCTTTTTACACAACAGGCACAGGATATCATATTGTGACTTTTGATTTTTGTGTAGTAGGTATATAGCATCTATTATGAAGTGAAACATTAATTTTTAATGCCACAGTGAATTTAAATAGCCTTTTTTGTTATTAGGTATTGTTCAATAGATTTTGCAAATCTATGATTATCTATTTTGATATTTTCTGCTTAGCTTAAACTTCCGTTGATAATTTGGCATGAACAGGGCCTGCTGAGATTTTTCCCCCCTCTTTTGGCAGGACATTTAATGAAATAAGTGCAACAGAACAATACAGGTTATGTCAAAAACTCTGCGGTGACCTTGCTCAGGATTTGAAAAAGGAAGGACTTAAAGTTGGTAACTTTATATCTTTTTTTAATCCTCATATTTATTAGTAGTCTTATCTTCTGTATTTATTGGTGTATTGTTTTAGTGGGAAATACTTTTTATTTGTCTGTATTCCTCTTGGTCATAGGAATTTAGTTGGGACAGAATTTATGTTAATGATGATTTGTTAGATTTATATCCTCCCTTTCCTCCAGGAATTCAAAGTGATTTATGTGTTCTCTCTACAAAAGATGTGGGCTGGAGTGAATGGATGTGGGCTGAATGAATGTGACTGGCACAAGTCATGCAGTGAGTTTCCATGGCTGAGTGTGAAATTCAACCCGTGTTTCCCCACTTCTTGCCCAACCACCTTGACCACGGTACCTCACAGGTTCTCCTACATATTAAAAAATGAATGCATCAAGCAGATTAAAAGCTGTAGTAAAAGGGGTAATTAATAAGAGACAGTTATAGAGTGTGGATTACTGTCTTTGGTAGAAGTCTGGCCAAACATAGAACAATCAAACATCTAGAGGATGACCATTATTCCTCCCTCACACTTCCTAATTTTGACATTTCAGTGAAAAGGAGAAATGTTTATTTGTTAGATTTATACGGCTGCCTAATTTGCAGGAAGCAACTCTAAGTGACTTTATAGTTTATAGAAGCATAAAAACAGGGAACTAGAAAATAAAACACAATAAACATCCAGAACAGAACAGAGAGCAGAGTAACAGAAATAACAAAACCAGCAGAATTAACTGAGGCCAGCAACACATACATCTTTTAAGAATGGGATGGAACATTTAACAGACGTTGGGAACCCAAAGGGGGCATCAAGACAGTTAAAGAAGGGAACAGGACTGTTACTGAAGAGATTTGTGAGTCCAGGGGCGGTGGAAGAGTGAGAGAGAGACTCAGAGTAACTCTGCCTTTATACTAGGTATAAATTATGTGGGAGAACTAGGCTTTCAAGATGCTGTTACAATACCCTATCAGCAATATAATTTTTTTTTCCAGAAATCCACTTAGTGGTTGTTTCCTGTGTTTGCCTGCCTCTTAGGGTTTGACAAAGATCTTTCATTCTAGATAGGATCATCCTGCATTCTGGCCCAATGTCCGGGGGAAGAACCAGGTTTTCAGAGCCTTATGGAAGGACAAAAGTTGCTTGTTTGTGAGATGGGTGGCTATATAAATTTGAAAAACAAACCAAGAAATAAAAGGAACCAGCTCAACTTCACAAGGATCTTGTTCCACAGTGCAGGTGCTGTGACAGAGAAGACCTGCCTCCTGGGTTCTACCAGGGGACACTGTTTCATAGAAGGGGCCCAAAGCATGCCTACTGTGCTGGATCTCATGGGCCTAGCAGAGATAATTGGAGACAGGTGGCCCTGTAAATAATCCAGCCCTGTGCCATGAAGGCTTTGTAGGTGATAACCAGCACCTTGAATTGCAACTTGAAGCCTATAGGCAGCCAGTGCAGCTTGCAAAATAGTGTGTATTACATGGGCATATCAAGGTTGTTCAGGATGATAAAAGATAATTCTACCAACTTGGAAGGGTTTTTAGCTGTATTCAAAAAATGATAGGAAATAGATTGATATGGTATAATACCCATACGCATATTTGTTTGGGGTATATCCTATGTCTTTTTCTCATCCTCTCTCCCTTTTAAGTTTTATAAGTCTCTTACTAGATTATTTATACAAAAATGGGGTTTTCTTCCATGAAAAACTTTTTAGTATTGATATTGTTGTAAACAATGTGTATGACCTTCTTAACTAATATAGTACATCTGAGTTTATAAGAAGATTGGCAAAACTGTACTTGCTGGATCTTCATTTCACTAGAGTCTCATGAGGACTTGGTGTATTCTTGATGAAATCTTGTGAGATTTCAATGATTTTCTATTTTTGTCAGTCTCTGGTGTATATTAATGCAAAGATCTCTGCTTCATCAAACATAATACTAAGTGTACATACGATTATATTTATTCCAAATGATTGACAAATTATGTTATCTCTATGATGAACAGGAGTAAGGGTTTAGTATACTTCAGGAAGCACAGAGTGATGTAGTATTTATGTTCCGCTCATAGGAATATCCCACTCTGTAAAACTGGATCACACGGTAATAGAAGACAGACCGGTCATTGAGCACAATAAGCAGTAAACAAACGTACACTAACAGAAGCATCAAGAGATCTTTATCCCCAGCTGTAGTGATATCCTCAAAGATGAGGATACATTTCCCCCCAACCCCATGGGAGCAAATGGTCACTATTTCTGTTTCTTTGAGGAATAGGTTTCATCTCTCTACCAGTAATCTTGCCAGCTTTTAATCATAAGCACCTCTAAGGAGAATTTGTTGTCCTCTCATCAGATAAGCCATAGTCCCCACATTCTCAGTTTTCAGTTTAAAAAGAACAACTTTTTAGCAAGTATTTAGAAGCTGAAATAAGGAAAAGTATGTGGTTGCTAATCTGCCAATTTTTTTTTTTATCAAAAAGGCCTTTTCTTATTTTTCAGTGTTTCTAGCCAATAAATCATCAGTTTTATCAATCTGAGAAAAGGTTCCTGTTTCATTTCTCACAGAATACAAGGCCATTTTAATTCAGAAATGCAGGGCTTTGATGCAGATATAATTGCAGTATGTCTAATCAAAAACAAGGGTAGGAGAATTTCTATTTCATTTCTAACCACTCTTTTAAAAATTGATGGTTTCTAAACATGTTTAAAATTATCTTGCAGATAGTCCATATGTGTATGTTGCAAAAAGCAGGTTTATATGTGAGAGATTGAGAGTTAAATCAGTCCTAAAAAAATACTCAGGTTGTTACAGCTTTTGTGGTGGGAGATAAAGAGGTTTTTATGACAGTCTTGTAGAGTATATTGTTACCCGGTATCCTCATGCTTCTTATTTTTTTCATAGAAATGCAATAGTGGGAGAGTTGAAGTTTATTGTATTATAGTAGCAATTTATTAAGATCTGGAGATGTATGTACTGTACAGTGTTAAGCAAGGCAGAAAGTCTTTCTCTTTCATTGGGTGGACTCTTCTCCCTTAGTCTTGGTGCCAGGGTGATAGGGCATGGAGTTACTCAGAAATTCTTGGGGATTGTAAAGGACTGTAAAAATTGTAATTTGTAATTTTTGTAAGATTTGAATTGAACAAATTAAGATATTAAAATAATCAGTTGCTTAACAGTCTTAAATAGAAAGGCATAATGGAAATAAGATACAAAAATTACTACAGAGAATGTGTATATCTTATTATTAAGCTACTTCCATGTCTCAGAACATGGCAGCTTCAGAAAAACTGTTTATTTTTAATAGGCTAGAACTGTAACTTTGAAGTTGAAGAATGTGAACTTTGAAGTGAAAACAAGAGCTAATACAGTACTTTCTGCAGTTTCTACTGAAGAAGAAATATTTGCTATTGCTAAAGATTTGCTTAATGCAGAAATGGAGAGTGTGGCCCCAGAACCTTTACATTTAAGATTAATGGGTAAATATCACTTTCACATAACTATGCTGATTTATGGCAAGTAACTTCTGTCAATTATTGCTGGTCATTTCAATGAAAAGACAGCTTTGATCATTGTGCTATTCTTGTTAAACTTCGTTCTTATACACTGTTGTTATACTTTTATAGTTTTCTGGTTATTGAAAACTTCCTCAAATCAACATTTCTTCATTATTGTTAGAACATATGCTTAAAATAAGACTTCTTTGCTGTCCCTTTCAAAAAACAGTTGTGCTGTTAAGACTTTCCACAGGTAAAAAGGCTATTTGTTGCCTCACTTGGTGCCTCACTGTCCATAGTTTGCATCCAGATTTAAGCATGTGAAACTGAGTGGGTAAAACTGTGTTTCTGTGTGTCTCCTCCCCCACCATGATTCTTCTAGGGTGGGTTATGGTGTGGGGATCATAGGAAGCAACTATGACCCCCACTATGTACCACTAAATTATTTATGTATTTATTAATCTGTATAGCTGTCCATCTCACAACCGTGACTTTGGAGGTGAACATAGGATTAAAAGCAACAACAACAAAATAATAGTAATAACACAGTAATAATACAATGGCACCTTTAGACAGTCCAACCCAGGCCATACAACCACAGTCATACCAACAAACAATCATACAACAGGCTTACCTGAGAGAACATCCAAATCTTCAGGGACTTACAGAGTGCCAGCAGAGTCAGGGCCAAGTGAATCTCAGGGGATATGGTGTTCCAAAGACAGGCTCTACAACAGAGAAGGCATTCTTCCTGGATCCCACCAGATGTCTTAATGGACAGAATCCAGAGCGTGCCTACTATGAGATGGGACCTGGATGATACCTCCGAGGGGGTCTGTGGAGTGGAAGGAGAAGGGAAGTCCAGCACTACTATATATGTTAAAACTGGATTGAAACCAGTATATGCAGGAGAATTCTGGGAAAAAGTCTGAAAAGTTAGTTGACCCATGTCTAAGTTTGTATTGCTTTAAGTAGATATTAAGTGAATTTACTGTGCATTCCTATATATGTCTACTTGAAACAAACTGCATAAGTTGTTTTGATTATATTTTTAAACAACTCTTATATCCATTTACCTTTTTGTGGCTTGTCTGTCATACTCAGGTGTAAAAGTATCAGGTTTTTTAACTGAAGAAGAAAAAAAATATCAGCAGAAGAGCATTGTTAATTTCTTAGAACCAGGAAAACAAGCCTGTGCTTTTAAGAAAACTGTCAACATTTTCCCAAAAGTATCTGAAGGAGAAAGCTTTTTCAATAAAAAGAGAGCTATGAGACAGGAAACCAACCAAGGAATATTTCTAAATGAGTCTTCAAACAAGCAGAGTCTACGAGAAACCACGTCAATGGTGACTTCAAGTAAGCAAGGAAAGGATGATGAACATCAGATCTTTATTTGCCCTATTTGCTTTGAAGAGCAGCATGATGGCACTTTAGAAGCATTTAATAGACATATTGATATGTGCCTTAGTGGAACAATAGAAAAAGAAAATGAAGAAATTACAGATACTAGCAAATTTTGGAAAAATGATCTGCCTGTGGACGCGGAAAAAAAAGAAAGGATAAAAGTTAAAATAAGTAAACCATCAGTGGATGAACGATCAACAAATATAGCTGATTGTGTTTCTGCAAGTTGCTCAGATGTGTTACCAAAGCTTCTAGTTTATGAACAGAATGAGAATAGATGTGGTCCTTCTAATGCCTCTGTATCTGAAATTCATGCTAAAGATGATTTATCTTCTAAAGCTTTATTAATAGAGAAAGAAGAGTCAAGCTGCCCAGGAAGCAATTCGCAATTTTCTTCTGACATTACTGAAAATGTTTTAGTTTGTCCAGTTTGCAACATAAAACAAAAAACAAAGGATCTTGCATTGTTCAACAGGCACGTGGATGTTTGTTTAAACAAAGGCATTATCAAGCAGTTGACAGAAAATTCAAGTATGGGTGAGTATTTTACCAGTCATTTAAACAAAAGTTTTTAGAGGTGATCTTTTTGGAACATTAAATGAAGTGCAGAATGCAAATTTATATAAGGTTTCAATAAAGGAGTTGGCTTTTCCTCCATTTTGTGTAGAAAGAGGCTGATATTTCTTTCTGTAAATAAATAAAAGGTGTTTTGTAAATTGTAATGAATTAGTTTTTAAATGCAGGAAAAATAAATGTTGCTGGGCTCTTGTTATATACAGATTATGCAGAAGCTATGCAACAGTCTGTTGTATACCTTGTTTGTCACTTGTTATTAGAAGAATAGACAGTACCTGCTTAATTGTTAAAAGGGCAAATATTTATTTTTCCTTTCCAAAGAAAAAATGATGTAAATAGTGGGGGGGGGGGTACAGGGTAGCTATAGAAAAGTCATCGTTCATATAGGAGATATAATGATAGTTTCAGTGGAAGAGGAAAAGAAAATATTAGTAGACATTATTGTTAATTCCCATTTGTTATTCATAATTCTGATAGAATACATTTTTGCTTTCAGTTTAAAAATTTGAGTAATTTTTTTCCCCAGAAATCTTGGATAGAGGACAATATAATACAAACTCTTCAGTAGGAACAAAAAGGTAATCTCTGAGTGAGTGGGAATAGAATTTTTATTTGAATATTTAGAACTTATCCCTGTCAACCATTCTGTTTTTATGGCTGTTTAATTAGTAACATATTTTTCTTTCTTTTCAGATCTGGAACAGTGATTCCCCAGTCAACATCCAAAAAAGCCAAGTCAAGCAATTCTAGGTGCACTATAGAATCATTTTTCAAATGAACACAATAAAGAAAGTTTGATGATTATTATGGTACAAAAGCTTAGCGTAAAATATGTCACTTGGACCTTATGTATTATGTATAAATTATATAACATAATATAAGTTTATATAACTATATAGAAGTTAATATATAAAGTTATATGATTATAAATTATATTACTTATATACATTGTACATATATGATTTTTCAGTAGCTAATCTACCATTTTAGTTTCAAATAGCAGTCTCATATTTTAAAGAATGTATGAAAACGTATGAAAGTTGACTTTTTAAAGCTGATAAGCACATAGTTCTTTGTTTAGGAATGTCAAGCACTTTTAAAAGCCAGTTGCTCTTTGAATAACATGATGGTAATGGCTATTATCTTCACAACCCTTAGATAGGAAGGGAAAATGAAAGAATTTGGATTTTATTGAAAAATTATAAGTTCCATTTATATAAAGTTCCACTTTATAAATCAGGTGCTATTAAATTGTCTTATAGGCAGTAACATTTAAGGCTTAGTTTGCTTTTTACAATTCTGTATAAAATATTAGAAAGCATTAGAAAGCATTTATCACCCAAAATTCAGACACAATTTTTGTACACTCATGTAACACAGATGTGCACTTCTAGCCTCTGTTAATTTAAGCAGGAGTCTGCTAACTGTCCGTTGGTGAACAGAACTTCATATAGTACATATAATAGATATTAGTAAAAGCATGCTAAATAAACTTCATGTTAATTGCATATCTTGAATATAGACAACCTAATATGGTTTTAGTATTAAGTTGCCTCATTTAAATTAGAAACCACAACTTTGTTCATGTACTTAATGAGCTTGCCAGTTTTAAACCCTTGGAAAAGACTAAGATATGCTGTATCTTTTTAGTTCTGTGCCTTTGTAGGGATTATTTCGGTACAATTTCTTCAAATCATACTGTACTCTGCCTATCTAGAATTACTGGCTTCATTTTAAGAGGTCCATTTACCTACCAAGTTTGTTCAATAGACTTCATTAACACTGTGCCAAATTTGACATATCAGGAAATAAATCTAGGGTGCCTGAGTTTCAAATAATTTTTAAGAGTAGGATAAGTGACACTCAGCTTTTAAGTGCACATGTATTACCAAAGAATGTGATAAAAAGCTATTCACTTATTTACATTTTAAATTGTTTCTAAAGATAAATGGACCTTATATAATAAAGATTTATATTAAGTTCAAATTGTAATTGATCACAAGCTGAATATGTCAGCAGTGTGATGCAGTTGCTATAAAGGCAAATGTAATTTCATGTTGCATCCATAGAAATCTAGTTTTCAGCTCAGGAAAAAATAGCTCCAGTATATTCTGTGTTGACCAGTCTCCACCTTGAGTACCCTTTGTGCCCAGGGGTAAGACAAATTCAGAGAACATGGAAGAGATGTAGAGAAGGGCAATGAAGGTAATCAGGAAATTGGAAAATAAGAAGAGATGAGATGGAAATCTTTCCATTTCCATCTCATCTCTTAAGGCTTATTTTCCAATTTCCTGATTACCTTCATTGCCCTTCTCTACATCTCTTCCATGTTCTCTGAATTTGTCTTACCCCTTAACAAAGTGAGTATGTTAAGTTCGAGGGGGGGGGCAGGAAAGCAAATACAATTGCACTTTTCAAGTACCTGAAGGATGTTACACAGAAAAATCAAGATCTGTTATCTCAGAATTAGGCTGACCATATTTCCTTGGAACAAAAACAGGACATTGGGATAGCAAAACGGGACGGGGTTAAAAATGGGACATTGGGATGGCAAAACAGGGCAGGGCTGGGCGACAGGCTGGATCGGCAGGCAGGAACTTCTCCGGTTTTCTCAGGCTGGGAATCTTCTGATTCCTTCGTTTGCGAGAGGCAAGGCTGGGCTGCAGAGTCTAGTGAACGGTTGTCCCTGACAAGCCGTTCTTCCTCTGGCTGTGCTTTTACATTCTTTTCTTCCTGCCATTTCAAGGCAGAAGCCAATCGGCTCGCCCTTTGATCACCGCCTATCAGCTGATCTTGTTATTCTCTTTTTAGGTTTCCTACCGGGTTGAGCTCTGTGGCTTTTTTCCTACTGTTTCTGCTGAGCTCCCCCCCGCCCCTTCCACTCAAAGTCAGACTGCATTCTGACAGGTTCGTGGAAACTTTCAAATTTTTAAGTAAGGTTTTTATGAAAATGGGACAAAATGGACATTTATATTAAAACGATGGGACAGTCTGGAAGTGTTTAAAAAACGGGACTGTCCCATTCAAAACGGGACGTATGGTCAGCCTACTCAGAATGCAAGGCATGGAATAAATGATCAAAGTTACAGGAATTCAGGTTCCTGTTGAATGGTGAGACAGTTTTCTACTACAGAGCAGTTAAATGATGGGGCCAATTACCAAGGAAGCTGGTAAGTTCTTCAAGCAGAAGCTGGGTGTCTATTACTTTGAATTCCTGCACTGAGCAAGGGGTTAGACTCCATGGTCTAAATGGCCCTTGCAACTTTATGATTCTTTGGCGTTTGTGTACTTTAAAATAATTTTATTTGTAATTTATTCAGAGTGTAATATATTTTACAAAATAATTTTAATCTAAGATGCATTTTCCAAAACAATTGTGACTGTTGTGACTGTTTTTTTAACTGTAAAACTCAAGATAATAATTTTAGCAAAATAAACACAAAATATGTAAAATAAATATACATTAATGAAACTGTAGTTCGTATTTTCTGTAGTCTATTTTGTTGAATTTATAGTCAAAGACTAAATGAATGCTTAGTCTTAAACTGAGTTCCTCAACCATCTGAGGCCAGTCAGCACATTTGTAATTTTGTGAGGTTAAAAATGGGTTGGCTTGTGAGTGCTGGGTAATCACAGAATGCCCACTTACCAGCAGGTGAAGTGGCGAGGCTGTTCACCACCACCTCCTCTAGAATCCATGGGTGACTTACATCACAGTCTGCTCTGCTTACCTTTTCTGGGTAAGAGGACATGCTGTCATACTGGGGTACAGGCAGCCACTTTCATCTATGTGGGGCTGAGAAACATAACTTGACAATGAAGAGAATGCCTGAGGCTGGAATTTTGCTGTGAATGATAGGTTCTGATTGTTTGGAAATTATAAAGAATCTAAACTGAGGTGGTGTGCTATGTTGAGACTAAAGATCTTAATACTCTTGCGTGAAAAGACCCTTTATTTGATAGTTGGCCAAAGGCAGAAGCTATGCCTCCTCCTTGCTGTAAAATCATTAAAATAGCAACCTTTATTCTTTAGTAAAGCTCTAGATCAGTGTTTTACAACCTTGGCAACTTGAAGATGTGTGGACCTCAACTCCCAGAATTCCTCAGCCAGCAATCAACTAGCCTGACCTAAAAAAGGAATCAAGTTAGCAAATTAGATACACTAAAGCCTCAAGCACTCACTGTTAGCTACAGGCACCAGAAGTTGCATGCAAGGGAGTTAACAGGCTGGCATAAATTTAAGATTGAAATGCAAGGAGCTTGATCCAGTGATTAACAGAAAGTGCAGCATCTGAGCAATGTACAGAGATAATCTACAGAGACCTTCATTCTAATAATTAAAATAATTAACTGATAAATGGGCATACACTATTCCTTCCACTATCTGCTTTTTCCCCTTTCTTTCTTCTCACCTCTATATTTTCCTACCATGTCTCTTGCATCTGATCCAGGTTCAAATTCAGACTGGTTGAGTTCACACATTCTGTTAAGCCACAATTTCTTTCAACCAAGCATATGTATGTATGTTTTCATCCAACTGAAAACATATCAGTTGTAATTCTGTGTACACTACATACCTCAAATGTATGTGTATTTATTGGAAACACACAGCTTTTTTATAAAGCTCTAGCTTTATAAAAAAAATCCCTGATAGTATTTAAAAATTGATTTAACCAATAGAGAAAGAATTAGGAACAGTTATTCTGAATGGATTTCCCAAAATACTGTTTCCTGTGCTTTTTCAGAATGGCTCTACTTAAAACAAGCCTGCTATATTTGATTCTAAATGGGTAGTGTTTACATTTTTAAAAAAGAGCATAATATAGGTAAGTGAAATTATTAGCACAAAGCATGCAGGTTGTTGCTTAACCCTTTCCCCTTAACTGTTTTCCTCTAGTGCAATCTTCCTATACTTTTTCACGTATATAAAAGAAAGTAGAACACAATTATATGAAAGTTTGTGTCATGCGTAGTATATTTTTGTTGTAAGATACTTGCAAACATAAGCAATTGATTAAAATAGCATCTAATTTTTTTTACTACAACTTTCCTGAGTAACTCTATTTTTACATTATAAATGTGACATATTCACAACTGTATTTACTTTCATGCTGAGTCATTTTTGTCAATATTTATTTAGAGGGTGTAAAATTAGCAGTTCTATTTACTAAAATCATGCATAAATCTTAATTCTGTCATTATGAAGTAGTCCAGTCATGTGGCAGGAGCAACTGATCTATGGCCAGAATAGTGTTAGTAGTAGTAGTACATCCTAAATATATTTTATTTTACCGTTCAACCTCAAATCCCATAAAGACTCCAAGAACCTTTTAGACTTAAAATCTAGTAGCTGTAATACAAAAGGAAAAGGAGACTGAGAGGGAAGAAGTTAAGTGAATGCAGATGGTAGATACAGAAGACTTTCCAAAGTGCAAACATAAGGACTAAATATGGCCAAAGTTGTTTTATAATCAGTCAGATCATGAAAGGCAGAAATAGTGTCTGGGGAGTTTGCTCAAAAAGTCAATGATGGCCATGAGGGTGTGATCAAAGTTCTGCCCATTATGCATGATACACATAAACGGGCAAGTTCACTTGTACCATCCTGACCATCTTGGCTTTTTTGATCATATCCTCAGGACACCGCTGAGTAGCATTCTTTTAGTCTGTAGATTCACAATGTAAATATTTCAACAATGGTGATACTTTAAGTTGTGATAGAACTAACAAAGAAATTGGAAAGGATTTGAGGGACTGAGAAAGTTTTCAGCATTTTTAGCATCTGCTCACTAAGAAGTTTGGCATTGTGTGGATTTTTTGCAATTAATCCTTAATTACTTGATGCTGATCTAGCAGAATGGATAATATACATTACATCCTGAGTAAATGCACAGGAAGAATGTATGTTTGCATAACTCAGGGAAATGTTGCCCACGTAAACTAAACAAATAGCTTAATTCCATTAATTGAACAGTTTCTATTTTTTGTGAGTCAAAATGTCGAGAAGTTGTTGCCTTGTACTGTAAATTCAGGCATGCCTCTCTCTAGCATTCAGGCCTGAACAATCTCTAGCCTCTTCCACTTTTGACTTATCCCGGTTCAGGGCGCAACAGCCCCTTGATACACCAGAGTGACCGGCAGGGATACAAAATATAATGAATAACATAAAATTCAAAATCCAAGGTTGGGAGATACTTAGTGGGATCAACTGAGACGCCACAGAAGTATGCAAGCTTTCGAGGGCTTTTCATCAAGTTTGCTATCAAAAGCAGACTAATCCAGAAAGTTTTACTTCCTTCTCAAATCCTGCTTTTGCACCAGACAGCTTTCCAGCTGTTTCTCTCTCTCCCCCAATCCAGATAGCGCAGGAAACTTAACACACCCGGCTGTGTCTGGCAGGTACTTGAAGGGAGTTGTCCCTAGAAAGCGACACCCGCCCTGGTCACGCTGGGTTCCTCCGCCACCCGCTGCTTCGGCAGGCACCGCAATGGAGGAAATCCGGAGCCGCACCGTGAAAGGCTTGGCTGATCTGAAGGGCTTTTTCAACCTGACTCCAAAGGAAGGCGGCAGTTCGAGGGCAGCAGCCGCAGCAGAAGCGGCCAACGCGGAGACCTGTGAGTGATGGAGGGCAGAGCGGGAGGCGGAGGCCCACTTCCCGGCCCCTCCAAGCCTTGGCTCGGACGGGGAGCCCCAGCGGCCAAGACCGCCGGCTTCCGAGGCTCTTCCTGCGCGCAGCTCTTCTTTGGAGTGCGGAGCGCAGCCCCGTCGCTCCTTGAGGATTGCGAGGCGTTGAGCTACTAATTTGGCGGAACATTTTTTGCTAAATTTGGTTCTTTTTCTGCAAAGATTCCAGTGACCCTGAAGAGTGGAAAGCAGGCAAAAGAGCATTGCTGCCCTGGAGGAATTCCTCCAGACGGGGAGGGGGAAAGAACAGGGTGGTAGCTCGTTGTTTCTCAACCTTGGCGACATTAAGACGGGTGGACTTTAACTCCCACAATTCTATGCTGGCTGGGGAATTGTGGGAGTTAAAGTCCACCCGTCTTAATGTTGCCAAGGTTGAGAAACAACGAGCTAAAGTTTGAAATCTAATCCAGCCCAGATTCTGCTTGCATTCCCGGGGCTTTCTGAAAACTTTGAATAATCCAGTTTGGACGAAGGGCAAGTTTCCAGTGAGTCTGTTTGTTTCATGGAAGGGAATAATTGATGCAGTTCATGGTGGTTCCAGTGATCTAATTTCAACCATCTCACATTTGGAGCCTTGAGACATGGTAGTAGGCCAAGGTTAAGCAAATTTCACACTATGTCGCAAACGTTTTTTTTTTAAAGCTCATTTTAATTCAGAGGAAATAAAAAAATACAGTTATAAATTGGAGAGCCAGTTTGGTGTAGTGGTTAAGGCACTAGGCTAGAAACTGGGAGACCGTGAGTTCTAGTCCCACCTTAGGCACGAAGCCAGCTGGGTAACCTTGGGCCAGTCATACCCTCTCAGCCATAGGAAGCAGGCAATGGCAAACCACTTCTGAAATCTTGCCAAGAAAACTGCAGGGTCTTGTCCAGGCAGTCGCCAGGAGTCAACATGGACTTGAAGGCACACACAAACAAAAAACTTAAAATTAAACTGGCCAAAGTATCATTAGATCTCATACTAGAAAATGGAAACAGCTATTTCATAAGGCCATGCAGTGTCATTTTGACTGGTAGCATTATCTGTAGGTCCTGCTTTGCAGCCCTCTTTCATGGTAACCATAGCCAGAGAGGGACTTGCCCATTCACAACATTTATTTCGTATGGCATAGCAGAATGCAGCATTGTTGCATAAAGATCACAGAAACAGTATATAAAAGTGTATAAAATGTGGACATTGGGACAATAAATTATTTTAAAAGCATGCAGTACAAATGATGAATAAAATGATGAATAAATTATGTATGAGCAGTTACTAAAGTAACTAAGCCTATGGCCGGACATCCAGATCGTTTAGCCATTGGACAGCAGTACCCTCAAGATTATGTAGTTCTTGCAGGGAGCCAGGAAACCTTCTGAGGGGACATTCCATCATGACGTGATGTAAAGTTTGCGGGGTGTTCCCACAGTCACAGTTAGGATTATCAACCAGCCCCATTTATGTTTCCAATATCAGCACCTGCCATGATTAGTTCAAATCCAATTAAGCACGGTCCAGTTTTTCCTTGGGAGAGCAAGGGGGTTGTGCTGGATCAGACACTAAATTAAAAAGATCTGGGTTAGAAGTTGCCCACTCCTGGCACCATGCTGTCTCAATGTCAAAGTCTTCTCTGACTAATTCATAAAATGATTTCTGTAAACTACAATACCTATCTCTTCTGCCAGCTCTGATAGGATGCTTCAAGTTACCCTTATTTATTTATTTATTTAATATTTTCTATCCCGCCTTTATTATTTTTATAACTCAAGGCTGCGAACATACCTAATACTCCTTCCTCCTCCTATTTTCCCCACGACAATGCTGTGAGGTGAGTTGGGCTGAGAGCGAGTGATTGGCCCAAGGTCACCCAGCCAGCATTCATGCCTAAAGCGGGACTAGAACTCATAGTCTCCTGGTTTCTAGCCCAGCACCTTAGCCTTAGATCATTACAGGACAGGTGGGCACATTTCCAAACAACACATTGAGCTGTAGTTCTCATCATTTTATTTTTTTTAAGCATGTCTCTATAGCAGGGGTCCCCAAACCCCGGGCCGTGGACCGGTACTGGTCCGTGGCCTGTTAGGAACTGGGCCGCACAGCAGGAGGTGAGCAGTGGGCGAGCGAGCGAATTGACAGCCTGAGTATTTACAGCCACTCCCCATCACTCACATTACCATCTGAGCTCCGCCTCCTGTCAGAGAAAGCAAGCCCATTGGCTGCTATCTCCAAACAGTGTGAAGAAAAAAGAATAAAAGGTCGGGAAAAAGAGGAAGTGCTTGAATCATCCCGAAGCCACACACACCCCCAGTCCGTGGAAAAATTGTCTTCCACGAAATTGGTCCCTGGTGCCAAAAGGGTTGGGAACCACTGCTCTATAGGGCCTAGGAATTCTTAAATAAAGTTGGCATTTCCATATGTTTTAATTAATGTTTAAAAGTCAGGATCAGCAGAGAACCTGGCAGGAATCAAGGGAGCTGTGGGTGGGCACACTGGTATCCACAAGTGCCACACTGGAGTCTCCAGTCCTATAGAAACCCTCCAAGCAGGTCCTGCATTATTGTACATGTATACATATATGGAAGATGGAGAGGAATGATAATGAAATACAGGCACTAATTATTAATAAAGCATGATGAAGGTTGCTGCAGAACAGCAGAAGCTCACCAGAAAGCTAATCTGACCGTCTTGAGTATGTTGGCCATGATGTATGAGACTGATATGAATTGGAGTCTTAACAACATCTGGAGGGGCACAAGCTCCTCACTTTTGCTTTAGAAGAGTTTTAGGAAATTGGAAGCTCAAAAAATAAGCCAAAGATCATTTTCAAATCCTTCATATTTGAAAGGGAGAATGCAGAAATACCGGCCTAGCTTAAAGAAGTGAGGAAAGACAACCTGATTTTTCTTTCCTAGTCTTTTTATGTTGTATCAAGGGGCTACAAAAAGTTTCTCTCCCTCCCCAAATTAATGAAAAATAAGCAAGTACAATAAAAACAAACATTCTTTCAAGAGAAGAGAAGGATAGAATAAAAGTATTTCTACTGGCTAATAACAAATAGTATCTGTTCCAATAAAGTCAACCTCTCTGCTCTGTCTTCCCTGTGCTGCTGTGTACTTTAATAGTTGCATTCAAATGTCTTCCATCTAAATTAGATTTATTTGAAATCTCCTTAAATCATTCACAGAGTATTCCTAAAGCGGCAGTAAGGAAAAACTCTGGCAGAAAAATCGGAGGGCATGTTTTTCATTCCCCACCACTAGTTAGGTATGTCACTGCCCCTAATGGGAGGGGAAGTCAGTATGCCAGCTAGAGTTCCTGGGTTTTGGGAGAACAGGAGGGATTCAGACCCACCATCCCTTTGGAATTTCCCATTTTCAGCCCTGTCACCCACAGAGAACCAGCTGCGATGAAGCAGCAGACACACAGCCTTGTGCAGCACACATGAGAAGGCTCCTGGAGACAGCCTTGGGTCTCTGCCATGGAAAGCTCCCTTTGGGGCATCTAACAGTTCCCTGCTTCCCTTTACTGTAATTTCCCAATTGATTGATTGATTGATTGATTCAATAACATTCCCATGTTGCTTTTCTCCCAACAGTTCAAAGTGATTTACATAGAAAAAGACATTTCTCCTTGGTCAAGTTAAGGCAGCGAACATACCTAGTACTCCTTCCTCCTCCTCTTTTCCCCACAACAACCACCCTGTGAGGTGGGTTGGGCTGAGGGAGAGTGGCTGGCCCAAGGTCACCCAGCCAGCCTTCATGTCTAAGGGAGAGCTAAAACTCATGTCTCCTGGTTTCTAGCCCAGTATCGTAGCCACTACATCGATCTGGCTTGGTGGGTGAGCTTTCTATAAGAGCAAGCTGTTCCATAAAAGGGGAGTGTAGAGGGCGTAGTGAATGGCCTTGAAGGATGGGAGGAGGAGCCACTACGAAAGCAGTGGTCAGGTAAGAGGGGCTTGGGCCTGGGCCAAGAAAATAAGTTAAGAAAACTTCTCAGACAAGCCCCTCCCTTGTAGATAAAGATAAAGTTGGGGGAATGAAGCACATTCAGACTTGCAAGAGTCTGTTACTGTAGCTGTTATAATAACAGAAGTTGTGACTGATATGGCACTGCTTTCTTAGTCTACCTTGTAGGGCTGTCATTGAGCCACCATTGAAAAGACCTTGCTTCAGGGGTCCTGTAGAAGGTATTCTCATGGCGATGGGTCTTTCAGCAGATGGGTTGTTTTCACAGGTTTTATTAAATGCGCAGATTTGCTTCAGAGTAAGTGATCCTGGAGATAATCAGGCCCTGGGTTCTGTAGAGTTTTAAAGGCTTTAAATTAATTGTTAATTGCTTGATTCTATTTATATATAGGAACATATGGTCCTGTAGAAAACTAAGGAAATAAAAATGAAAAAAAATACCCACATTGCTAAATAGAAGCGTGATATACCAGGTTTAGATTCTGGACTAGAAGCAGCAGGGTAAGGGTTCAAATCTAACTCGTCTGTAATGATTCCCAGATATTTGTGGATATTGTAACCTTGCCTACCTCATAGGGGTATGGTAACAGAAGACTCTCAGCACTCTGGGGAAAAGTTAAGTAATTTGAATTTAGGCGTTTAAGATTATTATCAGAAATTCCTCAGTAAAACAGAAGCTGTGCTTTTTGTTTTGCAGTGCTTCCAGATGAGAAAGAATTCCAGCATGCTGCTAAAACTAATAATCTGGACACTATGGAAAGATTATTTAGGAAAAAAGTTAATATTAATGCTGTAAATGTTGTAAGTATAAAAACACTTCCTTTGGAGAATTTCTCTAACAAGCAAATTCTGTTTCTTCAATCTTATTTCATTTAATTTAGGAAAGATTAGTGATTATTCTTTAGTCCTTGGAACTTTTATTTAGCCGTCTCCCTGCACTAGAGACGTGCAGTATTGAGATCCAAGGTGAGCAGAAGGAAGCATAGTCTTGCTGTACCGGTCAGTCAGCCCATGGAGAGGCTGTATCTTTTTGGCATGAGGACAAAATTTGGCCCCACATTGGGAAAGAGAAACTTTGTCGACAGTATCAGACTGGGAAACCAAACTATATGCAACAATGGCAAAATCAATAGTACACATCTAGAACAGAACTTTGTCTGAATTTAAGCAAGAATGGCTCCCCTATGTATCATATGTTACCCAAAAAGCAAACTCAAACAATTAAGAGTATAGCTTTTAAGGGGAAAATAATTGATGTAAAGATAGTAATTAGAAGCAATTTCAATGTTTATAAAATTTTTAATGCAATGACCATTATGTACAATGGGAGGGGATTTAGAACTTACATTGTTTTTACTGATTTTTCTCCTTTTTTAATAATTTTTTAAAAACAATTCTCTCCTTTTTCCTTTTCTTTTCTTTTATATAGTTCGTGAATTTATTACTGGAACAATGATGAATAGCAGCAATATCAATATTAATCCTTAGAGTTTTACAGAGATTTTTCAAGATGATATAATGTACCTGCTTCTATACATTTATTTAGTTAATTACTCAATGAAATAATAAATTTTAAATTTTATGGTAATGGTAATGGTAAATCATTTGCTTACTGACATTTTATTGTTTATTCACTATGTCTATTTCTATCTTTCTTCCTATCATGTAGCTATTTATTCTGTTTTTTAAATGTTCTAAACAAGTAAATTATTAATTTAAAAAATAAAAATAAAATAGAAGCTGCACCTTTTCTTGGGTTTGTGCTGTAGCTGCACAGGCTTAGGAAGTGATGTGTTCTTCAGAATGCATTAGGGAGGTGGTGACTCATTAAACAGTCTTAAATATTAGCCATAGATTTAATTTAATTTAATTTACTTAATTTAGGTGCTGTCTATATCTAATTTTGCTTTTGATTTTCTGTGTTTATTCCCTATAATTTATTTCATGTTTTAGCTGAAGCGCACAGCCCTCCATTTTGCTGTTGCAGGAAATCATATATCTGCAGTTGACTTCCTTCTCCATCACAAAGCTAGAGCTGATATTGCAGATAAGGTACATAAAACTGATTTCTTATTACTACATTAGAGTAGCTGAAATAGACTTAGAGACTCCTTAATGGGAACACAAGGAATCTGGTAGTATCGTTTTAGACTAACACATTTTCTTTAAAGGCATTTTAATAAAATGTGTTAGTCCTAAAGGGGGCTACCAGATTCATTCTGATTTTTGGCTAGCACAGCATAAACATCTCTCCTCCTACAATGTATTTAATGGAAACACTAATGCTAATACCTCTGACTTATCTTGCCCAGGCTATGGGAAGAATTGAATTAATAATGTGTTGTTTTAGGGTCTTCCTCCTAAATAGGTAAGAAATAAAATGATAGAGTAATTCTAAAGGTAGTTAAAGACAAGACTGAA
The DNA here is from genome assembly GCF_035149785.1 of Candoia aspera. NCBI lineage: Eukaryota > Metazoa > Chordata > Lepidosauria > Squamata > Candoiidae > Candoia > Candoia aspera. Next base: position 233,643,539 of record NC_086154.1, read on the forward strand.
GTGCTTATAGATGTGGTGGAAACACTGTTCTATTGCCAAAGAGAAGTTCTAACAGACAGATGACACTTTCATTCCAGAGGGCCCCAGTACACCATCTGGTTACATAGCATGTTCCCATCAGCAGCAGAGCCCAAAACAAGATGTTCCATGGGCATTGAGATGTGCAGATCCAAATCCTTCTCGTTTCCCCAACGTGCCATCAGATCAGGCCTATATAATTCCCCAGTCAGCCTGTAGCTGTTATAGTTCTATCCCCTTCACGGGTATGGGCTAACAGAAAATGAGAAAATCTGCCCTCAGGCAAGTAAATGAGTTGTCTTAAATATGCCCAATAGTTGCTGCGATCAGAAGAAAATTCTATCTTGCCAAGACATGTGTTCCTACCTTTTATTAAGAACCCTAAGAACTATTTACAGAATTGAAATAAATAAAATTTAAGGTAAAAATTATATGAATGTAATTATAAATAATTAAAATTAAAAATGTAACAAATCTGGTTTATTACCTTTGATTCCCATTTTTTTCCCATCAAGTCTTCAAAATATTGTAACAAACTTACTTGACTTTAATCTTTCGATTGTTATTTGGATTTTAATTGTATTAATGCTGTTTTAGTCTTTTCTTTGTATTTTCTTTCTTGCCTTGATTGTTGTGGATACAAAAGTGGGGCATAAATGCAATAATAAATAAAAATAATACAGGTTGTCCTCACTTACTGACCGCAGTTGGGACTGGCAACTCTGTCGTTAAGCGATACAATTGTAAAGGGAAACATCAAGTGACCATGCCTGACTTATGACTTCAATTCTGGTTGCGGTCCTTCAGCAAATCACCTGCAGTCATTAAGCGCAATGTCACATGACCGCGACTTACAATTCCTGTTGGCTTTCCCATTGACTTTTCTTGTTGCAAGCCACCTGTGAAGGTCACAAATGGTGATCACATGACTGTGGGATGCTGCAACAATTGTAAATCTCCTTTTTCAGTTCTGTCGTAACTTCGAATGGTCACTGAATGAGTGGTTGGTAAGCAAGGACTACCTGTAAAAATAGGTATATTGCTGTGAACAGAAATATTACAAAACTTATTCAATCAATCAAACCTTTATTGGCATTATAAAAGCAATAAAATACAAAAGGCATTAACATATCATGAGAGTAACAAAGAAAAATGCCGAATAGGAATAGGAAATTTGTCATTATAGCAATTTTAATTTTATTTTGTTCCTTAAATATACTTTGCACTAACTGATCAATGGTTAGAACAGGTAATTGAAGACAGTAATTTATAGGAAAGTCTGAAGATAGAATATTTTTATGTTGACTGGAGATATAACATGAGGCTCAATCTGAGTTCCATGATCAGAATTCCTATGACAGAATAAGGTGCCAGTAGTAGGGATTATACAGTATGTAGCTATTGGGTTCTTGGTCTTCTTCAAGCTTGTGTCCCTGTGGACATTTCATTACCGGGCTGTGTAACATCATCAGTGCAAGGGAGAGTGGGGTTTGGTGGTATATTATAGCTTGCCTTGCCAGTCTTGGTTGGGATATGGTTTCTTCCTTGGTGGTTCCTTGATTAAAGTATTATTTCTTCCCTGATTTTTTATCTGGTGCCTTTTCCTGCTTATCTGGAGATTAGTTGTTAGGGGATGTTCTCTGGGCTGTTCGTTTCCTTCTTTGACTTTTGATTGTATCTTTTAAATGGTATGTAGATGGAGTTATCTCTGTGTGTCTGTTGATAGTTGATTAATCAGAATGCCAAACTTCCAAAAATTCCCTAGCATTTTTTAATTTGGCCTGGTCTAAAATGTCAGTTTCCCAGTTGAAATTGTAGTTGAATTTGTCTATTCGTTGAGAGGTTAAGGAATTTTCATCATGTCTTCTGACTGCCCGTAGATGTTCATGGATGCGTCCTGCCAACTTTCTACCTGTCTGTTCTACCTAGTGGCTATTACAGTTCTTCCACTGTAAGTTGTAGATGACTCCTGTTTTTTCTTCTTTCATTACTGGGCCTTAAACCTAAAGGTTTAAGATGTTCTGGAGGGATATTGTTTGTTTTTATGCTACAGTGGTGCGAAGACATTGTAATAGTCTGTTGGTTGCCTCAGATATTTTTATGTATGGGACAGTTATCTGTTTCATAGGTTGTGATGGTTGTGTTACAAAAAGTTGTGTAGCTAGGCACTTTTAATGAACTTGCATGGGTAATTCGTTGTGTTGGAAGTTATTGTATAGGTAGTCTGGGTTTTCTTTTTGGAGTTTTGAGTTACTGCAGGGTTTTTTTTTTTCCTCTGAACAGTGTTCTTATGAAGCTCCTCTTGAGGGCAGTTGGGTTGTTGCATTGGTAGTGGAGGACTTTGCTAGTGTGGGTTGTTTTTCAATAAACTTGGGTGTGTAGTCTGTCATTGCTTCCTGTGCTGAGGAGGATATCCAGGAAGGATAGTTTATTGTTGTTTTCTTCTTCTTATAAATTTGATTTCTTTAAAGATATTTTTGATTGTGTCATGTGTCGTCTTTAACTTTTCTAATGTTTCTTTTCTGGCTGACTGTGAAAAGCTAAGCAAGGCCAGACATGATTGGTACTTGAGTGGAAGATCCCAGGAATGTAGGCTAGACTGGAAAATTGAAAACCATATCCTGAAAGAAGTTAGCAGCAACCCTCTTTCCTATTGTTGCCAAGAAAGCTGCATGAAGGTGTCCATCTAGTGATTAGGAGTCAAGCTCGGATTGAAGAAGACTTTACTTAAATCACCAGAACAGAAGGAATAAAGTGGGAATTCTGCTGAGTTGGTGCCACATTTATTTTCTTGGGACTTAGACCTATCATGCTATAGAAAAATGTCCTATATATTTAAAATGATAAAATCAAATAAGATGTTTTTTGAAATAAGTATATAAATTAAGAAGTAGAAAGAACGGGGTAGCAACCAGCCTATCAACCCAATGTGGTCACTTGACATTCTTTAGTGGTCCTTTGGAATTAGGCCTTGAGTTCCAGCTCAAGCTGCACTGTTATGTATAAACAGGTTGTACACTCACAGTTGTATATGAATTCTACAGTGGATTTTGAAAAATTATATTCCTTTCAACAAATAATGAAGTAGCTTTTTTTAAATATTAGGATTAGAGGAATTGGAAAAAGTACACTCATTGTTACATCACAGTTATTAGATACTTTTCTGTGGTTAAGCTAAGCAAGTAGACTCTTCCTTGGTTCTAAGGCTGCCCATTACATAATAGTATGAAATCTAAGATTCAGGTGTCACTTGTCAACCCCACCAGGTAGACCAGACCAGAAAATCAATTCCACAGGAAGTCTAAAACTACTTTTATTGAAACTGGTTATAATAACAGAATATTCCTTTCTCAGGCAAGTTGACTAAAAAGCGAGTTCTAGTCCCGGCTGAGGCATAAAAACCGGCTGGGTGACCTTGGGCCAGTCACTCTCTCTCAGCCCAATTCACCTCCCAGGGTTGTTGTTGTGGGGAAAATAGGAGGAGGAAGGAGTATTAGGTATGTTCCCCACCTTGAGTTATTTATAAAAATAATAAAGGCAGGATTTTAAAAAAATCTAAAAGAAAAAGCCAGAAAAGAAATGGGTGAGGAAACTAATCGCTGTTTGAACCTTGTTTGCACCATGTTAGCGACTTAGATGAAAAACTGATAATCTGCATAAATTCGCATTAGCTACAGAAATGTCTACTGGGAAGAAGCAGCTAATGGAATTGGAAAAAAAAAACACAGTATGTCTCCAAACCTGTAGAATGAAATGAAGTAACCTTCATTGATTTTATTCATAAGTTGTAAAAGAATAGTTTAGAATTTCATTGTGTCTCTTTGCAGTTTATATTAACTTATTTTACTTATTTACTTCTAAAGCACGGCCTTACTGCGATTCATCTTGCTGCATGGTCTGGTAATTTGGACATAATGCTGATGTTAATTAAAGCAGGAGCTGATCAAAAAGCAAAGAATCAGGTATGTTATCCAGAGATATAAGCCAGCAACAACCACATACACACAAGGATTTCTAATTCTGTTTTCAGTAACTTTTCTGTCTTTTTCTTAGGAAGGGATGAATGTCCTCCACTTTGCTGCTCAGAACAATAGTGTTAGAATAATGAATTATTTTATCCAAGATCTTCACCTGGTGGAACTCAATAAACCTGATGAGGTATCATGAGTGCAAAGTATACTATAAGCAATTGGACAATGGATGCTAGCAATATTTTTGTGAATACCTTTTCTAAATACTAGGCAAATTTAAATATGGCCACCATTAATTTTTTATCTGTATTTCATGAATATTTACCGAATCGATATTTATTTCATTCAGTGTTCACCGAGTGGGTCAAACTTGGCAAGATGGCGGATGCAGCCTTGTGATGCAAGCCCCATTCCTTTTATATGTGTGTCAGTATTGCATGCACATATATAAGGGGCAGGGCTTGCACCACAATGCTATGCCCATCAATTTGCCAGTTTAGATGCACACACCCACAAACCTGTAGATATTGCTAGTGTTGTGTATTCCTGACTGCTCTTGATTAACCATATCATATTGTTAATTACATTAACTGATCCTACATACATTCATACTCATATTCTCTGTAGTAATTCTGATCATGCATCAAGATGTCTGGCTGTTACTGGGCCAAGGGCTGCACTTGGCCTGTGAACTTGGGGGCTCCACTCCAAAAGACTTGGCTCAAAAATCTAAACTCAATTTAATTTAATTTTAATTTAATAAAAGTAACATTCAGTTACTCCAATGTAATTCATATGATTGATCCACATTTGCTTAATAGCTTTCTCCCCTTGTTACTTTTAAAAATTGCAAACTGGTAGCTACTTTTTGATGGGATTTCACAAGCTTCTGGGGGCCATATGTGGTCCTGAAGCCTCTGGTCTAAAAGATTATGCATATAGGTTGTATAAAATATAGAGCAGTTCAAGAGGCTTTTAAAAACTTCATTGTTATCTGATGCAAGTAGCATGTGCAAATCTTTCCATGAAAAAACCTACAGACTCAGTCTTCCTTTAGCACCACTTTAAAGAAGTTAGATGATGGGATTGGAAGACCATAGCTGCATCCTGAGCCAGACTTGCTTAAGTAAAATGGCCTTAAGGTAAGTCTCACTCAGGTTCATACAGATAATTTTGTTGTTAGGCTGAGGACCATATGCAACCCAAGGGGCACAAATTACTTCCAACTGGGTTAAGGCTATTGGTAAGTAATCTTTGCAGAATGCCAGTTTTCTTCCATAGTGACTTCTAAACTTCACTTTTCTCCCAGAAAGGTAGAAAGCCATTCCTTCTGGCAGCTGAAATGGGCCATGAAGAAATGATAAATGAATTGATTACCCTTAATTTATTCACCTCAGAAAAGGATAAGGTAAGTCTATTATAAAGCTTATTATTTGATTTTGTATATTGTGTACTAAATTGTGAGGGGATTCTTTTGAGAAATGGTGCAGACCACCAACAGACTACTGTTATTGTCCCTGTTTTTTATTATATAAAAAACTTAACAAACTTACTTATTTCTGAAATTTATCACTCATCATTAATGTATAATATATGCTATATCACACCTATACCAATGTCTATCTTATTTAAAGAGTCCTATAAACAATTCTTTTCTCCTTTGTTGCCTGCACTATAACAAAGTCTTCAGACATCATGTACCCACCTTGAAGTTAGTTGGCTTCTGTTGCTATGCTCTTCTGAACTGCTGCTGAAGTGTTAGTCTTTCCATCTGTTTTCAAGAATGTGGGAACAGTTACTGGACTGTTGTAGGCTGTCAGCATCTTTGCTGAAGTGAAGTAGCTTCTGGGCTCTGCTTCCCCTTTCAAGTCCTGTGCTGTTGGCTTGCAGGAATCCATGCCTGCTCCTTTTTCACAGACAGTCACCTGCTAAGCTACACTTCATCGTGACACTCTCAGCTGCAAATTTTTCTTCTCTGCTCTCGCACAACAAGCATCTTTTTCCAACACACACACTTAGGCCATCAGGTCCAATTCCCTGTTCAGTGCACAAATTTATCAGGCATCCCTTATCCTCCATTTAAGCACTTCTAGAGAAAGGGAACCCACCACTCCTCCAGTTATCGTTCCACTGTCCTTACCATTAAGGAAGTTTGCCTAACATTCATTTGGAATGCAGAAAAAAAATAAAACCAGCAGGCAGATTTTTTTGCAGCTGAAGCCACGCTCTTTATTTGTTGATTGATGTCCAGTGAATACTGGAGGGCACTGATGCTAGAATACCATCATCTTTGCATTTGTTTTTCAATATCTTATATCATGTCTACCAGAAATCTGATAGAAAAAAAATCAGTGGAAAGTCACCCTGGTGCTATATGCAGTTTGCACTGAACAGGTAGGTCAGTCTTGAATGACCCTGGGAGGAGGGGTCACAAGGGGGGGGCTTTGTGACCCACAAGGCAGTTCAGTCTCTGATTTTTAACACCCGCCCCCCAGAGTTTAATTAGCCAAATAATGAAGATGATAATTTGCAACTCATTGAACTGTTAATTGTAAATATTTTAAAAGCCTTTTATAGGTTATAATCTAAAAATGTCTTACTTGAAATGCCAGATTGCATATTTCTTATCAAACTCGAGAATGTACAGGGTATGTGGAGTCCTGCTTTAAAGATTTAGAGTTACTGCTTAGTTTGAGAATGTTTGCTTTTAGTGATAATTTAAGCCTACATTAGGTGTCTGTGTACATTTTATAGGAAGGAAACACTGCCTTGCATCTAGCAGCTAAACATGGCCACAGTGATGTGATAGAGATTCTTCTTCAGCAGTGGGAGCATATAAACGAATTCAATCAGGTAAAAATACAAGAAAGATATTGAAAGATGCATAAAGCATCAAAATGAAGAAGAGCATCTTTATTTTTGAAAATAAAGATGTAAGAACGCAACTCATGTCCAGAACCCACAGATTGGTTCTTGAAGTCTTTAAATTACAAAACTTTGATGGCCAATAATTGCCTCCTCTTCCCCTCCCTTCCCTCCATCTCTTCCCTCCCTCCTTTAAAATGCATCAGGCCTGTCCAGCCAGTGGGCTTTCCCTGGAGAAGCTTTTGGCTGTGCCCCACTTTTGTGAAGGAAGCAGAATGGAGAGCAGGAACCACTGTTTTCCTCTTTCTGCTCTGGCCTTGTGGAATGGCCTCCCATTCAAATGACAGCTTACTTCATTCCTTTTATCTTCTGTTTTAGAAGGTACTTCAGACAGAACTCCTCCAAAGAATGCATGGTGGATAGTTGTTGTTGCCATAGTTATTTTATTTTACCAACTGATTTCATTTTTTAATGTTATTTCATTTTTGTAATGATTTTATGTATTTTAACTGTTATTAATATTATAATTATTTTTGTAATTTTGATCAGTAATTTGTTATTTCTAATTTTACACCCACAAACACACACACATTTATAGACCTCCTGATTCCCAATGAAATGCAAAGCACAAAAAAGAATCATTAATGGTCCAGAAACAACATATAGCCAGAGAATACCCGACAGTCAAGTCTTTAATATGTCATCTGGGTGGGAAGAATATCATTCTAGAGGGCAGGCACCGTGACACAAAAAGCATGCTTCCTGGGTCCCACCAGATAACACTGCTTACTTAGTGGGACCCAGAGCATGCCCATTCTGCCTGATCGTACCAGACAGGCAGAAACAACTGGAGACAGGTGGTCCCTCAAATAACCAGGGCCTATACCATGAACGGCTTTAGTGGTGGTAACCAGCACCTTGAATTGCACCAAGCCAATCAATAATCCTTCAGCAAAGGATCATTACCTTGTCGTGGTGCTGGAGCTTGAGCACCTCAATGATGCCATGAGCTAAACCGTGAAGGGCCACCCAAGACGGGAAGGTCATGACAGAGAGGTCAGACTAAATGCGATCCCGGGGGAAGGTAAGGGCAACCCACCCCAGTATTCTTGCCGTGAAAACTAAATGGATCAGTACAACCAGAGATATGTCGGTATACCATCGGAAGATGAGACCCCCAGGTCGGAAGATGGTCAAAATGCTACTGGGGAGGAACAGAGGATGAGTTCAACTAGCCCCAGATGTGATGACGCAGCTAGCTCAAAGCCGAAAGGACAGCTAGCGGCCGACGGTGCTGGTGGTGAACGGCGAATCCGATGTCCTAAGGATCAACACACCATTGGAACCTGGAATGTAAGATCTATGAGCCAGGGCAAATTGGATGTGGCTATTGGTGAGATGTCAAGATTAAAGATAGACATTCTGGGCGTCAGTGAACTGAAATGGACTGGAATGGGCCACTTCACATCAAATGACCACCAAATCTACTACTGTGGACAAGAGGACCACAGAAGAAATGGAGTAGCCTTCATAATTAATAGTAAAGTGGCTAAAGCAGTGCTTGGATACAATCCAAAAAACGATAGAATGATCTCAATTCGAATTCAGGGCAAGCCATCTAACATCACAGTGATCCAAATATACGCCCCAACCACAGATGCTGAAGAAGCTGAAGTAGAGCAGTTCTATGAGGATCTGCAGCACCTACTGGACAACACACCTAAAAGAGATGTTATTTTTATCACGGGAGACTGGAATGCTAAGGTGGGCAGTCAAATGACACCTGGAATTACAGGTAAGCATGGCCTGGGTGAACAAAACGAAGCAGGACATAGACTGATAGATATTTTGCCAAGACAACTCACTCTGCATAACAAACACTCTCTTCCAGCAACCTAAGAGACGGCTTTATACATGGACTTCCCCAGATGGACAACACTGAAACCAGATTGACTACATCCTTTGCAGCCAAAGGTGGCGGACATCTATACAGTCAGTAAAAACAAGACCTGGAGCTGACTGTAGTTCAGATCACGAACTTCTTCTTGCACAATTTAGGATCAGACTAAAGAGATTAGGGAAGACCCACAGATCAGGTAGATATGAGCTCACTAATATTCCTAAGGAATATGCAGTGGAGGTGAAGAATAGATTTAAGGGACTGGACTTAGTAGATAGGGTCCCGGAAGAACTCTGGACAGAGGTCCGCAACATTGTTCAAGAGGCGGCAACAAAATACATCCCAAAGAGAGAGAAAACCAAGAAGGCAAAGAGGCTGTCTGCTGAGACACTAGAAGTAGCCCAAGAAAGAAGGAAAGCAAAAGGCAACAGTGATAGGGGGAGATATGCCCAATTAAATGCAAAATTCCAGAGGTTAGCCAGAAGAGATAAGGAATTATTTTTAAACAAGAAATGCACGGAAGTGGAAGAAGACAATAGAATAAGGAAGGACAAGAGACCTCTTCCAGAAAATTAGAAACATCAGAGGTAAATTCCAGGCAAAAATGGGTATGATCAAAAACAAAGATGGCAAGGACCTAACAGAAGAAGAGATCAAGAAAAGGTGGCAAGAATATACAGAAGATCTGTATAGGAAGGATAACAATATCGGGGATAGCTTTGACGGTGTGGTCAGTGAACTAGAGCCAGACATCCTGAAGAGTGAGGTTGAATGGGCCTTAAGAAGCATTGCTAATAACAAGGCAGTAGGAGACGACGGCATCCCAGCTGAACTGTTCAAAATCTTGCAAGATGATGCTGTCAAGGTAATGCATGCTATATGCCAGCAAATTTGGAAAACACAAGAATGGCCATCAGATTGGAAAAAATCAACTTATATCCCCATACCAAAAAAGGGAAACACTAAAGAATGTTCAAACTATCAAACAGTGGCACTCATTTCACATGCCAGTAAGGTAATACTCAAGATCCTGCAAGGTAGACTTCAGCAATTCATGGAGCGAGAATTGCCAGATGTACAAGCTGGGTTTAGAAAAGGCAGAGGAACTAGGGACCAAATTGCCAATATCCGATGGATAATGGAAAAAGCCAGGGAGTTTCAGAAAATCATCTATTTCTGTTTTATTGACTATTCTAAAGCCTTTGACTGTGTGGACCATAACAAATTGTGGCAAGTTCTTAGCGGTAGGGGGATACCAAGTCATCTTGTCTGCCTCCTGAAGAATCTGTATAACGACCAAGTAGCAACAGTAAGAACAGACCACGGAACAACGGACTGGTTTAAGATTGGGAAAGGAGTACGGCAGGGCTGTATACTCTCACCCTACCTATTCAACTTGTACGCAGAACACATCATGCAACATGCTGGGCTTGAGGAATCCAAGGCTCGAGTTAAAATCGCTGGAAGAAACATGAACAATCTCAGATATGCAGATGATACCACTTTGATGGCTGAAAGTGAAGAGGAACTGAGGAGCCTTATGATGAAGGTGAAAGAAGAAAGTGCAAAAGCTGGCTTGCAGCTAAACCTCAAAAAAACCAAGATTATGGCAACCAGCTTGATTGATAACTGGCAAATAGATGGAGAAAATGTAGAAGCAGTGAAAGACTTTGTATTTCTAGGTGCGAAGATTACTGCAGATGCTGACTGCAGACAGGAAATCAGAAGACGCTTAATCCTTGGGAGAAGAGCAATGACAAATCTCAATAAAATAGTTAAGAGCAGAGACATCACACTGACAACAAAGGTCCGCATAGTTAAAGCAATGGTGTTCCCTGTAGTAACATATGGCTGCGAGAGCTGGACCATAAGGAAGGCTGAGAGAAGGAAGATAGATGCTTTTGAACTGTGGTGTTGGAGGAAAGTTCTGAGAGTGCCTTGGACTGCAAGAAGATCAAACCAGTCCATCCCCCAGGAAATAAAGCCAGACTGCTCAATTGAGGGAATGATATTAAAGGCAAAACTGAAATACTTTGGCCACATCATGAGAAGACAGGACACCCTGGAGAAGATGCTGATGCTAGGGAGAGTGGAAGGCAAAAGGAAGAGGGGCCAACCAAGGGCAAGGTGGATGGATGATATTCTAGAGGTGACGGACTCGTCCCTGGGGGAGCTGGGGGTGTTGACGACTGACAGGAAGCTCTGGCGTGGGCTGGTCCATGAAGTCACGAAGAGTCGGAAGTGACTAAACAAATAAACAACAACAACCAATAATCAGTGCTGACTGCAGAACAATGGGGTCACAAAGACCGGGTTACCTTAGGGACTGTCTTTTCCCAGGTAGTTCTGCCCGTCCAATCCGGTCCAGCAGGATGGGCATGCTCTGGGTCCCATCAGCCAAGGAATGTTGGCTGGCAGGGACCGGGAAGCGTCCTTTTCTGCTGTGGTGCCTGCCCTCTGGAATGTCCTCTCTCCTGATATTAGGATGGCCCCGACCCTTCTGGCTTTTCGGAGGGCCTTGAAGGCTTTGTGTCCGGGCCTGGGGCCCTGAGTGTGGGAAGAGCCCCGTATCATGGTTATGTTAACACCATGGCTTTTAGATCGCTTGGCTGTATTTATATTTATTTTTAATTTTTGTTATTGTTTTTATTGTTTTATATCATGACTGTTTTTATGTTGTTATCACTAGTTTGAGATGGGCGGCAATATAAATTGAATGAATGAATGAATGAATGAATGAATGAATGAATGAATGAATGAATGAATAAATAAATAAATAAATAAATAACAAGGCATGCCCAACACTGCCCACACCACTGCATTCTGGACCAACTGTATCTTCCAAGTGGTCTTCAAGGACAGCCCCATGTGGAGCGCATTACTGTAATCCATGTAATTGTATCTGCTCTGGATGTTTTGTTTATAGATGCTTTATTGTTGACTGATAAATTGCCATGAGTCTATATTGATTTGGTGGTATACAAGTAAAATCAATCAATCAGTCAATCATTGTATCTGATCAGTGCTAGGATTATCATTATTTATGAGATTTTTCTTGTTTGCCGATTATTAAATGAGCCGCCTTTGAAAATAAATAACTGCTGAAATACTGTACAAGCATACATATTTTGCAGTCTCACATCAAAAGTGTCAATGGAAAAATAACCTTTATTAATTCTTCCATTTTACAAAAATTATCTGAAAAATGTTCTTACCTCCTATGAGCCAGTATTGGGTAGCTGTATACAAGCGGCTGTATCTGATATCAGTAACATATTTTCCTTTTTTTTTGGTGTGCTTCAGAATGGTGAAACACCATTTTATATGGCTGTTGAAGGAGGCCATGAAAAATGTGCTGAACTCTTACTGGAAGCAGGAAGTGACATCAATATTTTGAACAAAGTATGTACATAACCTGGTATTCTTTGTTCAATTACTGAGATAATTTTTTTTGAAATTTTCCTTGTGCATTAAAATACCAAACCAGGATCCAGATAAATTGCTGTTTTTGTGGAAGTTGTATTAAGTGTAGTAGGGCTGCCAGATCTGGGCTGCAAAAATCCAGATCACTAGATTTCAAGTTTTCGGTAGCACTTTGGTGCCATCTGGTATTCAGCTGGATTTTTACAGTCCCAGTTAGTTCATCTTTATCTCACTTTTGTGTCTCCTTTATTTATTACTTTCTTTTGTCATTAAGAAGTATCTTGATGCAGACATTAACATAGAAGTTCAAGGAAATTGAAGGAAATAGTAAAATTATTGTTAATAGTGTCCCATAGCTAAAGCATTCCACTAATTCAAATTAATCACATGGAACAGCTGTTAGGAAAATTGCAATAAAGGTTCTTTTTTGAAACTTTGTTTTCCGCTTTCCATGTCATCCAACAATAATCCAATGCACATTTTCTGAGAAGTAATTTTGTTTTCAATGAAGAGTATATACAAATCTACCTTTAGTCTGATAGGTTCAGTTAAGGTGGCATGATTTTGATTTGGAATTTGTCTGTCTCCTTTCTTAACTATTTTCCCCATCATTTCACACACCCATATTCACAGAAGTACTTGTGTCTTAAATCATAGTTCCTCTATTTGAATGTCATTAGAAACTATAGTATAAGGAACCAGGGTTTCTTCATCAGAACCAAATACATAAGGAGAGGAGGTGGAAGAGAGATTAAAACATATTCATATATTTGGTGCAGGCTTTGATGGAACATGAAATAACTGCGGCAGAAGATAAGGAACTGTTCTCCTAATGCATTTTCTAGAGATTCGTCTAATTAGTTTTTCTTAAACAATTTTTGATATTAGCACAACTGTATATATCTTCCAAAAATTCACTTTTAAATTACTTTGCGTTGCTAACAATAAAAATAATTTTCCCTCTTTTCTTCATTTTTCTTTCAGCATAATGCCAGTGCGCTGCATGTCGCAACCCAAAATGGCCACACACCTTTGGTCAGGTTTCTTATCAGTAATAATATTGATCTGGATGCTCAGTCTCAGGTAACTTTTTGTTGTTGTTGTTTTCTCATATGTTGTGTGTCTGACATTTCCTGGCTTTCTCCGAAAGTGGCGAGAGCTACAACTATGCATAATTCAAGACATAAAAGGAGAAGAAGCACAGTCTGTATAAATCAACTAAGCATTCTATATTCTGTCCGTTTTGGTGGGTGAATGTTAAGAATATGCCTAACTCTGAAGAAAATATAAGTAGAAGTGTTTAACGGGCAGAATTGTGCATTAACATTTCCAGATGTATGATATGTGCAGCCCATACATTTGCTAGGGATGTAAGAGATGCCTTTGCAAATAAATTTGGGTGATTTGCTTGCACCTGATTTTGCAGTGGAACAAGCGCTAGCATCAAAGTGCTCGTGTTCCTCATTCAAAAATCCATCACAGAATTTAACCATCACAGAAAAAAGGTACACGACGGAAGTTTTGTGCAAACAGCAGTAGTTGTGATTGGAAAAAGGCTGAATGAAATTACAGTTAAAAAACCTGGATATAAGAAATTGACAGGGTGAAATTCAGCAGAATTACCTAATTAAAAACAAAAACATGTGGTAAACAGTATGTGCCAATGTGTTCATGTGACAAGATACAGCATATGTAAATAATTAAGAAGTTGTCTACAATTTAACATCGCAAAAAAAAAAAGTCAGTATTCCGCAGGACTGCTCTTCTAACGGGAACATTAAAGAGGACAGGACTTTTAGCAATCTGCACGTTGCTATTTTATTTCAGAAGTAAGTAACCCTAAATTATTTAGAACTGCAGCCAAATACTCTGTATGTACCACGGGTGTCTGCAAGGAGGGGTCAAAAAAGTCAAGCTGGTGGCCACAGTCATGTGATCAGAGCCCTGTTCTTTTATGTGTGTTGTGACAGAAGTAAAAAAAGTGATGCTTCAGTTGCATAGTTGTGATCACCATCTTGACTTTTTTGACCTCCTCTCTGAGCACACCCTTGGTCTATGCTGCTATAAAAGCTTTATCATCAGTATCCCACATACTATGGGAGACGTTTGTTGAATATGTGAAATTAAAACATTTATGATCAAGAGAGAGGTATTTTGGTCAAGCGGTTAAGGCAACAGGCTAGAAACCGGGAGACTGAGAGTTCTAGTCCTGCCTTAGGCACGAAAGCCGGCTGGGTGACCTTGGGCCAGTCACTCTCTCTCAGCCCAACTCACCTCACAGGGTTGTTGTTGTGGGGAAAACAGGAGGAGGAAGGAGTATTAGATACGTTCACTGCCTTGAGTTATTTATAAAAATAATAAAGGCGGCATAGAACATAAATTAAATAAATAAATAAGTTTTAACATCCTAACACATTTGGAGAAAAACTCCAGATTTGTAGAAGATGTGGTACTCATAAAGTTCCATTAAGATAAATGCATAAACTAGTATTTGAATAGTGGCTTTTTTAGTGGAATAGTGGAAACCTTGAATAGTATTATTGGAATAATATATTTGATTTGTTACTGAAGGATTTTCATCACATTTTAAAACTTCTAAACCTGGTCAAGCATGATTTCTTATGAACAAATAGTATAGTTTCATGATGTTATTTTACTTCTCTCTACAGCAAAATAATTCTCCTCTACATTTGGCCATCATAAAAAACAACTTAGCAGTGATAAATAGTTTAATAATTGCAAACTATAACATAAACTCCCTAAATAAGGTAAGAAATTCTTCATTGGAATCATGTGACTTGAAGCCTGGAGACAATGTTTTCTTTTGTGTGTGTGTGTATGTGTGTGTACACACAATACTTTTTAAAGAATATGGTACAAAATAACATGTCAGCATTATAATTTGATTTATGGTTAGGCTGTTCTTTATGGCACCTTTCTCCAGGCTACTGCCTTTGACTTCAACTCCCAAATATAAAATGTATCTAGGAAACCAATACAGCCCTCTGAGACAAAATTACCATGGAAATAATCCTTGTATTTTTAACAAAGGTAAAGACAAAATCTCCAATTCAAGTTCAGCTTCTTTCTGAGTCAGTCAGGTACTTTTCCTAATTTCCACATAAACACACACAGAAAAGCAAACAACAACATTGCTACATTTATTTTTAGAAAAAGTTTGAATAATGTGTTTATTCTGGTTTTAAAAATATTCCAGAATATTTTATGCAGAGATTAATACCTTTGTCTGCAAGAAGAAATACTTTTAAAATAATAATAATAATAATAATAATACAATAGGTTTGGATATAGTTTTGGAATGAAATTATTGAATCGCTAGGAGTTCAGTTGTGATGGACTAAGCTTCATTGATTTAAGTTCATTTGCTATATTTAGTATTATTTATTTTATGATACCATATCTGTAACCTGTCTGAATTCCAATGGATTCAGGGCAGGATACAACAAAGTCAAATGCAGAAGACAAAAGCAAAAGTGAAATCTCAATGTAAACAGTTAAAGTAGTATAATTAAAAGCCATTAATAAACATAATGGGCACTATTAGAATGAATACAATCTCATGTAATCTATGGGCCAAATGAATGCTAGAACAAATGTATGCTCTTTTGGCTGGTTTACAAACTGCGAGCAGCTTTGGAGCCATCTGTACCTCTGGGGGTGAGAAAGGGGGCTGCCGTTGAGAAAGCTCACTGCCTGGTCCCTGTTCCTATACTTGCAAGGAGAGGAAACTTGCAGCAGTCCCTGAGTCAAACCATTCATTGCCACCTTAATTCCATTCTTTGCATAGTGTGAATATTAACTTCTTTATTTCATTTTTCTAATGGAAAAGATTTCTGAGTAATATATCCTTTACTTTGCATCCGCAAGAGACATCAGACACCTTTACATCTGGCAGCAGACCTTGGAAATGTGGAAGTAATAGAAATGCTGCTAAAGGCAGGCTGTGACTTCAGCATTGTAGATAAGGTATTCATAATTCCATTAAAATGCAGTGCTCCTACATGTCTTGGTTTGCTTTTCTTGACTTTTTTGGCAAACACCCCCCCTCCCCTCCCGCAGATGCCCCTGCTGGAAATTGTTGGACTGGGAAGGCTGGTTTAAGTTTTCCTTTATGAAAGTGTGTGTTGTTGGGAAATACTTTTGCAACATGTGACAACCCTAAAATTAACTTTTTAAAAGAAGTGTCAGAGAAGTAGCCATGTAAGTTGCCAAGAAAAAAAAAGTTAAGAGTTTTGTTAGTCTTTGAAGTGCTACAAGACTCTGCTTTTTAAAAGATTTAAATCATTCTGCTGATCTTTACTAATTGTACTGCTTCCTTCTCCTTCTCCTTCGCCTCTATGGTGAGGATACTCACAAGGATTCGGCATCAGTTTGAAGCTCTCTCCAGACCTCTTGGTTGCCCTGACTTCAGCACTGTTAGAGAGCTGGCCTGTTGTGTTTCCAATTCAGCTGTGATACAGTGAATGGAGCTAAGATTGTGTTTGTTTTGAGATGCTGTGGCTCTGCTTCCCTATAAAGAACAATCTTGCCTCACCTCTTCCCCTGCCTCCTGAGTATCAGATCCTGTAAGGAAAATGCTTGTTTAATGGAGAAAAGGAAATGGGGTGAAGTTGACAAATTTTGTTCAGTTTTCTATTTAAACCAGCAGAATGGAAGGCAATCACACATTACCTTCAACCCACCTCTGAATGGAAACAGTGGCAGCGTGGAAGTGCCATGATTTCCCTCCAGTTTGCAGATCCTCAAGCTATAGCTTTGTGTGGTGGCACAACAGTTCTGCTGAGATGTTCTGCTTTGATAGATGCCAGCTTTCCCCAACCTGGTGTTCTCCAAAACATTTGGGATAGTAACTCCCAGAATTTCTTGGTTGTGAATTGTGGGAGTTGTAATTCCAACCTAGACTGGAGGGCATTAGGTGCAATAAACTCAAAAGGGGAAAAAAGCAAGCCCAAGCATATTAGATCCACCTTGGCCCATCAGCATTTTCAGTGCTTTCTAGAATCTCAACAGTAGGGAGCCTTTTCTGCCAGTGTGACCTGGGCGCATGATTTAGTATCCTGGAAAATCAGGCTTCTAAATCTCAGTGGCCTACTTCTATAGATACAAGACTTCCCACTGCAGAACTCCATTCTTAACATTTTGGCTGCATTCACACAGCATACTTAACCTGGGTACTGAGCTGACCCATTTCCTGAATTCACACAATACTTTGAGTATAAACTAATCAGACAGGTTAGGTTTGCGCTACACCAAAACCAAATCAAAATTTACTAAGTTTAAACCTGTTCTGTGAGTGTAACCACTAGGTTTTTCTTGCCCTGGTTAAGGGGTTATGTGAGCACAGCCTTTGTGGTTGATGAGGATGAGGATGGAGGTGATGCAATAGCAACATGTGCAGCCTTGCTTTTCTTCTTTACTTACCCAAATGGGGATTAACTCCAGCTTCATTAAGAACTTTCTTGCTGCCCAAATGTAACTGAATTTTGTCAAAAAATAGGGATTAATCAAGTGTTAGTGTATACTCCCTGGCACAGTATTTCTACCATGAAGCAGGGTGCTGAAATGAATCCAAAAATTTGGCAGCTGCAGGAGAGAGAGGAGATCCTAGAAACGAGGTGGTTCCATTCCTCTATTCTCTTCTGAAGCTTTGGGGGTTTTCCTTTTGGTTTCAGAATGCAAGTGGTGAGAGCGGAATTATTTAGACAAGTAAAACAGCTAGTCTAAATATTTTTCAGGGGAGCAGAGGTGTTTGCAGGAGGGATGTAAAAAAGTCAGGATGGCAGTCAAAATAGCACAATCAAAGCCTATTTAATGTGTGCGCAATGTCGCACGGAGATTAAAAAGGGGTGGGGCTTCAATCACATGGTCATAACCACCATTGTGGCTTATTTTCCAAACCCCCCCCCCATGTCACTGCTCTGGGGTATATTTAGTAACTGGGAAGGATCTGTTGGATCCTCTGCCCCTGCTTCATTGTTAACAAGACTGATGAGTGGTACTGTCTATAATGGAGGCAAATTATTGTGCAGTGATAGCTGGACTTCCCTAATGGTGGGAAAGACATCCACTCATCTCTCTGCTCATCATGAGGTGAGGCTGAAGCTGGGGAAGGAGCTAAGTTTTAACAGATGGCTATACTAGAGGTTTTAGCTCTGTCTCAGAATCTGATCTGCAGGTCAGGTGAGGCTTTCTGCTTTACCAAGAAGACTACCCATCTCCTGGATTACTTGCAGCAGCTGATCCAAGAAGTTTCCAGTAAAGCGGGAGAGGCTCTTTCTCCTTAATGCTCCACTTGACTTGGCTATACATCTCCCACTGTTCCATGCGTAAGTTGGTGGTGCTGGCTGAAGCAGGAGGGTCTTTCGCTTCAGCCAGTGTCACTGATTGTACAGACTGATGACACAAGGCATGATATTCCCACTTTAGCATGTCCCACCACCGCATGACCTGCCAGCAGTCATACTGGCAGTCTATGCTCAGTAGGCACTGCTCCTGCTTATGGCAGGACCACCATGCACACAACCTTCTAATGTGACTTCCAGCACACCATGCATGAAATCTTGGGGTGGAGTGTAAATGACTTCAGAGAGTCATATCTACTACCCACCATGGTTGACTGAAAGTGACCAATATGAGCTGGGTGAATTCCGATCCTGCTGCATCATTAGCACAATAACTATCAAAGTACCCCACATCATGTAAATAGCAAGGCATCTGTGGGGAGAAAATGGAAAACACCAACTTAGGTTAGGAAAAAAGTTGCTCTTGGCTATGGGGATGGGAAGAAAGCTGTATCATGTGAAGGTGTCCTTCAAGAACTAGCCAGACATCACTGAGCCAAAGTTGGTGGGGCATGTAAATGTACCCTTAGTCACTAACTTGTTTTTTAAAAAGTCTACTCAGAATTCCACAAATTTAATATGTTGGAAATATTTCTGAGTTGGAAATGTTTGTGTTTTTACAGGGAATGGTGAAGAGAGATAAAGTTAGTTGGTTTGCAGGATTTTTAACTTTTTAAGAGGAAATAGAGAATCCATGGAAACATTTTATCTACTTATATACAGAATTATATTTAGATTGCTATAAAAAAGTATCTCCCAGATGAGGTGGGTAAAATTGATCCCAACCATATAGTCTTAACAAGTGCAGCTTTGCTCGCTGCTGGCCAAAATGACTATGAGTTAAAAAGAAAAATTCAGGATTTTGAAACACTTCTCAAGATACATGCCAGTTAGATTAGAAAATTTCACAACGTATTTCTGTACCTTAGGATAGAAATTTTTTGGGTCTACCTTTGATAACTCACACTGCTTACATTTTTAGCAAGGAAAAACTGCACTTGCTGTAGCATCCAGAAGCAATCATGCCTTGGTTGTAGACATGATTATAAAGGCAGAGAGGTTTTACATCTGGAAACAGGTAGGAAACAACTTACTTATTTAGCTGTTTTTGGTCAAGCATGTTTCTCATTATATTGAATCCCATTAGCAAAATACGTCATTTTCAGTTCTGGATTTTGAAGCCACCTTGCAGAACTGCTAGAAAATGTTGAACTATTCCACTTCTTTCTCTCTCCCTTCCACTTTGCCCAGCAGCCCTTGCTCATGCCATCACTGATAAGATATTGAGTAAGAAGTTAAACTTACTTTTTAACTTCCTCTATGTGCTAGTAAACTCTTGGATTTCCAATTTTCTTTCTTAGCTGATTATAGTGGAAACTGACAGAAGAAATCACTGCACTTCTACAGGTAGTCCTTGCTTAATGACCACAATTGGGATTGGAATTTTGGTTGCTAAGCAAAGCAGTCATTAAGTGAATCTGACCCAATTTTATGACTTTTTGTGGCGGTTGTTAAGTGAATAACCATGGTGTTAAGCAACCCACATGGTCTTTAAGTGAATCATGTGGTTCCCCATTGATTTTGCTTGCCAGAAGCTGTCCAGGAAGGTCAAAAATGGTGATCATATGACCATGGGATACTGCAATGGTCATAAATGTGAACCGGTGCCAAGCCAAAATCGTGACCATGGGGACACTGTGACAGTTGTAAGTGTGAGGACCAGTCTCAAGTTGGTTTTTCCAGCACTGTCATAAGTCAGAACTGTCACTAAACAAATGGTTGTTAAGCGAGGACTACCTGCAGAAAATGGTGCTCTCTAAAGATACTTTTCATGGAGTGCAATCCAAAATGTGCCTACTTGGATATGTTGGTTGCATATTACAAACTAGGAGGGAGGAGACGTTAGAACCTCCCTGGCAGGCACTTAAAGATAGTTACAATAGGGCTGTGATGATACAGGCTGAACTTATATCACAACCGTGCTGCTATGATACAGGCCATGATACAGGCTGACAACTGTGGAGTTCTTAACCCTTCTACCCAAGATGTACCCTTCAGCATAGCTCTAGGAAAACAAAAGGGAAGGTCTTGGGGATTCTTCTGCCCAAAGCCTAGAAAGACAGAACAAAACTTGGACCAATCCAGAACCACAAGGAATAGGTTTGTAACAGTGCTACCTTCCATGCAGGAAGCGTCTATTGAGAAATTCCTTTATAAAACCACAAAGCAATATCTATAGATATAAAAAGGAGTTGAAAATATAGAGAAAACAAGGGAAGGCAACAATCATGTATGTAGAATACCAAATACAACCTGTATAGTCAGGCTACTTAATCTAGTTACTAACTACCTCCTTGAATAAAGTGTCAGCTGTGTTGATGCTAGTGCAAGATGTTGAGGGCTTGTTTGTTGCTACCCCCACCCTCATTGCTCTCTGATGGTCATTCGTACATCTCCCATCCCAGTACTGTGGGACCCTGGACTTTGTCCCAAGCTCCAGCCCTGGATGCCCCTTCCTTGACACTCTCAGGCAAAGCTCTGTAGCACAGGACCTAAAGAAATATGGCAAATCTATTCATGGATTGACTGCATAGAGTTGCAAACCCTCCATTTTTGCCGGAGGGACCAATGGAGTTCTATTCTGTGTACTGTATAGCATTCCTTTCTCCTGCTGAAAACAACAGAGGCTGGAGGACAGAGCAGGAACTGCAAATAAAACAGATTTGGTTTGGACTTAACTGGCTTTCTTAATGTTGTGTGATAATATTAAATATATTGATACTTATTTGCACATTTTCCCACTTGTCTTGTATACGAACCTGTTATGGATGAAGTTTGTTTTTTAGTATGAGAAACTGTTCTGTACCACAGAGAATGAAATGGGCTGCTTTGGAGCCTGGCTATTGTCATCTGGATAAATACATCTGCTGATGCTTATTACAAAAATGGGCAAAGGAGGACAGAAACATTTCATTACAAAGAGGAAGTCAGAGCAAGTATTGATTTCTGAGCAAATCTGTAATAAAAAGTGCTTCAGTATCTCTTACGGACAAACAAGGAGAGTTCACTTCCACAATATTTCCTGCTACGTTATAAGTCAATTCCTTACCAATGGAAAGGAGCTATGAAAGAACTTTGTGCAGATATATAAGAGATATAAAAGAAGTAGGACTATTAGGGGAAGCATAGTACACTGCATGCTTTTTTTTTAGATCCAAAGCTTGGTTGGTGAGCAGACTTCAGCACTGTCAAGTCTGTCTCTATTTTTACTAGAGCTCCAAGATGTATCAGCTGGAGCCAGGTGAACAAGGCATACAAAACTGAAGAACGGAGTACCCCTGAAGGATTTGGCATTCAGTACCATATATCTGACATTATCATCAGGGTTGATTTTGTAAAATATTTAGAATAAAATCCAAAGATCATAGTTTTTTGAGGTAGAAAAATTACTGGAAGAATACATGATTTAATCTCTGAAATATGCTTTGCAGGAGCATCAGTGTGATGATGTGCCAAATGTTAACCTCTCTTTTAAACAAGATCACAACATGCAGACCAAACAGATCCGCACATCTCTTTGGAATCTAGCTTACAATGGGTTAAAAATGCGAGAATGGATAAAACTCGCACAGTTTTGGAAGTTTACAGATGAACAAATCAAAGCAATAGAGGAACAGTGGACAGGTAATTTACTGAATCAAAAAAAAACAAACCCGTGTTCTCATGCCAAACACAGAAAAGTTAACTAAAGTCCAAGGTATTATTTCTGAATTATATAGAATTCTCTCTATATAAATCTCACTCCTTCCTGTGTTTTTTTAAAAAAATGGGGTGGGGAAGAGAAATCAGAACAAAATAACTATTGGATATTTTTGCAAATGTTGAGAGTCGTTTCCAAGCTAGCATAGAAAAATTAAGTTTATGTGTGTGCTTAAGGAAAAACAAAACATACTTTCATTGCAGTATATTGAATGTATTAATCTTGGCAGAGAGTAGGTCTTAAGATGCAATAAAAATCCCCCTACTTTCAGTTTTAATGTGAGACTATAGCTTTCATTTTGTGAAGTTTCTCAAACAGTATATTAAAGGTGTATATTGTCACATAGGCCAGTCAAAATGCAAGATATTAAAAATAAAAATGATGGATTTAGGGCCCACCTTTATGAGCTTCATCACTATCCCAGCTGCAGTCTCCAGTGTGTGTTATACTAGATGTCTATTTCAGTATTTACATTCCTTCAGAATAGGTAAGTAAAAGGTGTTTTGGAAATTGATAAACTTTTAGTTCTTGCTGCTCTAGCCAAACGAGACTGGTTAAGTTGTTCCCTTTATGAAAAGCTTTTCCTGCCAGAAACTCTCTTGTACACAACTGTTAATAAGTGCAGCTCTTATATTTTGCATATGATCAGCCAACTATGCTCAAAGGTACCTAACATGGTTTCATCTCTCCCTTCTTACCCTTCTGATCTTCAGTAATACTTGAATTCTAGCTAAAACAAATACAGTAAAAGGTTACAGGACTGAGAAACAATTATATTCATCAGGATTTCATAAACGTGCATTTAGTATACATGGAATAGGAGCCTTGTTCCATTAGACTAAGTGAAAAACTAGTCTTTCTAATTTGTTACTTTTTAACTATTGAGGGTTGGACTGGGCCTGGAATATAAAATGAATACTATAAAGGAGCATTCCTCCCTTATCTTGCACATGTAAGGAGCAACCTCTACTGATAGAGGAAAAACAGACATACAAGGCACCTTCATCCTTTGAGTATGGTCTAAAAGAAGGCAGTTTGCAACCCAACAGATTGTTCTTTCAGTACCTGTTCTCACTGGTTCCATACCACCTTGAGCCTGTCCATATTTTATTTGTATCTTAAGAAACCTTTTTCCAAGTGCTTTAGTAAGAAAAATGCATTAGGAAGGTGTATTTTCTGGGACAGGGCACATACTCTGGAATGACCTTTCAAAGGAGATTCAACTTGCATCACAGTAGTTCTTCCTTTAACAAAAAAATAAAATGTTTTGTTTACCCCAAGATTTTGTTTATATGGTGATGTTCTTTGTACATCTTTCAGCTGGTTGAATTATTCTGTCCCATTCAATTTATGACACAGCTTAGATGCTTATTCCATTATATTTTTGTTTTGTTTTATTCGTTCAGTCGCTTCCGACTCTTCGTGACTTCATGGACCAGCCCACACCAGAGCTTCCTGTTGGTCGTCAACACCCCCAGCTCCCCCAGGGACAAGTCCGTCACCTCTAGAATATCATCCATCCACCTTGCCCTTGGTCGGCCCCTCTTCCTTTTGCCCTCCACTCTCCCTAGCATCAGCATCTTCTCCAGGGTGTCCTGTCTTCTCATTATGTGGCCAAAGTATTTCAGTTTTGCCTTTAATATCATTCCTTCAAGTGAGCAGTCTGGCTTTATTTCCTGGAGGATGGACTGGTTTGAACTTCCTGCAGTCCAAGGGACTCACAGAATTTTCCTCCAACACCACAGTTCAAAAGCATCGATCTTCCTTCTCTCAGCCTTCCTTATGGTCCAGCTCTCGCAGCCATATGTTACTACTAGGAATACCATTGCTTTAACTATGCGGACCTTTGTTGTCAGTGTGATGTCTCTGCTCTTAATTATTTTATCGAGATTTGTCATTGCTCTTCTCCCAAGGATTAAACATCTTCTGATTTCCTGACTGCAGTCAACATCTGCAGTAATCTTCGCACCTAGAAATACAAAGTCTTTCACTGCTTCTACATTTTCTCCCTCTATTTGCCAGTTATCAATCAAGCTGGTTGCCATAATCTTGGTTTTTTTGAGGTTTACTTACAAGCCAGCTTTTGCACTTCCTTCTTTCACCTTCATCATAAGGCTCCTCAGTTCCTCTTTGCTTTCAGCCATCAAAGTGGTATCATCTGCATATCTGAGATTGTTCATGTTTCTTCCAGCGATTTTAACTCCAGCCTTGGATTCCTCAAGCCCAGCATGTCGCATGATGTGTTCTGTGTACAAGTTGAATAGGTAGGGTGAGAGTATACAGCCCTGCCGTACTCCTTTCCCAATCTTAAACCAGTCTGTTGTTCCGTGGTCTGTTCTTACTGTTGCTACCTGGTCATTATACAGATTCTTCATGAGGCATACAAGATGACTTGGTATCCCCCTACCGCTAAGAACTTGCCACAATTCGTTATCGTCCGCACAATCAAAGGCTTTAGAATAGTCAATAAAACAGAAATAGATGTTTTTCTGAAACTCCCTGGCTTTTTCCATTATCCAGCAGATATTGGCAATTTGGTCCCTAGTTCCTCTGCCTTTTCTAAACCCAGCTTGTGCATCTGGCAATTCTCGCTCCATGAATTGCTGAAGTCTACCTTGCAGGATCTTGAGCATTACCTTACTGGCATGTGAAATGAGTGCCACTGTTTGATAGTTTGAACATTCTTTAGTGTTCCCCTTTTTTGGTATGGGGATATAAGTTGATTTTTTCCAATTGGATGGCCATTCTTGTGTTTTCCAAATTTGCTGGCATATAGCATGCATTACCTTGACAGCATCATCTTGCAAGATTTTGAACAGTTCAGCTGGGATGCCGTCATCTCCTGCTGCCTTGTTATTAGCAATGCTTCTTAAGGCCCATTCAACCTCACTCTTCAGGATGTCTGGCTCTAGCTCACTGACTACACTGTCAAAGCTATCCCCGATATTGTTATCCTTCCTATACAGGTCTTCCGTATATTCTTGCCACCTTTTCTTGATCTCTTCTTCTTCTGTTAGGTCCTTGCCATGTTTGTTTTTGATCATGCCCATTTTTGCCTGGAATTTACCTCCAATGTTTCTAATTTTCTGGAAGAGGTCTCTTGTCCTTCCTATTCTATTGTCTTCTTCCACTTCCACGCATTGCTTGTTTAAAAATAATTCCTTATCTCTTCTGGCTAACCTCTGGAATTTTGCATTTAATTGGGCATATCTCCCCCTATCACTGTTGCCTTTTGCTTTCCTTCTTTCTTGGGCTACTTCTAGTGTCTCAGCAGACAGCCATTTTGCCTTCTTGGTTTTCTCTCTCTTTGGGATGTATTTTGTTGCCGCCTCTTGAACAATGTTGCGGACCTCTGTCCAGAGTTCTTCCGGGACCCTATCTACTAAGTCCAGTCCCTTAAATCTATTCTTCACCTCCACTGCATATTCCTTAGGAATATTAGTGAGCTCATATCTAGCTGATCTGTGGGTCTTCCCTAATCTCTTTAGTCTGATCCTAAATTGTGCAAGAAGAAGTTCGTGATCTGAACTACAGTCAGCTCCAGGTCTTGTTTTTACCGACTGTATAGATGTCCGCCACCTTTGGCTGCAAAGGATGTAGTCAATCTGATTTCAGTGTTGTCCATCTGGTGAAGTCCATGTATAAAGCCGTCCCTTAGGTTGTTGGAAGAGAGTGTTTGTTATGCAGAGTGAGTTGTCTTGGCAAAATATCTATCAGCCTATGTCCTGCTTCGTTTTGTTCTCCCAGGCCATGCTTACCTGTAATTCCAGGTTTCGTTTGACTGCCCACCTTAGCATTCCAGTCTCCTGTGATGAAATTAACATGTCTTTTAGGCGTGTTGTCCAGTAGGTGCTGCAGATCCTCATAGAACTGCTCTACTTCAGCTTCTTCAGCATCTGTGGTTGGGGCATATATGTGGATCACTGTGATGTTGTGATGGTTGCCTTATTCAGAAAAAACACAGACTCACCAGCCAGGGCTAAGGATATCTGGTTTATTAAGAATAGAATGCAGACACGGAGAAAGATAGGAATGAGCACATGGCATGCGAGGTAGCCGGTAAATACTCGCGGTACGGACCTGATCCTTCCCCACCCCCCATTGTCCCAAAGTCCTGACCGACGGTGAACCCGGAGTCTCGATGGGCGATCAGGGGGCGATTCCGGAGTCTCGATGGGCGATCAGGGGGATTAGTGCTGATTACCTCTGTCCTCTTCCTGTGTCTGGAGCAGGTGTGTCCCCCATGGTAATGCAGAGATGTCAGGGAGATAGGATGATGGCTTCCCGGGTCAGGGCCAAGGTATGGCTCCTTTGTCCTTTATCTGTATTGTCTTTCAGTGCTTATGGGATTAGCACTCTTTCCTCCCCCCTCCCCTTCACCGGAAAGGCATGTTCCCCGTTGTGATGTATGTATACATCGCAATGGGGGACATGACATACTGCCTCCCCAAAAACTTTAAGGCGCCGGTTTGGAAGGATACGCTGCATGGAAGCGTGTGACTAGCCGTTGCGCTGAGACATCCCGGGCATGCACCCACTCTGGGTGGGGGAAATGTCTCCAGCGGACCAGGTACTGAAGGGTGCCCCATAGCCTTCGGGAATCTAGAACCTCCTTTATTTCAAAGTGCTGCTGCCCATCGATCATGATGGGAGGAGGCGGGCGGTTTTTCGTTATGCCACTTTGAGGAGGTAGCCGGTTTCAGTAAGGCACAATGGAACACCGGGTATATGCGTTTCAAGTTGTGTGGCAATTCTAACTTAAAAGTTACCAGGTTGATTATTTCCACTATTGGAAAAGGGCCAATGAACTTGGGGGCTAACTTCTTTGAGGGCTGCGGAGACGTAATGAATTTAGTGGAGAGGTAGACCTTATCTCCCACTTTGAAGTCTGGCTGCGCAGCCCTGTGGTTGTCCGCATAATGCTTGTAGGTTGCTTGGGCTTCAGAGAGAGCCAACTGAATGATTGGCCAAACGTTGGCTAGCTGAGCAGCCCAGTCATCTGGGGAACAAGGCGGGGTAGCTGGCTGTGGCAACTCCAGGATCGGGACGAAGTCTCGTCCATAGACTACCCGGAAGGGGGTGTGGCTCGTGCTCTGGTGCACTGCATCGTTGTATGCCACCTCAGCAAAGGGGAGTAAGTCTACCCAATTATCTTGCTGGTAGCTTATGAAGGAGTGCCAAAATTGCTCCAGGGTGGAGTTAAGGATTTCCGTAGAGCTGTCCATGTGGGGGTGCCAAGCAGTGGACAATGCCTGCTTGGTGCCAATCAACTTCAAAAATGCTTTCCAGAATTGTGAAGTAAATTGTGTACCCCTATCTGTGACCAAGCGGGAGGGGGTACCGTGTAATTTGTAAATGTGATTTAAAAAGAGGCATGCCAGCTGTTGAGCGGAGGAAATGGAGGCGCATGAAATGGGCCTGTTTCGAAAAGTAGTCCTTAACCACCCAGATGACCGTTTTCCGCTGGCTGGGTGGCAAGTCTACAATGAAATCCATCGAGATTTCCTCCCAAGGGCGGGAGGGGCTTGCCACCAGCTGCAATAGTCCGTGGGGCTTACCCACTTTTCGCTTAGCCATAGCACATGTAGGGCAAGCAGTGACATAATCTTTTACATCCCTCCCAAGTGTAGGCCACCAGAATTGTCGCCTTACCAGATGTAACGTTTTTACAAAGCCAAAGTGCCCTGCCGTTTTGTCATCGTGAGAACGTCTCAGAACCTCTGCTCGTAATTGCTCTGGCACGTACAGGCTATTCTGTTTCCAGGCCAAATCATTTTCAAAAGAAACATTGTTTTTATTGGTTTGCAACCATGTATCCCTTTTTAAGGTTTGTACAAACTGCTGTTGCAATTGCGATGAAATTGACATGCGTCTCCCTCCCCTTGCGGGCGGTTGTGCCGGAGTACGCTGCGTTCCATTTTGGCTGCACGTGACAGCTTGGCAACCCAGCTGTGTGTCGATTCACACAGTACCTATAATGTCTGATGCCTGACTGGCATCCTGGGGCCGCCTAGAGAGAGCGTCAGCTAAGAAGTTCTTTCTTCCTGGTATGAACTTCAGCTGAAAATTAAAGCGGCTGAAAAATTGAGCCCAGCGAACCTGCTTGGGGCTGAGGCGTTTCGGGGTACTGAGCGCTTCCAGGTTTTTGTGGTCCGTCCAGACCTCAAAGGGGCAAGTGGCCCCTTCCAGGAGGTGTCGCCATGCCTCTAAGGCAGCTTTGACGGCAAAAGCCTCTTTCTCCCATACATGCCATCTCCGTTCTGTTTCGGAGAACTTGCGGGAGAGGTACACGCAGGGCTTCAGCTGATCATTTGGATCCCGCTGAAGCAAGAGCACCCCAATTGAGAAATCGGAGGCATCTACTTGGACTACAAAGGGCTTGGTGGGGTCGGGGTGTTGTAGAACCGGTTCGGCTGTGAACAGGCTTTTGAGATGATCAAAAGCCAGATGTGTGGTTGTAGACGCCGCCCTCCCCACCGCAGCACGGGGAATTTGGTCCCCTGTAGGTGCTTGGTAGAAGCCGTCTGCAAACATGATCGTCCTGGTTTCCCAATTTATGGGTTCCTTCGTACCAGCCACGGAATGCCTAAGATGATTAAAGGGTGGCCCACCGGTGCCACGACAAATTTCAGTCTCTCCCGGTGGCTGCCTAACTGCAGCACCACTTCTCCGGTGAATTGGGTGACTGGGCCCCCTCCCGCTGCCGAACCATCCAATTGCGTGAACATTATGTGGTGCTGAAGTGGAAAGCAGGGGAGATTTAAATCAGCAACCACGTCTGGGTGCATTAGGCACCTAGAACAGCCCGAGTCTATTAGGGCCCAGACTTCAACTGACTTCTCAGTGGAACCTAACTTAACTTTTACGTACAGGGTGGGACAGTTGGCACTCACCCTGACGTCGCTGCGCCCATTCTCCTCCTCCACCTGCCCTCTGGCGCTTCTCAGGGCAGGTGGCTGGCGTTTCCCGACGGTTCTTCCTGGTCGTTCTCCTCCTCTTCACTGGAGTAAGGTAGTTCTTTTGCTCCGATCTCTCCCCTGGCCGCTGGCATCTTTTTGGGCCCTACAGGTGGTTTGCCCAGCGTTTTTCCTGGCCTGTCAACTACCTTTGTTTTAGGGCACGCCGCCTTGTGGTCCTCTTTCCTGCATCGAAGGCACTGCCCCTTGGCGAACCGTCGCTCCCTCTCCTCTCTCCAGGGTTGGGATGTTGGCCTCACCGGTCCTGCAGCGGTTCGGGGTCCCTTTACTGTCGCCGCTTGTTGCGCCCTCTTGGCTTGTAGGAAGGTTTCCTGGGCATTTTCTGCCTTACCAGCCAGCAGTATCCACTCGTGTAGAGTGTTTGGGTTGTCTCTGCATAATGCCCACCTCAGAACGTCCAAGTTCAGGCCCTCTTTGAAACGTTCAATTAGGGTAGACTGCGACCAGTCCACCACCTTTCCAGCCAGTGCTTTAAACTCCATGGCATAATCTGCTATAGATCGTTGCCCTTGGCTGATTCCCCTTAGGGATCTCTTCGCTCTCTCCTTTTCTAAGGGGTCTCTGAAGTGCAGATTTAGTGCCCAGAGGAACTCGTCGAATTCATCGAGCTGTGGGGCTTCTGCCTGGCATAGCTGCACATACCAGTCAGCTGCCCTTCCTTTAAGTTTGTTAGCAATGGCATTAATTTTGCCCTTTTCTGAGCGGAAATATGGCCCAAATTCTTCCATGTAGTTCTTGGCATTTGTTAGGAAGGAGGATAATGTTGCTGGGTCCCCATCGAATTTGACCCCGCAGTCTTTCACCCCCGCTCCTGGTGGGCTCCAAACCACATCTGGTCATCTGGACGTACCTCGGGCTGCTGGGGTTCTCCGGTCTCGGTGTGGGGATTCCCCAAGCCGGACTCCAGGCGGTGTTGCCTCAGTTTCGTGCCGGCTCCAGCCTCTTCCCAGCGCTTGCGTCTCCAGGGTGGGAGGGGGGGAAGATGACCTCCTGGCGGATTCCGCGAGGTGAACTCTGCCCGGCGCTGCCTCAGCCTCCTGCCATCTCCTTCCTCTCCCCAGCTGTCGTGTCTCAGGGGTGGGAAGAGGGGTGATGAACTTCTGGTACCTGGTTCCACCTCACCCCTTCCTCGGGATTCCCACGCCACCGACCATCTCAGGAACAGCTGTTCAATTGACTCCAGCCTCGCCTCCATTATCTTCAGCCTCTCAGCTGTCTGGGAGCCTTCCTCGGTTCGTCCGATCTGGCGCCTTCCCTTGGCTCCTGCGATCGAGGACAGCAGGTCCCGTGGCTTCCTAGACACCCCGAGCGTCCCTGGCAGGGATCCCGGCGTCTCGTCCAGGGTGACCCACTCACTCTGCGACTCTCTGGTGGCTTCAGGTGTCCTGCTCCTTCCGGCCTCCTCCTCCTCCGAGCTTGATCTCGAACCCTCCTGGATTTCGTACCGTCTGGGAATAGTGTTCTCATCGATCGCCTGTGCCATGGAGTCGGGTGCCCTGTCGCCAGTCCTCTGGTAGCCACCTCTTCGTGGGTTGAGTCTTTCCATCGCCAGCTTTGATCCCTCACAGACGAAATCTGGAATGGTGCTAGCGGAAAATTTTTTTTGATTCCCGTCTTTATGTGATGGTTGCCTTATTCAGAAAAAACACAGACTCACCAGCCAGGGCTAAGGATATCCGGTTTATTAAGAATAGAATGCAGACATGGAGAAAGACGGGAATGAGCACATGGCGTGCGAGGTAGCCGGTAAATACCCGCGGTGCGGACCTGATCCTTCCCCACCCATTGTCCCAAAGTCCTGACCGACGGTGAACCCGGAGTCTCGATGGGCGATCAGGGGGCGATTCCGGAGTCTTGATGGGCGATCAGGAGGATTAGTGCTGATTACCTCTGTCCTCTTCCTGTGTCCGGAGCAGGTGTCCCCCCCGTGGTAATGCAGAGATGTCAGGGAGATAGTCCCAGGTCAGGGCCAAGGTATGGCTCCTTTGTCCTTTATCTGTATTGTCTTTCAGTGCTTATGGGATTAGCACTGATTCTTTCCTCCCCCCTCCCCTTCACCAGAAAGGCATGTTCCCCGTTGTGATGTATGTATACATCGCAACGGGGGACATGACAGATGTTAGATGGCTTGCCCTGAATTCGAATTGAGATCATTCTATCATTTTTTGGATTGTATCCAAGCACTGCTTTAGCCACTTTACTATTAATTATGAAGGCTACTCCATTTCTTCTGTGGTCCTCTTGTCCACAGTAGTAGATCTGGTGGTCATTTGATGTGAAGTGGCCCATTCCAGTCCATTTCAGTTCACTGACGCCCAGAATGTCTATCTTTAATCTTGACATCTCCCCAATAACCACATCCAATTTGCCCTGGCTCATAGATCTTACATTCCAGGTTCCAATGGTCTGTTGAACCTTAGAACATCGGATTCGCCGTTCACCACCAGCACCGTCGGCCGCTAGCTGTCCTTTCGGCTTTGAGCTAGCTGCGTCATCATGTCTGGGGCTAGTTGAACTCATCCTCTGTTCCTCCCCAGTAGCATTTTGACCATCTTCCGACCTGGGGGTCTCATCTTCCGATGGTATACCGACATATCTCTGGTTGTACTGATCCATTTAGTTTTCATGGCAAGAATACTGGGGTGGGTTGTCATTACCTTCCCCAGGGATCGCATTTAGTCTGACCTCTCTGTCATGACCTTCCTGTCTTGGGTGGCCCTTCACGGTTTAGCTCATGGCATCATTGAGGTGCTCAAGCTCCAGCACCACGGCAAGGTAACGATCCTTTGCTGATCCATTATATTGTTGACAATTTAAACTTTATATGCTGCCCTGGAGGATATTTTTGGGATGAAAAATAGCCATTTTTGTTTTGTTTCTCTAGAGCACTGAAAATACTCAAGTGAGAGGAGTGGGGCAATATAGCCCCTCCCAAATGAATATCCAACTGTGGGTAGGAATGCCAGTGCTACTGAAAGCAAGCCCTTATTGCGCAAAATGCAGCTGCTTCTGAGTTAGAAGTTGTTATCTGTAAAGTTCCCCGGATGTTACGTGGGAGATCCAAACATAAATCGCTTTAATTTTTTTAAGAAACAACAGATCAGGAAGGGCTGCTTACTACTTCCATTCCTGTTGTTATTTTCTCAGAATCATACAGGCCAAAGCCACTACCTCACCTGTGGAGAGGAAGATACAGAATCTCCGTAACTTTCATTCTAGATAGCAAAAACAATTTGGGAAGTGGCATTTTGACTGTGCTAATTGGGACGGGGTGGGGGACAGCTGAATAACAGTCTTCTACAACGAAGTTTTAGTATTAAAAAGGACTATTGTCATCAGATTTTCGTGTATGTCTCATTTGTGTAACATCTACCTCAACACTACTGTCTTTGTATTTGCAAACTGCTGCTGAAGGAGCATCTCTATATATGCAGTAAATCTCTTCATGTTTCCCCTTAAGAATAGAGGACGGAACAAAAGAGGTTAATAGGCCTGTTCTTCATTATGCTCTATCCCTACCAGTCTCTTTCACCTTTCCCTTCCAACAAAAAAGCTTAAGATACTAGGCAACACTCCTGAAACAAATCTTTACAGCCAAAAATGTGACTTAGAAGCATTTTCTCCAAACAGTAGGCTAACATTTTGTATATTATCCTCTAGGAAAAAAGAGCTACAAGGAACATGGACACAGAATGCTTCTAATCTGGTTACATGGTGTTCTCATGGCTGGCCAGAATCCCATTAAACATTTATATGAGGATCTGGTGAGCGGGGGATTTCAACAACTGGCTGGTGAGCAATTGTTGTAAGCATCACACTTAGATCCTGTTAGAGTACTTCACCTTTCCCTTTTGGGAAAGATTCAGGACAACATTAGAGTACAGAGAGCTGAGTTACAAAGATGCCCTTACCTGAAAGGGTCTTCAAGCAAAATCTCCTAGGGAGAAGCCCCTTCAAAACACCTGAAGCAGCTTCTTTCCAGGAGCCAAATGACATAATTCACCTGGCTCTTATTCGCCAGTCCTACTCCAGAATAGATTGCTGTGGTAAAAGCAGGGAGGTTCCATAGTTCAGACAGGGAAAGAGTCTAGATCAGTGTTTCTCAAGCTTGGTGACTTGGAGATGTGTGGACTTCAACTCCCAGAATTCCCTAGCCAGCTCTCAATTCTGGGAGTTGAAGTCCACATATCTTCAAGCTGCCAAGGTTGAGAAATACTGGTCTAGATCATTAAAAACTGTATTTCTAGCACAATATTCAGGGAATTCCTCATGTAATTGTTTTAATCCAATGCTTTGTCTACGTATTATAGATAATATATTCTTGTAGCAGGAAGGGAACAAACTGGCAGGGAGTGTGGAGGAAGAGAGCAACTTCAAATTAGGTGTTGGACCAGAAGTAAGATGACTGAGGTTCTAGTCCACCCTCGGGGCCAGTCACTTTCTCAGTCTGACCTACCCCACAGGGCTGTTGTTGTGCAGGAAAATAGGAGGAGAGAGCACTGTGTATGCTGCCTGAATGAATGGTGGGATATAAATCAAATACATAAATGGGGAGGCAGTCTGGAAAGGGAGAACATGTTCTTTTAAGCAAAAAAGAAAAAAAAAAGAAAAATAGTATGCAACCTAAGTGTGCTGGGCAGGCAGAAGTATAATCAAAAATTCTAAAAAATAAAACAAGGACCTGCAAATATAATTATGGATGCACGAATGCATTTCTAGGCAAAATCCACACTCAGTAAGTTTGATAGAATTATTTCTGTGTAAGCACAGAATTGCAACTTAAAAATCTGTTGACTTTATAAGCATATAAGAGACAAAGTATCAGTAAGCCTGTCAATAAATCCAACTTCTTAGTAAAAACAAAGAAGCCAGGTTTATTTTGAGAGGGGTTTATTTCAACTTTATAAATCTGTAATAATTTTAGTCTCATTTTAAGTAACTACACGTTTTTCGTTTAAAGTTGCAGCAGATGGTTGAGTGGCTACTCAAATTTGTGGGTTAATTATGCCTGAGCATATTCATATCTGAAAAAGATTAAAGGCATGTTGTGTTTTCTGAATTCTAACAAGAGTATTTCCTCTTACAGAAAAGTTCAGAGCAGAAAATAATGCTGGCGCAGAATCCAAGAAATGTTCAGTTTCATGAAATTCCAGGGAATTTGAAACAATGACATGGAATAATAAGTGTGTATTAAAATATTGTTTACAAACAAATGCTCCAATGTTTCTCTAGAAAGAAAGCCCTGAATGTCTTCTCATCACTTCTGCGGTATCTCTCACCCCATCAACTTCCCGGCCCCACACCAACCAGGATTTCTCAATCTCCAATGGTGCTTTCTAATCTCACTTCACCAATCAGAATTCTCCATCTTACCAATTCCTTTTTTCAAAATCCTGAGTGACTGTACTCCAAAGTTCTTTGTCCTGCAAAAGAGGAGTGACCTAGATTTGGAAACTTAATTTGGAGCTGGAAGAAACGATATGGGGTTATATGAGTTCTTGGGTACCAAGAGCAGTGGGGAAATGAACATGGCAGTGGCTGGAGTTTTGCTTGAAAACAATTTTAGTCAGCGGTGGATTTTTTTTTTTTTTTTCTGTGTATGGCTGATAGTCTCCTGTGGGAGTCCACTTGAACCTGAAGGCACATTATCAACCCTGCCATACAATATGGAGATAGTGCTATTTCGGTTAATTTTTTTTGCAGAATCAAAATCTTTTCTTCAGACGAGATAGTTACATGGCTTTTACAAATACACTTTGTTATCTTTGATATTTTAAATAAAATATTTTTCAAATATTTCAAATACAGTATATTTTATATAAAATATTTTCTAAGAACAGTTGCATAGAAACAATAACACATATTATGAACAAAACAAATAAGGTAGGATTTAAATGGTTGCACAAACTCTTTTGTCTCAAAGCACTATCATGTCATAATCAAATCCCTTTGACTTTATGTTTGAGATCGTTTGAGGTGGAAATCCGTACAGGAAAATATGCACACGGCAATGCCAAGTATAAAACTGTTACCTTGGAGCTAGGTAATAATTAAATTGCAGTCCCAAGCACATTTCATAAGCAATAAAATTATATAGAAAGAATGCATGAGTA
This sequence comes from Candoia aspera, assembly GCF_035149785.1. Lineage (NCBI taxonomy): Eukaryota > Metazoa > Chordata > Lepidosauria > Squamata > Candoiidae > Candoia > Candoia aspera. The sequence goes on from NC_086154.1 coordinate 233,678,928, forward strand.
CAGAATTAGAAAACAAAAAGCCGAAGACTGAGAAATCTGGTTGGATGGTGCTGATGAGATCCTGAGAAAGAGATGAGAAGTTTAAAGAACAAAAGACAGGATGAACTGGTGGATGGGTGTGGTAGAAACAAAGCTGGTGTGCAAGGATAGAAAATATGGAAAAGCATAGCAAATGGTGTAGGTGTAAACTAGATTTAGTTATTTTTCATTTATATTCTGCCCCCAGCTTCTTTTGCTTACTATTTATACCTTTTGAGCACTTGCTTACCCCAAATAGGAATATCATGATGTGCATATATGTATGAAAAAGGTAGTGGTAAAGCACTTTCATACTGTTGTCATAGATGGGTCCATATAGTAACCAGGAGCCAAGCTCAACCTTAGGTAGACCTTGCCTTTATATTAGGAATCTGAGGAAAGTAAATAGACTATTTAATATTGTTAGTGTAAATTTAAACCACATTTGCCCCCTTAGCAACAGTTTGCACGTAACAAAAGCGCTTCTAAGTAAATCTCCCCAATTACATCAGCCTGTCCCATTAGATCTGGCAGAGAAAGCATGTTGTGGGTACCACCCACCAGGGACTTGCACTTGGTGGGTCCTAGGAGGCAGGCCTTCTCTGCCGTGGTGCTTGTCTTAGGGAACATTCTCCCCCCACCCCCCAAAGTAAGGTTAGCTCCATCCCTGTTATTGTTCCAGAAGTCCCTCAAGATCTGGTTATGTCATCAGGCCTGGGGAACCCAAGGAACCAGAGACCTCCTTAGATGGCTCCGCTGTGGTTGATCTTTGTATTCTTTCCGTGTGGTTTGTATATTTTAATTTTTGATAATATTTTTATTCTTAATGAGACTTCTTATATTTTTATAATGACTGTTTATGTATTTGTATTTGCATGTATTTGTTGTTTTACTGATTGTTGAATGCCACCCAGAGTCGCTTTTTTGTGAGATGGGGGGCCATATAAATGAGATAGACAAACAAACAAACAAGGTTTCAGCCTGAACCTACACACCCATGGTACAGCTGCAGCCATCCAGATTTGAAGGAGGAAAAATGATTTCGAGCACACAGGGCTGTTCATGTAACTACTTCAGCAATGCCTTAAAGAAGCTGTGTCTTTTGTTGGGATGTAAAAGATGCATCTGAGGTGCTAGCATGGCTAAACGCACACCCCATCACCTTTTCCTTTTCAAATCTGAATCACTACACAACCCAATCCCTAGTATGTTACTTGTCTGACCACTTCCAACACCTGTTTTACTACTTAGGCTCCTGCATCCATTTTACAAACCCAGATCATCACTTTATGCTGCAATTAGCCATTTAGTAGTAGGTGTACAAGTGGTGTACACCTAAGAATGTACACCACTTGTACACTCTTAGGTGTGCACAACTTTAATGTTAGGTACCACTTAGGTGTACCTAACATTACCTTGCTATAGCAAGTTGTCTTCTCCTATTGGTACTCCTATTTGACCACAAGGGTGGGCAACATGGGTGGAAAAATCCTATTGGTGAGGTCTAGTTAAGATAGCACCATTAGCACACCAAAGTCACTGCTTTCCTTCATGCTGCCTCTTTTTCTTCTTTCTAAGCACTGACATCAGTTCTCACATTCCTTTATGCTTTACTTACTACTGAGGTCTCCTTACAGTAGCATAAGAGGAAAGAATGGAAAAGTATATGGAGCTACAAGAAGATGAAACCCATGAACATGAAACTGCCAAGTCTTCATTGCTCTCAGTGCAAATTGCAATGCAGAAGCAGGCAAAATCATTACTAGCATGGAGAAGAGTCACAGCATTGCTATTTTACATAAAATGCTGGTGTGTGTTTCTTCATCCACATTTATGGTAGAGTCTAATGTCACATTCCCGCCACTCCCCAGTATTTCTGCACATTCTTAAATTCTACACTGGAGGATATTGTGGAACATATTTGGAGGGAGTACAGCTGGGATTGAGGGTGTCAGTGAATACTACTAACGGAAGCACCACAACTGGATTCCCACCATAGTAAATAAACTGAGTAAGAATAATAAACCAGTTTGATGTTGCACAAAATCAAATTTCTATGCAATTTTCCTGTTCTATGAATGGCTGAAGATAAAATATAGCAGAACCAAATGATTTCTGAATTTCACATCTGATTACTATATGGGCAATTTAGATCTCAGTTCAGAATGCGGCAAAATTATCTACGCTCTTATTAATGTATAAAGCAGAAATACTTTTTAGAATATACAAGTTCAATACTTCCTTTTTATTAAAAACATTAAATAAGCATATTTAATAAAATAGGTTTAAGAAAGTAAAAATTTCAAGTATACCTTATTTGCAGTTACACAGAACTACATTGTGCCAACTGAGTGGCGTATTTTTTATGCTTCAAAATACCTTTACATCTACAATATTACTGAGAGGAAAAACATGATGCATCCTTGGGTTATTATTCCATTAATCTGCAAACACTAGGGAGCATTTAAACTATAACTTGGAAATTTTTCTCCATGTGCTTAAAATAAAGTACAAGCGTTTTAATCTGCCAACCTACTCCACTACCTTTATTGACTGAATGTTGCTGTGAGTCTGGGCATGGGTTTTCCCACTGTGTCCTAGATGTCTCATGCTGATAGCATTAGAAAACTGGTGCACAGTTCGAGGATATTTAGCAGCAGTGGCTTGAGATATAGTTTGCTGAAAGATATAAGCAGGAAGTTCTTATTTATTTTCTATCCAATGCCACAAGGCAAAAGAATTTATTAATATAAAAAGGTGAACACAAAGCACAAAATGGCCAGGGCTTCCCAGAAGACACTTTCAGTTGTTCAATAACTATCTCCCATCTATAAGAAGGAAGTGAAGTAATTGCTCAGCCAATACCCTCAGATTTTACTAAGCAACCCAAGCTTAAGTTTTTTAACAAACCAGTTAAACCTGTTTAATCAGACAATTATCACTGAATAGGTTCCAACACTACAATTTAAAACAATAGACTCTAGTCTAGATCAGTGGTTGACTGGGAAATCCTGGGAGTTGAAGTCCACATATCTTTAAATTGCCAAGGCTGAGAAACAATGATCTAGATTGTCTAAGAAACCATATTACCAGCTTTTCTCAAGATATTCTTAAAACAAAAAGAAACAACCACAACAATAAAAAAATCAAAATTCCTCTGTATGAAAATTAAACCAGCGGCCCAATCGCCTTAAAAGTACAACATTCTGGGCCGTTTTAGATGTAGACTACAGTAGTTGCAGCTATATGAAGAAGTGATTATCTCTAGAATCTAGTTATGCAGTGAAGCAAATCTCCCCTGCTTTCATTTGGACTGATACTGATCTACTACAGCCAACTCCCAGACTTCCCAGCCCATAGAGATGCAATATTATTTGCCTTTTCACATAGTTGCGGCTCTGTTGTCAAGAATCTACAAATGAGCATAGAAAGACTCTTCTCAAATGCAAAATCTCTGCCTTCATTTACCTTTATTAGTAAATCTCCTATCCTGTTGGACCTAATAATAAAGTTGTGTATTGTACATGTTCCAAGTGCTTTGCTGAGTTGCTATGGAAACATAGAAAAGAATTTCTTCTAGTCTTTATAAACACAGTCAGATCTCCAAAGATCACTGGGAGTTCACATCCTAGTCTCCCAATAAAAACATCACAGCAAGGAAAAAAGAAAACGTGGGGTCATCCTCCAACCAGCATTGTCTGGCCAGAGAAATGAGGGCAGCTGGGCCAGATCTACTGAACTCTATCCAAGCAAGACCATCAACAGGGTAAGATCTGCCTGGTCCCAAATGGCTAAAGTGATGCTAGTTTACAACCTGCCACTTGTCACAATTAATATCCATATGTGTTTATTTAAACTGAATTGAAGAACTACTGCTTTCAAAAGCTTTAGCTGACTTCCTTTTTTCCTTTATAGCAGCATTTTAAAGGAAACTGGCAGAAAAGAAACATGAATCTAATTAACACGGAGATCTGTGAATATACTAAAAAGGTAGAGCAAAAAAATAGCGCAAATGAAACAAAGTAGAAAATTCTGTTTAACTTTTGATGAAGAACTGGCCAATTATTAAGATAATCAGAGGAAATTTTGCTGCATGTGCCAGAAGATGACAGTATCACTAGTGAACAGGCCTTCTCTTAGGTGGTCCCTCTTGGGCTTCAGGCAAATGTATAAGAAGACTGACCTGTTCTACTTGGTGCTGGAGCGTGTAGGTGAACGTCACTGAAGGTGGCGTCTGCAAGTGTGTGAACTATATTTTCTAGTTTTTAACTTTTCACATTTCACATTGTTACTATTAGCCACCCTGAGCCTTTTCAGGAATGGGTGGCATACAAGCAAAGTAAAATAAATAAAAGAAAAACATATCGTTGAGTGCCTAATAGTACATGTAGGATTCCATCACATGCCAGACAATAGAGAGTAACCTAAAAGTGTAGACAAATTAATTCAGTAGGCATTTTTAATCTGAACTTTCTCAATAATTTTGACAAGAACCCTAAAGCAAACCAGTCACAGAATAAAAGAAGACATAAAATGCAGAAGTTATTCACAGAACTCATTATTTACCTGAGTGATGGGATGATGTTTCTCCACCACAACAGAATTCATGGGGGGCGAAACACCCAACACATCTAAATTACTGCAAATTCGATTCTTTGTTGCAAAATCTGAACGACCGGTGATTTTAGCAGTGACTGTCCTTCCAGGCTTCTGTTGAGCTGATGTCACCACCCTCGTCATGGACTATGGCAAGCCAAACAAAAATCCTAATTATGTAAGTAACACATAGCACTTTTCAAAGACAGCTTTAAATTATGAACTATGTATTTTGATATTTTTTCCGTCTTTGGCCAGGAAAAAACTGAATGCATAAGTTTTGGTTCCTGGGTCATCAAAACCCTCACCTGTGAATTCTCACAGTAATGAGGTACATTCTTTCTATAATCTTGATAACTGGAAACACAGTCCTATTTGTAGATTATGGGTTTGTATTGTGACATGAGCATTTCTTCAGAAAAGGCAACTAGAAAATTCCGTTGTAGCCCACAAGATTTACTTCTATGTAAACAGAAGATCCTACTGTAATTACTAGAGCTGTAGAAGTACTGCTTTTGAAAATTTTCTGAGCCAGAAGGGAAACTTGGGGACAATAGTCTTATGAAAGCTTTTGGTGCTTTCTTCACCAAAAGTAAAGATTTCAGAGGCTTTCACGCCCTCAGAGTCCTTTTCCTTACCATTCTTTGCAGCAGTTCATTGATTTCATTCTTGTCTAGAATTTCACCTTCAAGTGATTCCATATATTTCATAGGAAACATATCATTAAATCATTTCATAATCAATCAAAATTGATTACCTGATAATACCAAGGGAGCTTTTGTCAAGTCAACCCCAGGTGCTTCAAGAACAGACATATTTTGTCTTGCTCTATTGCAAGAACTTTAGACTGACTCAGGAAAAGGGTACATATACAGGTAGTCCTTGACCTACGAACATTTGGTCAGCGACTGCTTGAAGTTACAACCAGTCCTCGGAGTTCCGGCTGTCCCAGCAGCCCCGCAATCACATGATTGCAATCTGGGTGCTTAGCAACCAGTTCACACTTACAACTGGTTGCAATGCCCTGTGATCAAATAATTTGCAACCTTCCCTGTGGCTTCCCCAGAAAGTCAGTGGGGAAACTGGCAGGGAAGGTTGCAAGTCACTGGGGTAAGTGCCCCCCACCTGTACACCCTCTCCCAGCCCCTCTGCACTCGTGCCACATCAGCCACTTGTGCACACCCATGCACCTTCCCCAACCCTCACCCTCGTGCACACCAACCGATGCCACACCCTTGTGCACCCCCCCACCTGGCAGCAGCCACTTACCTGCTTGCCAGCCTGGGACTTGCAATTTCTTGCCAGCTTTCCTGACTGCCATTGTGGGAGGCTGGCAGAAAGTTGCCTTGCCTAACAACCATGGGATTCAGTTAATGACGGCAACTGGCACTGCAGGGATTGCCATTGCTAAGAGATGCAGTCATGCTTTATGACCGCATTGCTTAGTAATGGAAATTCTGGTCCCAACTGCCATTGTAAGTGAAGGACTATCTGTACTTTACCTTAGTATTTTCACACAGTTGAATCTGCTTCCCACTTTTGATTTAAAAATGGCATAAAAAATGAGGTATGACATTTTAATTAAACTTGTAACTTGCAGATATGGATATATATTGAAGTTCCATTTCCAATTGAGTTTCTGTAGAAAAACGTCCCATTAACTAATCATGTGGAGTTCAACAGAAGTTCAAAAAAATTAAAATAATGTTGTGTTGTTTTTTTTTACCAGTTTTGAAATGGTCGTTGTGCCTGATCCTATAGCAGCACCACAGGCTGTTAATACAGCAGCAGAGTCTAATCTGGTTTGAGATGTTATTGCATGGCCTTGGTGAGAAGAAAACTGCAAAACAGGAAAAAGACTGCAATAGACTGATTTAGATTAAGCACATACCACCATTTCCTAATCCTAAATATTAGCATCAATATATTACCTTGACTTTCAGACCCAATATCCCTGTAATGTTTATTTAATAATGTACCCTCATTTATTGAATTGCCTTAAGATTAGTTCAATCCAGGTTATGTTAAATGAGCACTTACCAGGTCTTCTATAGGAGCAGAGTGAGGAGCTGTTGTTGGGGCAGAGTGAGGAGCTGTTGTTGGGGCAAAGTGAGGAGCTGTTGTTGGGGCAGAATGAGAAGGTGGTGGTGGAGCAGAGTGAGGAGGTGGTGGTGGCGGCAGCAGCGAGGAAGTAGATGATAAAGGATGATCATACTGAAATGAAGGAAATTTTGCTGTAGGTCCACCAGTGCCAGCACCAGGTTCTGCTCTCTTTTCTGATAGATCAACTACTATAAACAAATTAACAAACATTCAGAACTTCACAAAATAACAAGGAGATAAATATTGCTAATATTTAGATATTACATATGTATATTATATAACTATGTATCTCTCTAATTTTGCAAACAAAATTGGAAAGCACACTGTTGTATAAAAATTAAAAACTGTATAATTTGTATTTCCCAATGTAGAGACTTACAAAAATTACCAGCCCTATTTGTTGCCATCCTGATTTAGAAACAGCCTTACAACATTTATTTATTCAATTCGATATGGAGGCTGCCTTAAAATAATCTATTACCTCTGTACATGATAGTTTATTCAGGAAAATACTAGTTTAATAGCTAACCCCACTCCTAGGTCTTTGCCAAGAAAGATTATAATCTAAATTCAATACAAGGTAAGAAGAGAGATAAGATTAAAAAAAGGGCAGAATATATACAGGTTTAGCTCTGTGATCCCGTACAGTTGGAAGCCCACCTGGTTCAAATCATGCATTAACCTTTAAATGCATGCTATTTAAATTGCAAAACTCACTTTCCTACCACCTATGTTGAGAATTGTTTTTTTTGCACAAATTACAAAGACATTTTTAATTTACCCTGTAGACTGGATTTAAGAGAAAACAAAATTATGTGTGTGTGTGTGTGTGTATCTATGTGTGTATGTTGTATTTCCCCCTCCTTTCTATCACTAAGTTTGTAATATTGCTATTTTGACACAGAATTTGATTTTCACATACACAAACACAAGAGTGTCCATGTTCACAAACACATATACACACATGGAACTCTTGCCATTGAACATTATGAAGTACTAGAGTGCCACCCTGTGGTAAATTAATTATTTCAGGTTTATAAATAATCCTTCCCTTATGAAGAGAAATAAGAAAGAAAAACACTGATTCACAACATGAGATCCAATAAGCCTTGGTTATTTTATATTGTGCATGTGCAAAATCAAGTATTGTGGAGGAATAAAAGCTCATGCTTTTGAATTTTGGCAATCACGGTTAGGATAGGCATTATAGCTGAGCAGACACCCATTGTTCCATTTGATCCTTAATTAATTAGATTACAAAATAACCCACTAAATCTTTTAGCATCCTCAAATGCATAGGAGTCCTGGAACTTTCCATTAGGGCTATGCTTCAAATTTGATGGCAAAGTATGCTTCAGAGCATGTGAGGGTGCAAATATGGCACCTGTTTGCAATACCTTAAAGTAGCTGTGTCTTTTCCCAGAACTGCACAATGGCCCTCTGCAGCTGCAGCACAGTCCTGGGAAAGACTTGTTTGCAGACAGATGCTATGTTAGTATCCCCATGCATTATGAAGTATCTTGTTCTTGCCTTTGAATCCAAAGGACAGCACAGGCCTCATTTCGATGCACCTTTGCAGTGCTGGGTACACAATTCTCACTAAGGCATATTGTGGCAGGTTTGATTAGAATATAAACAGAGTCACAATGATTTAGAAACTATGTTTTATGGTTTAACATGTTGAATAAATCCAGCCAACAGTGGTGTATACAAGAAATCACAGTTAAACAAACCATAGCTTAACGTAGTATAGTTAAGTAGGTTAATCTGAATTCAAACATTCCTGATTCTGTACTTCAAGCCATCTACTAATAGCAGCAGAAAGGGAGAAAGCCTGATTCAAGCAGAACTACTTGTAGAGTTTTTGAAGGAGAAAGTCAGAACATATTTAGAGTTGTGCTAACAGCATGGTAAGCATTTAGTCACAAACCTATGAAAAAAATTAATATACTTGAGAATAATGTAATTCCTCTGGAACTGGGAATAAAGACACTTTTTTTGTTTCAAGGAAGCAAAAATAAGGTGATAATCTGTTTGAAAAGGAGGAGGAAGAAAGTACTGATTTGATGTCTCTGAATTATTTGTAGGAGTTATAATTCTCCACGGATACATCCCACAAGGTTTTTAAAATGCATTTATTTCCAGCACAAAAATGGAACTTAGAGCATACCTTAAGTGCCCCTATTTACTTAACTGGCATCTTAACCCCAAGGCAACATTGTTACCACTCCAGAAAAATGCTGTATTTTTGTGGTCAGAAAACATTCTGAAAAATTTACACCAGTTCAGCCTTTCCAACTGGTTGGGAATTCTGGGCATTATAATCTTAATATATCTGAAGAGCACCACATTAGGGAAGCTGGCATAGATAACGCATTGACACAGGGCCAGCATGCTAACAATCTTTCACTCCCCTTATAATACTAACCAGGGTCAAATTTGAAGTCTTTGCCCTGAAATATGGTCATTGCTTCCAGATTCAGTGCACAGACACCACGCATGAAAGCCTTCTTCATGGCATCTTCATAATCTTGTCTTTTGTTCTGCATTTCAGTAAGTTTAGCTCTGGCTTCCTCTAGTGCGGCATTTAACTAACCAAGAAATAAAAGCATTTATAGTTAATTACAATCACTTAGCATATTTGATAAAAGCTTGAGATGAGGGAAAATTTCACTCAATTGACTCCTTTAAAGAAAAGAAAGAAGTAAACATGCAATCAACACTGAGTTACAATAGATTTCTGTTTCTTAACTGCTGTGGTGGAAGGGTACAACAGCAGAATTTACAACTGTTTGCAATATCTTGGTGAACACTTGATGCTGAGACCCCTTAGAGACACAGTGAAATAATGGCTTCCCTTCCCACTTGGGGATGAGGCTCAGTCTGGTACTCAAAAGGAAACTAAAAGTTGGGCTTCTGGTGGGGAATGGCGGACTGAACGGCTGTGCCTGCGAGTTCAGTGGGCAGACCTGACATGGCAATTTCTTTTCAGGCTCAGGCAGGTTCTCCTGAAGCCCAAAAATGTTCTCGGGATGAAGAAGAACAGCTGGAACCATCCCATCTGTCCTCCGGATGGATCGCAAACAGTGTTCGCGTTTGACTGGTAAGAGCCAGCTGGGAGGCAGGGACGTCATCGCTTTCCAAGCCTTAAAGGGACACTAAGACCAGCCACCCCATTTCTAAATCACCAGTTTGTGGGGGGTTTTTTCAAGTATATGTACACCAAGAGAGGCTTTATACAGCAAGGAGAAGCTGGCTTTCTTCATGCTTATCGTTATTTTTGGGATTACTTAAAAAAATTTTTTTTTTATGTTTTGGATTCTGTTTTCCTTCCAAATATAAAGGAGGATTGAGAGTAAACAATTGTCATCCTGTTATTATTTTTGTATTAAATTTGAAGATATTAGCATTTTCCTACACGTTGAATTGGCTGATTTGAACTTTCAGCTTTCTGTTTTCACTTTCCCTTGGGAACTGTCCACTTATTTCACTTTCACTTTGTATAAACACACTCTGGAACTTTTCCATAGCTTCGACTTTCGCTGGTTAAGCTCCTAGATGGCACCATATTTGCGTGAGACATGGAGGATTTCAAACAGATTCTTTCTGACTTCCATCAAGATTTTAAAAAGATTTCTTCTGACTTTTATCATGCTTTTATGCAAGATATTCAGGACATTGTGGAAAATACAAGATCTAAAATGTGCCATCAGATTGGGGATGTGGAGGATTAAATTGAGGAATTTAACAGTGATGGAAATGTTTCTTTTAAGAGTGACATTGGGATTTTTTACTGAGATGAAGATTAGATAGTGGAGTTGGAGAAATTTAAGGGAGAGAGAGATCTGCAAACCACAAGTAAAATTGACTTTCTGGTGGAATGCCATGAAAAAACCTGGAATCTTTGAGGGGGGCAGTTGGGCTGTTTGATTCTTTCAAGAGGAAAGCTCTGTGCACATTGTGGGGATGTGTAACTGCTCTGGATTATTCTGAAGTGGGATAAGGGTTAAAGAATGTTTATCTGGTTTGCTTTATCGATTTGATTGATATTATTTGCTTTTAAAGATTTGGATTTACTGTTTTGAATTGTTTTTGTTTTTTGGGTTTATTAAGATTGGGATTATTAAAATTGTTGTACTATTAAGTATAATAGCAGACAACTTAACACACTTTTTAATTTGATTCTTATGTGGTGTTGGTGAAGATTACTGAAAATACAAACAACATTTGTACAACATTACTGAAGAACAAACAAATCAGTTTTAGAAGAAATATAACCAGAATGTTCCCTAGAGGCGAAGATAACTAGGCTTAGACTCTCATACTTTGGGCACATCGTCAGGAAAGACCAATCACTTGAAAAGGACATCGTGTTTGGTAAAGTCAAGGGCCAGCGGAAAAGAGGAAGACCTTCAATGCAATGGATTGATACAATTACAGCAACAATGGATGCAAACATTGGAACAGTCAGGCATATGGCGCAAGACCGAATAGCATTTCGTTCTGTTATACGTAGGGTCGCCATGAGTCATAAACGACTCGACAGCAACTGACAACAACAACAACATAGTAGACAAAAATGTATAGAATAGTGGTAGGAAGGGAATAATTAAATAGGTGTTATCTTTTGGAAGGGAGAAAGATGTTTAAGAGGCTTATATGAATTTTTTTAAAATTTTAATTTAAGGGGGAGGAGTAACTGTACTGAGTGATTCTTATTATGTGTTAATGTGGAATGATTTATAGAAATAACCTGGTGTTTTGGTTTAATATAAAGTAAGAGATTGATTATGGTCTTTGTAGTTTTTTGTTTTTGTTTTTTTTGTAGTTTTTATTCTTCTCTTGAAACTTAATAAAATTTATTTTTAAAAAAAGGAAACTAGAAGTTTAGGCTGTCTACTGTTCTCTTGTCCTTTTGCTGTACTTTGTGGGGCAGATAATCAGCAGAATTGGTCTTCTCCTAAGCATCTTGGGCTGGGATGAGATCAGAATTGCAATATAATTGTGGGGAGGGAGAGGGGGCAGTTCAGGCTTGTGGGGTTAAGGCAGAACAGAAAAGTAGTGGTTGGCTGATAAGACATCTGGTGGGGGAAGTACTGGATGTTAGCCTACAATCTATCTAAATTCTCCTGGAAGTAAATCCTATAGGGCCTTTGTCCTGAAGTGAAGTATTGTCAAAACCAGCTGTTGTCTAATTTAGATAGCGCTTTGAGTGCTATCATATCAGTCTTCTTTTATCAAGGCTAAACATTCTCAATTCTTCCAACCTCTCTTTATGTGCTTCAATTTTTAATCCTTAATTGTACCTATTGCTCTCCTCTGAACCTGCTCCAGTTTATCAGAGCCCTTCTAGAAACAGTACTGAGGGCAGGGGCTTGGCCAGCAGTAAAGGAGAACTATTACTTCCTGTGCTTTGGAAAGTCTACTTTTGTTGATGAAGTACGATTTCTGGAGACATATCACAGTGCTGACTCATTCATTTTTTTGTAATAAACTACTATTGTAAGATCTTTCTCACAAATACCATTATGGAATCAGGAGCATCTGATTTCTGTTATCTAAGAGAAGATCTTACATTTTGTGAGAGAGGAAGCATCACCTATATGACTTAATTTGGATGAGAATGTTACTGAATCAAGTATAGAAAATCTACAGTAAGGAGGATAGGATTCTGCTGAAAAGAGGCTGGCAGCTAGTTTGATAGAAAGTACCCATATTTCTTATTGTAACTTTAAACCTGTATCTCATTGGAGTAATCAGCAGAACTGATCATTAAGGTCCCCCATCACTACTGTCTAAGACTGTTTTGGTATAAATATCTTTCACAGAATGGGACTTAGATTACATTCTTCTTCATTGGAAAAAGGGGAAACCTCTTCAAAAGTTCATCAGAAAAAAGTTCTTTAGAAACTTCCTTACCTCTTGAAATTTGGATTCATAGTTATTGGACAGCTCAACACGCAGAGATTCCGCACTTGACTGAACAGCCCTTTCCATGGTCTCTTTCCATTTTACATGAATGCGGGATCGCCAAATCATCCACGTTTTCTTCAACAAACCTATTTCATACAGCCGATCAGCCAGTCTATTTGTGTATACCTGGAAAGGAACATCAGCAAGTCAGGTCTGAGTTTCTGGACACTTTATTTAACTTTTCCCAAAACAGGGATCCAGCTGTGCTGTAGTTGCACCATACCAGAACTGATGAAGAGGATAAAAGGTATTGAGTATATATTGCAGTATCTTTAAAACACAAATACAATGGTAAGCAAACCAGAACTGCCAGCATGAAATCAAATAAAAGCTTGAATCCACATTGGTTGTCTTAAAATTCAGGCCTTATGCTTGGTTGCCATTGCAAACCAGTAGGGATGAATACATTTTTAACATTTTTATGTTCATGATCTCATGGGATGATTGTAACGTAATCCTAAAGTGCAAAGTATCATTTTTAGATTGAACACAAATGCAGTTTACAGAGATAGATTATTTATAGAAAAGAGGATAAAGGTTTCCACATGGAACTGTTAATTTGGTCAGTTTTTTAAACAGTGTTTCTTAAATGGGAGTTTTAAAAAACCTTGATTAACATATACTGTAGTAATTCTAATGTTGAAGAATCCAACTGAGCAAATCCATATATACCTCTTCTCTGGCCTTTTGTTTGCCCACAAAGTGCTGAAGTCGCCATTTTGTGAATTTCTTCATTAACTCTATTCTGTCCTTTTGTTTCTCAATTGCATGTGTTAGATTTGCAATTACCTGAAGAAATTAGAAAATGCACAAAGAACATTAATTATGCAATTGGTCTAGTGGTTAAGGCAACAGGCTAGAAACCGGGAGACTGAGAGTTCTAGTCCTGCCTGAGGCATGAAAGCTGGCTGGGTGACCTCGGGCCTGTAGCTCTCTCTCAGCCCAGCTCACCTCGCAGGATTGTTGTGGGGAAAATAAGAGGAGGAAGGAGTATTAGGTATGTTCGCCGCCTTGTGTTATTTATAAAAATAATAAAGGCAGTATAGTAAATAAGTAAATAAATAAAATAAAAAATTGGTTTATTTGAATTTGGTCATTAAAATCAAGCACATAGACCAGGGGTGGGGAAATGGTGGCCCTCCAAACAATTATTTGCTGCCAAGACAATTCTTAATAGTAACCATTAAGGAAAATGTGGGCCTTGTAAAAATTCTTTCTATAAATTAGAACTTGTTACCTCATCCTTTCTCCCTATGGAAATCTCATAAGTATGTAGCAATTCCTTCAAGTTCTCCATCTGATTCGTCAATTGTCTCACTTGGGCTGCGTGTTTTTCTCTTTCTTGTCTCATTTCTAGAGTATGATGTTCAATAAAATGAAGTTTCCATTTCCTCAGCTCAGTCAAAACATTAGTCTGAAAAGAAATGAAGGAATGATTTAGTGGAGAAACAAGGGTCAGTCTGAGCTTTTAACTGATTTTAGTAAACTTGTTTACTAAAACATACAATTGTTTTTAGTGCTGCACTGAAATTTTGAGAAACCTTCCATGACGAAGATATTGATTAACTATCAGTGCTGTATTAAGGTATATGCAAGGGCTGAGAAAAAGTATATAGTATTTTGCCTCCCTAGGGCAACAGAGAGCCAGTTTGGTCTAGTGGTTAAGGCAACGGGCTAGAAACTGGGAGACTGAGAGTTCTAGTCCCGCCTTAGGCATGAAAGCCAGCTGGGTGACCTTGGGCCAGTCACTCTCTCTCAGTCCAACCCACCTCACAGGGTGGTTGTTGTGGGGAAAAGAGAAGGAGGAAGGAGTATTAGGTATGTTCCCCACCTTGAGTTATTTATAAAAATAATAAAGGCGGGATAGTAAAATAAATAAATAAAATAAAACTGGTTTGTGGGGAAGTATTCAAATAACATATTTAGGTCCCAAGACCTGGTGGATGACAATTGGGCAGCAGCACACTGGAAAATGATACCTTTGCATAATGGTTTGCTGCTTTGGTTTAAAAAAAAAGAATAGCCTCCAGAATCTGATAGGCTAAATGATATATCCTTTTCTGAAAATAGAAAATAATTGTCTGTTTTTAAGCAAGATGCAGCTAGGGTTTAGCTGACAATATTCTATCCAGCAGTAAACCAATAAAGCTTTTTGGAATATCCACTTATACATGTTGACTTTATTTTATTTTTTAAAATTCTGTAATATGAAAATATGTCATTTCCTAGGTATGCATTAGTTACAGTAGAAGGGAACTTTCTAATTCCTATTCAATGGTATTTTTCTAATACTTGCAAAACAGATGTTAAAACCATTTTATCCCTTAAAATAAGAGAACAAACCACAAATGACCTCCAAAATAGAAACTTTTTTTTAGCAACTGTCCTTAGAGAGTATAAAAGATCTTCTGAGATAGAAATTCCTTCATTGGATATCTCTGTTAAAAGTTAATTGAAAGTAATTACTCTTCTGAGTTAAATAAAAGTTTGAACCTAAGCATCAGAAAGACAAGGCAAAAATTTTAAATGCAGTAGTTTTATTACAGGGGAGCTAAGTACAAACAGAGAGCCAGTAGTGATTAAGGCATGAGGCTAGAAATGGAGAGGCAGTGAGTTCTAGTCCTGCCTTGGGCATGAAGCCAGCTGGGTGACCTTGGGTCAGTCTCTCTCTCTCTCTCTCAGCCCTAGGAAGGAGGCAATGGAAAACCACTTCCGAAATCGTGCCAAGAAAACTGCAGGGACTTGTCCAGGAAGTTGCCAGGAGTCAACACTGACTTAGAGCCATGTGTGGACATGCACACATATAAACACGAAGTACAAGTCAGTCAGTTCCAAGAAAATAGGTGTCATGAGTGCCGTTGAGCTGAAGACATCAGCGCAATGGCACACATGACAATAGCAAGGAAACAGGGGAAGGGGCTCAAGATAAGTAGCCATCAACTCACAAAGACTGAAGGACAAGAAACAATGGCTAAACGGATCGCGAGGCACACCCAAGCTGTTAGCGCTAACGCAACGGAGATCGCCCAGCTGACAGCAATCACCGGAGGAATAGAGAAACCGATGATGGGCGATCCCGGAACGCCAGCGGGGCCTCGCAACCCCTCACCTACCGGCAGGACAACGGGTTGGACAAAGGGGGGTGACGTAACCGCGAGTGAGGGGGCGCTGACCGGCGCGGGGTATTTAAACCCCGCACCGGCGCGCTCCTGTCACTCTCAGCTTTTTTCCTATACTGTACCTACACCGTGAATAAATCAGAGCCTGTTCCACAGAACCAGTGTCTGAGCATTATTCAGAGGTAGGCAGCGCATGACAATAGGTGTCTGCCTCATTTCTGGAGTGACCAACAACTACAGTGAGTTAGGGCAGTGTTTCTTAATAGGTGGCAGGAATGCTGTTGGTATACTGTATCTTGACTTCAACAAAGTGTTTGCCAAAGTAATCCATAACCTAATTAGCAAGCTAAATAAGCATGGGCTGGAAGAAATGATAATTAAACAATTACATTTCTGGCTCAAAAATCATTGTCAAAGAATGTTCATCAGTGGTTCCATATATAACTGGAGTAAGGAGCTGCAAGGTCCAGTCATGGGTCTGGCCCTCTACATCATTTTTAGTAATAACTTGGATGAAGAGGTGAAAAAAAATGCTTAATAAATTTGCAGATGATGGAGGATTGGGTAGGATAGCTAATAACATTCAAAATGATCTTGATAGATTAGAGAAATGGATGAATGACATTTAACAGAGACACATGCAACATTTTTTATTTAGGAAACAAAAAACAATGCACAGAAATACTGTATGTGGGGGATGCCTGGCTTGGTAGTCATACTTGTGAATTAAATCTTGAATAGGACTTGACTGCAAACTCTGAGCTAGCAGTGTAAGAGGGCTGCAAAGGAGACAAATTGTCGTGAGCACTCATGGTGAGCAGGAGGGGGCCCCTATCCAGGGGTGAAAACGCATGCGTAGTACTGAGGAGTTGAGCAGCCATTCAAAGAAACACAGGTCAAACCCCCCTTAACCTTTGGGGTTTATCTGTCTGGGTTTTTCCCACGCTTCTTCAGTTTGTTAGGATTTTCTGTCTAATGTAGCAGTAATAAAACACTAGAGACCTATTCCTCATCTCAGCGTGGTTCCTGACTGTTAGGACACAAATGCATTTTTTGATTTTATCAACAGAGGTATAATTGAGTATAATCATTGAGAAGTAATAGTTCATTAAGCTTTCATCAAATCCCACCTCAAGTATTATGCCTGGTTCTAGGCACTACACTTTTTAAAGGAGTCAGAGAAATGGAAAAGGTAGAGTAGGTGGGTGATATATCCTATGAAGAGATTGAAGGGCCTAGGTATGTTTAGCCTGGGAAAACAGCAGCTGTGGGGAGATACGATTGCACCCTTTAAATACCTGAAAGGAAGTAGGTGAAAAAGAAAATAAATACCTGTTCTGTCTCATTCCAGAGTGCTCAGCACAAGATAATGAATTTAAGTTATGGGAAGAAAGGTTCCAATTGTTACAAAATATTTCTTTGCAATAAGAATAGTTCAACAGAGGAACCACTTACCCAGGGAGGTAGTGGCTTTAGTTGCCACACATGTTACTACATCATATTCAAACTAAGGTGAAATTCAGTTTATTAGAAGATAACACTGCTCTCTGTTTTAAAGCATGGTCATATTGTACATATATTAGTTATTTATTTATTTACATTTATACTAAGTTCTGTGGGATTTTCAGTTTTAGGTTATTGTCCTAACAAGCAGGAACCACGCCGAGACGAGGAATAGGTCTCTAGTGTTTTATTACTGCTACGTTAGACAGAAAATCCTAACAAACTGAAGAAGCGTGGGTAACCCAGACAGATAAACCCCCAAAAGTCAAGGCGGGTCTGTTCTGTGTCTCTTTGAATGGCTGCTCAACTCCTCACTACTACACATGCGTTTTCCCCCCTGAATAGGGGCCCCCTCCTGCTCACCATCAGTGCTCATGACAGTTATATATGTAACTGTTAAACATAAAGTTACCTTAACATAACTTAAAATGAAAGCATTTTAAGCAATTTCAATACCAAAAGCAGCAGCAAGGAAGGGTCAGGGCCTTCTAGCCAACTTACATCCAAACCACCTAAGAATAGCTTAGACCAACAATTTTAGCACACAACAGCAGTGGATAGAAAAAAGCTATGTTGCTTCTCTCTCTTCATTCTATACTCTATATTGTCTGAACTATTTTTTTTTTGCTATTTCTTAAAAAATCAGATTGTGATCAGACATAGGAGACTTCAGCAACATTTATATACATATTCTTTTTCTTTTGCTAAGTTTAAATTTAAATGTATTTATATTAACTTTGATTTCATAAGATTTATTTTTACACACATACAAAGGTATAGACACATAATCAAAGAATAGTTATTTGAGGGTATAATACTCCATAACAAAGACTGAGGGAAATAAGACAAAATAAACCAAACTATCTGTAGAATTTTACATATAGTACAAAAATTACCTACTTTAAGGCTGCCACTCCACAGATCAAGTATGCTCTCTATTTGGGTCACTCTTTCATCTGAAAGGCTCAAGTCAGTTCCATGTGTCTCTTGAAGATCTCTTTGACTAGTTGAGGACCCTGGTGAAGAACTTTCTTCTGAACGGACAGGGCAAAGTCTTTCCATATCCATATGACCTGATTCCTTTACTGATGCTGAAACTTAAAAAGTAGAAAGCCAACTAGTTCTGTAATATCATATTACTGTACTGGATTTTGGTGGATCTGCAGAGTATACGTTGAAAACAAAATGTCTAAAAAACCCAATGTTTCTGCAAAACCACAATGCTATCTTGTGGCATCTTAATGACTGACATATAGTAAGGAATAGGTTTTTGTGAACTGAAGAATATTTGATGAAATGGATTTTGGTCCATTTTACTTACACCACAACCAATTTGCTAGTCTTTAATGAGCCAAAAAAAAGTCCTTTTTGCTATAACTGACTTAACATGAATAGCTGTAATTATTTTAAATAAAAGTATCTCTTTTGTAAGTAATATATTTTAATATCTGGTAGTTTCTGTAAAGAATATACAAATCTTTTTATTTTGAGTTCTCTCTCTAAATATATAATGTTTTGTGTCAGGTAAGAGAAATGTCTCTCTAATTCTACTTTGAAGGAGAACAATAGTAATATGTGTACAGTTATATGTATGTTATCGGATAGAAAAGCTATAAATGTAATGAGCTTCTTTAATTTGATAATGAAGTGTTTCTTTTCCCTTCTTTCACAAATGGGAATAAAATACGTATTTTAAAAAGTAGTGGCAGCTTGATATTCAGTACAGAAGCTATTTATGAATAGAAAAAAAGGGTTCCATCCCATATGCTTTACAATTAGGTAATAATCACTGTACATGTTTTGCAAATAAATACATCTTGAAGACCATAGTGGACTTGACCTAACTGAGACAATATGGTATAAGAGACACACATTAATTCAGGTGTACAGTATATGGATACATGCAGGTTACAGACTGATCTTGAGCCAGACATTATATTTTTGCACAACTATAAGAATATATTTGTAAAATCCATAAGTAATTTCCACTAGATTAGGCTTACATATTAAGCTGAACCCTAATAGAAGCTTTTAAGACTTCATTTTTAAGAAATAAGAATTTGAGAATCCTCTTTCTCTTCCTAGTAGTTATACCTTCTATCCTTGTTGTTCGACTAGATGTTGCAAGATCTGGAGTTCTTCCATGTTTCTTCCATTTCATTCCTGCACTTTCATGCCTGCGGTCATTCATTACTGGACTCTTTCCTATTTCAAATACAAAGACTGGCTAGATTTAGACACGCAGTATCAAACTCTCAGCTCCACATTGTTCATGCCATTGATCAAAATTCTGTTTCAATATTAGAGCTAGCAGTTGATAATTCCTAACTGGACTATGTCACCCATCAATAGGTACAAAAAAGGAGGAAAGAAGCAGCTATAAAAGGAACCCAATTCTAGGGAAACAGATGCATAAACATTTATTACTTGCAGTCAGAGTAAAATACAGGCATGGCAGAAGCAAGAAGTAGCAAGACTGCAATCAGGCAGCAATATTTACATGGGGAAAGTGAATCTTATTTTTAAATGGAGATACAAGATCCTGCAAGACATTTCTCACATGATTACTGTAAATCTGCTGGCCCTTCCTGAATGGAAAATTTTACTGAAAGTAGTATTTTGTGGATTTAAAAAAAAAGCTATTTGAGTAAGTGCCAATTGCAGATAACAGCACAGTCACAAGTTTGACAAAGTACTTCAGAGGCAAAGGAAGGAAAGTCAGCTTTAGGACAGATTCACTCAAATGTAAGTGTTCCTTACTGGAATATCATCACCTTACCAAGAAGGAATGTAAAACAGCTGCACATGTGCACCTGCACCACTGTAATCACAGTAGCCTTACAAATTTTGGGATTTAATTAACTAAGTTGATAACACAGGGCAGGAAATCAAAGCTAAAACATTCAAATGCAAGATTTAACATTATGGCATATTTTATTTTTATTTTCATTTATTTTATTTTTATCCTGCCTTTATTATTTTTTTTATAAATAACACGGCGAACATACCTAATACTCTTTCCTCCTCCTATTTACCCCACAGCAGCAACCCTGTGAGGTGAGTTGGGCTGAGAGTGTGTGGCTGGCCCAAAGTCACCCAGCTGGCTTTCATGCCTAAAGTGGGATTAGAACTCACAGTCTCCTGGTT
This sequence comes from Candoia aspera, assembly GCF_035149785.1. Classification (NCBI taxonomy): domain Eukaryota; kingdom Metazoa; phylum Chordata; class Lepidosauria; order Squamata; family Candoiidae; genus Candoia; species Candoia aspera. Next base: position 233,699,387 of record NC_086154.1, read on the forward strand.
TCTAGCCTAGCACCTTAACCACTAAACCAAACTGGCTCTATTTTATTCTGATTTTTCCCCATCTAGAAGTGAAACTTGTTTTAAAGATAATTATCCTTAAATCGAAATTCAAGGGGACGTTTTCGATTAGTAACTGGAGCCACCTGTCAAAATGCACTGCATCTAATCCATAGATTGTTTTATTCTATTTAAATTTTTTGCAAGTATCAACTTCCCTATATGCTCAGTCAACTAGCAGCTCTACAATCTACGATTTACCTCATAAAATGAAAAGTATCAGAGGCAGGAAAAACATGATGGCCTCACAATTTTCCAAGCCATTATTTTAAATGTAAAAACACCTTGAGATGTTAGCGCTTCATAAAATTGAAAATATAATCAAATTACAATGCACTCTACTTACCTAGCTGTGATCTTTTTCAAAACTATCATTTTCTACTTTAATTCTTCTTTCAACCTGTTCAGATTCCTCACCTTCCATTCTTTACAGCTTTTCATGTCCCTTCCCTGTGCATGCATTTGTATGGGAGTACAAATGGCATTTTATATTACAAATCCCTGGTAAGGGAATATGAATTTCCTTCTTAGGAACCTAAGCTATTGCTGATGGATAACACCATACTACCCAGAATCATTCACAAACATCAGAGATACCAAAATCAACAAGAGAACATCCTGTACATCTTAATGTAACAAGATAAATTTGTTCAGTATTTTATACAGGACATTTTGCATTCAAGCCTATCATTTTGAAAAACAAATAAAAAACACCCACAACAAATATGTGTAACAAGCTCAATAAATATAAGAAGTTTCAATAGTTGGTCCTTTCAAAACACACATTTTATTACAAAGACTTCCTGCCTCCCATTCATCATGGGCTAGACAGTTTCATCTACACTTAAGAGGGCCCAGTCCAAACTACTCTGGCCAAGTATTTATGCAAGAACTTTGGATCCCGATAATGACCTGACTCATGCACAGCTGAAATATGCAGAATTCAGATTTATTGAGAATGTGTACAGATCAAGAAAAAAGCTGCAACTGAAGATTCCCACCTAACCTACCTAATTAAAAGTTAGCAGACACCCCACTCCCCCCTTACAACTCTTCCCACCTACTGTAATTCCAGTGATCAGGCATGCCAAGCACAGATGTCTCTGATGACATGACCTTGACTTCCCCCCTTAGCCCAAACAGAATAGTTTCACACTCCTTGGTGTTTCCCCCTCCTAACTGGTTCTTGACACGCGTTGACTCATCATGGTAGATGAACACGATCAGATGATTCATCAATCATTTGATTGTGGAGTCTGACAATTTAACCAGCAAAGACTGTGCTAGACTCACCCAAGAGAATGGTAATTAGTCCCCAATATCACTGCAAAAGCAGAAAACTATTGTTACCTCTAGTACTTGACAGCTCTGTAGCTGCATCTCCAGAAGATTTCAGAGAAGAGGAAACGGAGAAATTCTTGGCAGTATTTTGTCATAATAGGTTGGGACTTGAAATACAAAGCTGATCAGAGCTAGCCTTGCAAAATACTGTTTTTCTCATTAGGGTCAAGACATTTCTCAAGTCTTGACACTGTTTTTAGAATACTCATAATTCTAGAATCTTCCCATTATCCCATAATCCCAGCAGTTTCTGCATGGTAAACATTGCTATTAAAAAGTTACATTTCAATACCCATGCTAGTTCCTCAGTCAGCACTCAATTCCTAAGTTCTTTATATATGCAGTTAAATGGAACGTTATTTATTCATTTGACATAATCTTAAGAGTTCTCAAATAAATGCAGAACTTTATTCTTTCCTCATAATCATGTATTATATTGAGCACCAAATAAATGTGAGATGCTATTTAGAACTGTCTGCAGGTTCAGTATCTAAAGGGGAGAAGAACTGGGAACCATGAGAAATTTGGTACAATCTAGGAACTAGGTTTGCGTGGAGATTAAAATGTCAGGCTAGGACTAGAAGAAGACAGGTTTAAAAAAACCCTTCAGTCAAGAAATTACAGGGTAACTTTGGGCCATCTACCTTTTGTCACCTTAGTCTCCTCACAGTCTTTTGCCTGGGGAAGGGAAATGGTTTCAAAAATTACATTTCTTGAACAGAAAGTGAGATAAAATATAATACATAATAGTATAAGAAAAAACAAATACTATTTAGGTATAAAAATAATAAAATAAGGACTAAGAGCTTGAACTGGCCTTGATAATAAAGCCAAAATTTGTGGTGGCAATGTCCTTTCCCTTCCTACTTAATACAATCCCTTTATATTTATTTAGAAATGAATTCCCTTTGTTCAAAGACGACTTGCTTCAATTAGATATGTCCCTAATTTCATACTCTGTCTTTGCAGTCAGTCATAACCAATCCTTTGTTTCCCTTTCCAGCTCCAGACTAGAGAACTTGTTTTAGCTGCAGGTTATGATTCCATATCTATAAATGGACATCTCTAATCCCCCTCCCGCTATCTATTTTGGTAGTGGGCAGAAACAATATTACGGTTCAGTCAAGACTTGTTTTCATAATGGATGTCCATGGTATTCGGAGTACGACAGCCAAAAGAGCTAACCTTCCTCTGTAGATAAAGGGAGTTTCATGGTTCCAGAGACACATGTGGCCCTGAGTCCCTTTCCAGTGGACACCAGAGCATCCTCTAGCTATAATGGCTGAAAAAAAATAACCATGAAGGTAAAAATCCTCACCCCTAGAATAAGGATTTCATGATTAGAAAACAAATAATCCCACCATCCCCCTTATGATATGATAGCCTCCCAAAACTTTTGTCTACAGCTGATTACCGGCAAAAGGTTTGCCCGTCCCTGCTCTCTGGAGGAGGGAATGGTACGTTCTAGTCCTTGCACTGAGTCCTCCACAACGAAGAGCACTTGTGGGAACATTTGCTGGCCCCGGTTTGATAGAAGAGTAAATTACTTCCCATGCCCTTACACCGAAGGTGAGCAAAAATGTGGAATAAAACCCCCAAATGCTATCTTAAGAAGAGAAGCTTTTAATAAATACAAGACGCAACTTCCTTCCACACATAAGATGCCACAAGAAAAAAACACAGTGAAAATTGTAATAAAAAGCATGTTTTTCATACAGAAAGGTTGGAAAAAGAAAAATAATAGAAATAAAGAGCAGGCAAGATACAGAGTTAAAGATTATCAGACAATTTTAAACTGATAAAAAACAATCAAGGAAAACATGGAGGCGTAACAGGATTCAAATGTGAAGTAAAAACAACAAGTAGGAGATAAGACTTTCAGCTCCTGTACTGGGAGAATATTTTGAAGGCTTTTCATTTTCCAGAACCAAATCCTCCCCTAGCTCAGTCTTGACATATCTCCTGATCTCTTCACAATTAGTCTTCTGATGCTGGAAAGGATTCTCCAGAAGGCTTCTGGAGGCAATTCAAGGCACTGGTTGACACCTTTAAGGCCCTACATGCACAGGTCCAAGTTACTGGCAGGACCATCTGTCTTCAGTGGTTTCTGCCCATTCCACCAGATCTGGCAGGGTGGGCATTGGGTCCCTTCTGTGAAAGAATGTCATCTAATGGGACCCACAAAGGATGCCTTCTCTGTCATGGCACCTGCCCTATGGAACAATGTCCTTCCTGAGATTCTGATAGCCCCAACCCTGCTGGCATTCTAGAACACTATGAAGAGCAGACTTTTCCCTCAGATGCTGGGGATGGGATGTTAGTGGAGCTCAATATGGATGACATGTTTTGTGTTGACACTAGTTGTGAGGTGTCAACATTTGTCACTTGTAAATTGGGGTTGTTTCAGGGTTTCTATGTTGCGTTTTTGTCTAGATGTTTGTCAGCCACCTAGAGTTATTTAAGATGGGCAGCTGTATAAATTTGCTAAAATAAGTAAATAGCTAACAAAGTATGTAAATGTTTTCACAGAGGATAGGTTCCTCAGAGGGAGAGTTTTTCTTTAGGCTTGTTTTATGTTACCTGCACAAACAAATAGGTTTTCTTTTTATACAAATCTAAACTGTGCACCAGGAGCAGAAGTTGGGGTTCCAGCTATGATCCAGGGCTACCGTTATGGAGCTGGGTCAAACTGACAGTAAAGCAAAATTATGTCCATTTGGAGTATATAGCAGCCGTTAAGCCACCATATATATGGAACAAATGTTTTATTAAGAACTACTGCAACTTAGACTCCATGCCAGTGTTGCCACTGAAAATATGAAGAATTCTATGTCTCGCTTAGCCAAATATAGTTACTTTACTTAGAATAGTTGTAAAAAATATAGGACATACACAAGCTGTCAAACTATGCCACAAAAACATCCTTGAGGTAAATCTTACTATAAATTAACAAAACATCTTGATCTTGATGTCTTAGCAATTGAAAATCACAAATAATTGTGTGGGGATCATAGAAATTGGGAGCATATTTCTAATGGAAAACAACTTTGTATCTAAATTATGGAAAGGACATACAGTACTTGTAGTTGGGTGATAAAATGAAGAGTTTCACTAGGGTAGTGGCTAGCTCAAAAGCATACATATAAATCTCAAGTAATAAACTATGCAGAAGAGTCCACATCCCAAAATAAGAAAGGTCTTCAGCCTATTCAACTAGAAACCCTATTTCTGCTACGGATTCTCAAATTTCAGCATGGTTGGTCCTGCACCTTTCATTTGTTCATAAAATAAACCAATCTTTATGCCGTGAAAAAATCCCAGTTCCAAACATGTTACCTGCAGATACCTGACGAACCTCCGCATGATCTGACTGTCGTAATGCACCTGGCTCAAACTTAGGGGTAACTACAGCATAACGAAGCAGCTCTTCATATTCATCCTAGCATAAAAAGATATATATTTGTTGCTACGTCAGAGTAAACATTTGCACATAAACTGCCCTGTCTTTAAACAACATGAGTGCATAACTCTTTACTAGAGCTGGGCAGAGCTTCAAAAATCATTTGAAAAAGATGCTTCAGAATATGAGGAACATGAATGTAGCAACTTCAAAGCAGCTAGGTCTTTTCCTAGGATCATGCAACTGCCCTCTACAGGATCCCAGGAAATAATACACTACTTTAAAAAGCTGAAGGTAAGTGCAATGTTTGGACTCCAAAGAATTTTTTTTAGAATCAAATGCAAAGCATAGCACCGCTCTACATTTTACTACCAAGGCAAGGAACACTCTTGAAATCACTTGTTTCAGAAATAATTTTAACAAAGGTGATAATATCAGGATGATTATAATTATTTTTGTAAGCCGCCCAGTTACCATGTGTGAGTTGGGCGGCCTTATAAATTTGTTAAATAAATAAACAAACAAACAAATAAAACGATTATGTCCTTGCTTGGAAGCTCAGCAGGGTTATTCTTGGTTGGTATTTGGATGGGAGACCACAGGAAATACTGGGCTGTAGGCTAGATTGGGAATTCAAAAAACATCTTGGAAAAAGGCAATGGCAGACCCTTACTATACTGCTGCTAAGAAAATTGGTTATTAGGAGTTGAAATCAACTTGAAGGCAGTTATCTTTTTACATAAACATAACAATCCCATAACATGCAACTACAGTAGTTAGAAACCAATTATAATCCACTAGCCAGTCAGTTGCCTTGCTCATTTTTCATGCTATTACAAAGATGGTTCATGCTCAGTAACATTTTATAAATGCTATAGTAGCCAGAAACTGAGAGGACTGGAAATGGCTGCTGAGGTAGCTTGGTAGTCGATAGGATTGCGGCTCACAAGGAAGAGAAGAGATATAAAATGTTCACCTCCTGTCTTGAAGGAAAAGATTAGAGCCACAAAGCTTTTGTGTAAAGGTGATGATCAGTTGCAAGAAGACCTATGAGGAACACTATAAGGAAATCATAGCTTCCCATGAAGAAATCAAGCAACACATTATCAGTAACACTGTTTGTGTCTTGCAAATAATTCAGAAGACAAGCTTCGGCCCTCATGTGAATCCAGCAGATCACTGCTATTAAAGTTGTGAATCTTTTTTCAGGCTTCTGTGCTAGTCTGTACAGCTTAAGACTGTAAATTTTCCTGAGGTCATTCCATAAAGCAGCCACATCATTCAGTGTTATAGAGAAGCCTGAAAAAACTACTTTTATGAATAGTAGAGATGTGCTAGGCTCTCATGAATGCCAACAGACTTCTTCCAAATTATTCTCAAAATACATAGAACCCTACCTATCAGTATTGCCCAAACCACAATTCTTTAAACTCTGCTCAGGTTTTCATGAATGACAGATCTTATTCCGTTTCTGAGATATTGTTATTACATACCTCCTTCCTCATGATACTCTGCACAGGTTTGGGTGAATGAAAAACAAACCTTCCAGTGTTTGAATTAACTGTGCAAGTAAAAACAATCTCAATTTCACGTTCAGAATTATACATAAAGAGATTTATCAACTCATCAGATTATATACTAAGAAAATTAAACCAGTTAATAATAAATTAATGTATAATTACAGAAACAGCAGTAGGGTTGTGCTGTACCGTGCTTCAGAAATATTTTGGAAAAGGTGCTTTGGAGCACAAACATTGCCCCTGGTCTTGCAGCACCTCTTTAAAGCAGATGCTGTGCAGCTGCCACATGGTCCCAGAAAAAAACATGCTTGGTTTTAACAGTTGCAAATAGATGCTATGCTCTCGCATGCTCTGAACACTGTTCTGAAACTGAATCCAAAGCACTGCAGAGCTGTAACAAGCACGGTATTTTACAATATTCTGCTGATGCTTCCACCTTATGTGTGGAACGGTGCCATTTTCAGCTATATAGTGACTGGTGCCCACCTTGAGCTTCACTAAGAAAGGGACTGAGTCAACACTGTAAGCGCTGCAGCAAGATAGATGAGTAGTTAAAGCTTCTGGAACTAGGGTATATGATTAGCTCCATTATTCATGACCACAATAATGACTGTCAACATTTTGTAGATAAAGGTATCATATTTTGCCAAAATGAAATGTTCCAATAAAAATCCAGCAGAATGCAGTATATAAATAGAATGTTTCATAGCATCTGTTTATTTTATGAGAAAAGACATTGAGACTGTTTCGCTTTATCAGATACACAATATCAATTTCAATTAGTTTCTAGTCTAATATTTTTTGGCACGTATGAAGAAAAACATTCATCTGGGTGACAAAGCCAAAAAGGTAATTTCAATTAAAGCCTACCTAGAATAGCAAGGAAACAGTTATTGATGTTATGTTCCTATAGTAGATATGTAATCTCCAAAATACAAGATCTATTATTTGTGACAAAAATAGGGCAAAATGTGAAAAATCTGCTCAAGAACTAAAAGAACTCTGAACAATACTGCCATTCCCTATATATGATCTTTTCCAAGAACAGAGAATAATTATTTCTCCTTATGATACAGCCACTTATTTCATTGGCATTATTCCCAGTTTTCTGCCTTTGTTTTTTTTTCAGTAAAAATATATTTAACAAAATCATGCAGCTTGATTACCAAATCACATCACTGTTCTATTTACTTTTAGAATAATGTCCTAAATCTAAAATGTTAAAATATCAAAGATGCTTCTTGTTCAGCAAATCATAGCGGGAGGATCTCAAAACCCTGTGTGTATAAAAGTGGTAAGAGTGAGTAAAATAGTGATTAAGTAGTCAGGGGCCAAAAACAAGCTCTCATTGTCAGAAAGGATTTCAAGACAACTGGATTGATGTGCTATATTGTTTTGTATTTCTACAGTATCCTTACTCTGTACTGGAAACTGATTCTTACAGCCTTGTGGAAAGAGGAAAAGACCATGGCAGATTCATCCATGGGCACATAAGCAATGTCTGAAATATTTCTCTCATTTCAAAAGAAGAAAGGCTGACACCATTGCTGAAACTAAGTGCAGCTTTTTCTTCATGAAGTTACTACAAAAATATTCCTTGTAAGTAAGTTCAGAATCTGTAATCACCTAGAATGATTTATGTCAAGCTCCTATTAACAAACTATACTATTCTTAACAAAATTTAGCTTACAACTGCAGTATAGTCAGAAACTATATAACGTATACATATATATCAAGTATGGCTTAGGGTAAACCCCGCAAATCACAGAAATCTTGGCAGAGAATTGAAAAAAGAGATTAGATATCTCAAACTGCTGCTTCAAGATATGTTATGCCATAATGTGGTCTATTTGTTCTAGGCTTAGCCCTGTAGAACCCTACCATTATGCATGATTTATACTTTAGTTTGATGTTTGAACTTAGCTTTGGATTACAACTCTAGCCAATATTTATGCAGTTCTATTCAGCTCCTTTTAAGATTAGGGAGCACTTAAGCAGATACACCAGCATGAAAACCAGAGGAGTGCTTTACTGTTATTTTTCCATACTAAAAAAATATTCATGGCAAAATATGTTTCATCTCTTTCATCACCTTTTTGCTAAGGTGAAAACAGGTATAGAATAGTCACGGATTCTGTCATCATGACAGATATATAGGAAAATGTTACTCACAGAAACATACTTACAGGCAGGATATAGTAGTATATGCACACAAACAAACAAACAAACATGTAAGAAGATAGATGGGTCATGCATATGGTGCTTTGCCTCCATCTATACACAAGCTATATTGCTGTTACATTATTTCACTGTTATCATTGTTGAAGTAGGTAGAGGCAGGAAGGCTAGCAAGTCAACACTGAGCAGAAAAACTAGCCTCAAAAAATAGTCACATGAAAAGCTTCCAAGGCAACAGTTGTTAACCTACTAGGCATTGCCAAACCAGTCTTGTTTGACTGCCAAGCCTGAGATTTACATTTCAGTTATTACTCTTGGCTGAGGATCTAGAAGCAAACAAGATAGAAAGGCAAACCCTAAATACTCTTTTGCATTTTCACCTGGCTTACCTCCACTACCAAGTGGGAGCTATGATGATAGCAGCAATACAGAGAAAATAGGTGGAATGTAAGCTAGATTTCCCAGTTTGTGGCAACTCATCCTAACAGCCCAGGGTAAAGTTTGATTCTGAGCTGGAAGAGGCAGCAGGGACATCCAGCAATGAACGTGTACCTGTCTGTGTGTAGCCGTTACAGAAAGAACCCTTTATTCTGCAGACAAAGAATACACCCGTGTAGGGTTTTCCTTGAACTCTTTTGAGGCAGTACAAACTATGTTCACTCACGACACTAAGCAAGAATGTGGGTTCTTAAACCATGATTTATGATTAGCATGTTATGCTAACAACTAACTGAATAATTCAATAAACCATGATCTACTAAGAATTTATTTAACATCTCACTTGAATTTTATACTATGGTTCTTTTATACTGTTGCATTTACAAGTTAACTGGATTCATAAAAAGGTATTGTTCTGATATAAAACTAGCAGGTTCAAACAAATTAATGGTCTTTAAGAGATCTACTTTTACAAGAAATTGCACATGCTCCAAATAAACAAGATAAAAAAACCATTCATTTTTGGCCTACCTGAAGATCAGAAGAGACAGAACTGCCTCGATCAGAATCTTTCGGTAAAACAGGACTTGAGCTTTTCTCATCAGATGATGACATCTTGCATTAAAGTACTTCCTGTAGAAAGTTCCAGAAGATGAACTTTATTTTCAATCAGTAACTGGGATGTTTGGCTTGTATCTTCCAAACCAAGCCAGGAAAAATGGAATCCAAGAACAAATTGTTTTCTGAATCTGGCTTACTAGTGTTGAATAAGCCATTGTTCTTGATTTATATGTCAGAGTAATCAAACCACAGAAAAAAGTTTCTATGGTATGTTTAGGCACTAACACAGCTAGTTGCTGGTACTACAAAAACTGGAACTACAAAAACAGCTAGTTATCCGTAAGCCAGAAATCCAGAGAATTCCATTTAGCTGTGTTTTCTGGCTCTATCACTGCAAAGAGAGTCTTCTAAATCCTAGGAGCAGAATCTGTAGAACTTGACTAGACATTGACTGTTCTTAGGAAAACCTTACTCAAATGCACAAATAATTAGCAGCCTACAAAAACAACAGTCTCCATAACTGCTCTCTAGCTTAAGCTTTAGCATAATCAACTATACAATATTGTTTAAGGTGCATATAAATAAATCAAACGCAAGTATAGAAAATGAGAAAGGGCATCATACAAAACATTTCATATAGCACCTTAAAAAGTATCAAACCCAGAATGCTTACATTAATAACACAACCCTGTAAGTAAGCTGTTTAGCTTATTTTTTTCAAGCTTGAGATGAGGAACCAAAATGGAAAGGTAACCACTGAACTAAGAAAATGATTTTAAAGTATTTTTATAATACTGCATTAGGATGGGCTTTTTCTTTGTGACTTTTCTGATGCATTATTTCACTATAACATTATTAGTTTTATGTCACCTGAAATATAAGTATATTTTATGTAAATAAATATTGATGCTTTTATCTCAAATAAAATTTGAATCAGAGACTTATTTGACAACCATTTTTACTAGGCTAAATGAACTTGCTTAACAATTCTCTCAAAAAAGGACAGTTGAGAAGGAGGAAAATCATGCCTGGGTAATCAATAAGACAAGACAGGTAGCTTTGGGACCATGTCAACAGGTTAAAACATTAAGACATGCTTCTACAAAGGCATACTGGGCATGAATCAATATATTATCAAACAGCATATTTTGTGTCTTAACTACAATAGCAGTGTAAAAGGTACATTAGTGAGAATTTGTAATTCCTAAGCAAGCAATACATCCATAGGTCTGAGAATTGAACTCATGCACCTGACAGACTTGTGCACGCACTATACTTCCTTGCTGTGTTTATGTTCAGAAAGCTGCAGTATGGATGAAGTGGATTCCAAGTCTTACTCATTGCTTATCTAGAGATAGAAAACTGATGTGCCTATGAATGGTTGGATTACACCTCCCATCATTTATCTTTGGCTGTGCCAGTTGGTATTAATAGGAACTGGCACTCAGTGTCTGGAAAACTATGGCTTCATCATACGTGCTCTTATAGATTGTCTTACATCTAGTAATAAAAGATGACTTGATGAGGAAATCATCCTTCCCAGCCTGATGCCTCCCAGATGTGTTGACTTCCAGCCGAAATTGCTGGGAAGGACTTGAAGGTCAGCACATTTATAACGCTCTGAATTAAGGAAGTGGGCAGTCTGTCAACAGGACTATATCTGAACAATTCCACGAGTGAACTGCACCTGCGAGGAGAGTGCAAGGAGAAAGAAACTGAAAAAAGATTACGAGTTTAGGAAGATACCTGCTAAACATAGGAAACTCCAAAGGCGAGAGAAAAGGATCACTAGTCCTTAGGATCTTCTGCACCCCAGTTAAGCCCCTTCTCTCTCCTGCACCTCATTCGGGCTTCCCACCTCCCCAACGTCGCAACCGGACGCTCCCTTCTCACCTGAAGAGCAGCCGCCACTCCTCTTTCCCCTAGCAAAAGCCTGGCAGTTTCAAACTGACTGCCCCGAAAGAGAGGGCTGCCGTGATTGGTCCCAGTCCTTTTGTTAAAGGCCCGCTGACAGGACAATGCTTTCCAGACGCTTACTTACCAATCGACAAGCCGGCAAGGAACTCAGAGGCAGGGTTTCGCCGATGACGGTGGCCAATCAAAAAGTACAGAATGCCCCAACTGCAGACAGGAATTTTTAAGGAGTCCCGGTCACAGATGCGGACGTAATAGAATTCGCCCTAGCGCCGTGCTGATTGGTCCGTTGATTGCAGCCCGGGCTCAAGAGGCGGGTAGCGAGGAGGCAGTTGAATTGGTGCCACGTGATAACTGCGGAGGTGGGGTATACAGAGCCGTGGTAGTGGGGCGGAGATGCAATCCGTGATAGGGTGAGGGATGTGCGGGTTGCGGAGTGGGCGGACGCTTGGTGGCCTGTTGGAGTGGCTTGGGTGGAGTGGCTTGCTGAGATTACTGTGAAGGATGTAGCTGAAATGATAGAGACATCGGCTGTTTTATTAGACCAACCTTTTCTTCATGTCCTCTTTCCTGAAGAAAACCGCTAGGCGCCTCCGGAAATAGCGTGGCGCAAAAACGCTGAGCAACGCCTTGGTCTTGGTAGTCAGCAGCAAAGAGATACAAAGTTTCGGTGTGGTTAGTAAAGGCTATTAGTAAAGTTTGTCTTCCGGGAATTTGTCGGGTCATCATCTTCGAAAGCCCTCTAAGCCGCAGGTTGCAGGCCGGTAAATTCAGAGCGTTAAACTGGCAAGGACAGCCTGGCGGCAGTGCAGATCTAAGAAGTTAACGGGAGTCAGATATTTCCCGTCTTGTTCTTAGCTGGCAGTGGCCCTATTCAAAGTGACCCATTCCTTACAGGAAAGGGAGGGGCCACAAGAACATTTACAAAACCATTATAAGGAATATTTTAAACATCTGACTAAAGTTGCTCAGATCCATTCTGAGTTAGTTTTTGACTGGTCAGGTCCAGTCAAATATCTGAGAAACGTTTGATCCTATGACTCCTGTGGAAGTGGATAGGGCGCTTAGGACTGTTAACCCAGTCTCCTGTTTATTAATCCATGTTTGTCCTGTTTGGTTAAGATTTCCTGGGAAGTGATATGTGGTTGGGTCCATGAAGTTGGGAAGTGATATGTGGTTGGGGAAATGGTCCCATCTGCCTTGAAGGAGATGGTGGTATTTCCCCTACCCAAGAAGCCATTGCTAGTCCAAATGGTTCTGGACAATTTGCACCCAGTCTCCAATCTCCCCTTTTTGGGAAAGATAGTTGAAAAGACAATCGGGTTGCAGCATCAGAGAGTCTTGAAAGGAGCGGATTACACTGAAAAAGCAAGTGGCACCTGTGATAAGAAAAGTGGTAGATGGATCTGTTCAAAGACTTTTCTTGTCACAGCTGCCACCTACTTTCTCAGTGTAATCTGCTTCTTGGTACACTAGTCATGTCCTTTTCTGGACCGGGAGTCCCTTTTCATGATGAGTCACAACTTAGTCACTTCATGTATGGACTATTGCAATGCACTGTACATGGAGCGGCCCTTAAAGATGACTCAGAAACTACAGCTTGGTGCACCCACGTAATGCCCCTGCTTGCAACCTGCCTATTAACAGTGAGCTTCTGGGTGCAATTCAAGATGTTGGTTGTCACCTATAAAACTCTTCATGGCATAAGGCCTGGTTATACGAAGGAGTGCCTTTCTCCCATTGTTTCTGCTCATCCCATGAGATCTGATGCAGCAGGTTCATTTTGCTTCCAATCTCTTAATGCTATCTGACAGACTTTAGGAAGTGGGCTTTCTTTGTTGTGTTTCCTGTCTTCTGGAATAGAATCTCCCCCAGAGCTTTGAACAGCTACAGTCCTGCTATCCTTTAAATGGCCTTGAAGACCTGGCTTTTTCCCCAGGCCCTGGGATAGGATGATGTGTGTTCATCTGGATGATCTATGTCAAGTTTGTTTGCTTGCCTGTTCCCCTGTTATGGTCATACTTTATTTTTCTGGTTTTATGTGCTGTGGTTTTAACATATGAGTTCCTCAAAAATATCTCTGAACACCATTATAAGTTACTTGTCTTGTTATGTCTCCAATATCAAAAACAGTTTTTCTTTCCTGCAAAAATGCATTTATTCTTTAAGATTAATTTCAAAGTCTTAATATTCATAATCCAATATTCCAACATTTTCTGAGCCCTTAATCCGTTTAAAACTTTCTATAGCTAAAACCTTGTCTTACTTTTTGGGGTTTATTTTAACTTGTTAAAGATTATAAAGATACAGCTTCATTTTCTTACATTGAGGATTGAAGGCACTTACCTGGTGTTTCCAGTCTTGTCATTTTGAAGGTGTAGGGGACGCGGTGGCGCTGCGGGTTAAACCGCTGAGCTGTCGATCGGAAGGTCGGCGGTTCAAAACCGCGCGGCGGGGTGAGCTCCCGTTGCTCGTCCCAGCTTCTGCACACCAAGCAGTTCGAAAACATGCAAATGTGAGTAGATTAATTGGTACCGCTTCGGCGGGAAGGTAACGGCGTTCCGAGTCGTCATGCTGGCCACATGACCCGGAAGTGTCTATGACAACGCCGGCTCCAAGGCTTTGAAACGGAGATGAGCACCGCCCCCTAGAGTCGGACACGACTGGACTTTACGTCAAGGGAAACCTTTACCTTTACCTTAACTTCTTTAAAGCAGTTAATAGGCAATTTCCAAAAGTGGTTAGCAAGGGAAGTGCGAACTTAGTGTCTTTTAAAAAGGCTCTGTTTGTGGCTGAAGCAATTGTGATTCCCTCGTCTCCTGGTCCTCCCACCCTCTGGAGATCGGTGCCTTGCGGTCTCCTTGTGAGGAGCAACCATAAGGAGAACAGCTTGGGTGATCTTGCGTCCTCTCTTTGTCCAGAGAGGGTTGAAGAAGCCATCTACCTGTCTGCTCCCTGTTCTTGGCTGCAGACGCCAGCTCCGCTTTTCACAGAGCTGTCTTCAGTCCACCATTCTTCCCTGGAAGTGACTCACTGTATTTCAGACTAATGTACTCCCTGAAACACCTCCTTTTCCTTTGATAGATTTCCTATGAGAATATGGACTAACCCTTACTCTCAGCTTCTTACCAGCAAAGCAAGCACAAACTGTTTTGTTTGGGTGTATGCATGAATACATGAAAAACCAGCAAGACATTATGGCAGAGAGCAGACTCATCACATCTACCTTTGCAATAAACCTTTAGTTAAGAAACAGTGGCTTTGTGTAGCATGTGATTCAAGTCTGAAACTAGTAGTAAACCAGCTTATTTATTTGAAAAACATAGGCAACTGTAGTTGCTAAACAATGTACATAAATATACCAAATAACAGAATAATTGATTACTACTTTTTGTCACTTAAATCTTAAATTGCAATTTCTACTTTCCCCCAGACATTGATGAATGTCTGAGATGAAATTAAAAGTCAAAAGAAATTTGTTTCCTCTGTAACTGCCAGGCAGCTCCTGATGATTGTTGTATTTTACATTTTCTCCAGAAATTTACATCATGTCTACAGCAGGTGGCAACACATCATAATGTGAGGCACCAGCAAATTGACAATCACTCAGAGCAACTAAAGTGATTGCAATGCATAACAAATATTGAGGAGAAGCAGCTGTGAACTGAGGGTTACTAAAGCAGAGATGATAAAAATTTTGTACCACTGTCAAATAGGTTTTGTTCTTAAAAATCTAAGTGTGAAGTTCCAGAAGATAGTAAACAGCAGGGGCAAATGAATAGCAATAAAAGATACATAGCCATATACAGTGTAATGCCAGTGAGATTAGGTAAAGGTAAAGGTTTCCCTTGACATTAAGTCCAGTTGTGTCTGACTCTAGGGGGCGGTGCTCATCTCCATTTCAAAGCCGAAGAGCCGGCGTTTGTCCGTAGACACTTCTGTGGTCATGTGGCCGGCATGACTAAACGGAACACCGTTACCTGCCTGCTGAAGCGGTACCTATTAATCTACTCACATTGGCATGTTTTCAAACTGCTAGGTTGGCAGGAGCTGGGACTAGCAATGGGAGCTCACCCCGTCACGCAGATTTGAACCGCCGACCTTCTGATCGGCAAGCTCAGCAGTTTAACCCGCAGCGCCACCGTGTCCCACGCCAGTGAGATTACATATAGTTAAAACAATCTATAAACCACCTCTCCTTTTTTGAGATGCTTGTGGCCAAAGAAGTACGCTACAGTACATTTTTTCCTTCTTCCCTCCAATATGGCTATTTTGTATATTGAATGTTTTAATTTACCGAAATGTTACTTGCTTCCTAATAAGTAGGAATTAATGTACTGATATGCTTGTAACAGAAACAGATTCACTAATAAAACAGGGATTCTCAAATGCCAAAATCATCAAGAAGGAGGGTAAGGTTATAGGCTGCAAACCAAGAGAACTGGGAGAAAATGTAGATCTGAATTTTTCTGCCTCATTCTTCCATTGGTTTTGTTATCTGCCCAACTGCAGATACTAGAGGATAGCAGGCTGTCTACTGAAGTTAAGCTGTCATTTTGCACAGGTTAATAACTTGTAAAGAAAAATATAGCATCTTCTGATTACAATCTAGTAACCTGTACAATAATTCAGACTTCTGTAAAAGCTGAAAGTTGTTCCAATTATTAAATATATTTTCATACATAATATTTTTAGTCTGAAGTCTGCAACTATGAGATAGGCATAACTAATTTATTTAATTTTGTAAGCTGCCCAGAGTCACTGCATGTGAGTTGGGCAGCCATATAAATCTGTCAAATAATCAGCAAAAATCCTTTCCTGTCACTCTAGCATATCATGAAAAAATTACATACAGGTAGTTCTCAGGTTATGACCGCTTGTTCAGTGACCGTCGAAAGTTATGACAGCTCTGAACACGGGGGATTTACGACCTCCAAATTGTGGCTGTTGCAGCATCTGCACAGTCACATGATTGCAATTTGGGCACTTGGCAGCTGGTTTGCACTTAGAATGCTTACAGTGTCCCGTGGTTACATGATCGCCATTTGCGACCTTCCCTGCCAGCTTCCCACAAGCAAAGTCAATGGGGAAGCCAGCAGGAGGTTGTAAGTTACTCTGGTAAGTTGCTCCCACTCCCACTGCTTTTTCTCCTAAGGAGCCCCCAGGTGGGCAGCTGCATGCCCGGCCACACTTGCACTGGGCCATAGCACACCCCCCCCCACCTACAGTGCCACCCCTCTGCCCACCCACACTCCATAGCACTCCTGCCTGCTGGCCTGCTTGTGAGCCACCTAAGAAAAGGCTTGTTGAGACCAGGACTTGAAACTTCCTGCAGGTTTTCCCATTGACACTGTTTGTGGGAAGCTGGCAGGAAGCTGCAAGTTGCAGTCACATGAGGTCCTCACTTAATGACCCAAGATCTTTGCTTAAGAACAGCAGCAGAGACTGCCAGGATTGCTGTTGCTAAGCAATACGGTCATGTGATAATCACACTTTATGACTGCATTGCTTAGCAATGGAAATGCTGGTCCCAATTACCATTGTTAAGCGAGGACTACCTATATCCAGTAGCACATTCTTACATTGTTAATTTAACAATATGCACCATTGATTGTGCCAAGCTTTTTTTCTCCAAGTAAGTGTGCATTTGAGAGCAGCACAAATCTAAGAAATCACTATAGCAAAGTAAAATTCTGTGGCACCTTTTCGTTCTCTATATGGAAAGTTAAACACTTCTTAAAGCAAATTTATTTCCACTAAAATAACTCCTATGCATTGTGAAGTTTCACTTAAAACAAGCAGCTTGCTGGGATGTTCTTTTAATGCAGCTTTCTCCAGTCTTGTTCCTCCAGATAGAGGAACTCCCATTATTTC
This sequence comes from Candoia aspera, assembly GCF_035149785.1. Taxonomy (NCBI): domain Eukaryota; kingdom Metazoa; phylum Chordata; class Lepidosauria; order Squamata; family Candoiidae; genus Candoia; species Candoia aspera. Next base: position 233,716,670 of record NC_086154.1, read on the forward strand.
CAGCAAGCATGGCCAATATTTCTGGAGGACACCAACTTCTCTTCAGTCAGTGCACTATTTCAGAAATAGTTCTGCACCTACTGCTGCTTTGCAGCTGAACTCATTTATTTCTAGTTCAGTATACCTAGAACAGCATAAAAAGCGATGTTTCCATTTGGAACATTGAAGCTCTGCAGAGTCTTGTGTGGGCCGTTTTTGTCTTGATGGGAATTTGCCTCACTCTGCCTCCTGCCTGTTGGGTTCAGGTAAGTCTCTCCCACTTTCTCTCAAAGGTTCAGCAGCAGTGGTATTACACTGCAATGCCATAATTACAACAGAAGGAAAGTGCCTTAGTAGCTTTGTATCTCCTCATAGCCACTGACCATTTGGGATAGGGGTTCGTACAGTATAAATTGGCCATCTAATTTCAATATCCAGAAAATACTGAGCATAAAGGGCTTTTTTTGGTGGGGATGGCATACTAGAGACTTTAGGGAACATTAGATCTGGCAGAAGAGGTATGCTGCAGGTCCTGTCTGTGAAGAAGTTACATTTGGTGGGACCCGAGAGGCGGGCCTTTTCTGCCTTGGCACCTGTCCTGTGGAACATCATTCCCCACAAGGTGAGACTGGGCCCGTCCTTGGCATCCTTCCAGCAGTCCCTTAAAACATGGTTGTGTCAACAGGCTTGAGGAATCTCAAGGAAGTGGTGAATTAGTGGGATGGCTGTATTGCCTATAACAATAACTCTCTGCTACTCTGTCATTAGTAATCCTGATTGGTATTCTTAATTGTAGAATGTTAGCTTTTTATGATTTGTTTCTTACTGTATGCTGTCCAGAGTCACCCTCAGATGGATGGATGGATGGATGGATGATCCTCCCTGTATACAAGAAAAACAACTGTGATTCCTGGCTCTGTCTCCAGCATTGTGCACTCTGGAGTCTTGTTCATTCAGACCTGACTCGAGGCACTGTCTTTTTAATTATGGATTTTCTTTATTCTCAGTTGGGCTTAAAAACCTGGAACTAGTGCCTGGGTTCACACAACTTGCTAAATCCAAAACTTAGGTTATCAAAACCTAGCTGGTGCTGTTTTCATAGAACATGCAATGCCCAAAACAACCCATATTTTTAATTGTGATGGCTTGGTTCCAGCAATACATTGATACAATGGCTGGGTTCCCACAACATACTGAACAATAACTCCCCAATGTCATTGTACCCTAGCATAGTTTGTTGTGCAAATCTAGCCAGTGTGACTTATGGTGTAATAGATGAAAGAAGCAGTGGACTGTAACTTACGTACCAATGGTAAGTGTGGCAAATGGGAACAAATATGTTCCCTTTGTCCCCTCCCAGCTTTCCCCTGCTTCTTTAGAGTCATTTACCTTCAAAATTTGATTTTGCTGCTAATGCTGTTTGGCTCCAAATTACAATGCAGATAACGTAGTAGCCACAGATTATGACTTACTTAGGCTTTGCTGTTGTTAATTAGCAGCTTTTTCTGGGCATGGCCATTGATGTATGTACACTAATTCTATTACAGATGCACAATGTACTTTACAATTGGACTGGCGAGTAATGATGATTAGGCAGTGCGGCATTCTGGCTGTAGCTTGTAGACTGCCATCCATTCTTTGTGAGACTGCAGTTCTCTTTCTCCGGTCTGATTCACTCTGAGTCATACACAACATCTTGTTGAAATGGAGCGCTCATCAAAGGGGACTGTCGTGCCTGTTCTGCACCATTAGGTAATTGTATTTCTACAAGAAATGTCTCTTGGGCTAGAATGGGGAAAAAAGTCTAAAGAAGAGTAGCCATTAGTAAGGGAGACTGCAGGCTCAAGTAAAAAAGAAAATAGACTCCCTGGAACAGAGAAAACATCAACATGACTGAATGTGACAGATGCAACATCATTTGGGTTGTCACGTTTTATTAACACAAAAAACTGAGAAACCGCAGTCTTGTATGGGAAGGGAAGCGAAAGACTTCAAGAAAAGCCATTTGATAAATTATCATACAATAATAGCAACTCAATTCTTCAAGTGCTGGTTGTATTATGCCTAAACTATACTATTCATGCCCAGGGTGGAGGTATTGGCAGGCTTGAAAGAACATCAAGAAATCTAGAAGAGCCATAAAGAAAAGGGAAGGCATATACTCTGCAATGGCTAGATTTACACAACACACTAAACCTGGATCAATAAAACATAATTACTATGTTCACATAACGTGCTATGCCCAGACAAATAATATGGCTTAATGTGATGTCTGATTCACATAGCATGTTTAACCACAAACATCTGAAATCCATTTTAGCTTAGTCTAGCATCCCCTGCAAACTCAAAAAGTTCAGTGTCTATGGAGTGCTGAATGACTTGGGGGGGACGGGGGTGCAGAAATGGGTAGAGAGTGGAACACAATTTCTTGAAAGAGAGCAGGACTGGCTGCCTGGTATCCTAAATAAGGGCATTAAATAGTTCTATGTGGGAACTATTTGTTTTCCTGTGTCATCAATATGGATTCTTCGTAGTACAGTAAGAGGATATCTTACTGGGCAACAGTACCTGGCTGATCTTGTCAGGACTGGAAAGCTAAGTAGGATCAGGCCCTGGTTAGACTACCAGGAAATACCAGGGCTTTATGTTAGATGAGGAAATAGAAAAACATCCTAGGAAAAGAAAATGGCAAATCAACTTTATACCATTGCCAAGCAAAGCATGGATATTGCCATGAAGTCACTTGGCGTCAAGCTTGACTCAAAAGAGAGACTATGTCCCTGTTCTACAGTCCAAATATGACAAGAAAATGGCCCCAATACTGGAAAGATGAAACTGAAACAAAAGAGGAAAGTTCACAAAGTTAAATATAGTATGTTAGCTCCTTGGGATGACTTTTGCTAGAAAAATTCTAAATATGGTATTTAAATGCAAAGTGAACTTATTATTCTGTTGAGGATACATATCTAAAGGTCTGTGGTTATGCTGCAAGCTAGTCCATGTCTGAAAAGGTGAAAGGTCCCCTGTGCAAGCACCAAGTCATGTCTGACCCTTTGGGGGACTATTTTATGTGGCTATCAACGTAGTTTGCATCTGCTGCTGACTATCATGTAACTATTCTTAATAGACACAGCTATACAAAAATAGAGAACTTGGTAATTAACCTGAACCAGATGGGTTAAACTTTTAAATCCTCTCATTAATGCTGTTTGATTTTTTTCCCACAAAATGGTTTGCCACAAGCCATTTTTTCTTGGTAAGATAACACTGCAGAGACATTATGGTGTGGTCTCAACTGGGATACATCAATTCACTGAGCAGCATTCTTCAGTTTTAGTAAATGGCTGAAAACAGATGGCTACTCAGGATCTATAAAATATAGGAGCTGTCTATTTTGTTAGTATAACAGACAGTACTAGAAACGATGACATAATGAGCAAAAATCTAGAGGTTATTTATTAATTGGATATGTAGAAGATATTATCCTTTGTTCTGAGTGTCTTGTGTGAAGCAGAGTTCAGTGTAAATCTGGCTCAGAGTTGGAATACCTACCAAGTCCCTGAAATCAGATCCTGGGACATTCAAAAGTGTTTGATTGCAAGGAAAGGTTTCTCAGAAGTAACTGGATTATTTCAGAGCAAGCCCACTAAGCTATTAGTTTGTTAGGCTTTGATGAGCACTAGTAACCCTAGATAGATTTCTAAAGGCAGATGCATAAAAGCCTTCATGTGAGACCAAACCAGTGCTGGAACAATGGCTATTTCACCACTAGTGAGTTGTGTCTTTAGCACCACCCAGCCATTTTGAGAAAATATAAGGCCTTTCAACAAATGCTTGAGTGACTCTAGAAGAGTTGCTTAACCTTGCCTTGATGTTTACAAATCTGAAGCCTCTTGGACCATGTTTAAGCTCTACTTTCTACCCCAGAGAGATCTGTACAATGAAAGAATCCCAGTGAAAGAATTCATAATACATTGTATTTATGAATTTGTATTGTGTGTATTTGTTCAAAAACACCTGATAATAAAGCAAGAGTTTTTCTATTTCAAGAATTTCAGTGTTGTTATAGTCCATGATGAGACCAAAGGTTTATCTCTGCCTTCCTCCATCTTAAATCCACTAGATGCATTGGACTACAACTGCAGAATATCCAGCCAACACGCTGGCAAGGAAATAGGGATATGTGTTTCCATATCTGGAACACACATATTGGGAAAGTTGATCTATTTAGCTAGAATTCCTCCTCCCTCCCTTCCTTGAAATTGAGAAGAACATGAAAATAATGACATATTTTTTGGATGATTGATTTGGACAACAATAGGTAACAGCCAGATAGAATTGCAATGAAAATTACAATGTCGTCTTTAAATTCTTTGGCTGAGACACAACTGATTTGCTTCATTGTGAAATAATCTATGACATGTAGAGGAAATACAAGATACATCTTCAATAAGCAATGTGAAATGAAATTAATAACAGAAAATCCAAACATATTAAAATTCACCAAAATAGGCTGAATACAGGATTTCTTGCATGACAATAAAACAAAGGAAAATTAGCAGTATTCTATTCTAAGTTTAAAAAAAGGCAAAAACTAAGGGATCTCTTCTAAAGAGATAAATTATGAGAACATTTTTATATCTTGTAGTAAAATCTGATCAGTCCTTTCTTTGAATTCAGTTCACATTGTCTTCTCATGGGCTATAAAGAGGTACGCTCTGTTCCAGAACAGTAATCACAATCCATTAAATTCTACTCCCTGTAGTCTTTGTTCCAGTTACATTTCATACTGTACGGGTGTGTGTGTGTGCGTTGCATGTTTGACAGAAGCAGAAATTTGTTCCCAAATGTGCATATAAGAAGCTGGTAGAATTGTTAGTTTTTTTTTTTTCCTGTCTGACATTTTGTCTCCTTATAGTGTTTATAATAAAAACTAAAAACATTTTACTTCTCACCAATGAAAAGCAAGCAAGAAAGATAAACATGGTACTTTAATGACATTAGTTCCTCAAGCAACTGTAAACTCGATAACATGGGGAAAAGTTCATTTTGCCTGGGTTCACACACAATATGCTTAATAGGTCAATGACAGGGTAAAGGTGTTGTGCAGATATAACAGAATCAGCAGTGGGCAGGAGAAAAAGGTGGAGAAAGAATAACACTGAACAGGTCAACAGCAGGTGAAGACAAAGGGGAAAGCGCACAGCAGGATGGCTCCCCTTATTGTGAAGATGAATGTGTTTTGATAGTGCTGCAGATATCATGACATCTGCAGATACATACAGACTTGAACATTTTTTTAGGAAAACGAGAGAGTTGTTGAAAAGAAAAGTGCTTGTCTTACTGAGTGTTATTGGAGGAAAAGCATATGATTTATTTCAAAAGTCTGTGGAATTTTGAAAGAAAGCATTCAAAAAAGATTCTTAATAGAAACAAATGTAACATTTAAGAGATCATTTGAAATGGTTATCTCCAAGGTAACTGCTAATTGAGATACAATAGCACTGCGGTCAGGAGTAAGAGCAGTAACAACAGCGAGTAACAGGTCAAAATGAACAAAACTATCTTTGTGGCAAAGGTTCACATACACACCAGCTCAATGCAGATTTAGAGGAGAAACCTGCAGATAACAATACAGGGGAACATATTCAGAAAGCCTGTCATTCAGGGAAAAGCAAACAATTGGCTAAAGATAAGCAACTAAATCATTTCTTTAAAGGGTGTGAGTGGTGCATGCTGTACTGTAGATGAAAAATTGATGATGAAAGGGAAACAGAGCTACTGTGGAAATCTATAGCACAAAAGGTGAAACGAGACCAGCAATGTGGTTCACACCAAAAGTGAATAGCAAAACCAGATTAATGTAATGGGACAGTGGTTCAAGGGCAGCCATTTCCCTGCTCATACAAGGATGCCCCAAATAGAGGTACAGTCTTAGAGGGTAATATTAGCCACTATCTGAAGATCCCTTTGTCCTGATAGGTTTTCTTAGTTTTTGTTGACAATTGTTCTTGAAACTGGACGGGTGCAGTGAAACAAAGAACTAGCAACATATGAGTTATAAGTAGAATTTTTAATTTCTTTGGGATATAAGTAAATATGCCAAACAAATATCCTCTCAAAGATATATATACTGTATGTATATATTTTTAAAAGGAAGATGAAAACTAATACAAGGTAAGAAAAAGAAAAGAGAAAGCTAAAACTGCAAGAAAGGGGTAAAAAGTAAAAAAAAATACAAAGAAGTAGCTTCTGATCTTCTTTACAGCAATTATACAATTATACTTTTGTACAATTGTACAATTATAAATTTACTACTTATTCTATGATTACAGCATGACTCTGTTCTTTCTATAATCTATCCTGTCTAATCATCAAACCATAAATCACGAGAGCCAGTTTGGTCTAGTGGTTAAGGTGCTGGGCTAGAAACCAGGAGTCTGTGAGTTCTAGTCCCGCCTTAGGCATGAAAGCCAGCTGGATGACCTTGGGCCAGTCACTTTCTCTCAGCCCAACTTGGTGCAATGTAGACTAGCCTCGTGGTACACCTCGGGCAACGTGACTTGTCATAGCTAAATAGTCTACGCATCTGGCTGCTGGACCTCACAAGGATTTCCCAGCAAGAAAAACCATATGATTAAAAAAAAAAATCATAATTCCATTTTTTTTCTGTTTTACACAAAAATTCCATAAAGGATTTCCAGTCAGCAATAAACATAGATATTGTCTTTTCTCTGATCAAAAAAGTTAATTTAGCCATCTCAGCAAGTTCCATCATCTTCAACTATTCTTCGATTGTGGGCAGTGCTGAATCTTTACATCTTCGTGCGTACAATAATCTTGCTGCAGTTACGTACAAAAACAAAGTTCCATGACTTTTTTCCAACTGTCCATCAGTCCCAAAAGAAAAACCTCTGCTCTCTATTGTATATTAATCTTTAAAATCCTCTGAATCAGTGTATGTATTTGAATCCAGAATTCTCTAGCTTTTTTACATGTCCACTGAACATAATATGTCCCTTGTTCACATTTCCAACATAAATTTGAAGTGCCTTTGTACATTCTAGACAATTTCTCTGGTGACATTAACCAATGGTACATTATTTTATAAAAAATATCTTTAAGATTATAACAATGTAAACTTCAGTCCTTTCAACCACATGTTTTCCATTTCCCATCAGTATATTATAACCAAAATTTTTAGCCCACTTTATCATACATTCTTCCACTTGTTTTTCTTCTGTTCAAATTTCAATAAAAGTTTATACATTTTAGCAATTACATATTCATTTGTACACAACTCTATTTCAAACTCAGTCTTACAATGTTCAAAATCCTCAAAGATTAAATGATATGAAGCCTCAGACTGAAGTCAACAGGTTATCACAACTTAGCTGCAAAATATTTAAACACTATTACCTTTCCCAGACTAAGAAAATCATTTTCAGGGACATACATAATACACATACTTCTCTCTGAACGTTGGCAGGGTAGGTATTCTAACATTTTATTTATTTATTAAATTTCTTTCTTGCCCAACTCGTACACAACAACTAGCCAAGCATACCTGTCCCTGTGGATCTGGGGAGATAAAAATAGTTCACTGTGTATAGTTATTGTAATATCTATAGAGATACTTGGAATAATTAAATCTTACCTCTGGTGCATCAATTCCCAGGAAGAACTGATAATTATGAGATCCTCCTCTCAAATATGAAACTATCAGCCATATGGAAGCTAGATTTTATGTTGCCCAATGAAAATGATGCAATAGCTGATGCAAGTCTGAATGCTATTGTTTTTTCTTTTAAATTGTTTTTATATAGTTTGCTGGTTGTTGATCAAATTGATTGATTGGACATTGGTTTTGCTGTAAATGCTATAATACAAAATTGAGCAGCATTTCAGAGGCAACCAAAACCATCAGAAATACAATTAAATGAAAAACTTATACTGGAGAAAAGGTAATTTCTGTTGGAGTGATACTGATAACTGGTAAATACAATAACCCACCAAAGCTATGCTGGACTTAGGTTGTGAAAACAGGTTGATCAGCACTCTGGAATTGATAGGCTGAGAAAGCTGCTGCTCCACTGGAGTTCTACCTGCAAGTCGCATACTATCCTTCCCTAATACGGGGACTATGAGAGTAAGCTTCCAAAGGTATAGGTGGATGATGTGTTGCACTGATGAAAGATGGCATCAGCACACACAAGCACATTAAAGATAAAAAAGTGTTGCAGAAGAATGCCAACTCAAATTTTGCAAAGCATATCTGGTTCCATATACCACATATAAAAAAGTAGAAACTTAACTGAATCAGGTGGAAGTTGAGGGAATTCCTTCAAGAGTTGAATGGAATCATTGGACTAAACTTGTGTTTCTTTCTAGTAGCTAAAAAGTATGCAACTCTCGGGATCAATGGTGAGGTTAAAGTGATCATTCCACTTCTACAGGCTGAGCAACGCCCTTGCCTAGAACTGAGGATTTTTTGTTAGCTCATAGGAGATAATATTTATAGATAGAAATAGAGGAAAATTCTAGGGTATTTCTCATCATAATTAGGCACAAAGGGTTATATCATTATAACACACTTGTTTTTGCACCAAGCTTTTGGCAAAGAGCCAGGGACCAGGTGCTACAAGAAATAGTCCAAACACTCGGTGCTCTTTAAATGACACTTGTTACTGGAGAACATGTTGAGATGCATTTGCAAGACCGAAAGAGAATGTTCCAGAGAATGGTTGACCATGGTCTTCAAGCATGATGCAACAGATGAGAGTTCTTTCAACCTATTACTACACATTATGGTCGAGCCATTGATGCAAAAAGCCTATACAAGCATGCAGAGAAAATTCAAACAATTGTGAGTACTACAAGAAGTGTCAACACAGCTATGATCCTTTTTAAGATTCATTAGCTGAACAGATTTTTGCCAGATATAGCCACTGTGCTTTATCCCTTGAACTGTTTACAACACATGTGAAGGGCATAGCAATGGACAAAACTATGCAAAAAAGCTTTCCCAGAAGCAAAAAAAAAAAAAGTGACATTGGAAACAGTACTCACGTATTATAATCACCTGCTTACCAGTGAAGTTAGATTGTGATGGCTCATTGTATGAGAGTTATGGCATATCATGAAAGGTAGCAGTGAATGCCCACTGAGAAGAAAAATGATGCACCAATAGACAGGGAAGCTGGTGTTTCCTTTGGGGTGTTCACTGTACAGAAAGGAGTTTACCCTCATCACTGAATACCAGCCACATCTTTAATCCTCAAAAAGGGAATCTGCTTACAGTGTCTGCTCAAATATGACATTGGGCTCTGATTTTTTTTTGAGGGCAAAGATACAAATAGTGTTCAAAAGGACACACAGTCAAACAAATGTGGGCTAGTTGCTGTGTTTGCGGCTGGAGAGTAAAAAATGTGAAAAATCCACATCACAATAAAGAAATAGTACCTGATGTGGTTGGCACCCTAAATGTAATATCTGAGTTATCTCTAGCAGCCTTTCTCCCCAAAGTAGAGACATAAATGGTGGTTGCTTCGTGGTCTTCAGTACCTCCAAACACACCAAGTATTCCTATTTGCAGTGACAGACCTTATCCTATTCTCATACAAAAGCCACCACAGCATTGGTATAATAGATATAATAGGCATCTTGGTGGGGAGGAGTCTGGTGTATCAGGTTATTGTTAGTAGTTGATTAAGCATGACTGATCGTACATTGTTAGTCAATTATTTTGGGCAGCCTGTATATGTTGTAATTCTTACAGACTCACTGGAATTAGTTCGTCTAGAAGTTTCAGTGATATTATATTTTGTTTGATCAGTAGGAAAGGCAGAACATCTTGCCAGTACTTTACTGGTAAAATAGCTCATAGATATTAGCCAATTTCTAGAGAAAATAATTGGGAACTTTTGACCCAATTAATGTGATTATGCTTTGCCAGAACCATTGATAAAGAGCTTTGACTGGGTTAAGGTCAATGTGAATGATGGAAGCAGAGCCCTGAAAAAATTCTTTGCATATTAGGAATGTTGGCCTCTAGGGCCTCATTCAGTAGAAGGGGCCACATATACAACAGGGCTGAGCACAACATATAAATTAAGCCTACCATTATTTTCATGCTCTGCCCAGCCATTTTTCAGTACTATTTTCACAATGAAAGACTGGTTGCATGTGTTTCATCACCAATACAAAGTCTTACAACTGTGCTTCCTATAATACCTATTATAAAACATACAATAATTATTTCAGTTTCTGACTATAATTGGCCAGTGTTAAAGAAGAGAAACTTTGCAAATAGTACTTTGATTACATTTCTTTAAATGAAAGCTTTGACTGCAAAGCAGTTAATTTGTGATTCTCCCATACTGTGAACTTGAATAAGTGCTTTCTTAGTCTTGGTTATGTTTTCCTTTTACCATACAGGATCTATTCAGGTAGGTATGCAAAAAATATTTCAATCATTTATTAGTGCACCAGCTGTTTCTGGGAAAATAAAAAGCATGTATGATCTCAAGCACAGACTTGATTCATACATCACACTAAGCCGTAATTGGTTTAACTGTTTTTAATTGAATAAACTGCAACTGGCCATAAATTATTATTTGCAAGCAATGCCTAGGTTCACATAACATTCTAAGCAATACCCAAACAGGCCACATCATGGTGTACCAGAGTGTATTAACTCCACTGTATTGCATCAAATAGAGGGGGGGGAAAGGTCGCAAGTTAAATCTAATTCATTATGTGATTCCAACCAACCACACTATTTATGGCTTACTGTTCTATTAGAAGTTCTTAACAAACATTGGCAACTCCATCTTTCCCAAAGACAGGCACATGCAAAAACTGGTTAACAGCCTGAAAATTCTGCTGCTTGGTTTGGTATTAAGACTGACTATTCTTAAGATGAAGCTTTTAAAGTATAATAGCACTGTCCATCTCATGAGAATTTACAGGAGATTCAGACACTGCTGTATCCCCTTTGCAATCCACCTATATTTCCCTAGTTATTTTGCTCTCTATTATCGTCTCAGGAAGAGAAAGACAGTGTCCATTGACTGGTACTAGTATGAACCATCAATCTAGTAGCACCTTGGGTAGCAAGGTATCTAGATATTAGGATGCATCCTGAAAATATTCTGCTTTTTTCTGTCTGGATTGTCTTGCCTTCCTCCCTCTCCTGTTGGAGAGCAGGCTTAGAATTCTTTTTACTGCAGGAAAGCAAGTAAGGAGTGGACAAAACAAAGCCAGAAAAGCAGCATATCCCCACCCCAGTTAAAGCACAATCAGGCATTGTGTGGCCTTCCAAGTATTGTTGAATTCCAGCTCTATCAGCTCTAGTCATCATGTCCAATGATAATAGATGAGGCAAGATAGTCCACTAACATCTAGGTGGCCACAATTTGAGGCACCCTGTTACACAGTCCTTTCATGTGACCTGCTCTGCAAAAGTGAGGCTTTTCTCTAGATCTTGGTCAGGAGAATCAAAGATTTATGTGAAAACATATGTAGAGATATTTTCCAAATATGGAAGCCCTATGAGATGGGCTTCAATCATAACTTAGACTGGATTCACCCATCACACAAAGACACAGTTTGCTGAATCATACTATATTGAATAAAACAAAGCGGGCTGGGTTAACATGACATGCTAAACCATAAAGCATAATGTATAAACTACCATAGTTGGCTTTGCATAACATTTAAGCAAAACCAAACATACCGTATTATGTCTTAAAGTGTTGGCCCATATCAAAGGACCAAGTACCTATTTGTTGTGGTGATAAGTTAATGGTAAATTATGGCTACCAGATCTGGTAGGCTATAAAAAATTGGTCAACTATCAGATGGTAGCAAAAAGATACAGAAATTCTAATCCTCACGGCCATTTCATGGACATTTTTGTAGCCCAGATCTGATAGTTCTAAATGAGCTCCATATTGGGAAATCACTGAATATTAAGTTAAAAATATTTCATTTTTTGCTTGGTAAATTGTTCACTTTCTAGTGACAAGTGAAACTGACAAAGAAAACCCTTTGAAATCTAACTTGACTCAGGGACAGGTTTGGTCTGCTCCTCACCCATAAGAGAATGCAAAGTGTTTTTCTTCACAGCAGTGATTGCGTATTTTATGTGTTATGATGAATCCTGGTACTGATTGGCACAGCATGAACCAGTCTGAAGGAACAAAAACTGCCTTCCCACTGCTTGCAAATTTATGTTGCTGAAGTTAACATCCATATGCATAAAAAGAAAAGGTATTTAATCCAACTGTCTCACATGAGTGAGATGGTTTGCAGCAGAGCAGGCTTATCTCTCAACTAGTCCCACAGTTCTAATCAGGAATAAGCCATGAAGAATTTTCTTTTTAAATAACAGCCATCTAATCTTGTCCATAAGATACTGTGTGGACATATAGTAAAACCACCAACTGCTCTCCAGCTATGTTGGACTACATCCCCAAATCCCAAGCCAGCATGACTATTGGCAACATGAACCTCTATAGCAGAGACTTATACATGTAACTGCCTTGTTTGAGCACTAAAGGAGAAAAACACTTAAATTTGACTTACAGATCAATCAATCAATTAGTTGGTAGTATATTACTGTATTTCTTTGTTTTACTTGTTTTTCTCCTTTTAAATTTTGCTGGTCATTGACCAAATAAATATTATTGACTTACAATTACAGAACAAAGCAAAATATTTTAACATTGGACATACTGAAGGATATTTTTGAACAATGGACCCAGAAGTTTATTTTAATGGTGTTTACCTCTATAAATGGACTGTGTCTAAAAGATGTTATGAAAGAGGAACAAGTTCTACCTGACAAGATCAAGACTGAGTTGAAAGTGGATTTAAAAATGACAGGCTACCAGAATGACATGGAAAAAGAAGTTATACTGGACATATGTAAGAAAGGCATCATCCAGTTTCTTTTGTAAATCCAGGGTAACATCTTTTTCCATATCATTCCTGTAACTTGTCATTTTTAAATCCACATTAGAATCAGCCTCAGTCTCTGTTTTGTCCAGTAAAACCTGTTCCTCTTCTATAATCTCTTTTAAATCCATTTTTATAATAGCAGACAATCTTAAGAGTAATTTCTGAGTGCACTGTTCCCAAATATCCTTGAATTCTTCCAAAGTTTTTGTTGTTTATTCGTTTAGTCGCTTCCGACTCTTCGTGACTTCATGGACCAGCCCACGCCAGAGCTTCCTGTCGGTCGTCAACACCCCCAGCTCCCCCAGGGACGAGTCCGTCACCTCTAGAATATCATCCATCCATCTTGCCCTTGGTCGGCCCCTCTTCCTTTTGCCTTCCACTCTCCCTAGCATCAGCATCTTCTCCAGGGTGTCCTGTCTTCTCATTATGTGGCCAAAGTATTTCAGTTTTGCCTTTAATATCATTCCCTCAAGTGAGCAGTCTGGCTTTATTTCCTGGAGGATGGACTGGTTGGATCTTCTTGCAGTCCAAGGCACTCTCAGAATTTTCCTCCAACACCACAGTTCAAAAGCATCGATCTTCCTTCTCTCAGCCTTCCTTATGGTCCAGCTCTCGCAGCCATATGTTACTACAGGGAACACCATTGCTTTAACTATGCGGGCCTTTGTTGTCAGTGTGATGTCTCTGCTCTTAACTATTTTATCGAGATTTGTCATTGCTCTTCTCCCCAGGATTAAGCGTCTTCTGATTTCCTGACTGCAGTCAGCATCTGCAGTAATCTTTGCACCTAGGAATACAAAGTCTTTCACTGCTTCTACATTTTCTCCCTCTATTTGCCAGTTATCAATCAAGCTGGTTGCCATAATCTTGGTTTTTTTGAGGTTTAGCTGCAAACCAGCTTTTGCACTTTCTTCTTTCACCTTCATCATAAGGCTCCTCAGTTCCTCTTCGCTTTCAGCCATCAAAGTGGTATCATCTGCATATCTGAGATTGTTAATGTTTCTTCCAGAGATTTTAACTCCAGCCTTGGATTCCTCAAGGCCAGCTTGTCGCATGATGTGTTCTGCATACAAGTTGAATAGGTAGGGTGAGAGTATACAGCCCTGCCGTACTCCTTTCCCAATCTTAAACCAGTCTGTTGTTCCGTGGTCTGTTCTTACTGTTGCTACTTGGTCGTTATACAGATTCTTCAGGAGGCATACAAGATGACTTGGTATCCCCATACCACTAAGAACTTGCCACAATTTGTTATGGTCCACACAGTCAAAGGCTTTAGAATAGTCAATAAAACAGAAATAGATGTTTTTCTGAAACTCCCTGGCTTTTTCCATTATCCAGCGGATATTGGCAATTTGGTCTCTAGTTCCTCTGCCTTTTCTAAACCCAGCTTGTACGTCTGGCAATTCTCGCTCCATGAATTGCTGAAGTCTACCTTGCAGGATCTTGAGCATTACCTTACTGGCATGTGAAATGAGTGCCACTGTTCGATAGTTTGAACATTCTTTAGTGTTTCCCTTTTTTGGTATGGGGATATAAGTTGATTTTTTCCAGTCTGATGGCCATTCTTGTGTTTTCCAAATTTGCTGGCATATAGCATGCATTACCTTGACAGCATCATCTTGCAAGATTTTGAACAGTTCAGCTGGGATGCCGTCGTCTCCTGTTGCCTTGTTATTAGCAATGCTTCTTAAGGCCCACTCAACCTCACTCTTCAGGATGTCTGGCTCTAGCTCACCGACCACACTGTCAAAGCTATCCCCGATATTGTTATCCTTCCTATACAGGTCTTCTGTATATTCTTGCCACCTTTTCTTGATCTCTTCTTCTTCTGTTAGGTCCTTGCCATCTTTGTTTTTGATCATACCCATTTTTGCCTGGAATTTACCTCCAATGTTTCTAATTTTCTGGCAGAGGTCTCTTGTCCTTCCTATTCTATTGTCTTCTTCCACTTCCGCGCATTGCTTGTTTAAAAATAATTCCTTATCTCTTCTGGCTAACCTCTGGAATTTTGCATTTAATTGGGCATATCTCCCCCTATCACTGTTGCCTTTTGCTTTCCTTCTTTCTTGGGCTACTTCTAGTGTCTCAGCAGACAGCCATTTTGCCTTCTTGGTTTTCTCTTTCTTTGGGATGTATTTTGTTGCCGCCTCCTGAACAATGCTGCCAACTTCTGTCCAGAGTTCTTCCGGGACCCTATCTACTAAGTCCAGTCCCTTAAATCGATTCTTCACCTCCACTGCATATTCCTTAGGAATATTAGTGAGCTCATATCTAGCTGATCTGTGGGTCTTCCCTAATCTCTTTAGTCTGATCCTAAATTGTGCAAGAAGAAGTTCGTGATCTGAACTACAGTCAGCTCCAGGCCTTGTTTTTACTGACTGTACAGATGTCCGCCACCTTTGGCTGCAAAGGATGTAATCAATCTGATTTCGGTGTTGTCCATCTGGTGAAGTCCATGTATAAAGCCGTCTCTTAGGTTGTTGGAAGAGAGTGTTTGTTATGCAGAGTGAATTGTCTTGGCAAAATTCTATCAGCCTGTGTCCTGCTTCGTTTTGTTCTCCCAGGCCATACTTACCTGTAATTCGAGGTGTCATTTGACTGCCCACCTTAGCATTCCAGTCTCCTGTGATGAAAATAACATCTCTTTTAGGCGTGTTGTCCAGTAGGTGCTGCAGATCCTCATAGAACTGCTCTACTTCAGCTTCTTCAGCATTTGTGGTTGGGGCGTATATTTGGATCACTGTGATGTTAGATGGCTTGCCCTGAATTCGAATTGAGATCATTCTGT
The DNA here is from genome assembly GCF_035149785.1 of Candoia aspera. NCBI lineage: Eukaryota > Metazoa > Chordata > Lepidosauria > Squamata > Candoiidae > Candoia > Candoia aspera. Next base: position 233,732,400 of record NC_086154.1, read on the forward strand.
CGTTTTTTGGGTTGTATCCAAGCACTGCTTTAGCCACTTTACTATTAATTATGAAGGCTACTCCATTTCTTCTGTGGTCCTCTTGTCCGCAGTAGTAGATCTGGTGGTCATTTGATGTGAAGTGGCCCATTCCAGTCCATTTCAGTTCACTGACGCCCAGAATGTCTATCTTTAATCTTGTCATCTCACCAATAACCACATCCAATTTGCCCTGGCTCATAGATCTTACATTCCAGGTTCCGATGGTGTGTTGATCCTTAGAGCATCGGATTCGCCGTTCACCACCAGCACCGTCGGCCGCTAGCCGTCCTTTCGGCTTTGAGCTAGCTGCGTCATCACGTCTGGGGCTAGTTGAGCTCATCCTCTGTTCCTCCCCAGTAGCATTTTGACCATCTTCCGACCTGGGGGTCTCATCTTCCGATGGTATACCGACATATCTCTGGTTGTACTGATCCATTTAGTTTTCACGGCAAGAATACTGAGGTGGGTTGCCATTACCTTCCCCAGGGATCGCATTTAGTCTGACCTCTCTGTCATGACCTTCCCGTCTTGGGTGGCCCTTCACGGTTTAGCTCATGGCATCATTGAGGTGCTCAAGCTCCAGCACCACGACAAGGTAACGATCCTTTGCTGAAGCTTCCAAAGTTAGTTTACCCCATTCTGTATTAGTGGATCTCTTCTTTAATTATAATCTTTAGTTCTTTCTGGTTCCCCCTTGTGTTCAACCTTCAAAGTCCCATCTTACCATGTTTTTTTCTAATCAACAGCATTTTCCCACAGGAAGGTTTCTTATATTTAATTTCAAAATCTTCATTTTTTTTTATAGAATTCTAAACAACCCACAAGAAGGATTCTTATAATCAATTTCAAAATCTTATTTCAAATCCATCTGGCCCCTTAGTCCGTTTGTAACTTTCTAAAATCAATGTTCTAATCTAATTCTGCTGTTTATTCCAAAATAAGAATTTTTTAAGCCCTTAAACTTGCTCAAAGTTCTTTCACCAAGGATTGAAGGAAACTCGCCAGTGTAATGCAACATGCCATTCTGAAGGCTCTTAATATTCAAAAAGCTGTTAACAAGCAATTTCCAGAAGTGATTAAAAAAGGAAGGATGTGAACCTAGTGTCCTTTTAAAGGCACCAACTGTGGCTTGGGCAAATATGGCAATCCCTTGGCTCCCAGAGCTCTAAACCCAACAGAGGCTGTTGTCTAATGGTTTCCTTGCAGGGAGCTGCTATTTGGAGCACTTGTGGGTGATCCTGAGTCCTCTCCTTGTCAGAGAGGAATTCTGAGAAGCTGGTCCATACGCTTGCTCCTTATTCCACTGCAGTCGTCAGCTCCACTCTCAGCAGAGCCATCTTCATTTCTCCACTGCTTCCCCAGAAGTCCCGTCTTCCTTTGTCTCATGCTATATCTTTGTATAGTGGTGCTGCGGGCTAAACCGCTGAGCTGCTGAGCTTGCCAATCGGAAGGTCGGCAGTTCCAATCCACGTGACAGGGTGAGCTCCCGTTGCTAGTCCCAGCTCCTGCCAACCTAGCAGTTTGAAAACATGCCAATGTGAGTAGATTAATAGGTACCGCTTTGGCGGGCAGGTAACGGCGTTCCGTTTAGTCATGCTGGCCACATGACCACGGAAGTGTCTACAGACAAACGCTGGCTCTTCAGCTTTGAAACGGAGATGAGCACTGCCCCCTAGAGTTGGACACGACTGAACTTAATGTCAAGGGAAACCTTTACCTTTACTATATCTTTGTATATTTTTTTCACTTCAAAATGGTAGGAAACCCACATTCAGTGGTGCAACCAGAGAGCTGAAAAACAGGCTTTCAGGGCCTCACAGTCTCTCTCTGTGATGTAAAGAACTGTTCTGAAGGTCAGTTCAAAACTGTTCTGAAGGTCAGTTCAAAACCAATAATAAAGGTAATATAATAAAAATAGGCAGGTTAAATCAACAAGAAAGCTTGATTTAAAAACAAGAATTGAGTGCATTATAGATATAAATTCCAAACATTTTCCTAAACTGTATTCAGACACTTGGAGTTTATTTATTAACTTTCTGAACTCTTACAGCTCTTGTTTCTGACATTTTTATTTTCTTGAAGCAAAACTTTTTCTTAGTTGCTGACAAAAGAAGTGTAATAACAATGATGGAAGCCTGGGAGAGAAGGTTCAGAGAGAGAAAAAAATCAAAGGAGTCAACAAAAGCATTCCTGCCTTGAATAAAAGGAGAAATTGTTCTCAGCTGAAGTTGTAATATTCAAAGTGTTAATGTCTTTAGTTCCCCATAAGATATTATTTGATTTTGAAATTGAGCTCATAATCTGATTTATGTGTACCAAGCTAGCATGAAAAGAACTATATGCCTTTCTCAAGATGGCTGAGAATAACTGGATATAAACTGCTTTGAAAAATTAAGCTTTCCTTAAAACTTGGTATGCATTAATAAGTGTCAGATTCCATGGATAATTGTCATTTCTTCCTCAGAAAAATCATGCATTTAGTCCTGAGCTGGGTTGCAACAGGCAGATCGGTAGAAAGACCCAGTAAAGAATTATTTGTATTCTTTCCCACTCAGGCCTGAACAGCTGTATTTAATTTCTCATGTTGTAATAAACTAATAAACCAGAGTAACTTCTTGTGGCAATGTTTTTCTAAATAGCCACAATCTAGAAATATTCAAATATTTCCCAAATATTCATTTGATAAGGGGCTGAAGAAAAATTAGACAGAACTTGCTGGTGGCCATCTATCTTGCATAAGGCCTGGGTATCTGATGACCGCCTATCTCCAATTGTTTATGTGCACCCAGTACATTCCAGCAGAGTGGGTATACTCCAGGTCACCTCTATTAAACATTGTCATCTTACAGGACCGAAGAAGTGTGCCTTCTCTGTCGTGGCCCCTGCCCTCTGGAAGAGCTTTCCTCCAGAGCAGTGTTTCTCAACCTTGGCAACTTTAAGATGTGTGGACATCAACTCCCAGAATTCCCCAGCCAGCCATTCTGGGAGTTGAAGTCCACACATCTTAAAGTTGCGGAGGTTGAGAAACACTGCCCCAGAGATATGGGCAGCATTGTCTCTCCTGGGATTCTGGAAAGCCCTTAAGACCTGGCTTTGCTCCCAGATCTGGGATTAATGTATTATTAATTATTAATGTATTTGCGCAGCCCTTGTCAGGCTTGTATTGTTATGGTTGTTTTAGGGCTAGCTGTCAGTATTCAACTGTTTTCCCTGTTTTTTGATTTTGTAAGCCACCCAGAGTCTGTTGGAGTGGGCAGCTACAACAAATTTAAATTAATCATCATAACTACATGGCAAGTATGGAAATGGTAATCTTCAACCCCCTGGAGTTGTGACCTTCAATCCATGCATCTCCTTATAGTTGAAATGTTGTACTGGCTGTGGGAGGCGGGCTTTAGCTTAGAGCAGAAGTGAAGGCCATAATCCTAGGATTCATGGCAGCTGTATCTTCAGTCCATGATTGTCCCTACTCCATTAACTTGTATTTTCCTTACTTCCTCTCTTTATGATATTTATTTTTGTTTATATTGAAAAATACAACTATTATTTTTTCATATTCTGATGACAAAATGTAGCTGGTTAATGTCAGTCTTTCATCCTAAACATGCATTGTCACACCTACCAGCTTTATAATTGGACTTCAGTGGCTGCCATTCTTGTGACTTTTTGCTTCATCCTTACCAATATTCAAATCCCATTTATCTTCCTGAATCATATCTGCTAAATTTAGAAGCCAAATTCAAGTTCAGTCAGGTAGATAAGAATCTATTATTGTATTTATAGCTTTTGTTTGAAGCCTTTGAGTTCTTTTCCTGTAAGACTTGTTTTCCTGTGGACAGTATGTTATTGATATATTGGTAATATATTTTTAATTTTTATCCAGGAAATGAAAGGCCATTGTCAGACATTATCATAGTATGTTATGTAATACCTCAAAAAGATGGACTTCAAAATCATGCCTTTGTACACCAACAAATTGTTTGTTGTAGTATTTGAGAAAGTTTTATTTGCAATGAAGACAATATGCATATAATTTTTCATCTATTGATTTGGATCTTCAGCCTGGCAAATTCTTCTACAAGTTCAGCCGATGTCTTTACTCTGGTGTCTGTCAATATTGATGGAATAGTTTAGATCTCAACTCATCAAACATAGAGGGGACCAATGTGTCTGGGTCTCTTCAGAGAAAAAGACCCTTACTCCACTGCCTAATTCTTTTAGCTGCTATCAGTTTTTAACCTGATATTACTGTTCATTACTATGATTAAGTTGTTTTCATCTATCTTTTGTTGTGGTTAGCTCACATTTAAAAAAATAATAAATAGGTATCTGTAGCAAATGTTTTACAATAGTGCTATCAGAACAGGTTTCTGGGGTAGAAGTCTAAGGTTTTAAGTAACTTGGCTCATTGCTCATTCCATTATCACATTCTGTAATGATAAATTACAATATAAAGAGATGGCCTTGTAAGACTAGTGAGACTGTAGATTAACTCATTATTTTTGGCAAATGATTATATTATTGTCCTGTTCAGACTATGAGGCGGCCAGGCAGATTTTATATAAAAAATACTCTTTATTAAATAATTATTTACAATAATTAAGTCCTTAGAATCAAGAAGTAGACTGGTTTCAATCAAGACCAACTGGGTAACAACAAGGAAACTGGCAAGGTTGCAGGGGGAGACGGTAGTAAAACAGCAGAGCAGGATTCTCTGATGGAGGTTGGAAGTGTCATGGGTACTGATGGTGAGCAGGAGGGGGCCTCTATCCAGGGGGGAAAACACATGCGTAGTAGGAAGAGTTTGAGCTGTCATTCAAAGAGAACCAGAACAGACCAGCCTTGACTTTTGGGGTTTATCTGTCTGGGCTTTCCCACGCTTCTTCAGTTTGGTAGGATTTTCTGTCTACTGTAGCAGTAATAAACACTAGAGACTCATTCCTTGTCTCGGCATGGTTCCTGCTTGTCAGGACAGGAAGGCTGGGAGAAGCTAGGGCATGTGGCACTACTGGAACTGGGATCAAATGACCACGAACTGGAACACCGCTTGGACTAGGCTGGCACCAGAATGCTGGGCGAGGCTGAACGGAGCCCTCTGGACAAGTCTTGGTTCTAACGAGAGGACTGGACTGGACTCGGTGACTCAGGCTGGACTGGATGCTCAAAATGGGGAACTTGGAACAAGGCTGAGAAATCGAAGCAAGACTAGATTCGACTGGAGGCACTGGGCTGGGCTGGATACTCTGGACTACAAACTTGAAGCAAGGCTGAGGGCTCGGAGCAAGGCTGGACTCGGTTGAAGATTCCTGGTGAGGCTAGAAGCTAGGCACACAACAAGACTGGACTGGAAGTTCTGGACTAGGCAAGGAACTCAAGACACGACAGGAGTGGACCACAAGTTCTAGACAAGGTTGCAAACCTGGTTCACAACTAGATAGCTGTGAAACTCTGGAACAATGTCATGCAACCCAGGCATGGCAAGACTGAGCTGAAGTTCCAAGGCAAGGCTGGAGATTGAAGGCACAACGAAGCTGTACTGGAGACCTTGGACAAGGCTGGGAGCTAGAAGTGTGGCAAGGCTGAACTGGAGACTCGAGGCAAGGCTGCGGACTTGAAGCATGACGAGACTGGACTGGAGACTCTGGACATGGCTGGAAACTTGAAGTAAGACTGGAAGTGCACCTGGAATGTGCACAAGGTGGACGTAGAGGACTGAAGCTGGACGTGAAACTGAGATTGCTGAGTCCGGTGAGGGAAGATCCTCGGTGGCAGCAGAAGCAGGATCCAAGTCCTCTCTGATGGGAAACACTGGCGCTGATTCCTCTCTGGCAACAGATGCTGTTTCCGACAGGGGTAAGGACTCTTCTGCAGGAGCTGAGAGCTCAAAGGATCGGTTCTCTCCAGCAGCTTGCTCTTTGCGTGTCTGCCTTTTATGCCGATCCTTTGCGTGCCTATTCCCTTCTGCAGCCAATCGGACTGCTTTCTCCTTCATGTGCTTTTCTGCCCATCATTGGCGCGCACTGACTGGAGCATTCAAATCCTCCTCCAAAGACTGGCCAATCAGCGTCTGTGACTCTTCCCGTGCTGCTGACTCATCTCTGGGTTTCACTTTCCTGGTGTCAGCCCAGTAAGTTTCTATTTCCCCCTCTGACTCAGAAAGAGTTTTGTTTTCTGAGTCAGAGGCTGGCTGGAATCTCACAATTATTTTCAGGCTGGTGAGATATATTCCCCTAAACCAGCTTTTCTCAACCTTTTTACCTTAGAGGAACCTTTGAAATAATTTTCAGGTCTCAGGAAACCCCAGAAGGTGAGTTATGATACATAAAATTTCCCACTACTGAGAGTTCTAGCATTGCACTGCACATGAAGTTCAAAAAACAGTATTTTTCTTTTCAGTCACAATCTCTTGAAGAACCCCTAATAACTTCTCACAGAACCTTAGGGTCCTTTGGAACCCCAGCTGAGAAAGGGTGCCCTAGACTATTCCAGCTATTATACTCTGGATCAACTACAGTTTCCATGCCATCTTTTAGTTTAGTTTTTCCCAACCTGGGTGATTCCCAGCTGTGTAGACTCCAATTCCCAGAATTCTCTGCAATGGAAATGTTCAGTTCACACATCCAAGTGCCTAGGATGGGGAAGATTATACTGAGGTAGCCTCATATATATAAAATACTTGCAAGATTTCTATTACAGATTTCACAAATTACAACCAGTTCTGTTTTACTGAATTCCTTTTAATTCTCTTAAAAAGAAATCTGTAATTTTTCCCCCCTATCTTCTCACATTGGCTGGGTTCTATAGTCTTATTTAAAAGTACACAATAAGAGCTTTGCAGTAAGTTGACATGGCATTACTTTAGTTAATCAGGCTTGCCATCTTATTTCAAGATACATTTTTGCTTTTCTTGTCAACTGAATTGTTTTCTATTATCAGTGACTTCCTCAAGGACTAAAAAGGGCATTAATTCTCTCTTTTGCATATACATTAGGTTGACATTCTTCTTAAGAAATGTATGAATCACACCACTTTAAATGTATCAAGCTAATTCTTACTGTAGATTCATCAGGAAGAGATTGTACAAGGTGAAATACTTTGGGCAAAGCATAAAAGTCAAATCTATCAATCTGATGAAAAAGCAGGACAAAAATTAATCATTATAAAATAATGTCTATAGGAAAGGTTATACTAAGTGGCTGGGCTGATACACTGCAGTAAGCTATATTTATGGTTTATTTAGTCTGGTTTGTAAACTGATATGGTTTGTAAACTTCAGGCATAAAATATATGTGACTCATGTAACTATAGCTTTGTGAACAAATAATTTTAAAACGACATGATATTTATTGTTAAATGTTATATGGCTACATATTTGACAAGTGACACTGGGCAGCTCACGATTAAAAATAATTAACAATGGTCAAAAACAATTCAGAAACAATACAATGTGCTCAGAGTGACTTAAAAAAAAGCATGGATTCAGAACACAAGCCTGCCCATTGCCTGGAGGAAGGACCAGGCCTTCAGCACTTTACAAACAGCCAGCCAAGTTGAGACCAGTCAGGGGTCTGCTGTTCCAAAGGGCAGGTGCCGTGAGAGAGAAAGCTCACATCCTGGGTCCCATTAGGAAGGGGACATTGTTTAATAGAAGAGGCCCAGAGCATGCCCACCCTGTCAGAATTCATGGAATGGGCAGAAATTATTATTGAGATATGTAAAGCCAGCCATTGTGGTTTATTAAAAAAACATGGTTAGAACAACCAGTGATTAAAACAAACCACACAGTGTGATATGTAAACCTAGCCAGTGTGGATTCATTTGCAGAATATGCCATCAGTCACACTCTTGAGAAAGGTGGGAGAGTACTGTAGCGCTAAAGGCATCTATGCTGTGGAAAGTGTACTACTTTTCTTTCTGAAAAAGTTGGCTCTCTGTTGTACATCAAATGAGAGCATTGTGAATGGGTGATGGTATCATGTAAACCTTTTCCAAAATGTAAATGAATCAGGAATACTAAATATTTAGAATGGAAACAGTCTGAGAGAAGCTGATGAAAAAATGAGAGGAGACTGGAGATGGAGGGGAAGGCGACAACTGGAAGAAGAAAGGAGAGAGAAAAGGGACTGAGCCCTGGATCAAAAAGGCAGAACTCTGAGCCAGAGTTCAAGGTTAAGGATTTCCCTACCCAGAAGCTGAAGTGTGATGGGAAAATCACAGATATCCCGCAGGCTTTCAGAGACAAGGTACTCTGTTAGAGTACTATAGAAAATATCCTAATTGATGCCCATATACCATTAGCAGGAGACCTCTTATCAGATTAGATGCCAGTACTTATAACAGCACTTTATTAACTTCTGGGGCTCCCCTTATTTGATGAGCACTGATACCTTCTTACAGTATGCTTAATCATTCACTTGCCATTGTATCTGGCAGCATATAAACACATGAACTTGGTAAAAGACCACCATAAAGACTGTTTGCACATTTCTTCCAGGACTTCCTGCTATCTGATGAGCCTTAGAGCAGGCAGCACTACGCATGTAGCCAGTCGGTATTTAAGAGATGTGACCTGAAGTTGTCAAGCCTTGGAAGGTATTTGGTAATAAAGCATTTTGATTAAAGTATTCTATAACTCTGTCTCTTTTCCTTACCACTAGCTGATTAGGACACTGCCATACTGTGGATTGGGTTTTGGGGGTTTGGACAGCATGGCTGACCAGGAGAAAGTTGGAATCACAATTAACATTTAACTTGTCTTGCCCTAGGGCATACTGGGATAATGACCTTGAAGACAGGGGGAAGAGATGCTTCCTAGGGAACGATCAGATAAAAGAGAAAGGAGCCCACAACTGAGTAATGGGCAGAGAAAGAAACTTAGAAAGGACCCGTCATAAGGATCAGGCGGTAAATAGGGACAGTGGAAGATTTGTACTTTCAGACTTGCAAGATTATGTTAATGTAGCCTAACAATAAAGTAGAAATAGTTCATCTGGTCATGTTTCCTGTCTGGTTTACTTGGGAGGGCTGACACCACATGATATGATACTCCTAGCATTGACTTGATTAAGTATGCTTCATGAATGCAGCCAACCTGTTGCTGGAGACCAATACTTGGGAGAAGGCTGTTGAATCATTCCAACTTGAATGCTTCCTACATGTATTTGGTTGGCCACTGTGGTAAACTGGATGCCAGAATTAGGAGACCTTTAACTTGGTCCAGCAACCCCTTATGTTTATGAGGCAAAAAAGGGGTAAAAGTAGGGCTTCTGTGTTTGGCTGCCAAAATCCAGATGACTACCAAATGGGAGCAAAGAGATACAGAAAACTCTCTCGCTGGATTTTTGCAGCCCAAGTAAAAGGGCAGCCATGTCCTTGTTGTGAAAGATGTGAGAAACAGCAAAATGCTTTTACCTGAATCCTGTGTGGATGTTCTATAGAAGCTCTGCACTGTTTTCTAGATTTGCAAGTAGCATCAAGTCTACCCACTGCAATATTGTAATTAAGGTATAATAAAAGTATGTGTTCATCTGTTTGTGGTCAGGAGTCAACAGATTTTTTACCAGTCTCCTTCCATGTTGTATCATTAGCTAGTGGCCAGTAATTAGCCTTTCTTATTCTGGTTTCCTGAACCCCTGAAGAAAAAAAATGTTGACAAGGCTTTAAGACATCTAGACATTTTTTAGAACAATTTCCCCCAATTTTCTACACAATGAGTGATTCAGTCCAGTGTCTTTCCCTGTGGAGGAGTTCCATAGAAGACCTTGTAAACTCTCTCTTTCCATTGGAGCCTAGCTGGTCCTTGCATTTTGCAGATGTTTTGCACACATGCTGTGTGGTCACAAAGTGATGCTGCAGAGAAGGCATTCTCCATGTGGAGTCTAATGATCTCCCTGTTGAAATTAGGTAGGTTCCCAGGGTTGATGCTGTTGCTATAAATGAAATACTTTGCCCTCGCAAATAGGAAGTACTGTCAGCACTCTGAGAGATAGATGATACCAAGTTTCCAGTACTTCTCTAATTCTCATTTATTCATTTGTAACTCTGTTTAGTTTCCTGTCCTTTAAATATATACTGTTTAATCCATTTTATCTCAAAATATACATTTAACAACATATTAAAGGTTTATAAGCAATGTTAGTATAACATGAACATTATAAAACATACTTTAATACAATTTTAAGCTGAAAACTGCATGGTAAAATGCACAGAAGTGCAAAATCCAAAGGTTGATTGCCTCCTGATGTATATACTAATTTGAGAGCTGCAAATTAAGTCAATTTCTGTCAAAATTCAGAAAAATGGAATTACTCATGTACTTCTGGTATTTGTACCGCTCTTTCTCCATATATGGAGATAAAGCTCCAGGATAACTTTTCATTTTGATGCTCAATATATCTTGCTAAGTTTAGTTACATTCAACCGTGCAGATGTTTATCCCCATTTTTTAGTGGATGCTAATGGGAATTTGAACCATTGTGTCAAGGGACTGGAGGGCAATATTTAGTTCAGTTTAATTAATGTACAGTGGAAGATCATACAAGGGAGAAGAAGTATTGCTCTAATCAAACTTTTCCCAAAGTGGTGCTGCCAAGATTTTGGACTAAAACTCCCATCATGTAAAACCTAGGCAGAGCTTTGACCACACCGTCACAACTGCCATCTTGACTTTTTTTACCATGGACACCCCTGACTTCCATGATTCTTCACATTAACTGGGAATTATTGAAGTTGTAGGTCAGCAGATCTGAAGGCCGTAAGATAGGGAAAATGGCTTAACCCAATTCACTTTCTTCCTTGCAACTCCTGGTTTGTAATACATGGCTCCCAAGCTGTTCTGATACAGAACATCAGTCCTGAAAAATGGATAGGCAGCAAAATAGCTAAAGAAGGGTACCATTTCCCCAAATCTCTTTTGCTCAGGGAGAGAGAACAGAGAGCACACTGAGTGAGCCTTTTGTTTCCTCTGTGCTGATCTTTTCTTTTTAAAGGTTGCTGCAGATTTTCAATTACAGAGAAAGCATTTTCTCCGCATTATGTGCAAGTTAGTGATGTGCATCAATGGCAGCTGTTACTGGGAGCTTTTTAAAAATTTCTTATTAATGACTATCCACAGAGCTATATGAAGAAAAAAAAGCACTTCCTGATACAGGCTTTTGTGCTCTCTCTCTCTCTCTCAACAGAAATAAAAGTTGAATGTATATGTATAAGAAAAACAGACAGTAACCTTATTAATGATAAGCTAATGATGACCCCAGCACATTTGTCCTACAGCAACAATAAATCAAATAGTGTAGCACCCAGTTGTGGGGAGGGAATGTAGTGATTTTTAGTTCCCATAAGGCAAATTCACAGAGCTTTTGGGAAAGGAAGCAGCAATTAGAATACGGGTGATTGCATTATCCAATGGCATGTGTGTGGAAGGAAAATGGAATTGTTCAAGCTCTGGATCTTTCTTCAGAATAGTGTAACGGCATCATTTCTGAGGTGGCATAATTACTGATGGGCAGTCCTTTTTGGACTTGATGTAACAGAGAGACATCACGGACAGGTGAAACTTGGAAATACCTAAATTTTTTAAAGCTGCCAGGAATGGGACAGTTTTCTGACAGAAGAGAAAACTAGACTTTGTGTAGCATGGTAAGAAAGAGGGAATAAGCAAACTGATGCCTGCCTGTTTACGGAACATTTGTCCAGATGCCTAGAAAATATTGCGTAATTTGCTGATGTGATCAAATAGTTGCTTAGTTATTCGAAGAAATCAGCTTTTGGTAAGTTATGTCAGGAACAGATGCAGGATTTGCTCAATTTTTCTAGTCACCCCTGGGTAACATATACCATTAACCAGCCATTAAGAAATGCTGGCATTGGTTCTGTCTTAGCTGTCAGACTAATCAACACATTGTTCCGAAGTAGGACAATTAACACTTCTCTCAGATTATTGAGGAGTCCTGTCACCTGTTTTTTCAGGGAAAACTGGGCCTGGAACATGGGCCCATCACAATAATATCAGAGTTTTGATAATGGCACTTTTCTCTGCTCTTTCTGTCTTTGTCTAGGACACCCTAACATTTTATACCTACGACAGTGTTTAACCCAACCATTACATAGAAGATATAATTGATCCTTTTGCCTGTAGGAGCAAGAATGTAATAATTCAGTGGCTTCTGTTCTGTAATGACAGCCTGTCATTTTCTGTTATTTTCTAGAGATTATGAAAAGACAATACATGCAGGCTGGATACAGTTGCTTGGTAACCAGCTTTTAAAACTTCCTTAATTGTAATTGCCTCTGTGCCAGAAAAGCATTGGTCAGTTAAATTTCCTTTAATGTTAAGGTAACAAATTTGAACTTAATGTTTCTGAGAATTTCAATAAATCAAATTGAGAGTGACTTGTTCAAAATTATTTAATTTTCAGAGCAGTTTCAACTAGCCTAATTAATAGTTGGAAGTGTAGAAAGAAAGAATGTAGGCTGCAGTTATACTCAGACTTTTGGGGAAAAAACCCAGAATCTTTTAAAGAGACAATTATATTCAGTGAAAGTTAGCATACCAAATAACACTATAGATGGCAGGAGTGTCCATGGGGTGTGGTCCAAAAAGACATGATGGTGGCCACAACAGTGTGATCAAAGCTCAACTTGTTTTTTGCATCCATCATACCTTGGCAAATGGGTACTGGAAAAATGTGCTCATAATCTACCTCTTGTCTGAAGTTTTTCCATCTTGGTCATGGTGGCTCAGATTTTTTTTTTAAATGTCACCTGGGGTTAGAGAATTTGCATAACCCTGTCCATTTTTGTAGCTATTGGAGTGCTGCATTTGAATTGTTGGTTAAGTAGGTATTCAAGTAATACTTAGCATGTGCTCACCTGTTTGATCCATATTCAAAACTCCACTTTCTGTATCAGTCATTCTTTCTCTGTGTATGTCACTGTCTAAAATTTTACCATGAGGTACCTTCAGCAGGAAGTGGGGGTATGAGAGAACTTAGTACTGAATCATGACAGGATGATAGATAGATGAATGGATGGATGGATGGATGGATGATAGGGATAGAGATAGAGATTGAGAGATAGATACGAAAAATACAGAGCCATATTTACTGCTAGATAATTTGGGACAAAACTTGTTTGCTGTCAGCTTATTCCTGATACAAAATGACAGTATGATGAATGCATTTTCACCATTGCCCAGGTTTTTAGCTTCCACTGTTAATATATTTTTTGTCTGCTGCATTTTTGTAAAGGTCAGGATACAATACAAGTTTTTTTAGGGATACGTCCCCTGGGTTCAATGAGATTCTAGGTATTGGAATGTGGGTATTAGCATGGGGTTATATCAAAAGCCCAAGTCATATTTGGAATGCCATGAACTAAACTGTTCTTAAATGAGATTTCATAGTCATTCATCCATAGTCATCCATCTGAATAATTCAGAACCTATCCATTTATACCCACATTCCTATCCTCAGTGAACTGTTTTTTTAATTTCTTACTAATACAAAGGATGAGATTTGACATTGTATCATTGCTCTTCTCCATGACTGTGGACAAGATGAATCATAAGTGCAAGAGAAGGTAGGTGTATGATCAATTAAAGTTGCAGACATTGAAACTCATGTTGGATATGAGCCATAATTTTTTCTCATTCTGGTAACCAGCTATTCTCTTTTTTTGGATAGGCTATGTGGAGACGCTGGGATTTAGCATGAGAGGAAATGCTCTACCACTGAGCTACAGCTTTTTTCTATACCTGCATATACCATATGCACAGCTAGTTTGGTGTAGTGGTTAAGGCACCAGGCTAGAAACTGGGAGACTGTGAGTTCTAGTCCTGCCTTAGGCACAAAGCCAGCTTGGTGACCTTGGGCCAGTCACTCTCTCTCAGCCCTAGGAAGGAGGCAATGGCAAACCACTTCTGAAATCTTGCCAAGAAAACTGCAGGGACTTGTCCAGACAGTTGCCAGGAGTCAAGACTGACTCGAACGCTAGATATATATAATATATATGCATTCACACACACACCCATAGGATTTACCTGCAAAATAATACATTTTCTTATTTTGAATAAGGGCTTAGTACGCCAAATTTACACATCCTCCAAACATAACAGTTTGGAATAAAGTCAGTGGAAGAAAAAATTGCAGGGCTTCTATGCCAGTGATATGGTGGGAGAGAAGAAGTAGTTGAAGGAATGGCAGAACACATTGCACTATCCTGCACAACATTTGGGAGGATGGTTACATGAAGGAATGAGGTTACAAAGAACATCACCCTTCTTAGGGCTGAGACCCTCTCAACAAGAACTTATCTGATTCCAATGTGGGCTGCTTGCCTGGTATCTTTACATGATTCACAAATCGTGTTAAGTCAGAAAATGTATAATGCATGTAACGTTAATCTTAGGTTGTACAAATATTTTATCATGAGTTCAGCCACTCCTTTGCTTCTATCAATCCAGTGAATTTAAAATACTCCTATAATTATTTCATTCAAGGACACAATTAATTTTATCTCATCTCTTGACACCTAGTTCACTCTGAAAGAGCAGGTCACTCTCCCCAACCTGATGTTCTTTTCCCTTATTAAGTCAAATGTGGGTGGTGGTTTGGTTTGGTTTTGGTGGGATTTTTTGGTTTTTTTTTTGAGACTAGATGAAATTTCATTTTGGGGTTTGCAGATTGCAGTTTGAAATGAATTTCATCTTTACAAAAGCCACTGGAGAAAATTTAAACAGAGACAAAATGGAGATGCAAAACAGAATGGCCACTGTGATAAGAAAACAGATATGCAGTTTTGAACATGGCGGAAAGCAAAGTGCAGAGGCTACATTCTCAAGTAGGTTGTGAGGATTTTGAAAGAGCAGTGGTGGGTTTTTATGGACTTAACTGTAACTATCCTTAGAACTGTGAAATCAGTATATGTACAGTATATACATAGACTTGTGGTAGAATTTCTATAGCACTGCTAAGAATCTGCAGATTCAGTTTATGGACATAGGGGCAAAAATGAAGAGAGTTGGCAGTAAACAGAGACAGCAGCATACAGCTATTGAGAATCTCTATTTCACTTCCACTAACATTGCTATAATTTAGTGTGGGATACATTTCCCTATATGCATTGCCACGTACCCATTGACCAACAATGGAACAAACGGTTTAACTACAATAATGACATTCAGATAAAAAGGATTCCAGCATACAACCAATCCACATCAGAGTTGCTCTGTCTTTTTCTAAGATTCCCATCTGCTATGTCTACAAAAACAAACAAATCCCAAAGAGCTTTATGTTGCACACAGCAATTATTCACATTATTCCTGCAGTCCATTTTTTCATTTGCCATGATCAGTGCCTGCAGTCTGCTGGAACATTTCTCTGAGCTTCCATCCTTTGCAAAATTCTTTTTAGAGCAGCCAACTTCAATCTAGAAAGTGCTGCAAAGGTTGTGCAGAAAGTGGGTGGACTCTTTCAGAAACAGGTCCCAGTTGGAAACTGATTGCATTTGTGATAACAACACAGAGAGATCCTCCCTAGAGGCTGCTTGTGGGTGGAATTAACAACCATTAAACTGAGTTTAATTATATGTACTATTATTTTGCTCTGTGCTCTGACAGACACTGCAGCATATCAGCACATATTTTCTGTTATTTGAAAGTTTGACTCTTCACAGAAAAAACACACATAATGTGGTGGTAAAAGGAGGTGGGTGGGTTATGCAAGATTTTCCTTTTGTTTTGAATTGGCAGTTCATGCTTTCATATGCCAGGCATCGCAACCCCATGACAAGAACATCTAAAGCAGGATTACTTACCAATTGTCCCTTTGCCTAATTGGATTTATTACCAATGTAACTTCTTAGTCCTCAAAGGCTTCCCAACCTTTTTGGCACCATGGACTGGTTTCATGGAAGACAATTATTCCACGGACTTGGGGGGGGAGGATGGTTTCGGAATGATTCAAGCGCTTCCTCTTTTTCCCAACCTTTTATTCTTTTTTCTTCACACTGTTTGGAGATAGCAGCCAATGGGCTTGCTTTCTCTGACAGGAGGCAGAGCTCAGGTGGTAATGCAAGCAATGGGGAATGGCTGTAAATACTCAGGCTGTAAATTCGCTCACTCGCCCACCGCTCACCTCCTGCTGTGCGGCCCGGTTCCTAACAGGCCACGGACCGGTACTGGTCCACGGCCTGGGGGTTGGGGACCCCTGATATAAAGTACTGCAGTAATCCAACCTGGAAGTAAATTGGGCATGACATAGGACATTATAGCATACTTATTAATATATCCAATAGTCTTTTATACCATATCTTATAACTTACCAGTTGCCATTAAATATTTGGTGGTATATAGGCAGGCAGGAGGTTAATGAATATGCATAAAAATATTTAATTGGGTAATGAAAAGAGAGGAAGAGATTTTAATTTTCATTAGATAAAGCATGAGAACTAATAGCACTTACAAGGCTGACAGAAGAAAAATGTGATGGGGCCCTCTACTTTTCCCCTGCAGTTTGTTAAACTGAAATCTGCCTTGTGTTGCAGCTGGCTGACACCCAAAGCTGCCATTATTTGAAATCAATAAAAAGCCTCTCCTGTCATTTAGAGCTCCTTGGGGCCGTGAACTCCCCAGGTCTTCAAGCTGTCCCGTTTTCTGAAGCAACATGGGCTGTGGGCTGTACTTAGTTCCCACTGCACTTTAAAATAATTAGAAACAGTGCAAGCAGGAAGACTCCTCGCAATATTCTTGAGTGGATCCCAGTTGGGGTAATAGGGAAGATGTTTCCTGAATTAATGTATACTGTTAGGCATTTACATATAATTTCTGTCATTTTTAAAAACCTGCATTGTTCATTGTGATGGCGACTTTGGAAAAGATACACATCTCAGTTAAGGGAGATGTTAAAATAACATTACAATATTAGGTTTTAAAACCTTACAGTTAATGAGATATTATTTTTTCAGATTGTAATATGCAACAGATCTTTTCCCAATAGGTATAAATGCTAAAGTGTTAAAATTATTAGCAATTACTGGGATTTTTTTGGCCATTTTGACACCATTAATCTATTAGCAGTGAATTGCTTGTGCCAGCAAGACAGCATAAGTTTCTCAATGGCTTTGATCAGTGTTACTTCTCTACTTATGTCCTCTGAAGATTATCTTGAAGCTGACCAGGACCAGCATGGTGTAATAATTAAGATGTTGGACAAGGAGTGAAGAGTCCTAAATTCTAGTCTATCCTCAGCCAGAGAACCTCACTGGGTGACCCCGGGCAATCATCTCTCTTTCAGCCCAGCCTACCTCACAGAGCTGTTGTTATGAGGAAAAATAGGAGGAGGGCTATGTATGGTACCTTGAGCTCCTTTATGGAAGATGGGATATACACCTAATAAATAAATAAATGGTGACACCTGTTACAATATCCTATTAAGCTTCCATACAACTTAATCCCTCCTCCCCATCTGCTTATTCTTCCATAGTGAACAAGAACTATACAAAACTCTCATTATCTCTGGACTGGAAGGGATATTGCAGCAGGATCCAGGCAACAACTCCCTGGGAACATGGATGAGCATGGGTAGGAACTAAATCTTCATTGCAATTTAGGAAAGGAACCTACTACAATCAGTTCACAGTCTTGGAACAAATAGAAGAGACCATGCGGAGTCTCTTCTATAACCACCCCTGCTTCAAATCTTTCATGCCCTTTTTCCAAACCTTCTCCTGTGTAAAAATGCTTTGCCCTTTCTTTTTCCATGCTCCCTTGCACTGTTCATTGGAGCAGCTGTGGATTTACATTCTCTGCATTCCTGCTCTGGGGATCTTCCTGAGAATCTTCTGCCTCTAATAGAATCTGATAGATAGATATGGAAGACCACAACTCCCTAAAGCTGACCCTTGCTTCAGGACTCTGTCCCAGTGGAACAAATAATATGATTAGAAAATTAGTTCTGAGAACTTTTAAATACTTTGTTCAGAAATTACTGATCTTGGTCTACAAACCACAATGGCTGCGTTCATATGACATGCTAAGCCAAAACTACATTATCACCTGTATGTAAGAACCAAATCTGTTTGTGCACAGATATACCTGAAGCTCTCTTCCAAGTGAGGAAAGATCCTAGCCCTGTCAGGATGCCCCTTTGGAATTATATTTGCATCTAGGTTTCATTATGCTCATGGAATGTGAACAGCAATTAGCACGATCAGTGGGCCCAGTGGCAATGGAGAAAGGGTTTCTGCAACTCTGGCCACCTCCACACAGCTGCTTGGCCATGCTGTCCTCCAAGCCTGAAGCAAGCAGGGTGAAATTACACCGCCCTAAATCTTGCTGTTCCCCACAGGTGCTCTTACCCTTATTTAAAAAGGAAAAACGTTGCTGCAGAAGCTGGGATTCCTATACACCAAAGACAGCACAAAAAGAGAAAGAAAGAAAGCAAGAGACAGACATTTATAAAAAGAGGCACATGCATTTTCTAGGGTGCATACTACAGAATAAGGCAAGTAAGCACAGGCAAAGCATGCCTTACTCCACAACCCCTCTGTATTGGTATTTCTCAACATAGGGAGCTACTTCATACTGAATTGGTTTGCACACATTAAAATACACTATAGTTTGCTTGGTTTGGGCTTCGGGCAGATCCATACTTCCTGCCAGCTCAACTGCCAGTACGGTATGGGGCACCTCCAGCTTACTGAGTGCAGGAATGGATGACATCATCCCCTACCTATATCCAGCCCAACACGAATACGCCCCCAGCCCATGCTCTGCCACCTTCAAAACTACTGTTTTCCTTTATAAGCCATCTTAAGCCTTCTGAACAGATGGTCTGCAGCACTTCTTTCCAGTCTAGTAACAGCCCCAGCTCCTATTGGTTACACCCTGGCTTGCCCCCTCCCCTCCAGTGGCTGGGTGCTGCCCTGTGCAGCCATTTCATCCTGGGCTGCTGGGCTCCTCTGTTTCCCACTGGCTGACAGATGCCATTTCTTAATTACCTTGTGGTTGATCCAACACACCCCACTGAGTCAATGAATTTTCCTTGCTCTGGCTCTCCCCATACCCCCTGAAGGCCATTGCTCCATTCAGCTCTTACAGCTCCCAGGAGATACCCTTTCAACCTCCAGGCTCTGGGTGAAGCTTGTTTCCCTTGCATTCCCACCCCCAGCCCACAGTACTGCAAATCTTCCCTTCCCCTGCTCCGGCACAGTCTTAAAATTGGAACATAGGTAAGTTGGACTGAAAGTATCGGTGCATGCTGTTTTGCTTCTATGAAGCTGAACCATCAGATCTTCCTTGCTAGAAAGCTTCCATGAATCTGCAGCAGAACATAAGAATAATCTGTTTCCTTTGCTTGAATTATTATAGCATCAGCGGAATGATGGTACAATAAGAGTGAAAAAAGAAATAAAGGGTTTGCATTAGTGTCAAAGGAAACAACCATGAAATGGGTGTGAAAACATCCATGTGTGCAAACATCTGGGAAAGCAAAGAACGGGGACTAGTGAGAAGGTGACAATCCCTAAGAAGAAAAGGCAGGCATTGAGAAATCCATTCTCACATGCATTCCCTCCATGGATGGGAAGGACAGAAGCAGGGGAACAACCATTCAGGGGCTGCAGGGCCTGTAATCCAGAGTGAGCACCAATCCAAACCTGTTGCCAAACCACTGCAACCTAGATTTAAATTTTAAAGTTGGCTTCAGGAACAGCCAGGAAGAGCACAAGAGACAAGCAGCTTAGGCTCCCATGCAGAATTGCCTTTAGTATGAAACCCACAAACTATAGTTTATTCAGGCTGGATTATTGACTGGTGTATCCAGTCAGCCGTTCAACAAACAAACAGTGATTGTACGCAATGTGTGAACCAGGACACTAAATCAGCCCCTTAGTCTAGTTAGTAGGATTAGTAGATTGTGCAAAGCATTTGCAAGAGTGAGTTGGCGTAAGCAAAATGCCCCTCCTTGAAGTATTAAAGCAGCTGCATCCTTCAGAAGCTAAGTACAGCTGCTCAGAAGGCTTTCCCAGGAGGCCTCCTTCCATACATATGCGAGACAACGCTTCCCTTGGGAACCCCAATTTTTTTTTTAATCATATGGCATAGCAGTTTGGTGTTCATGCTGCTTTAGGAAGCAAAGCTGTTGTGCAGACAAACACACAAAACGGCCATGTGATTCCCCAACTGGAAGAGGTACATGAAGCAGGATCTTCAAATGTGAAGACACATTGTCAGCCTGTTTCAAAAGAATTGTGTTGAATTTCAGACATTACAAAATGTATTTTTATCCTGTAACAAAATACCAAAGACATAATTCCAATACAAGTAGTTCTTGAGTTACGACTGCAATTGAGACCAGAATTTCCATCACTAAGCGATGCGGTCGTAAAGTGATGTAACCCATGCAGGTCATTAAGCAGGAGGCAGAGGGAGTCCCAGGTAAGGAGCGCAGGGGATGCTGCAGGGGGGTGGGGGAGGCCCGGGGAGGCCTGGTGCAGGCTGCTTGTGAGTTGGGGGAGAGGGTGCTTGGTGAGCTCAGAAAGGCTGGGGAATGGGGGTACAGGGTGCGTGCGAGTGCAGGGAGGCTGTGGAAAGGGGTGTGGGATGTGTACATGTGTGTGAGTGAAGGGGGGAAGGAGGGCACGGTGCATGTGAGCGAAGAAAGGCTGGGTGGGGGGAGACTTACCCCAGTGACTTGCTTTGACTTTGCTTGGGGGAAGCTGGCAGGGAAGGTTGGAAATGGTGACCACATAACTGTGGGACACTACAACTGGTCATAACTGCAAGCTGGTTGCCAGGCACCCAAATTTTGTTCACATGACCACGGGAACACTACAACAGTTGGAACTTTGAGTATCAGTTGTAAGTCCCTTCGTTCAGCACTGTCATAACTTCTAACAGTTGCTGAGTAAATAATTGTAACTTGAGAACTAACTGTACTGCAAGCTGCAAAAGTTGTGATCACATACATTGGAAAACAAAGATAAACCTTTCTGTAAAAAGTTGGATTGACAAACCATGGTGATGGTGGTGGTGGTGGTGGTGGTGGTGATTTTTAAAAATCACGAGAGAAGAACATCCTAAGGACAGCCGCAAGTTGACATAGTTATTAACATAAGACTACTTTTCCTGATTGCAGAAAAACACCAACTGCTACCATTCACCATTGCAGAATTTATTTGGAAAAAAAATAATCCAAATTTTGTCATGTGAGTCATGACAAAACTGAGAACTGAAAACAATAGTAGACCTAACTTTTATTTTCTATAGCATTTATTTTTATTTGTAGTTTATATATGCTTTGTTACTATTGAATTTGTCAATCTGTCAATAAAAGTACATTAAAACAACAACTTCCACCTCCTTTCCAATTACCCCAACTATCAAACCAGTCCCCCAAATAGCCCATAAGAAATATTTTTGCACTCCTTGCAAATCCACCCATCCACTCTTTTAATGAGGGAGAAAAGTAATAGCAAACACCCCAGGGGCATAAGGCAAACCAGAAGGGGGAGAAAGGGAGGTAAGAGAAGCACCCACAAGTAATTCAGAGCACATCCCTGGCAGGCCCTGGAAAACAGCACCAGGCATCAGGCCTCTCTCCCATCAGCTGCACTGGGCATGCAGGCAGAGCTCCCAAATGGGTTGTTTACATGTAGGAGCATGTGGGAACATCTAGAAATTTTTTCAGAGCTTAGATGAAAGAAATTCCACAGCGGGTCGAAGAACATCTGCAAGCAGCTTGCCAAGAGGCTGGTGGTTGGTGACAGCTGAAGTGAAGCAGTGTGAAGGAAGTATGTTCACTGGCTACCTGGACTCAGGTTGAAATTGGGACTTTCTGCATACATTGCATAACTGCATCACTGAATCACCTCTCACCTGACTATCTGAAGCTATTGTTACCAGGTAAGGAGTTGAAAAGTTAGGTGGCTTCTGGGCTATTGCCACAGTGACTGGGATTACTCTCCATCAGGTCCATTTGATGAAAACAGCTGCTATATTTCTGTATGATTTTGAGCCTGACTTAACAGCCATCACTCATGCCTTGTGGCCTGGAGGATGTGGGTGTTTAAAGTGCAATCTGCAGTATCTAGGTGTCTGAGGTACTTTAGATGATTCAGATCATACGACTGGTAGACAATATTGTTATTTCGAGAAACTTGCTCTGCTTCTCATTTCAGTGCATTTTTAATTCCCAAAATGGAAAAACAAAATGACCGTTGAGCAGTGACTAAGTGGTTAATCTGAAATGTCTTGTCTAAATATATTTAGTCATTTTCATATGGCAGATGATGTTGTCTATGAGGGGCTATTTACATCACAAAACTAATTAGTAGAATCACTGATTCAGACAAAAATTCACCAGAATCATTAGTCGTCAAACAAGGCCAAGGACTTTGAAATCCCAATGGCGTGGGATCAAGAGAGAGAATGTAGAAACCTACACCTTCTCCCTAGAATAGCGTTTCTCAACCTTGGCAACTTTTATATGTGTGGACTTCAACTCCCAGAATTCCCCAGCCAGCCAGGAGTTTCAGTCCATACATCTTAAAGTTGCCAAGGCTGAGAAACACTGCCCTAGAATATTAGCACAATCAGAGGGCACTTCTGCACTGCACTGTCAAGCTGCTTCTGTTGTGTGCTGGTCTAAACCGGTTTAAGAAGATTCTGTCCAGATTAGGATGCTTCAGCAGCAGCTTGCAGATGCACATTAGGTGTGCAGACTGCTGGCTGCTGCACACCCAGTTCCTACCACCATTGGACAATTCCCCTGCTGATGTGCTGCCCCAACTTTTGGTGCCATTTGCTTTCCTTTCTGTGGGTGTTTTACTGAACAAATACCCTTTCTGAAACATGTAATGCTGTTTACAAAGTTAAAGCATCAAAATGCACTCACATGTGTGTACAGCCACCAGCTTTAAACTAAAAATCCATTCTTACATTTTCCTAGCTTTGGTTTTTCCTGTGCTGTGCACTATAACCTAATATTATAGTGTTGTTTCAGTAGTGTAGCAGCTGTAACATTTGCTTGTCATGCAGAGGAATGCTGGTTCAAACCCTAACACATTTTTTTTTCTTTAATTACAGTTTTTCTCTCCCGGAGCTACCCATTTAATGCTAATTTTTAAATCAGTTTCTCAGTGCACCATTTAATTGTTTTTCTCCTCACTTGAATTGGAAGGGTTGTATTGCAGTTCTAAAATAGCCAAATGAGTAAGTACTGCAAGGGACTTATCACTGCATTTACCTGGGGCTCAGTTTAACAAAAAAGAAGCTAATGACATACTGGTGTACTATTAAAAAATTCCCAGCAACAGTGGAAAGGTGGGTAGCTCAGGGAAATAAAGATGGTGGTTTACTGGTGTAAGCTTTCACAGTCAGTACCTGTTGGGCAGTGTTGGACTTCAGGGTGTAGTAACTGTGATCTAGACAACAGATTTCCTGACATTTCACTGGCAACTGTGGCTGGCATCCTCAGAGGCAAGGTGATCTGCTACACAGGCAACAGGCAACTGAGGAGGGCCTGACTTCTGACTGGTCTTAAGCCAAGCCAATTGGTGCTGAGACCTGCCCTCAGCAACTTGCACCTATCAGAAACCAGCTCGGTTAAAGACCAACCAGAAGTCGGGACACCTGGCTATAAAGATACTCCTATGGGGTGTGTAGTTCTGATATGGAGGAGTGAACTAGTGAACAAGTACCCTGCTGACCTGCTAAGCAGGTGTACTAATGTGACTGGAGAATATGAACCTCAACAAACACAGCTGTTAGATCTTCATACAAAAGTGTAAGCCACCAAGGCAAACCCTCCCAAAAGAATTAGATCTGCAGCTGCAACAACCTGCACTTAGGAACACTAAAAATGCATTCACTAAATAAGTTTATTTTTAAAAAAAAATCCTGCCAAACACAATACTGGTCAATATTTACGGAAGTCATTGTGATTTCAAGATGTGATTCTTGCCAATAGCTTAGAAAGGGGAGCAAGCGTATTCAGGCGGATTGCAGCTTCTTCCACAAAATGCCATCCTTGGAAGTACCGCATGTCTGAATTGAAGCCATTAGTGGACAGCTGGACCACTGAATGGAGCAGAGCTTAACACAGTGGAGAAGCTGCACACAGAAAAAGAACGTTATCTTAAATAGCTTTAAAGAGCACATTAGAGAAACATAGGTTATTGATCTTACACACCTAGCCCTCCCAAGTATAAAGAATCACATGCTTAGACAAAGTAGGTTTAAGATAAGTAAAAAGAGTCTTAGTGACTTTATTCTTGGTTCAGTTATATCCACCTTCAGTGGAAAAATGAAGTTCCTTGTTTGTTCTGTTCTTTCCCTAAACTTAATGAACTCTTAGCCCTATAGCTGCTAAGAGCTGCATGTAGAAAGGGGCAAGCCCATGGCTTTAAGCCCAAGATGCAGAGAGAAGAAAAGCATGCTTCTTCCCCAGATGGTGAAGAAGGAGGAAGAGAGAGAGAGGAAGTGGGAGTGGCAACAAACAGCTTCCTTGCACATAGAGAACTGCATCATGGGGTCAACTCATCGATATGCTAATGAGGCATGCTGATTTGTTAACATTTCCAACATGAATGCCATGGGCTAAAAGGCAATAATGAGAGATTATCCCCTATATGATAGGGAAGTTTTCTGAGCCAAGAGCATATTTCAATTTTTGATGAGTGCATTCACAAAATGCCTCCCAGATTGAACACAGACAGTCACAGAACACATACTTACCAGAAAGCAAATCAGCTTCAAGATGCTCTTTTGTATGTCCCAAATAGAAGAAATGCTGGTCCTTTGCTTGGTTGCATGGTAGCTGCCTATTTAATTTTAACACTGAAATAATCTTTGAAAATAGAATGAGCTGGGAACCTGGTGGGCACCAAGCGAAGTAGCTGAGGTCACAATAATACCTCCAAGCACCACATTGTCTCTCCCTGGGCCCTGTTGCTCCAGTAAAACAAAGGGAAAAACACTCTTTAACACTGTTACATCTGAGGATGCATTAAGACTGTCTTATTCATAAGCTGGGGATGAGATGTAGGCAACCATGTGGGGACATGGCAGAAAGAAAGATGTTGCCAAGGGTGCTTGAATGCACTGTGGTTAGGTAAAAGTGGGAAGGCTCTTAGAAAATCTAAAATCCCTAGTCAGATCCCTAGTCAAATCCCAACTGAACTGAGAACAGGCATGAAAATGTCAGATTAAGATGGGATCTGAGAAATCAGTTAAACTCCCAACATTTAAAGTGTGTCAAAGGTGTTTATTTTAATCTTTTCTGGATGTTCATAATTTTTTGTCAATTTTTTTCAATCTATTTTTAATATAGTATGCCATCCAGAGTCATCATGGAGTCAGGTGGCCTTTTGTTGTTTATTCGTTTAGTCGCTTCCGACTCTTCGTGACTTCATGGACCAGCCCACGCCAGAGCTTCCTGTCGGTCGTCAACACCCCCAGCTCCCCCAGGGACGAGTCCGTCACCTCTAGAATATCATCCATCCTCCTTGCCCTTGGTCAGCCCCTCTTCCTTTTGCCTTCCACTCTCCCTAGCATCAGCATCTTCTCCAGGGTGTCCTGTCTTCTCATTATGTGGCCAAAGTATTTCAGTTTTGCCTTTAATACCATTCCCTCAAGTGAGCAGTCTGGCTTTATTTCCTGGAGGATGGACTGGTTTGATCTTCTTGCAGTCCAAGGCACTCTCAGGATTTTCCTCCAACACCACAGTTCAAAAGCATCAATCTTCCTTCTCTCAGCCTTCCTTATGGTCCAGCTCTCGCAGCCATATGTTACTACGGGGAACACCATTGCTTTAACGATGCGGACCTTTGTTGTCAGTGTGATGTCTCTGCTCTGAACTATTTTATCAAGATTTGTCATTGCTCTTCTCTCAAGGATTAAGCATCTTCTGATTTCCTGACTGCAGTCAGCATCTGCAGTAATCTTCGCACCTAGGAATACAAAGTCTTTCACTGCTTCTACATTTTCTCCCTCTATTTGCCAGTTATCAATCAAGCTGGTTGCCATAATCTTGGTTTTTTTGAGGTTTAGCTGCAAACCAGCTTTTGCACTTTCTTCTTTCACCTTGATCATAAGACTCCTCAGTTCCTCTTCGCTTTCAGCCATCAAAGTGGTATCATCTGCATATCTGAGATTGTTAATGTTTCTTCCAGAGATTTTAACTCCAGCCTTGGATTCCTCAAGGCCAGCTTGTCGCATGATGTGTTCTGCATACAAGTTGAATAGGTAGGGTGAGAGTATACAGCCCTGCCGTACTCCTTTCCCAATCTTAAACCAGTCCGTTGTTCCGTGGTCTGTTCTTACTGTTGCTACTTGGTCGTTATACAGATTCTTCAGGAGGCAGACAAGATGACTTGGTATCCCCATACCACTAAGAACTTGCCACAATTTGTTATGGTCCACACAGTCAAAGGCTTTAGAATAGTCAATAAAACAGAAATAGATGTTTTTCTGAAACTCCCTGGCTTTTTCCATTATCCAGCGGATATTGGCAATTTGGTCTCTAGTTCCTCTGCCTTTTCTAAACCCAGCTTGTACATCTGGCAATTCTCGCTCCATGAACTGCTGAAGTCTACCTTGCAGGATCTTGAGCATTACCTTACTGGCATGTGAAATGAGTGCCACTGTTCGATAGTTTGAACATTCTTTAGTGTTTCCCTTTTTTGGTATGGGGATATAAGTTGGTTTTTTCCAATCTGATGGCCATTCTTGTGTTTTCCAAATTTGCTGGCATATAGCATGCATTACCTTGACAGCATCATCTTGCAAGATTTTGAACGGTTCAGCTGGGATGCCATCATCTCCTGCTGCCTTGTTATTAGCAATGCTTCTTAAGGCCCACTCAACCTCACTCTTCAGGATGTCTGGCTCTAGCTCACTGACCACACCGTCAAAGCTATCCCCAATATTGTTATCCTTCCTATACAGGTCTTCTGTATATTCTTGCCACCTTTTCTTGATCTCTTCTTCTTCTGTTAGGTCCTTGCCATCTTTGTGTTTGATCATACCCATTTTTGCCTGGAATTTACCTCCAATGTTTCTAATTTTCTGGAAGAGGTCTCTTGTCCTTCCTATTCTATTGTCTTCTTCCACTTCCGCGCATTGCTTGTTTAAAAATAATTCCTTATCTCTTCTGGCTAACCTCTGGAATTTTGCATTTAATTGGGCATATCTCCCCCTATCACTGTTGCCTTTTGCTTTCCTTCTTTCTTGGGCTACTTCTAGTGTCTCAGCAGACAGCCATTTTGCCTTCTTGGTTTTCTCTTTCTTTGGGATGTATTTTGTTGCCGCCTCCTGAACAATGCTGCCAACTTCTGTCCAGAGTTCTTCCGGGACCCTATCTACTAAGTCCAGTCCCTTAAATCTATTCTTCACCTCCACTGCATATTCCTTAGGAATATTAGTGAGCTCATATCTAGCTGATCTGTGGGTCTTCCCTAATCTCTTTAGTCTGATCCTAAATTGTGCAAGAAGAAGTTCGTGATCTGAACTACAGTCAGCTCCAGGCCTTGTTTTTACCGACTGTACAGATGTCCGCCACCTTTGGCTGCAAAGGATGTAGTCAATCTGATTTTGGTGTTGTCCATCTGGTGAAGTCCATGTATAAAGCCGTCTCTTAGGTTGTTGGAAGAGAGTGTTTGTTATGCAGAGTGAATTGTCTTGGCAAAATTCTATCAGCCTATGTCCTGCTTCATTTTGTTCTCCCAGGCCATACTTACCTGTAATTCGAGGTGTCATTTGACTGCCCACCTTAGCATTCCAGTCTCCTGTGATGAAAATAACATCTCTTTTAGGCGTGTTGTCCAGTAGGTGCTGCAGATCCTCATAGAACTGCTCTACTTCAGTTTCTTCAGCATTTGTGGTTGGGGCGTATATTTGGATCACTGTGATGTTAGATGGCTTGCCCTGAATTCGAATTGAGATCATTCTGTCGTTTTTTGGGTTGTATCCAAGCACTGCTTTAGCCACTTTACTATTAATTATGAAGGCTACTCCATTTCTAGGGACGTGGTGGCGCTGCAGGTTAAACCGCTGAGCTGCCGATCGGAAGGTCGGCGGTTCGAAACCGCGCGGCGGGGTGAGCTCCCGTTGCTCGTCCCAGCTCCTGCTCACCTAGCAGTTCGAAAAGATGCAAATGTGAGTAGATCAATAGGTACCGCTTCGGCGGGAAGGCAACGGCGTTCCGAGTCGTCATGCTGGCCACATGACCCGGAAGTGTCCTATGGACAAACGCCGGCTCTTTGGCTTTGAAACGGAGATGAGCACCGCCCCCTAGAGTCAGATTCGACTGGACTTTACGTCAAGGGAAACCTTTACCCTTTACCTACTCCATTTCTTCTGTGGTCCTCTTGTCCACAGTAGTAGATCTGGTGGTCATTTGATGTGAAGTGGCCCATTCCAGTCCATTTCAGTTCACTGACGCCCAAAATGTCTATCTTTAATCTTGACATCTCACCAATAACCACATCCAATTTGCCCTGGCTCATAGATCTTACATTCCAGGTTCCAATGGTGTGTTGATCCTTAGAACATCGGATTCGCCGTTCACCACCAGCACCGTCGGCCGCTAGCCGTCCTTTCGGCTTTGAGCTAGCTGCGTCATCACGTCTGGGGCTAGTTGAGCTCATCCTCTGTTCCTCCCCAGTAGCATTTTGACCATCTTCCGACCTGGGGGTCTCATCTTCCGATGGTATACCGACATATCTCTGGTTGTACTGATCCATTTAGTTTTCACGGCAAGAATACTGGGGTGGGTTGCCATTACCTTCCCCAGGGATCGCATTTAGTCTGACCTCTCTGTCATGACCTTCCTGTCTTGGGTGGCCCTTCATGGTTTAGCTCATGGCATCATTGAGGTGCTCAAGCTCCAGCACCATGACAAGGTAACGATCCTTTGCTGAAGCAGGTGGCCTTACAGATTTAATAAAATCAGAACTGACTATAAAAATACAGAGTCTGACCAATAATTACAGCACTGCTGATATGATACTACATTTAGTGGAATAAACTGAGTTGAGCCCAAATCAGATGCCAATGTATTGTTTCTGCTATGATTAAATATCATCCATATTTTGCTATTATTTTTCATTTATACCCATAGATATGCAGCACCTGTACCCCACTCCTACAATATGATCCATCCATCCATCCATTCATTCATTTTTGTCACTTAGATACAAATGGCAGACTGAATGCTGAAGGCCCACACAACTGGAGCTTCCTTGGTCTTCAGAGTTCAGTTCCTAGTGTATGGCAGATTTTCTAGTGGGTAGGATAGGAAAAAACTGAGATTGTCAGTGAGTTCAATGGAAATGCTAACTGATTACAGTTAAGTAATTCATTTCCAGATCTACAATGCAGAGTTTTAATGAAAACTGACTTCCCTTAATTAGTGGGCAGGGAGGAAGTTTTCCTATTTTGCCTCCCTTTCTAGATCTTTCTCTCACATTATTTTTATCTGTGAATTTTAGCCATTTTTCATTCTCAATGTAGTGAAAGTATATTTCAGATGATTTGCCAATAATATAAAGTCTGTTTGCCTAGAAATTGCTGGAATGTAGGAATCATTTCAATGCTTAGGATTTGTCATGAGTAAGGATGGCGAGCAGGGGGCTCCCATCCAGACTGTCAAGCGCATGCGTAGCACTGATGAATTGTTCAGCCATTCAAAGAGACACAGATCGGGACTGCCTTAACCCTTGGGGGTTATATGTCTGGGTTTTTC
Organism: Candoia aspera; assembly: GCF_035149785.1. Classification (NCBI taxonomy): domain Eukaryota; kingdom Metazoa; phylum Chordata; class Lepidosauria; order Squamata; family Candoiidae; genus Candoia; species Candoia aspera. The sequence continues at coordinate 233,762,162 of NC_086154.1, forward strand.
CCACGCTTCTTCAGTTTGTTAGGATTCCTGTTAAGTACTAGCAATAAATATTAGAGACCAGTTCATTGTCTCAGTGTGTTTCCTGGTTGTTAGGACATCAATCCTAACAAACTCCTACTCCCATCGAAAGAGAGAGGAACAAGCAATTAAGGAGATACGTTTAGAAATGTCTTCAGAAAACCAAGAAATGCGGCTCGCCATCCAACAATTAGCAGCAGCCCTACAACAACACCAGCAACAAGTAGATCTCCAGATCAACACATTACAAGCTGCCATGCTACAGCAGTTACAATAACCAGCTCCGATTAACCCACAACCGGCACCAGCAGCAGCAGCAGCAGCAGCAGCAGCTCCACCAGTAATGTTGAGATCCCAGGGCAGTCTACCAGAGAAATTTGGAGGAGAAGCAGGACAGCTGAGAATCTTTCTCACACAGTGTACTATGTTCTTCGATAGCAGACCTGCAGAGTTTCCCACAGACAGAACCAGAGTCACCTTCATCCTAGGCCTGCTAAAGGGACCAGCTGCCAAATGGGCTATTCCCATGGTGGAGAACAACGACCCAATTCTCAACGACTACCAGAACTTTTTGGCAGGGTTCCGAGCACACTTTGACGACCCCATCAGAGAAGCCACGGCCAGCCGGGAAATTCGGAGGCTCAAGCAAGGTAACAAGAGGGTGGGACTCTACATTGCTGATTTCAAGCTGTTAGCAGGAGATCTGGACTGGAATGAGAGTGCCTTGAAAGACCAATTCAAACAGGGACTGGATGAGGAAATTAAGAATGAATTGGTGCGCCAGGGAACACCAGCTACGTTAGAAGCCCTATATCAGTTATCGGTGGTCATAGATGCCAGGCTAGAGGAGCTTAGGCAGATGCAGCCAGGGAGAAGCAAGACCCTCAGAGCGTTTTCAGGATTTCCAGCTCTCTCTGTAGCATCCTCTCACTCATCACAAGAGGAGCCAATGCAGATTGGGGCAAGCAGGAGACTGATTTCCGAGACTGAGAGGCAGAGAAGGAGAGAGAGAGCCCTGTGTTTCTACTGCGGAGCCCAGGGGCACATGGTGAGAGCTTGCCCAGCGAGAGGCCAAGCAGCTCCAGTAAGAGCCCCAAGGCAAGCAGCTGAAACAGGGACCAGCTCCGCCTCTGCTCCCAACCAGGGAAACTCCAGTGGTCTCCCTCCACAGAGCTCAGCAGGGAGACCATAAATCAATTAAGGAGGGCTCATTCCGAAGATTCCAGGCAAGCCTTTTACTACTTACCAGTAATAATCCATGACAACTCAAAGCACCAGGTCAAGCTAGAGGCCCTCGTGGATTCTGGAGCTTCAACTAATTTTATTGATGCGCAGACCGTACAAGACAGCAACATCCCGACCAGAGAATTACCATGCCCCATAGAAGTGGAGACCATTGACAGCCAGCCACTCAAAGCAGGGCTGATTAGAAGGCTCACAGAACCGGTGCAACTGACAGTGGGAGACCACACTGAGTGGATCCAGCTTTATGTTACTGCATCGCTAAATGTGCTGGTAATCCTAGGCACGCCTTGGCTGAGGATCCACAACCCGTTGATGAACTGGACTACAGGAGCAATCTCCTTCCCAGCTAAGGAATGCCAGCACCACAAGATTCAAGCTGCTCCACGCTCTCCAGCAACCAACGCAGTCACAGTAGCAGGGGGAGTCCACTTGCCAGCCAAGTATGCAGATTTTGCAGACGTTTTCAGCGAAAAAGAGGCCACAACACTACCCCCCCATAGGGACTGTGACTGCACCATTGAGTTGATACCAGGAGCCAAGATTCCAGCAAGGAAACAATATCCCATGTCCCCCAAGGAGTTAGCTACCTTAAAGGATTACTTGGACTCCAATCTCCAAAAGGGTTTCATCCAACCATCTACGTCCCCAGCGTCTGCTCCTACCTTCTTCGTACCAAAGAAGCCTGACCCGTTGGCACCTGCAACCCAGGAGACACCCATGAGAGTGGTCCACGACTTCAGTTTTTTAAATAAACAAACAAAAAGAGAATCCTATCCTCTGCCCTTAATCTCGGATCTGCTAGATCGCTTACAGAAGGCACGCATTTTTACCAGGTTGGATCTCAGGAGTGCGTACAATCTGATCCGGGTGAAAGAGGGGCACGAATACCTGACTGCCTTCGACACCAGGTTTGGAAAATTTGAGTACCTTGTTATGCCCTTTGGCTTGTCTAATGCAGGAGCCATATTTTCCAGATTTATGAATCACGTTTTTGCTGATTTACTAGATGTATATGGTCGTTTATCTAGATGACATATTAATTTTCTCTGAGGATGCCACAACTCACGTAACCCATGTACGTAATGTTTTGCAAAGACTAAGAGAGAACAGGCTGTTCGCCAAGCTAGAGAAGTGTGCCTTTGATTTAACTGAAGTACATTTCCTGGGCTATATAGTATCCACAGAAGGCATATCCATGGATCCTGCTAAGGTCCAGGCAATTCTCTCTTGGCCACCTCCCCGAAATGTTAAAGATGTACAAAGATGGTTAGGATTTTCTAATTTTTATTGCCGTTTCATAAAAAATTACAGTGACCGTACCAGACCATTCACACAGCTCTTGAAGAAAGGCTCAAAATTCATATGGGGGGAGAGGGAGCAAGCAGCGTTCCAGGAATTGAAGCAGCTTTTTGCTTCCCAACCGCTCTTAAGGCACCCTGACCCCACGAAGCCATTCATAATGTATTCAGATGCTTCAGATGTTGCCATTGGGGCAGTGTTATTGCAATATACAAACAAAGCAGAGAATACATTGCTTCCTTGTGCCTTTTTTTCACGCCTACTCTCACCAGCAGAGAGAAACTATGATGTTTTTAACAGAGAGTTGCTGGCAATTAAAGCAGCATTCCAAGAGTGGAGGCACTGGCTAGAAGGGGCGACCTTTCCTATGAAAGTTTGCACCGATCACAAGAATTTACAGCTTCTACAGAACACCAGATCCCTCACCCCACGCCAGATCAGATGGAGCCAGTTTTTCTCCCGTTTCAATTTTGTTATTTCTTATGTGCCCGGGGCGCAAAACTGCTTGGCAGACGCCCTGTCTCGATCCTTTCAGGCAAAACCCCCCACTCACCAGGAAGTACAGGCTGCTATATTACAACCTCACAACTTTGATCAGTCGATGAGGGGGAGCCAAACAGAGATTTTAGCAGCAGGCAGACAAGCAGAGGACCTATTTTCAAGAGCCAGAGCTCAGCAGCAACAGGACCCGTATGCCAGGGCCAGGATGGATGACCTCCAGAGGGCCCCGCAAGACACTGCCTCCCCATTCAATGTGGAGGCAGGAATTCTCTGGCATAGTGGGCGATTGTATATTCCCCCTTCATTGAGGGAAGAAGTACTGAGACTGTGTCATGACCACCAAACGGCAGGCCACGGAGGCGTTTTCAAAACTCTCCATAGAGCTCTGAGAGACTACTGGTGGCCTAAGATGGTTGCAGACATTAAGGGGTACGTTGCTTCTTGTCACACCTGCAGACGAGCCAAGCCTCTCCCAGGGAAGCCCACAGGACTCTTGCAACCCCTACCCACCCCCAGTAGGCCTTGGGATACAATCTCCATGGATTTCATCACTGATTTACCCCCGGTCCAGGGCCTGACTTCCATACTGGTGGTGGTGGACCTTTTCACAAAGATGGCAAATTTTATTCCTTGCAAGGGCCTCCCATCTGCACCAGCCACAGCGCAGTTGTTCATGGACCATGTTTTTAGGTATAGAGGCATGATAAATCACTTGGTGAGTGACAGAGGCCCACAGTTCACTTCCAGGTTCTGGAGGGCCCTTTTCCAGTCATTAGGGGTCCAGATCCACCTGTCATCAGTGCATCATCCTGCCAGTAATGGGCAAGCCGAAAAACTTAACCAGTGGTTACAGCAGTATCTCAGGTGTTACACCACTTATCGGCAAGACAATTGGCCAGCCCTGCTCCCCATGGCAGAATTTACTTATAACAACTCTGTGCAGTCATCTACCCAGATGTCTCCATTCCAAGCACTCTACGGAGTTAACCCTCAGGTGTTGCCCACCTCCTCCCAGCAGGGAACTGTTCCAGCCGCAGCTGATTTTCTTAAAGAGCAACAAGCCGCACAGGAGTTGTTAAAGGAGCAGCTGAACAGGGCAAAGAGTGCTTACAAGAGGGCGGCAGATGCTCACAGACAGGAGGGGCCAGCGATTGCAGTAGGAGACAAAGTGTGGCTCTCTACCAAGTTTTTGATCTCTACCAGACCCTCCAAGAAATTGGACTCTAAGTTTGTCGGCCCTTTCACTGTGGTGCAGCAGATAAATCCAGTAGCTTATCGTTTACAGCTCCCACCATCCATGAAGGTCCATCCAGTGTTTCACAGAGCCTTGCTAGCCAAAGACCCTCCCCCAAGTAACTTGCGATCGCAACTACCCCCCCACCTCCAGTAATTGTGGAGGGAGAGGAAGAGTACGAAGTGGAGGAAATTCTGGACTCTAGGAGGAGGGGAAGGGGCATCCAATATTTCATACACTGGAAAGGGTACCCTGAGGAAGAGCGCACGTGGGAGAATGCCAGAGATGTACATGCTCCAGCACTGGTTCATCGATTCCATCAGCTTTTCCCTCACAAACCCAAGCCTCGCATTTTACCCAAGATTCCTCTTTCGCCTGAGCAGGCCGAAGAAGCCCAAGCTGAGGAGTTTGTGAGTGTGTATTTCCCCCTGCCCCCGCCTGAAGCCTCGACTCCAGTTACAGAGGAGGTGGGGGAACCACAGCCCTCAACCTCGGGCTTGCATTTCCCAGGGGGGAGGGGGGCTGACCGTGCTAACTCTCTAGATGTTTTCCAGCAGCAGCCACCTGGCCCGGAGGCGTTATCGGACTGGGAGGGCAGCACTGCTTCGTCCTTGGAGGAGTTGTCCTTTGAAGACTTGCCATCCTTGCCCAGTTCCCATGGGACTTTAGAAGCAGACGGCACATCTTATCAAGACTCTGGAGGGGAGGAGGCTGAAATGGAATGTGAATCTGGAGGGGAGGGTGATGTCATGAGTAAGGATGGCGAGCAGGGGGCTCCCTTCCAGACTGTCAAGTGCATGCGTAGTACTGATGAATTGTTCAGCCATTCAAAGAGACACAGATCGGGACCGCCTTAACCCTTGGGGGTTATATGTCTGGGGTTTTCCCACGCTTCTTCAGTTTGTTAGGATTCCTGTTAAGTACTAGCAATAAATATTAGAGACCAGTTCATTGTCTCAGTGTGTTTCCTGGTTGTTAGGACAGGATTGGAGATAATTACAATTCTGCCACAGCTAAAGGTGAATAATGACGAGTATTGACAATGCAAAGCATATAGTCTTCCTAATAGGCAGTCTATGAAATAATAAAGCATTGTTTTAAAATATGTGATGCTAAGTTACAAATGTATTCCAAAAGGTCCATGCAAAGCAGGCCTAACATCCGGGCAATATGAGCAGAATCCAGGGTCTAAATCAGGAGGGAAGGCAGCCTTCAAAAGTTCTTGCCAGTGCCTGGAAATCCTTTTTACTGCACTGAGCATATCAACTAATTATACTTAGTCCATACTAACTTTCCAGAAAAGATAGAAGGATGAGATAGTGCAAATGGAAATTTAAAACCTATTTGCACTGGGTTATGTATTTATGTATTTATTTATTATTTCACAAGTGGTTTCTTGCCATTGCCTTCTTCTTAGGGCTGAGAGAGAGTGACTGGCCCAAGGTCACTCAGCTGGGAGAACTCAGAGTCCCCCAGTTTCTAGCTTGCTGCCTTAACCACTACACCAAACTAAGTCTCATTTGCACTGTTCGAGTTTCAAAATAAACAGATTTCTAATCCATCTCCCAAACAAACATTACATAGACACTTTCTATACAATAAAGAGAATGATATATCTTAAAGGTAATATTTTAAAACCTGATTTACATTTGGGTATTGGTGTGGTTAATTTTAAAATCCCTAGAACATATATGTGGTAAAACCCACCTCCAAATATTTTAATCTAAACCAGGGTATAGATTACAACCTCATCACTGTGACCCATCAATGCATTAAGGTTCTAAGCTAGTTTTGTCATTTATATGGCACATGAGCTCCAATAATTCAACAGCTGAGAGACTATCACACCAGAGAGATTTCAGCATTAGGCTGATTAGAATTTTTAGATGGCACATAATCATTATCCACTATCTGCAAAAACAGTTTTCCAGCCAAACCTTAACTGCCAAAAATGAGTGATTTCCAAAGCTTATCTGTTCATAGTTGATTGTCAGTTGTAGGTTAATGAGAACAGCTAATTCACCAGCTGCTCTACCTCTGTCCATTTACCTAATAATAAGACACATCTCGCCTTGAAGCATTTTGTGGAATCAAACACAGGACCCAAAGCAAATGATCAAGGCTGAACTGCAATATATATTAAACAGTGCACACTGGAGGGGATCTCACCATAGTTAGTGGGTGTCTTCCCTGCAGGAAAAAGAAATGCACTGATATTTATACATTACAGGAATAGGAAATGATGTAGGTATACATATTCCTATGATGATGCAGGCATACATACATATTCCTAAGCAATAGATTTCAAGTTACTTTCTGCCCTGCTTATCTGCTCTGAAGAAAGCCATTGTCTTAGTGGGAAGAAGGGAGAGAGCAAACTTCTTGAATACAGAGATTCATGGGTTGCTATGGGAATATCCTGATAAAAGTTAGCAAAAGCTGCAGAATCTGGTATGAGATAGCTGCCAAGGGTGTTGCTGCATTCCTTTGTGCTTCAATTTGGTTTAAACAGGGCCATTCCCTGAAAACTCTGAAAAGTTATTTTCCTCACAGTTTAAATAGGATCTTAGGGATTTTAGATTCTTGGATCCAGGTTTGTCTGATACGTAAAATGAGGGATGAGGGAATACAATTCACATTTTAATGTGTGCTTACCTCATTAATCCTTCCTGAATGTAAATAGGCAAACTGAACGCTGTTGCATGTTTACATCTGCACTTGCATAGGTTTTGTAACACCTCTGTGTATCAAAAATATACACTAAAATGTACTGTATGTATTAAGGGAAAGTTTATACATTTTACAAAAAAACAGGTCCAAAGAGCCATGCTATGAGAAATGTGCAAGAAAATTCACAATGAGACAAAAACTAGAAGGAATGAACTTAAACTGAAAAAATTGGAAGTGGGCAAAAAAATTAATGTGATAGATTTTATCATCTGTACATAAAATGCAATGTTCTAACAGCAAAACAGAGAAGACAATACTCTTTTCCAGGATTGCTATTTTCTACTAAAGCATTTTAAGATCTCCATAGTCCATAAAATTAGAAGAAAATGTGGCACAGGCTAATGGGGTCTGTTAGAGGATGCAGAATTTATGGGAGCAGATGCTTTTTTTTTTCTGATAGGATTGATCGTAACTGTTAAAGCTAATTCTGCAATACCCAGATAGCTCCTATTTTTCAATCAAGGGCTTTCAGACAGGGACTTTGGAATCAAATTATACTTACTGATATCCTTAGAACTGCTCCTTGCAGTCCTAGATGCCAGCGAAGATCTGAGACTTATTTCTTGCATTTATCATATCATTGATTAATAAACAACATCCTCTCCCCAGAAAGGATATATAATTCAATTAATTATTTTTTTAAAAGGAAGCTAATAGAAAGAAAGTATAAACACAAATAAGGATAACAAGAGGATGAAAACAATTTTTCAACATGTAAATTGGCTCCAAAAATTAAAAGTAACAGAGAAAAAATTGTATTACAAAGAAAGTTCAAGGGAGGTCTCTTAAAATACTTCACTGAAAAATATTTGATATTTAGATTGTTTCACTTAACAGATCAGTGGATATTGCAGAGCATTGTTGTTTTGGAACACCAGAACAAAATGGGGGTACAACAAAATATTCCTTTGGTTGATATTAAATGTTCATTGACAATACAAATACATAAAAGGGTTGTGGAATGAACCTGTCATGAGTACTGATGGTGAGCAGGAGGGGGGAAAACACAGGCGTAGTACTGAGGAGTTAAGCAGCCATTCAAAGAGACACAGATCAGACCCGCCTTGACCTTTGGGGTTTATCTGTATGGGTTTTCCCACACTTCTTCAGTTTGTTAGGATTTTCTGTCTAATGTAGCAGTAATAAAGTACTAGAGACCTATTCCTTGTCTCAGCGTGGTTCCTGGCTGTTAGGACAGAACCAGTGATATATTTTAGATAGTTTTTTTCTTTTTTTGATGCCTTCAAGTCAGTGTTGACTCCTGGAAACACTTTTCTTGGCAAGATTTCAGAAGTGGTTTGCCATTGGCTGCTTCCTAGGGTTGAGAGAGTGTGACTGGCCAAAGGTCACCCAGCTGGCTTTGTGCCTAAGGCAGGACTAGAGCTCAGTATCTCCCAGTTTCTAGCCTGGTGCCTTAAGCACTACACCAAACTGGGCCTCAGTTCAGATAGTAGTCCTCATTAAATGTGCAATACATGGGGATGGATTAAAAATAAAAAGGGTCAGCTAAACAGGGACAAGATTTGACTTTAATAAGAAACTATAGGCCAATATCATTATTGAATAATAACTACAAGTTGTTTACAACAATTCTGGCTGATAGACTGAAAATAATTTTACAAGAATTTATTCATAAGGATCAATGTGGGTTTTTACATAAAAGACAGTTAAAGGACAATATTAGAAATGTGTTGGACATTTTGGAATATTTGGAAAGACATAATGAAAAACAAGCTGCATTGATTTTCTTAGATGCAGAGAAGGCCTTTAACACTAGGCTTTCTTGTTCAAAGTTTTGGAAGATAGGAACTTTGGAGAGAACTTTATACAATGGGTAAGATTGATTTTTAAAAATGAAAAAAATGAAAAGGGTCAGTTGTGCTTTTTCACTGGGACCATTTCTAGATTAAAGTAAACTAATTATCTCTGTTGGTTGGGTTGCACAGTACACTGAAGCATAAACTAACCACACTATCATACTTCACCCCAGATTCTGGCTGAGTTCTCACATAATGTTGGTCTATGCTAAAGTGCAGTTGAGTAGTTTATAGTTCAGCATAGTGTAAGAATCCAACCATTGACATAGCATCCAGTTACACCCCTTTTGATTCTAGGTGTTCATTTTATTCCTGCATTTGGCTGATCATCTGTTCAGTGGAGAAATAGGCATCCTGAGTGGTCCTAAACAGCTGGATCTCTTATCTGAGCTATTGAAACAGGCAAAGTCCTTACAATAGAAGTATGTGATAGGCTATTCTTAATAGATGTTGTTTATCTATTTTTTAAGGTTCACAAAAGACTACAATGGCTTTATTTTAAATGCTCCATAATTTTATCTTGTTTTCAGATGAAAGGCTTTCCAAACAGGAATACAAAGACAATGCCTTATGATGTTTAAGATTTGAGAAATTTAGCTTTGAATTCTTGTGTTAATTGGGCCAAAGAGAACAAATTTTGTGGTTGTTACATGGCTCTCATTTTAAAATCCATCTTTCAAATTCACCAAAGGAAATTATGAAACTGTAGTATTTGATTGGCTTTATGGCACCATTAATAAATGCTTGACTTTGGGTAAAGTGGTAATTTAGAAAATGATAAGCGGAGGTTGCCCAACCTGTTATTTTGTTTGATTGCATTACGGTTGCTTTCATGCCATTGAGATCCAGCTGTGCATGATTACATTAATTCTCATAATAACAAATAATGCACTGATGCTTTGCCAACACAACATGATATAAACCTAATATACTTGTCTTAGTAATAAGTTACCATAATATTAGTTAACTGTAATTGGGGAGCAGTGTGAACTATTCTCATTAAAATAAAGTAGTACCTATACAGTTATTCTATATGTCCTGCCTGTTTCTAAATGCTCTGCCAAACTCCTGCTTCCTTTTTCTTGAATTCTTTTTCTTCTATTTTGACTCCCGCCTGATTCAACCTCCTACCTGCTTCTGATCACCTAGAACTAGATCTATTTTTTAAGAATGTGACTCTGCCTCTTTTTTGGAGCATGTTCCATTTTCTCTATACTGGGCCATTTATGTTTCACAGCTTTTTATAAGCCATGTTTTATTTAAGGAATAGTTTTACCATGATCTGTTTGTGGCATCACCAGCCCAGGAGGAAACACAAAGGAAAAAAGGACCCAAAAATAAGGCAGGGAAAGAGCCTGGAATTCAGAGATAAGAAAGCAGAGAAAAGGAAGAAGAGATGTTAAATGGAAAGGAGGGAACACAGCTTATTCTGATAGACAGACAACACATCCTATTGGGAAGAGTCATTGTATTTCCAGAGTGCTATCATTTCTCATCTCCAATCTTTGTAAAAGATTTTGAACCTGGTCTGCAATTGTCTTTACATCCATCAGCCTCTCAATGCTAAGAAAACCAATGACTGTACTCTCCAGTTAATGCAAAAACTGGAGTTCAATTGTTGCTCCCCAAATCTATCAGTGATCCCAAAAATCCCATTACTCTTAATCGCAGACAATAGAGAAAGAGGCTATTCCCCTTCCTCCTCTGCTTTTTTGTTCAGGTCAGGATCATTTGTCTGACTGTAGGCAAAGCCCCTGGAGTGATTACTACCGGAAAGGAGCTGCTGAAGCAAGAGCCCTAGGGCTGTGCAGTGGAGGGAAGCAGAACTCCGGAAAAACAGTCTGCCCATCAGCTTCAGAGCTTCAGTGATTTTAGCTGCAGCAAAGCTGCAATGGAAATTAATCAACTTGCTGCTGAATATAGACAAGGGTAGAAATTCACACAGGTCCAAAGATGATTCTGGAGTGGTGCAAAGGAAACCCTCCCCTTCCTCAAAAGATGAGGCTAAACCAGGGTTTATCTTTAAGATTCTGAGTAGGCAGAATGTTTACTTGAGACCCTCCTTTTTCTCACTAAATCCTATATGCCTGCAATGTTTTCTCCAGTATTCTTTGGTTTTTGAAGTAGCTGACAAGAATGTGAGGGAATCCCATCTCCCTAATACAGATATAAGTCTCAAAATTATATTATACCAGAACCTGAGCACTCATTGGATACCCACCAGCAGGCTGCTGCTGCTACTCCTGCCCTTCTGTTCATGTCCGAAGGCCTTACTCTCTAAGGACATCCTTGAAGTGAAGCTCTGTGGGTGAAGCTGTAGTTTGCACATGGGGGAAGGGGAAGGGTGCCTTTGAGTCAGTCTTGACTCCTGGTGACTGCCTGGACAAGTCTCTGCAGTTTTCTTGACAAGATTTTGGAAGTGGTTTTCCATTGCCTGCTTCCTAGGGCTGAGAGAGAGTGACTGGCCCAAGGTCACCCAGCTGGCTTTGTGCCTAAGGCAGGACTAGAACTCAATGTCTCCTGGTTTCTAGCTTGGTGCCTTAACCACTACACCAAATTGGCTCTTGATTTTTTTGTGTGGGTGCCTTCAAGTCACTGTTGACTCCTGGCAACTGCCTGGACAAGTCCCTGCAGTTTTCTTGGTAATGTGCACAGTTGAGGAATATGACCTTCCCGCATTTTCATGGGCATGGGTACTCATCAGATTCAAATAAAGTTTGGAATTTTAGCTGTGTGCCTCATAGAATTCCTTTCCATCTGATGCTTTGAGCTTCATAAACTTCATAAAATAGCCTTCAGCTAGATCTGGTGCTTGTGAATCACTTTTGACAACAAGTCTGCCAGATGAAATTATCTGGAGTTCAGCTCTGTTGAAATGAAAATTAAATGGGCAGCCCCCAAAGGTTTTCAGTTTGCAAAACATACACTATTGTCTTTCTGAATCCAAGAAATCCTGAAGTCAATCATCTTTGGAGTCCTGGACTGTTTCCACATAAATATTAATTCTGCTATCACATTTGTAATGGAAGTGAATTAGTAGCATAATCCTAATTTTTTTTGGAAGGAAATTATGCTTTTTCAATAGGCTTCTAAGTAGAAGCCCAATCCTGATTATACTGTATGTGGTGAGAAGTCACTGATTGATCTCAGTAGAATTTACTCGCAGATAGGGATACAATCTAGGCTCACTTATTAAGAAGTTAGTCCCGCTGAACTTTTACCTCTTGAGCTTCAAACTTCCAGTCTTGGGACAAGCCTACCCTAAGAACCATCTTTTCCTCATATTCTTGTTCCAGTGTTTCTCAACCTCAGCAACTTTAAGATGTGTAGACTACTACTCCCAAAATTCTAAGGAAGGTGCTAAATTTTGTTGATGGCAATACACACACACACACACACACACTGTATGTATGTGTGTGTGTGTGTGTATACACACACACACACACTGTATCTATCAATCTATCTATCTACCTGTAAAAAGGCTTTATTTTTTTATTTAATTTTAGCCTATTTTACTTGTTATTTTGTCTCATTTGTTCCGTTTTAAATCCAATTTACCAATATATCACACAAATACATATTTTCTTTTTTCTTTTAATTTGGTTTTTGTCTGTAAATGTATATCAAAATAAATAAGCAGATGCCCACATTGGTGACCTCTCACTCAAACAACCTGAAATTTAATAGCTTCCCCCATAAATTTATATTTGATAATATTCCTCCAAATATGGATTGTTATTATTTTACATTTATCTCATTCTTCAATTAAACATCCAAAAGTTATGGATGCTTCTTTAAAAAGATGATGCACATTTAACCACTCCCAAACTGATTTCTAAGAAATCTGATTTGTCTTGAAAATATCTAATTTCCTTCAAATGTCATATGATTCTGGTCTTTCCATACCCATTCCTAAGTCATATTTCTTTCCAACATTGTGCACATTTCAGTGCTTCCGAGTTGACCTCATCAAGGTCCACTGGAGTCCTGGCTGCCCCTAATGAAAGACAGAGTAGAAGATGTTGCATACTCAATCTCACACCAGTCCCAGTTTCTGGTCAAATGGGCTCCCCCATTTGACTGTATTGACTTTTAACTTAACAATCTGCTATGGAGGCAGTTTAGGGCTTTCTTCCCCTGCTCTAGAGAGGAGCTGCTGTTTTGAAGGAATGCCCATGTCACCCCCGCAAGGTTTTTTAGTCACATCTGCTGTCATTCCTGTTTAACAGAACTCAGTCTGGTATTCAGTGGTTTGGTTCCATAACAGAGGTTTTATGTAATACCAAACATGTTATCAAAACAACCTCCAATTATATTTTCTGTCATTTCTTTGGCTCTAGTTCTCCACTTTTCTGGAAGGGTATTTGTTTTAATGGCCTTCAAACAACCTATGATAATTCCACAGCTATGGAGGGGCATGTATATTTTGTACTTGGAGAGACAGAGAACCAAGGTTACTGGGTGATCCCCCATCACACCCCATGGGAATATGTAATCTTTTGAATAATGGTGTTCTGGGCAATGACCTCCTTTCAATTTCTTTATATGGGTTCTAAATGAAAAGGTAAGATTCAGACTCCCACCAAGGTATATTGTGAATGCACCATGTCCTGCTTATTTATTTCTAATTCCTGCGTTTCATCTCGATTATATAAACAGAGAAGGATGACCTTACTTGCATTTGGTCTAAGTTGGTCAATTGTTAATCCTACTAATAATATTTCCCCAAATTAACCTGATCTAATGAAAAAACAAAAAAGATACACCTTCTCCCCCTGCTTTTCCCATGCTAGACAATAAGTATGAAATTCAGTGTCTCTGGGGTGATTTCCAGCAAATTCAGTCATTTCAATAGTTGTGGATCAAGCCTTAGTACTGGATGGGCTCAGGGCCGCAACTAGGGGGGTGCAACCGGAGCATGTGCCCCGGGCGCCGTGCTGGTGGGGTGCCAAATTGAGCGCGGAATCCATGTTTGCCCCAGGTGACACAGACCCTAGTTGCGGCCCTGGATGGGTTGGTATCCGCAGAAGTCAATTTAGTATGCTTTATCCAGTATCCTGTAGGATACTTAACAATTCTGTCTTCCCATCATTACTTTCCCATCAGTTACATTGCTTTCTTTCTCTTAAAACATCTTTCTTTCATCAATCATTTTGGAAAAAAAATTCTTGATTAAAAGGCATATGATTTGTTACTTTGCTTCTTCCCCTTCAATTATTACTGTTGCATAAATGACATTTATTTTTACTATTTTAAACTTGGTTTTTACTATTGTAATTTTTCATTCACATTGTTTTTTGAAAAGAGATGAACAAGTTATTTTAAAATTATTTTCCAGAACATCACTCATTGGTTCATTACTGTATTCTCAATGCATTCTCCTCCTCTTCCTCCCCCTCCTCCTCCCCCTCCTCCTCCCCCCTTCCCTCCCTCCCTCCCTTCCTTCCTTCCTTCCTTCCTCCCTCCCTTCCTTCCTTCCTTCCTTCCTTCCTTCCTTCCTTCCTTCCTTCCTTCTTCAAAAACAAAAGGAACACAAAAGAAAATAACTTTACTCAGCCTGAAGCATTCGAAGTTTTTTTGTTTATGCCCTGCTATTGTTGTGAACATACAGAATGAATATTAATATCTCAAATGTCAAAAATTCTTTCCTCTTCTTACTGGCTTTAGGCAATACTGCTTATTTCTCTACTAGAGAACCAGCTTTGCTGCTGTTTCCTCTTCTTTCCCCATACGTTAATTTATTGGAAATTATTGACTACAAATGGATTTCTTGATGGAATAAACTTTGTCTGATTGCAAAATGGTCATATAATGAAATGTTAAATAAGAACACCAACTTTCCATGCAAGTACGCAGGGCAGAGTCACAAGCTTGTCCAATCTTTCTGCTTTACTTGGTTTGCAATGATTTGACAGCACATGGCGCTTTACCAAACTCCATAACCAGAACAATAACTAAACCCTTCAGCATAGTATAAAGTTTGTCAATCTGATGGTAACCAAATATTGTGGTAACAAATAATACTATGCAGAATATGACTCTCAGTGTTCTTCCTACTGGAAAACTGGTAGTCTTGTGTCCAAAAATAACCCTGCTGACAGGTTGTGGGGCCAGGGTCCTCACATGCCATATACAAAGAGGTCCCTCCAAGTTCCTCTTGCCTGTCCTCCACCCCGCTGACTTATTTCTTTCCTTAAAGTGATTTTCATCCTTTCTATAATGTTTATCTGGAAGTAGTCCAGAAGTCCAGGATTTCTTGAAATAAGAAAGATATTACTGAAATACCTTTAGGGTCTTTCCTATTCTCATTTCAACAGAGCTGAACTCTAGATCATTTCATCTGACACACTTGTTGCCAAAAATGATTCACAAGGACGAGATCTAGCTAAAGGCTATTCTATAAAGTTTATGAAGCTCAAAGCATCAGATGGAGAGGAATTTTATGTGGCATGCAGCTAAAATTCCCAATTTTAGCTATACAATGAAGTAGCTGTAGTTTATTTGAATCTTATGCCCATGGAAATAAGGAAAGGTCATTGTTCCTGAACTGTGTAGCACTTAGCTCTCTGTCGGCAGAAGTAATCTCATACTTCACACAAACCAATCCATTATGAGCAATGACTAACAGTCCCCTCCCAATGAAATAACTGAGAAAGCAGTGGAAAATGAGTGAGAACTCCACGTGCAAACTGGAACTTCACCCTCAGGGCTTCACTTCAAGGATCCCCTTAGAGTAGGGTTTCTTAACCAAGGTTCTGTGGAACTCAGGGTTCCATGAGAGGTTACTAGGGGTTCCCTGGGAGATCACAATTTATTTAAAAATTTATTTCAAATTTGGGCAACTTTACATTAAAGAGGTAAGTTTCATTCTTTATTTTTAGTTTAAGAGCACCGTTAAGAACATATATATAAGCCTACACATGAAATGAATATAATAATTTTGTAACTTCTGGCCTGTATTTGAGCCTGAATGTGCAGGGGTTCCCCAAGGCCTGAAAAATATTTCAAGGGTTCCTCCAGAGTCAAAAGGTTGAGAAAGGCTGCCTTAGAAAGTAACATGAATGGAAGGGTAGGAGTAGCACTAGTGCAGCAGCCCTCTGGTAGATATTCAATGAATGCTCAGGTTCCACACATGGAGAGAGCCCCATCCAAGGTCTGGTTCAGTATTTGAAATGATCAGAATTTTCATTCAAGGTAGAAAAACCAATCTGGTAAAATATAATTTTGAGACTTATACAGTATCTGTATTTAGGGAGATGGGATTCCCTCACACTCTTGTTGATTAGGCCAGCTACTTCAAAAACCAAAGAACAATGGAGAAAACATTGCAGGCATATAGGATTTAGTGAGAAAAAGGAGAGTCTCAGGTAAACATTCTGCCTACTCAGAATCTTAAAGATAAACCCTGGTTTAGCCTCATCTTTTGAGGAAGGGGAGGGTTTCCTTTGCACCACTCCAGAATCATCTTCCATCCCACTGATTTATCAGCTATATTATTTTTGGAGCCATTTTGATGTAGTGGTTAAGACACCAGGCTAGAAACTAGGAGATTGTGAGTTCTAGTCCCTCCTTAGGCACGAAAGCCACCTGGGTGACTTTGGGTCAGTCCCTCTCTCTCAGCCCATGACTGAGACTTAGGCAACAAGCCGGTCAGTCAATTCCTGTCACAACCAATGGATCAACATTTGGTTCATCCAAACAGTGGAACCTGCACCCATGGGAAAAACGCTAGGAAGAAAAAAAAAAATTTTGGAGAAAGTTTTACCAGAGTAGACAACTTGACCAATCTTCCTTTTTAACCTTCTTTCTTTGCAGTCTGGACTAGAAAGTGGTACTCCACTGAACAACAATTTAGGAGCACTGAATGTTAGTATTTATTAGAAGGAGGATTTAGGTTACAGCACCACAATTTCAACAACTATGTTACTTTCAGATAAGACACTTTTATGTAGGCAATTTATCTTCTCTGTTACCTCCTGCTTTTTCGATGTAAAGGGATGGAAGCTGGCTTCTTTTGTGAGGCAGAACTTGCCTCTTTGTAAGTGTGAGAAACAACTCTCACATTCCTGTCATTAGGGCTATAAAGGGAGACTGGCAGACTCCTGTCAATTTCTGACTCCCAAATATCTGAAATCCATAAATAGCTGCAGAAAAGCTTTAATGCACTCATTTGGGGCAGAACCAGCAATATAACTTGTTTTTTTTCTCAGTTTAAATAATGAGCAGTCTTTTTTATTGTTCAGAGAGGTATTCTGGTCTACTGAAATACTACTGAGCACATTTTTAATAACAGGTCAAGTAGTCTTGCAGAAAACCTTATCGTAGTACATATAAAGAAGCTACACAATGGTGTTTTGTGAAGTGCAGGTCAGGAATTACATGGATGGATGCCTCCATGGAAACCAGGTGTCCAATTTATCCTGCAGTCCAAGTGAAAATGGTCATGGAGGGCAGTATCTAGCAACTAGAGGGAAGTGGCTTGCCCATAGCAGCTTCAACCAGCCAAGAGGAACTCAGCAGATACTAGCCTGGCCATGCAATCATTCAGATTGTCAATGAGGCATTTTAGATTCTTTGTATGCGAAGACCAGTGCTGGGAAAAGACAGATAATACTGCTTTAAAACTGGAAAATCTAAGGCTTAATTTAGGCTGCCTTCACAGTGGACTAGGAACAAGAAAAAGCTGCATTATGAGGACATGCCTTTTGCAAACAATTGATGGGGCATCTCCAAACCAGTTATTGAGTCATGAGTCATGTGGGAGAACCTCAAGTGTTGATTTCAGAACTTAATTTACTGTTGGAGATGGTGGAAGCTGCCACAGCTGGTATTATCTTTTTCTGTTGTGCAACTTTCCATTCTGACTGCCCACATTTCCCAATCTGAAAAAGCTCAGTGGGAAGAGTTCCCTCATGAACCTTTGGGATTGAACTGAAGCGTGGTGAACTTGGAAGGTGATTGTACAACGAAAAACAGGACCAGGGACTTCTTGGGGGCGGGATTGGGGAAGCAAAACTAGTCAAGATAGCAGCTGCAACTGCATGATTGGAGATCTGCCTCCTTTTGAAACATACAAGACCTTGTTTCACTTCAGTTCTGGTTATGCATGTTTGGAAATTGTGAAAATTATTGGTCCACAATGAGGATTTGATCTATCTGTGGTGAACAATGGCTGGAAAATTGTAAGATTAACTCCCAATTTGAGGAAACCCATGGCAGTATTTTCTCAGAAGGTCAGTATTTTCTACAGTAATGAGCTTTAATAGGATTACTTATTATATTGCTCTAAGCAATGTGGTTGTAATTTCCCATAATGCCACTGGTATAATATGATTTTAGAGAACTGCCTATGGGTTGCCATTTAAATTTTATGTTTTTATTATTTATTTATAAAATTTATGTACTGCTTTTTCATTTTTTTTAACATTTCTAAAGCATGGGTACAACTGAATTACGTTTTTAGAAATAACTAAAAACTATTATAAATTAAAAATGAACCATTCATTAATCCCACAATCCCTGGCAAGTTATCAAGAATAGACTGCAAAATAATTCATAAATGGTACTGTGGAGTCCTTGGTGCTCTCTGAGCTTGGTTGTTTGCTTGCAGACGTTTCATTACCCAGCGAGGTAACATCATCAGTGTACAGAACACAGAGTAATCTAGCCAGATAATGAAAGGTCTGCATGCAAACTACCAAGCTCAGAGAGCACCAAGGATGCCACAGTTCAACCCTGAGCTACAGATATTCTCTTGTATTGGAATAAATGGTACTATATTCCTACATTATATTAATCAAAACCTTTCTGGATTGTATTGGAAGGGTTATAATGTAGTTAATAGATATTGCTGTCATAGTGGTAATTCCATTAAATTATTCATTTTGGCTGAAATTGTTTGAGGAAATCGGAAAAATTATACAAGTTCTTGTAATTAAACCAGTATAGTTTTATTGTCTATTTTCCCCATATAAAGAAGTGGTACATAAGAAATCAATTTAATTTTGTTATTGTGTGTCAGGTTTTCTCAGAAAAACACTGGGAAAACAGATTACGCTTTTTTGGAGCTATGGTATTAACAAAAGTGGGAAATGGCACTGGTTGAAAAGTTAACATATCTTCAAAGTATTTTGGAAAAAAAATTTAGTTTTGGTATTCTATTCTTATTTATATTAACAAACAAAGTAAATCACCTCTGCCTCTACAGATAAACTTTTGCACAAAAATATTGGTTATGGATGTATATATTTCTTCTATTAAAATTTAAAAAATATATTTTTATATATTTTCAACCAAGTATTGTTTGCTCATGTGTAGTTTTCTTTTTTTGTTCTTTAGTATGTTTGTAAGATGCACTGTTTATTTAGAAACAAAATTTAAGAATAATTCCATAGTCCCTTGGAACAAGAGTGTGGTGATGGCACTGTGCAAAATACATAATTGTCTAGCTGCTGAAAGGATCAAAGGATTCAGAATAGGCATTAAAGCCCAAGGTACCAGCATTTGCTTCAGGTTGTTGATAGTGATAGCAGACCTAGAAGACTTTGCTTTAATACATAGCCCCATTCAAGGGTGTCTGCCTGGGAGGGTCAAAGAAGTAAAGATGGCAGCCATGACCACATAACTGAAGCTCCACCCCTTTTTACTTGAGACACAAGTGTGATGCAGTAAAAAGGGGCAGGGTTTTGATTGGACTGTCATAATGCCATTTTTTAATTCCCCCTGTGGACACCCCTGGCCACACTACCTTTTACACTTCTGTGCCAAGTTTGAAACAATTCTTAGTCATCAACGGTGCATGAGATCTGCAACTGTGTCTTGCAATGGATCTTCATGGACCAAATGGGAATAACTCAGGTGCTATTTATCCTCTGAAATGATGTACGGTTTCGGTGAGATGTTCAGTTCCTTCATCTCCTTCCTACGACAGCAGTACTGGAGCTTTGAATTGCCAATACTTTTCTGTTTAGGAAAGATGTAACCCCATTTGCTTTCTGCTGTGCTTAGAAACTGGACTTGGGTTGCTAAGGATACAAAGAGCAGAATGTTCAGTTGCTGCTGTGCTTGGAAGATTCCCTCGGTGATTATACTAGGAAAACAAGAATAATTTATTTTGTTGCAGTTTGGAAAACTAGCTGTCAGGTAGTTCACTGCAACGGAAGACAAAGTACTGGTATGTCAGTGCTGCATGTTCTGTAAATTGCACAAAGCCAAAATAAGCTATAGGAAAAACACGATTGAATTGAAGACCAATTCCTAACGCTATTAAACTAGTAGCTATTAACTTTCACAGAATCAGTGAACTAAAATGTATTTGTGGAAAGGAGATTTAGAAAGCTGGACATACTTTTTTTTTGTCTTGTATAATTAATTGTACACATAATCAAATTTGAGTAGTTTTTTTACTAAATAGCAAAGACAAAACCTGTTCTCTGGTATTCTTATTTAAGTATCATCCAGAGGGTTGCAGTCAAATAACATTTCTTTAGTGATATGATTATTAAAATATATATACCATTCAAATATTCTGGCCCTGATTCATATATCTATACATACATTAGCAAGCTGTGCCCACACAGTTGTACCTACAGGTATTGCACGTGGCCAGGTTTGACAGCAGCTTGATCCTCCAACCAACTAGTCAGTACTCAGTCAAACAATACATTCAGCCATATTTGTCCAAACAATAGGTTAAGCCACTTAACCATTGACTATGCAGGGGATCAAAAACAGTTCCAATTTACCAGTTAACAGTGATTTTAATTCATACCTTAATTTTCAGGTGCTGGACATAGCATTTTTAAAAGCAATCATTCTTCATTCCATTCACACAAAATGTTTAACTTTAAATAGCAGCCACTTGTACTTAGCTAGCAAGGAAATATGCCTTAATCAACTTTCTCTAAACTGACACCCTGCAGATGTGCACAAATCACAACTTCCAGAATTCCAGCTGTGCCTCAACTCTAATGGAGGGCAACAGGTTAGGAAAGGCAACACAGACCATCCTTGTTGGTACAAGGTATTGATGTTGGTTTTTTAGTTGCACAAGTCTAAATGTCAACCCAGCCCTTTCTGGGTTATGAGCTACAAATCAAGCATTTCCTTGAATGGGAGCATGGAAGACTACAAAGCACAGTAACTGAATCAGTCCTTTACTGAGTAAACATTTAGTCATTTCCCCACTAATGATATAGTATCTTCTCGTGTCATCTAGCCATTGCCAAATCAGTATAAAGCATGACCTCATTACTATTATACAGTATAGGCCAACAATGGTTGGATGACTCTAGAAGATGCTATAAATCATTAGTAGGGATCCTGCTGCATTAGGCAATCTGGCTGATTGATCGATGTTTCCTAAGTTATGAAGATCATTAGCTTTATCAGCATATGGGTTGCTTTATACAAGCTGAGATATCTTTACTGGAATGGCTCCAGAACAATGGAAACAAAGCTGGAGAAACTGCACTGCTATTTGCTATTATTCTGAGCAAAGAAATCTTCAGCATTCAATTTTAAATAAATCTCAGAACTTCCACATCTTATTATTGTCTCCTGGAAAGCATGCCAGAGCTGAATGTTAAGAGCTTCCATTAGTAACTGATATTCTCACTGGAAAGTATTTTAATCACATAATAGGAAAAAAAAAGGGGAGGGGGAGAGAACAGTTCCAGCATATAAAAATATAACTTCAATTTCATTTTTACAAGAGACCATATTAAAGGGAGAAAATGTGATGTATTTGTTCTAGCATTTTTTTCTCACTGTTGTGTACTCAAGATAACCAATAGAAATACAAATGCGTTTTAAGGCTAAAAGGAAAGACTGTAATTCAAACAGAAGACCGGGTTTCATGGCATCTTGACATTGCTCCATCCACCGACAAATGTTGAAGAGAGGATGATGCACATTCTGAATTCGTTCTTTTGCAAGTCAAAAGGATGCAATGCATGGGTTTCGTTGTCATAGTAGGTTCTCCAATAATTCAACAATCTCATGTTGAATTCCATCATTGTGGAGTATACCCATTCTCAATTCTACCCTGCCTTTAGGATCCATGAAGTAAATTTGAAGGATTTGGGCTTGCTGGTTGGGGTTTGGCATTAAATGTTCGATGTAATGATGCATTTGGCCTTGAATAATCACAGAAGGATTCCATCCGTTCCTCGTTGGAAGGACTTCTTTGGCACCAAAGGATGTCATTTGGAAGAGGCAGTTGTATTGTCTGATGTTCTTCCTGAACTTGTTTGCAATAGGTTCATTATTGCTGTATAAATTGAGGAGTTCATTAGGTAGAGATTGAAAATTGCCTATCCTGACCTTTCCCTTCATACAGCAGAAATTGGCAGTTTCTCCAGGGAATTGGAAGGCACGACAAGGAGGGCAGACTTTGGCCATTGCACCAACATCAGCAGAAATATTACGCTGTGCGAGTTGTGCATTTCCCCTTGCTCTTTCTCTGTTGAGGTCTTGTCATCAAAGGCGGGTATTGTCATGTTGAGGAACTCTCACAGCAATTACTGCTTGCCACACATTCTCAAGTTGATCTTCCCTTTCTTCCTCTGTCTCTTCTTGTGTCCTCATTCTGTGTCTTTCATTGTCATTCTGGAGATGCGCAGCCCTTTCATCCTCCATTTGTTGATATCTTTTGCTATTTGTTCTTTGTGTCTGATCCTGGAGACGTGCATTTCTATGCTCCTTTGTCTCTTCCTCTCTTCTCCTTCTGTGCCTCTTGCTGTCATTCTGGAGATATGCATGCCTCTCCTCCTCTGTCTCTCCTTCTCTCACATTATTTGCCTGACTGCTTGATCCTGGAGTCATGTGGCCCTGGCCTCATTCGATTCTTGTTCTTTCCTCCTCCTTGCTGCTTCCCGACGATGTTAGGTGTCGTTGTTGACCATAATGTCGCCCCTCTCTATCCACATGGTATAATTAGGCTGACAATATTTTTTAATTTTTTATTTAATTTTATTTTTATTTTAGTATTTTATTTTATTTTATTTTACCACAATCCATCATCACCTCAGAAGAGTTCAGATTTCCTGCTGGGTTACTTTGCCAAATTTCAGTCCCTGAGGTATATGGTGCCATCACCACCTCAAAAGAATTCACACTTCCTTCTGGCTTCCCCATTAACTTGGGGGAAGCTGGCAGGGAGCATTGGAAATGATGATCACATGACTGCAGCTGACAGTAGTGGTATGGTGGTGCTGTAGCGTGGTGGCCTGAAACTACCATAACTTTTCCAAATTTCAATCCCACAGGAGTAATGGGTCCCAGATTTTGGATGCATTCTTTAAGTTTTTCCATTTGAGGTAGGTTGATTTAAAATCTGTTGTCCTATGATGCACCATTTTGCCCAACTGAAGGTTATAAACAGGCAAACAGGAGAGTTTTAATAGTATATAAATAATATGCATCCTTGTGATATGATGCTAAAAGTCATCACGCACTATCTCCAGCCAAACATGACATTACTGACTGAGAAAGCACACATTTGTCATCAAACTGATACTTACCTGGTAAATATGGAAGTAAGGCAATCCTTCATTTTTCATTACGATGACATGCAATCCAAACTGGGCAGAAATCCAACAGCATCTTTTTTTGAATCAGCAGCCATATGATTGGCCAGATTTAATCGCAAGGGTATTCAACTTGAAGAGGAAGTTGTTCATGAAGCACCTCACCAGAACACATGGTGTCTTTGGTAGGTGTATATCTCTTACATGCTAATAAAGCAGGGTCTGCCTCATTTGCACTGTCCGCCGTGGCTTGATGAAGCATCCAGTTTGGTCAGCAATGCACCTGTGGTCATTCTGTTTCTCTGTTTAGGTAAAGAAATATTTATGAAACAATGACCCAACGGGTCATGGGTTGTCTAGTTGCATACTATATTTCAGAAAATACTAGGAATCAATTTGAAAATGAATGTATTGATTGATTACATTTATGTCTCACCTTTCATTTAAAGGCTGAAGGCAGTGCACCCTCTTCCCTTATTATTACCCACAGCAACAACCTGTGAGAGCTCATACCTCTCATTCAGTGTCTCTTTCTCCTATAACTGAAGCTGTATATGAACATCAACTTACCTATGTGACTATTCAAAGTTTCCTGATGTTATCTGGTTACTAGACATGTTTCTTCTCTCCATTCATCAGATACATCTTCTATTTTGAGGAACTGACTCCTCTAAAGTGTTGGAAGTCCTGGCAAATCCAGCATGCCTCATTAGCATATGGATGGTTGCTCTAGGATGCAAACTCTTTGTGCTATTGAAGAAGCTGTTTGTTGCCACTCCCACTTCCTCTCTCTTTCTCTTCTTCCTTCTTCCACCTACTGCAGAGGCAGCAAGCATGCTGCTCTCCTCTGTCTCCATCTTGGGCCTAAAGCCATGTGCCTAGCCCTTTCTTCCATGCAGCTCTTAGCAGCTATAGGGCTAAGAGATCACTATGTATAGTTAAAGAACAGAGGAAACAAGGAACATCATTTTTCCACCAGAGATAGATGTAACAGAACCAAGACTCTTTTTACTTTACTTTGAAGCTACTCTGTCTAACTGTGTGATTCTTTATGCTTGGGAGGGCTGAGTGTGTAAGATCAATAACTGTGTTTCTCTGACATGCTCATTAAAGCTATCTAAGATAATATTCTTTTTCTGTGCTCAGCTTCTCCGCTGTGTTAAACTCAGCTCCATTCTGTGGTCCTAGCAGGCCACTAATGGCTTCATTAAGCATCCTGTTCAAAGGTTTGCCTGAACATGGGGGTGAGGATGAAGTGACAAATGCAGGCCATACCCTGCTCTTCTCAAGGTATGCTGTAATGGAAGAACTGTATCAGAAAGGGTACTTTTTAGATGCTGGGATTTCTCCTTTTGATTAAGTTCATTGCTGAGTTCCATTTGGTTCTGAGCAACAGGCAAATGGGCTTTGGGAGTCAAGGCCTTAGCCTATTATTTTAACATCGCAACTGAATACTGTATTGAGAAAGGACTGCAAAGTCAGCTCTATTTCATAATTACCACCTTTTGGCATGTAATATTTTTCATGTGAAATTGGCAGGCAGAATTCTTTGATGTCTGTGCTGTTTTAGTAAGAGGAGAGCTGTGGCCTCTTTCGTTTCTCACACATTCTGATACAGCCCTCCCCAGTGCAATATAATGGGCCTCAACAAAATGATTATTTCCTCCTCCCTGCACCAATATGGATTGCATCAGGCAGTACAGCCAAATTTTGAGTGATCCAGAGCCGCAGGTAGCTAAACTTCAAAAACTCACTTATAACTTGTGAAAGGTAGGACAATCTGCTTCAAAAAGTTCTCCAAATTGGCTGGTAGAGCAACTTTAATTCTCTAGTTGCTCATCAAAGTACAGGAAAAATCTTTTTTCGTCCCAGAAAGCTGTAAAACTATCTAGTTTAACATCCAGTACAGCAGTCTGAGCAAAATATATTTTTTATCTTGCCTTCAATCCAGTTTTCCAATTCTTCACTCCAAGCAAAGTAGCCATAGTTTTAGCTGTCAGTCACTTAAGTAACTATAATTTATCTCACACAGTTTATCATGGCTAACGATCCATACAGTTGAATTTGTATTGTTGAATTTGGTTTTAATCCTTTGTTATGAGAGCCAGTTTGGTGTAGTGGTTAAAGGCACCAGGCTAGAAACTGGGGTACTATGAATTCGAGTCCCACCTTAGGCCCAAATCCAGCTGCTTTTGGGGGCAAACTTTCCATATGAAGTACTTATATAGAGATGCTAGAGACTGATATTGAGGAATATACTGTATGTATGTAAATTGTTGGGTAAATCTACTCAGACTGTTGTCAGAAGTGAAGAGGTTTCTTTGGCAAGTCATGATCTGAAAACATGATCTGAATCTAGTTATATGACAGGATGTGAAATTCAGAAACATGATCTGAATCTAGTTATATGACAGGATGTGATACTGAACCTGCATCTCTGATCTGAAGCTAAGTTTGGACAGACATAAAACTATCCTTGCAATCAAAGTCCATGAATAAAACAGGGTTTACTTGCAATCACAAGGAAATCTCAGTCTATGTGGATACAAATATGTGTAGAACATTTCTTTAGACACTACCATTTGGCATGAAAAAACAAGGGTGTTAAGAGGATAGACTATGTAGAATGCAGGACAACTGTAGATGATTTTGAACTTTCATTCAAAAACTGCCTGAACAAGGCTTATATCTGTCACTTAGATGAGTTTCAGGATCTAGAATTCTGAGGCCATACTTTAGAATTCCCACTGTTTCCAACAGTGCACTGGGAGTGATGGGCAGTAGAACATTGGTAGCAGTGAACAAGCTGCATACCTTTCCTGATTATCTCTTAAATACAGAGAGGGATACAGCAGAAAGATGGTAACTGTCAGATCCCCCGATCAAAGGTTTCACAGAAACCCTTATCAGGGCATCTCCCATCATTTCATTCTCTCATGTTGCCAGATGGGAGGGGTGCGAAGTTGGAGTGTAAAGTGGTTTATTATGGCTATGGAGCACATCAAGGACGCGGGGTTGAGATACGGTAGCAATACCATCTGGATGGGAGGGGGAGTGACATGCTTCATGGGAAAGGGGACTAACTAAGGGGATGTAGTTTTAAATTAGGTTTGAGCGGGAAACCTTTATTCACAGCTTGCCTTCTGTACCGTTCATTAAGCTTCATTAAAACAGTTCAAAGAGATCCAGCTTCTTGACTGTGTATGTGTGAATGCTCGAATGATCAGGTGCTGACAGTAACGTTATAAATGAGTACATCTGATAAAAGATGTACACTGCAAGTGGCCCTCACCCAAAGCTTTCTAATCACAGGCTGGGTTAAAAGTTAAAGTGCTATAAGATATTTGTGCATATAAGGCAATCCTCCCTAATAATGCCCCCCCCCAAATGTTTTGGGCTACAGCTCCCAGAATTCCAAATTGGTATGGGTGTTCCCTTTCAGGGAATCCTGGGAGCTGTAATGTACAGTTCTGGAGGGCTCCAGATTGGAAAAGGCTAGTGTAAGTCCCATCTCAAGAACACTATACATGCTGGCTGGGGAATTCTGGGAGTTGAAGTCCACCCATCTGAAAGTTGCTGAGGTTGAAAAACACTGCTGTAAATAATGCAAAGTTATTGAACGCAAAGGGGTAATAGAACTGAGCTTCAGAAGTGTCATAGCCCCAGATTAGAAGTCTCAGGAAGAGGACCAGGCAACAGAGAGTGTTTAAAGGTAGCTGTGTGAAGCGTATTTCAACCAGCAGCCAAAGTAATGCTGATAAACCCTGGAGGCACATATTTGCTTGAACATGCTAGCAGAGGATGTGACTGCAGCCCAAATTAGGCACTTTCAATTATGGACAAACTCGTTATGCTTTCCTAATGATTTTCTTGATTTCACTGCCCCCCCCACACAATGTACATAAAAACACCCCTCCTATGGCAAAGACGTTGAAGTCTATTTTAAATCCTCGTTACAACATTGGATATGTGTGTGATTGTTTTTCCTGGGGGGTTTACAATTCAAGCAGTCCTTCAAAGCTTGCAAAACAACCCTTTTTAAAAAATATGCCTTCATTACTTTTTTTCACCCTTTGTCTAAGACATAAGAGCAGCAATATCCTGAACTGACTGATCCTTTGTTTGGCCTGAGAGTGTCTCTTTTTTGAAATCAAATATGGTAGACATTGTAGGAGAGCCGTATTAAAGCAGCTCACAAAAGCTTAAATAAAATTTGTTGTCTAGTGGTTAAGGTGCTGGGCTAGAAACCAGGAGACTGAGAGTTCTAGTCCCACCTTAGGCATGAAAGCCGACTGGGTGACCTTGGGCCAGTCCCTCTCTCTCAGCCCAACTCACCTTACAGGGTTGTTGTTGTGGGGAAAAGAGGAGGAGGAAGGAGTATTTGGTATGTTTGCCACCTTGAGTTATTTATGAAAAAAAATAATAAAGATGGGATAAAAATAAAAAAAAATCAGAAAAAGTGCCACCAGACTACTTCAAATATATCACCATCATTTTTTCTTTCAGAAGGAAAAGCTTTTTTTGTTACTGTTACTGGTTTGTTGAACCATTACTGAATCATAGCAGATATATTGCTTTAGTTCTGCCTCTGAATTTCACCCTTAAAATTATCCCCATTCATTAAGGTGCTTTGCAACACTAATTCTGCTTCTTCAGTTTGAAGCCAGACATGCTAACTTAATCAGCTGCACAACAAAAACTTCTCTGCCTAATGCACTGGAGCATCTCTCTCCTTGGCTGGGATCCAGGGCTTGATGGCTGGTTTCTTAGGTTTGTACGTCTGCCCTTCTCTAATGAGACTTTGTAGAAGAGAAACCATTTGGTCAGTAAAACAGAATGGATCTCTTGAGAAAACAAAAAAGCCACCCTGATAGGAAGGTTCATGTCCTGTGGTACCTCTTTTCTAAAAGGAAGGACAGTCTGTTTGGCAAATGACATTCTTCCCAAGATAAGTCAACGGTGGAGTCTTGAACTAGCAATCTTAATATGTTGGGGAGGGGGGAATGGTATTGCCATGTCGTTGCTCAGCTCTTTGAAGGAGGAGACTGAAGAGCAGTGTTTTTCACCCTCGGCAGCTTTACAAAGTGTGGACTTCAACTCCCACAATTCCCCAGCCAGCATTGCTGTAGAGAAGCCAACCAGTACAGTATAGTCCAGGAAGCCAGGTCTATACCAGGAATATTCAGCCCCATCCACTGCCCTAGTAAAAGCTTCCTTTTCAGACTTGCTTGTTGACCACTGGAATTTGTCTTACTGACTATACCCTGTCTTTATTCGCAGGGAAACTGAATTTGTTGGAATTTGAAGTGTGTACATGTAAAGGTCTGGGCACATTTGCAACACAGTAAGTCATCCTGACTAAATGTGCACATTCTGCTAATCCATGGCTTAAACATGGTTACTGAATAAAGCAAAACTGGCTGGGTTCACACAAACATAAACCAAAAGATACACCATCTCAGTTCTTCTATCTAATGTATTATACTAAAATCTATCCTGAACCATAGTGCATGTTGCTGAAAAATTAAACTTAAAAATCAAGCCAAGCACCTTATAATATTAAGAATAAAAAACAAAAGAAAAGAAAGCCAAAATGTCGCCGCATAAAAGCAAATAATAACATTTAAAAGCTGAACAAAGGGATGCTGGTCCAACTTTGGTCGTAGCACGTGTTCCACTGCCACCGAAAATAGCACCCGTTTGTTCAGCTCTCTACCACTTCTGCTTCAATGCGTAGTGGCACCCTCCCAACCCACAGAAACAGGGCAGTACAGAAACTATGTTATGCTATTAAAAAAAACTCTAAATATTACATATCCAGAATGCAATTGGTAGTGGTTGAGGTACCAGGCTAAAAACGAAGAGCCCATGAATTCTAGTCCTGTCATAGGCACAAAACCAGCTGGGTGACTTTGGACCAGCCACTCAATCTCAGCCCTAGGAAGGAGGCAATGGCAAACCACTTCTGAAAATCTTGCCAAGAAAATTGCAGAGACTAGTCCAGGCAGTTGCCAGGAGTCAACACTGATTTGAAGTCACCCAATAAATAAATAAAATCATATCAGATGGGCACTTTCAAGAAAATGGAATTGACTTGCGGCATTTGCAGTATTTTGAGAAGTCTGTGGTCATACTTTCTGAATTAATAATGAAGAGTACAGTCCTTGGTGCTCTCTGAGCCTTGTTGTTTCCTTGCAGACGTTTCATTGCCAGACTAGGCGACATCTTCAGTGTGAAAAGACTGAATAATAATATGAAGAAATTACTAATTCTTTATTATATCAGCAAATAACCTAGGTTATAATCCCATCATATCTGTTTTTAATCGGTTCCAGTTGCTAGATAATGATTTAGAGACAAGGCTTCTTGTCTTCAATATTGTATTTCAAATAACAGTGCTAAAACTTAATGAAATTTTGCAATGAAATTTTAAATCCATAAATTAGTCAAAAAGCACCTAATATTTCTTTTTCATCAATATGGAACAGCATGTTCTACTTAAAGGTAATTCAACAAAATGATTATGTTCATTACTATTCTCATCAAACTGACTCACAGAGTAAATGGAGACCAGCCACTGATAAATAGATATTTTGATTCTGCTTAAAATGTAGAAGGGAGATAGAACAGGAATAAGGGGGGAAAAAAACACTTTGCACCAAAGTCCATTTTCTTTCCACTGTAATGAAAACTGAAGAATAAAGAGATTTGGAAGAGATACTCCAACATTGCCAGAAGCAACAAATCCCTCCTCAAAGCTTGAAAGCATCTGTATCCACTGGATGTCTTTGCCAGGCTTGATTGTCTCTGCTTAGCTGGTAATTCCAGAGGAAATATTATCTGTGCAAGTTGCATTGAGCCTTTAGGAGCATGGAGCAGCTTTCACCCTTCCTGAAAGATGCTTCCCTTGTGCCAGAGCATTTGGGGAACACCACCTTTGAATGCTTTGCACAGCCGTACTGAAAATATTGTTTCTCCCCAGAACTGCAGACAGTCTCTGAACTACTTTTTTGCAGCTGCACAGAGCAATTTAATCATAACAGCTGAAAACTGGTGGTGCAGTTTTATGCTATTTTAAAGCAGGAAACATATGAAAACTAAATAAGCTTTCAAAAGCTCAAAACATGAAGACCTCAGAAATTCCTTTCCCAAACCCAGGAAAACCAAACAAATCTGTCTGTATCCCCTTACATCATCATCCCGCTCACTGTGGCATTTGGACTCCTTCCAAATGTTGCCCTCCAGTCATCAAAAAGATTGCCCATTGCATAGAACATGTTATCTTGTTTTAGCTTCCTTTTTGTTTTGTTTTGTCTAGTTTCAAACAAAAATTGAATCCCAAAAAGAAAAGGTTGAATCCCAGAGGGGAAACCTTACACCATGTTAAAATTGTAGAAATCAGAGCTCTCAGACGAACAGTTTGCAATCTATTACATGTCCCAGATCACATCAGCCTTCCCAGCCTCTGCCCCTCTCTGAGTAGTGGAAGGCCATAAGTAAGCAGACTTTTGGTCTGGAGATTAACTCCTGTATTGTCTTTGCTTATTAGTCCCAGGGTCATTGTCTGCTCTTATGAACACGTAGGGAAGTGATGGACTCTCTGATATGGAAAAGACTAATTTCTTGGAGAAGATAAAGACTCAAGGGTTACTCTGGGGATCCCAGTTCAGAGCATCTTGGTTCAATTGGGTAATATGTGGTGTGATTGAAAAGTTCCAATGAGCTGGTTGATATTTCTTCATACAGGACAAAATCAAGATGTGAGCTTTTGCCCTTTTGTAGGCGTTGTGACATGAATGAAATTCTTTATGTCCAATAGTCAACTTTGGAAGGAAGATTTTCAACTGTATTTCCCCATGCCATGGTAATTTGAAAGATGTAGATAGATAAAGTGAGACTATTGGAGAGTGGAAGTGGTACAATGCAAATATCAACAAATATTTCAAAGACACACATTTAATATTATCAGCCTCAGTCTTGGATTAATGACATGCATTCAATCTCTGCTTATGAATTGGCTCTTTACTGATGTAATGGATAGATTGATCAATATTATTACTCCTGATCTAGGTTTAATGCTGTCTTTAAAACTAAGATTTTGAACTGTATTATTTTTCCCTTTTTGTTTGTTTTTGTTCTTTTTATATTTTGTTCTGTATACTATAGCAATGGGAAAAAAACTAATTTACATACATTTTTAGAGGAGGAAATGCACTAGATATTCCTGTTCATTTCAAATTTGTTTAAGTACTACTAAAGTGAATGCAAGCTACAAAGTGCTATAGGAGCTGTTGTCTGCCTTTCATTCATGTGGTGTGACTGGAAAGTTCCAGTGAGCTGGTTGATATTTCTTCATATGGGTTGAAATCAACACCTGAGCTTTTGCCCTCTTGTAGGTGTTGTGACATGAATGAAATTCTCTCTGTCCAATAGTCCACTTTGGAAGGAAGATTTTCAACTGTATTTCCCCATGCCATGGTAATTTCAAAGATGTAGATGGAAAAAGTGAGACTATTCATTCATTTAACATGTCTTGTTCAGGAAAGCCTTACAGTAGACTGTGCCCTAGACAAGCAATTGATGAGTGATAGGCATACTTTAGGATATTAGCTGATCTCAACATAACAGATGGTTCACTTTCTGGGCTGGGCATTCTGCCATGAGTCAGTGGAGACTTGTGTCCCAAAGCTGGACTCTCTAGCTATTGATGCTGATCACAATATGTTTGGGTGAAACTGTGCCACTGCATATGAATTGGCATAACTGTATACTTGTATATAGTACAGGTATCATAGATGCCATAGATCAAGCTTAAGCCAGGAATGTATAGAGAAGCTGTTGCACACAGAAAATCCTTTCTCTTTGGCAAACATAAAGCTTGGTCAGTATGCTTTTGTAGTTAGATCAATTTTGCAAGAATATAGCTGTAGGTTTCCTACTTCTTCAACTCCCTGTTTATTTTTGTTTCCATGTTCTGTACACAAATAGAACTAGATACAGTCATTTGGGAAAATATACTTACTGGTGCAGATTTGGAACTTTAAGGGTTGGAGTTCAACATATTTGATGAGGATCAGGTAAAGAACTTACATATTAGATTGACACTAGGGACATATTGAGAAAAAAATGACCCAATGTATTTTTCTCCTTTTAGCTGCAAGGGGAAAGTGGTGGGAGAGAAGAGGATTGCATAATGCTTTATCTTCCACACATTCCCCCTTCTGATGAATTTGCCTTTTTGAGTGCTTTTATTGTTAGCTCTGTGTTTACCTCACAAAAGCTTTGAAGAAAGACATTTCCAGCAGAAAGAAATATCTTGAGCAGTATTTCTCAACCTCAGAACTTTCAGATGTGTGGATTTCAGCTCCCAGAATTCCCCAGCCAGCCTTGTTTCTCTGAAAGCCTTGCTTCTCTGAAATAAGGGCCAGCCTTGTTTCTCATGGCATTCTACCCTTTTTCTGAGGCAAACTGAGCCAACCTAGATTTGATATGCAAGGGATGAAGCTGTCTTTTTTTTATTTGTGACCCCTGTGTGCTCTTTTGTATATAAACCCAAGATTAGAAATTCTAAAAATTTGTCAAATAATCAGAGAGCTATCAAAACAACCAATTCATTCAACTGATTCCTCTGGAATATATACCTCAGCTTTCTCTTCCACCCTGCTGGAGAAGCAATTCTATGTATATTAGGTCAGAGGGCATCACACAGAGGACTATACCTAAATCTATCCAGGTAAAAAACAGGGTCTTTTCCCACACAAAACTTTGCATGAGAGAGAAATTACTTTAATAGTGTGATGAGGTGTCTATAGACATTTTCCTGTAGGCAAATCCCTCCATCCCAATTGATTACTGGGCTCTGTGGCAGCAGGAATGCACCGTCCCCTCCAGTTACTGGTTTGTCATGGCCATTTGTTTTACAAGTTTACCAGCAGAATTGTGAAATGCTAGGCTTTTTTTTACAAGTTTATCGATGAAATAATGGAAAGCTGGACCTACCTTTTTTGTTTAACAAATCCATTGATGGTACAGTTGAACATCTTGCGAGATGATGCTGTAAAGGTAATGCATTCTATATGCCAGCAAATTTGGAAAACACAAGAATGGCCATCAGACTGGAAAAAATCAGCTTATATCCCCATACCAAAAAAGGGAAACACTAAAGAATGTTCAAACTATCGAACAGTGGCACTTATTTCACATGCCAGTAAGATAATGCTCAAGATCCTGCAAGGTAGACTTCAGCAATTCATGGAGCGAGAATTTCCAGATGTACAAGCTGGGTTTAGAAAAGGCAGAAGAACTAGGGACCAAACTGCCAATATCCGCTGGATAATGGAAAAAACCAGGGAGTTTCAGAAAAACATCTATTTCTGTTTTATTGACTACTCTAAAGCCTTTGACTGTGTGGACCATAACAAATTGTGGCAAGTTCTTAGTGGTATGGAGATACCAACTCCTCTTGTCTGCCTCCTGAGGAATCTGTATAATGACCAAGTAGCAACGGTAAGAACAGACCACGGAACAACGGACTGGTTTAAGATTGGGAAAGGAGTATGGCAGGGCTGTATACTCTCACCCTACCTATTCAACTTGTATGCAGAACACATCATGTGATGTGCTGGGCTTGAGGAATCCAAGGCTGGAGTTAAAATCGCTGGAAGAAACATTAACAATCTCAGATATGCAGATGATACCACTTTGATGGCTGAACGCGAAGAGGAACTGAGGAGCCTTATGATGAAGGTGAAAGAAGAAAGTACAAAAGCTGGCTTGCAGCTAAACCTCAAAAAAACCAAGATTATGGCAACCAGCTTGATTGATAACTGGCAAATAGAGGGAGAAAATGTAGAAGCAGTGAAAGACTTTTTATTTCTAGGTGCGAAGATTACTGCAGATGCTGACTGCAGTCAGGAAATCAGAAGACGCTTAATCCTTGGGAGAAGAGCAATGACAAATCTCGATAAAATAGTTAAGAGCAGAGACATCACACTGACAACAAAGGTCCGCATAGTTAAAGCAATGGTGCTCCCCGTAGTAACATATGGCTGCGAGAGCTGGACCATAAGGAAGGCTGAGTGAAGGAAGATCGATGCTTTGGAACTGTGGTGTTGGAGGAAAATTCTGAGAGTGCCTTGGACTGCAAGAAGATCAAACCAGTCCATCCTCCAGGAAATAAAGCCAGACTGCTCACTTGAGGGAATGATATTAAAGGCAAAATGGAAATACTTTGGCCACATAATGAGAAGACAGGACACCCTGGAGAAGATGCTGATGCTAGGGAGAGTGGAGGGCAAAAGGAAGAGGGGCCAACCAAGGGCAAGATGGATAGATGATATTCTAGAGGTGACGAACTCGTCCCTGGGGGAGCTGGGGGTGTTGACGACCGACAGGAAGCTCTGGCGTGGGCTGGTCCATGAGGTCATGAAGAGTCGGAAGCGACTGAACAAATAAACAACAAACAGTTGAACAGTGAACACTTTTGTTTGTTTCATTTTTTGTCTTTTGTTCAATCTGGTGAAATTGACAAGACTTCAGTTACTTTCCCTTCTAGCTCAAGTGACAGGAAAAATAGTAAAATTGAGCTGCCTTTTTTTTTTAACTGGCCCAGAAGGAATAAACAGGTAAAGGGATCTGTCAGTCAGGGGCTGCGGTAGATGTAGTCCAGAGCGGCCATCACCATGACCAAAGTGTTGAAATTTGGAAAGGGATTTTTAAAGCAAACTTGGTTTCTAGTTGGTTTACACATGTGAATCCAGAATCTTAAAGTGGCACTATTTAGCAGTCTTTAGAAGTTGTGCCCACCACAAAAAACATGCTGTAGACTAGAGGAACACAGGGATGACCTTGTAGAAAATATGTCATAACTATTAGTAAAACATGAGCTTCCTGGGAAAACAAGAAACTGTGAGAAAGAAAGATTGTCCCACCTTGACTCATTTTGATATAAGGCTCTCGGGCTTTCAAGATTCTTTTTATAGCCTATATCAAAAGAGTTCTAGTATTTCTTGTGGTGTCTGTTTCCTACTTGACCTACCTTAAAGGGCTGACATCAGTGTTGAAAGCCTGACAGCATTTCCCCTTCCTTTCCTCTTCCTGGGAAAACAGAGAGTTACAGTGGGCAAAATTGGGTTTCTCACACTTTCCTATTTTCCTGGGCTAAGCTCATGTTTTATTATGTGGTTGCTACATATATTCTCCAAGATCATCTCTATACTCCTCTACATATACTGAGTCTGCTCCAAGCCTCTATAGTGGGACAGGCTAGAAGGACAGATGGATATTTCTCTTCCAAAGATCCACCTTGATGCTTTCCTTAAGCCAGTAGCAAATCCCAATATCTCCTAATTAGATCCGTAATCTGAATTTGGCAGGATCTATCACAGTTATCTTAAACGATGGAAACTACTTGCTCAAACTACTACTGTAGTGTTTCCAATAGCCCCAATAATCATTTAGGCTTGCAATTTGACTGAGACCCTGATCCTGCCCTCAGAAATCCTCAGTCTCTTTGGTTGACTTTCTGTGTTGCCCAGTTAGTACTGAGCAGCTCTATCCTAAAGACCTTGTCAACTGTCCAAACAGCTACAATTTGAGGGACTGATGGAGATCTGACTACAAAGATCACTTTGAGTTCAGCAGAAATCTGTCTATCAGATCTGATTCCAATACTTTTCCCTATCCTCACCAAAACATTTTATACTTGATAATACCAAAATATTTTTAAACAGCTGCCCTTGTGGAATCATTTCTATTACAAACGAACTTGGATCTACAAATTACAGCTGGAGGTTCTCAAGAGTTTTTCTTCAGTTGGGACTGGGTGCCAGTTTCACCTCAGTGAGCAAAAGCCTCTATTGGCCCGATTTACCTCAGATTTGGGCTTTGCCCAAAGTCAAAGCATTGCCCAAATAAACATACCATCTTAGTCTTCTCCAAAGTGGTGCCATTCCAATGTGCTGTACTCAGCTCACATAATCTCTGACTTGGGGAATTATGGGAGTTGAAGGCCAATATATCTGGAAGACACCAGATTGGAGCAGGCTGCCAGAAAAATAGCTGCTGTTATTTTAACTCTGACAGTTTTATCATTTAAGAATCTTTGGTTCTGAAGGGAATTTTATACATGGAGAACTTAATGATCTCATTGAAGTTAAACATGCTTTAACTGTCACTGTTTTCAGTGGAAGAGTTAAGCACATCAAAGAGATGGTAATATGGCAAATTTTCATCTCACAGGACTGTTAGTATTAGCATATTTAGCACACATATATTTAAGCCAAATCCACCTAGAATCAAAGCTCTTTGAAATGTTTAGCTCATGTCACTGAAAGGATTAATATATATTATGCTGGAATATGTGAATGATTTCAAAAACAGAAAGTGTTGCTGTGTTGGTTAATGAATGAGTGGTACAGTCGCCTAATGTAGTGTCTCCCATAATCACAGGAAAAGATAATACACAGTAACTGCTTCTTTGAATTCTTTGGATAGAATGTAAGGTACCTAAAATGGCCAGGCACAAACTGCTCCCTCTGTCCTTATTTTGCTGTCTGAAATATATTCATGATGCCCTTTTTTTTCAAACATCTAAATGGCTTTAAAAAGATCAAATAGGCAACAAGAAAATACTATGATTATTTTTTCTGTTTTGTAATTGAGCTAATACTATGCTTAATAGTAATGGCATTTCTAGCTTTACAGGGGCTTACTAATTCAGCTTAAAAGATAGTTTTCCTATTGTGGTGGTACACTGATCGTTTCTTCCCTGCTCTGCAGTTCTCTGTCAGTATTGCCAGCTGTTCCTTCATGCCTGAACTACACCAAAACTCATATTTCTCCAAATGTCAAGAAGAGCAATTAACCTTGGGATGCCCTTTCCTCTTTTTAAGTACCCTGATGTCTTCAACTACAGATTTTTCTTACACACACACACACACACTGTATTCATTTGTTTTTGTACTTTAAATTATCTGCTGTATCATGAAAATGTGTTAAATAAAAAAAAGTGGGTCAAAGCACTTGTGCCAAATTATCTATATTTTATGTGCATCTGTTGTCAGATGTTATCAGACTGTGCTCAGCTGGGTTTATTTAGATTGTCCATGTAGAAGTTGTCGAACAGTGGATATTCTGGGT
Organism: Candoia aspera; assembly: GCF_035149785.1. Lineage (NCBI taxonomy): Eukaryota > Metazoa > Chordata > Lepidosauria > Squamata > Candoiidae > Candoia > Candoia aspera. Next base: position 233,799,673 of record NC_086154.1, read on the forward strand.
AGAGTATTTGTATTTGGCTGATGTGTTTTGTTTTGTTTTTAATATTGAAAATCACATTATCAATCAGATTAGACAAAGGCCCAATTTACAGCCTGTGATTGTCATAGTTCTTCAGACTCTAGTAGCAGAAAGAATGGTATAATAATGATAATGTACTAGTGCCATCTACTATTTTTTCTCTAAATTGTATGAGTCGCGACAATTTGGCAAGGACTCATTTTATGTCACTGCTTTAGACAATGAATGATGCTGACACTGAAGAACAACAGCTATTAAATGATGGGTTATGAATATGCTTGGATTTGTAGACCAAAAAAACCTAATTGGTTAACCAAATATCACACCCAGTTTGCAAATATATAGGAAAAGAAAGTTAAGAACGATAATGGTAGATAATGCAGATTAAACAAGAAACAGGTAAATAAAAATTGTAACTAGGGTTGGCTGCACTTACTGCTTTCTTTTATTTTTGATAGTGTGTAGTTTTAGGAAACCATGTTTATGTCTGTGTACAGGAATTACATATTTATATATTTAAGACAGAATGTTGAAACAAGATGGATCCAAAAAGGCAATTTATTCATTTGTATGAATCAGTGTTGTGTGCAAGCATCCATCTGTGGTTTTATTTTATGTTGCTTCCAATAGCTCCTACCTGACATGCCAAAATTCATCATTCATCATTAAATGAAAAGCTTTGCCTGCTTTTGGGTGACATGTAGCTCCCTTACCCTGTTCTCTCTTCTCTTCTCCATGTTGCCTAATAGATAAAACTCTCTATGAGGTTCACAAAATCCAGGTTAAAGAGATAACACATAAGAACATAACTACACATGACCAAAACCTGTTACCGCAGCCAAGAATAAAATCCCAAAGAACTCATAGCAGAGTAAGGATATCAAAAACATTAGCAACATTTCAAGGACTGAAGGACTAAGGAGAGGGCTGTTGAAGCTTTAAAAATACTTTTAGGATGGGAGGAGGAAGATATGGATGGAGATCAGGTGCTACAACAACACTTTGAAGTCAAGTTAAGGATCAAGAATGTCAGAATACTGTGTAGGAGAAAAGAATATAAAATTATACACCTTGTTTGATCAGGTATAAGATAATAGTTATAAAATACTGGAAACCCTATATGGACTTTTTGCAAAAACCAGAAAGAACTGTTAGTGATTTTTGGATTTGCTGATTGAAAATGGTTGGGATATGGGAAGAAGTGACTCATGAAACATAATTTTAAAGGGGGAAGAAAGAGATATTTCCACATGACTAAACCACATGACAAAACCCACTATATGACATAATAATTTAGATGGCTAAGCTGTCTTTTGGCTTTGCCTGTACAAACCCACCATCAGCTCTTGTGAAGGTAACTAGTGAGTTTCCAGGCTCTCCAGAAACAAAAAGCAGCATGGTGGTAAAGGGGACTGTGCAGAAGGGAGTGGCCCTATGCCAGCCTAAAAGGGCCAACAGAAGCTGGGAGTTCCCAATCCCTGACTACATCATCAGCCACTTCATTGGTGAAGTGCAAAAATTGTGTTGGAAGAAGGAAAACATGACTTTAAAATTGAAACAGCTAAGAATGACTTGACACTGCCTTAGCTGTAGGCTGGGGATGGGAGGAAGGTATCATGAGCAGAGTCATCCATGTGGAGGGGAGGGAGTGCAATGATGAAATGAATGTTGCACCGTCACATTGCAAGTTATGCCCCTTTTGTATGTACATCGTGATATTACATGCACTTATGAAAAGGGGAGAGCTTGTATTGTAACAGCACGTTGCTTGTTTCATCATTCTGATAACATTGTTAGATCCTGCAGGTGCCTCTAGTCATAAGGCCATGGCATAAAAAAGAAGGCACAAGAACATCTTCATGCTGCAGTTAGGGACTGTCAGGGAATTGAGGGCAAGAACCACTCTGAGACGGTATTCCAACTCTAGTTCTTTATTGTTCTTACCCTACAGGCAGAATCTTGCCAGACGGAGGTTACCACACTAACCTAAGGAAAATAACTCAAAAGGGCTCTAGGGAGAGGCTGCCTTGAACTTCTTAACCTTCCCAGTAACAGAGTCTGAGCTGTGAAGTCTTTATCAGTCTGGAATGCTCTCTCCCCCTGGGAACCAGCAACAGCACTGGAATCCACCACAGGGACATAGGAGGATGAGCAGAGAGAGAGAGAGAGAGAGAGAGAATATGGGTGGTCTGGTTGAAAATAATTAGGTTTCCACGAAGATAGTTTTATCTTGGGAGAGAACATTTATTGGTCATTACATGGGGGGAGGGGGCAGTCTTTGTGAGTGTAAATTGTTAATTGTGTTATCTTCTTTTGAAATTATTCTCAGCCTGTCCTGTAGTTTTATTTTCCAGAGTAGGCTGCTCTGAATTTGTCCAGTGCTGTCTGACTTTCAGTTAGCATCAATAAAACCTGCCCTCTGGTTTTGCCTGACCATCTTTGTGTGTTTAAAAAGAGGCTGCTCCTTAAGAACCACCTTGAAACTCTTTCCAGCTGTAAGAATGGGAGAACTCTCACAGTCTAAATGAGTGTCATGATCTAGGGGAAAAAGAACAGAGGGTCCCATAAAGTAGTATATAAACGGCTGATGAACCAGAAGGCTGCATCAATTTCCCAAGTTTTTGCATTACAGGCTCAAATACAATGGGTATTTAACCCCATTATCCAATTCACCTCTTCTCATTAACTTCCCCAACAATCACCTACCTCTTCTCAACCCTCTTATCTTCTCAACTCCTCCCAACACTACCTTCCACAGCCTCATTGCTCTTTTACTCACCTACTCAAAGGCCAGGTAGAGTAGTACAGAGACTGTTTTGATGTTATAGAGATCCCTGGTGAGGAAGGAGGGGGCCCCTTCCGGGGGAAAAGCACACACACAGTGTAAAAAGCCTTGGGCACCCAGCCAAGAGGATCAGACAGGACCCTCTGGGAGTTTTCCCCTTAGAGTTTGCTAGTTCTGCTCAGTTTTGACACGATTCTGTATAGGGTAGAAACAATAAAGACTAGAGCTTCATTCCTGACCTAGTGTTGTTTCTTTGCCTCATTCCTGACATTTGAAGAAGGAATTCAACAGCTGTTCGGTAAATACCAGCTTAGGCTAGGAAGGGAGGAAGGAGTGCAAAAGAAGCTCAAGATTGCTCCACCTTGATTCTCTTTGGTATAAAGAGAATCTCTGTCATATTTTGAGATTCTGTTATTATACTCTGCAACAATAGAGCTCCAGTAGTTCTAGTGGTATCAATTTCCCAAGTTGGCCTACCTCAAGGAGTTGACAGGCTGCTTCTTCCCATCTGCAATAGGGAAAAAACCCTCCAGCACCACAGTTCAAAAGCATCGATCTTCCTTCTCTCAGCCTTCCTTATGGTCCAGCTCTCGCAGCCATATGTTACTACGGGGAACACCATTGCTTTAACTATGCGGGCCTTTGTTGTCAGTGTGATGTCTCTGCTCTTAACTATTTTATCGAGATTTGTCATTGCTCTTCTCCCAAGGATTAAGCGTCTTCTGATTTCCTGACTGCAGTCAGCATCTGCAGTAATCTTTGCACCTAGGAATACAAAGTCTTTCACTGCTTCTACATTTTCTCCCTCTATTTGCCAGTTATCAATCAAGCTGGTTGCCATAATCTTGGTTTTTTTGAGGTTTAGTTGCAAGCCAGCTTTTGCACTTTCTTCTTTCACCTTCATCATAAGGCTCCTCAGTTCCTCTTCACTTTCAGCCATCAAAGTGGTATTATCTGCATATCTGAGATTGTTAATGTTTCTTCCAGAGATTTTAACTCCAGCCTTGGATTCCTCAAGCCCAGCTTGTTGCATGATGCGTTCTGCGTACAAGTTGAATAGGTAGGGTGAGAGTATACAGCCCTGCCGTACTCCTTTCCCAATCTTAAACCAGTCTGTTGTTCCGTGGTCTGTTCTTACTGTTGCTACTTGGTCGTTATACAGATTCTTCAGGAGGCATACAAGATGACTTGGTATCCCCATACCACTAAGAACTTGCCACAATTTGTTATGGTCCACACAGTCAAAGGCTTTAGAATAGTCAATAAAACAGAAATAGATGTTTTTCTGAAACTCCCTGGCTTTTTCCATTATCCATCGGATATTGGCAATTTGGTCCCTAGTTCCTCTGCCTTTTCTAAACCCAGCTTGTACATCTGGCAATTCTCGCTCCATGAACTGCTGAAGTCTACCTTGCAGGATCTTGAGCATTACCTTACTGGCATGTGAAATGAGTGCCACTGTTCGATAGTTTGAACAGTCTTTAGTGTTTCCCTTTTTTGGTATGGGGATATAAATTGATTTTTTCCAATCTGATGGCCATTCTTGTGTTTTCCAAATTTGCTGGCATATAGCATGCATTACCTTGACAGCATCATCTTGCAAGATTTTGAACAGTTCAGCTGGGATGCCGTCGTCTCCTGCTGCCTTGTTATTAGCAATGCTTCTTAAGGCCCATTCAACCTCACTCTTCAGGATGTCTGGCTCTAGCTCACTGACCACACCGTCAAAGCTATCCCTGATATTGTTATCCTTCCTATACAGGTCTTCTGTATATTCTTGCCACCTTTTCTTGATCTCTTCTTCTTCTGTTAGGTCCTTGCCATCTTTGTGTTTGATCATACCCATTTTTGCCTGGAATTTACCTCCCATGTTTCTAATTTTCTGGAAGAGGTCTCTTGTCCTTCCTATTCTATTGTCTTCTTCCACTTCCACGCATTGCTTGTTTAAAAATAATTCCTTATCTCTTCTGGCTAACCTCTGGAATTTTGCATTTAATTGGGCATATCTCCCCCTATCACTGTTGCCTTTTGCTTTCCTTCTTTCTTGGGCTACTTCTAGTGTCTCAGCAGACAGCCATTTTGCCTTCTTGGTTTTCTCTTTCTTTGGGATGTATTTTGTTGCCGCCTCCTGAACAATGTGGCGAACTTCTGTCCAGAGTTCTTCCGGGACCCTATCTACTAAGTCCAGTCCCTTAAATCGATTCTTCACCTCCACTGCATATTCCTTAGGAATATTAGTGAGCTCATATCTACCTGATCTGTGGGTCTTCCCTAATCTCTTTAGTCTGATCCTAAATTGTGCAAGAAGAAGTTCGTGATCTGAACTACAGTCAGCTCCAGGTCTTGTTTTTACCGACTGTACAGATGTCCGCCACCTTTGGCTGCAAAGGATGTAGTCAATCTGATTTCGGTGTTGTCCATCTGGTGAAGTCCATGTATAAAGCCGTCTCTTAGGTTGTTGGAGCAGTTATAATACTCCCCATAATAAAATAAATAAAATTATAAAATTAATTATAAAATTATAAAATTAATTATAAAATTATAAAATTAATTATAAAATTAATTATAAAATTATAAACAAGGAAATAAAATATAAATAACATTAAAAATAAAAAACAAGCTAACAAAAATGATCCCACTGACATTTTAAGTATGGTCCTCAGCATGCTGCACAAAGCTCAGTGCAAGCTTCAAACTGTTGGATGTTGTTCAGCCCTGAATTAGCTAGCTTTAGAGCTCGGTATTCTTCTACTTCTTTAAACACGAATCAACTTTCTCTTTTTAGCCTTACAGAGGAACTCTTTTTAGTATCTCAGCCTTCTGGCATGTAAACAAACCTTCCGCTGCCTCCAAAGACTTGGCTAGTCTGTCTCCATGACCTTCAGAATTGATGCCAAATGCCAGGCCAGAGCCAATCTGCTTCTCATTCCTATTGCACTTCCTGGCATTCTCTCTCTCACACATCTGCCTCTACCAGAAGTAATTCAGTTTCTTGAGACATCCCTCTCCCTTTCAACTTCTTCATGTACTGGTATCACCACTCTTTTCCTTAAAGAAAGTCCTTCAGTCCCCTTGCAAGGCTCCTTTGTACTCAGAGCTCTCTTCCCTATGTCATTTCCCCTCCGTAATCATAGTCTTGGACATTTCACAGAAGCACTTGGAGTGAGGCAAATACACAGCTGAAGAAGTTTTAGCTGAAATAAGCTGAAATAGTTGCTTTCTTCAAACCCAATGCTGGATCAGTACATACTCTGCAACTTTCAGGAATCTCTTTTTTCTTTATTTGTAAATAAAGCTCATATTACAAAAGAACCAGAAGTATCCCATGCTCTCTCACATTCAAATAGAAAAATTTAAATACTGCACCTCTACCAAGCCATTTGCAGCACCTTGGAAAGGATAAAAATGACTTATAGTAATATCTCCAAAACAATTTCACTTGGACAATGCCCCAGTTGACTCTTATTGCCCCAGTGTAGGAGATGAGCCATTACTACAGTAAGTTGATGAAGAGAAACTATGTTTTGCAACATTATATTTTGGAAAGGTCCCACATAGCAAAATTCCAAATGTCTGAGGCTGTTAAAAATACCACTTAGAACTGGGACAAGATAATCCAGTTTATTCCACAGAGCTGTCGAGGGGACTCTTTATTATTTTTCTTTTTACTCCCTTTCTATTTTTCTTACAGGAATCATTCCCTGAGGACATCTACAACCAGAATGTGGTCATATCCATCTCCCAATGACAGCATTTAAATTAACTTCCCTAACTATAACAACATATTGATTCAAAACATGCAGGCTAGTAGGAAACAAAACACGAGCTCATAATGAAAAACAAATGGTCAAATTTGGTACCAGGATTTTGTTTTTTAAAGTTGAGTGATATCAAACAAAAAGTTGCTGACTGGTAACTTTCATATATAGGCTGCAAGTATCCATAAAATGCTAAACAGAGAACTCTGAAAATGTCTAGTTTTAAGTGTTTGTAGTTGATGCAGCCATGATTTTTATACAGTACTAAACGAATGCTGTAATTTTTTTATGACTCATGAAGCAAAAGATGCTGCTTCTGAGCTGTAATTTGTGTGAAGGTTTTAGTCTTCCCATTAGCATCAATATTCACTTTTCAGAACAGTGTGAAACTTTACAACGTTTTTGACTTCCTGTACTGTAGTAATTTATAAAATGCATGTCATGTCGTTTCAGGGAAGGCAGCGTGATTTTATATTAAAAAGTGATATTAGAAAAAGAATGCTAATTAAAAAGAATCTGGTAAGAGAATTGTTCAAGAGACACATCTTCAAAGAATATTTGTCAGAACAACAAAATAATTTAAGAAATAAGGAAATTTGATACAGTTTAAAGTATTATGAACCTCAGATCCTGCAGTAAAACCAATTACATGACAAACTATATTGGAAAGGGTCCACTGAACATTTTAAAATGTGGTTTGAAAGTTTTATTTGATTGACATAAACATAAGACTTCAAAGAGGAAAGGAAATGGGGGGAAATTAAGAGGCTTATTTTTTAAACCAACGTACATATACTTATCATGGTATTCCTTTTCAGGGTAAGTAACTTTATAGAGAACACAGAAAAAGAATAAAAAACACTAAATCAAAGAAATTAAAGAGCTGGGATAAGAAAAATAAAAGGAAACACAGCTAACTAGTTTATACTAACACACCATTCATTGCATCTCCCGAAAGATCTCTGTCCCTGCACACCATTTTTGATTCTACCCTGTCACCATTTTATACATGGTCTTTTGTTCTTTAAACTTCTCACCTCTTTCTGAGGATCTCATCAACTCCATTCAACCACAACTTCAACCCATTCACTTTCTTCATATATTTGCTTTGCAGTTCATCCTCATTCATTCACTCTATATGACCAAGTCACCTCAACATACTTCTTTCATACTTCTCACCCACATTCATTAGCACCCATTCATTTGTGACCCTTCCTCCTCATTGTTTTATCCACATACCCTTTTTAAGTATCCCATTCCCAAGGCATTCAACTTACTTCAGTGTTTCCAAATCTCAGCTCCAGTAACAAAATGTTCATTGTCACCTCTTGATCCCTTTCAACTTTAAACATCTTCTCAAATATACTTAATTAATTAATAAATCCCCCTAGTACACTTTGCATTCACTCTTGCTATCTTTTCCTTTGTACAGGGGAACAATAATGGCATGTTTCCAATCATCAGGCAGACATTGCACAAATGTTAAACAAGTGGTACTGCCACCTCACTTGCAAACCACATCCATATTTTAACATATTTTTACAGCCCTGCCATTTTTCAACATTGTCACAGCATTTATGACTTCCTTTTCATCCATTTCTTCTTAAACAGTAACACTGATAGCATTGGACAATAAATTGATAGCACTCAACACAGTTATCATTTCTAAACAAATATCTAAAATATCTTTTCCAACATTCCCTGCCTGTTTCATCCAAAAAAAAAAAATCATTACTTTTATTTTTAATTTCATTCATGCTGCTGGAAATTCATTATTTTTCCCTCTTCACTCACTTCCAAAATAATGTTTTTATTTTCATCAACATTGTTCATTTTTTCTGCTTCTTTTAATCTTAATTTAACTTCTTTAATCTTAACTCTTGTGACCCCCTTTAACTATATTCTTTTCAACTATATTTTTCTCTATACATAGATTTAACAATATTTTTCTATCATCCTCATTTTTTGCAACAATAATTTTTGTATATGAATTTTTGTTCATCCACAGCCTTTTTCATTTCATCATTCCACTATTATACAAATTTCTCATTTGTATAATTACATACTTTTAAAGCAATCCATTGTGCTCTGTTTCAGGCAGCTTCAACATCTTTTCCTGTATCCAATTTCTGTTGGGAGATGCAACTATCCTTTAATACTTTTTTGTACTTTCACTTCCTATAGTCATTCTACTTTCATCCTTGTTTCTTTCATTTTTTTTTTGCATCCATGTCTATTTTTCCCAAGATCCTGAAACTTAAAACGAAGTCTGTGCCATGTCATATAACCTTATCTCTTAACCCTAACCCATATATCCTTCAGTGGGTTTTTTTTTCAATATTTCATCATAAACAATAACATCAATCATGCTTTTTATTTTATTCCTTATGTATACATATATAGTCATGCTTAAACCAGGTATTCAGAACAGACACTTTTCTAAGCAGACATTCACCTGTCACCATTCTCATTCATTCTTTGGCCTCCAAATGGCCGAATTACTTTACTTTATATCTTTACTCCCCTGCATCAACTCCATTCACAAGATCAGACATTTTCATCCCTTTTTCTCTTATTTTCACAGACACAAAACACAGCAAAAATTTCTTTGTTTCATTTAATCCATGCTCTTTACCATTTACTCTTACTGTAGATGTTGACTTCCATTGCCCATCATAGCTCTGGTCAATCAAGGTTTTTACATAATATAAACTTTTTCAGTAATAAAGAAGTGTAGACTAGGTTACCAGCCTTAGTGGTATCCATTCTAAGAGCAGCAGGGCCTGCTAATGGCAAAGACAATACTGGTCTGGTCAGTTTTGGTAAGAAAATTTGTTGTTACATAGAGAAATGTAATTAGTGCGGTTATATTAGCTCTTTGTCATATGTCTTTGAAGAACATCACTGTTGTTCTTTACAGATAAAGTTATACATGTTTTTTTTTAAGTTTAAGCATGGAACAAGAGAATTGACATGCACTGACCTGTCATGTGCTTGAGATGATTGCTACCCTTCTCCTATATATTAACAGGATATGTCAACAGTCTGAATTTATTTGGTGACTTATTTCCTTGGAACTAATAATCATATAAATATATATATAAAATAATACTGTAAGCTAAACTGCAGCCTATCATCATGCATTTTCAAACACTTAATATGATTGTCTTATTTATATATTGAAATGCCATTTGGGATATATGCCCAAGCATATTTCATTCTGGAAAAGGAATTTTCTAGCTGGTATAGATACATTCAATTCCTTATTAATTGCTAAATTATCTTGCTGATCAGACTGGAAAAAAATGTAATCAGCCAATCAAATTTGATTAACCTTCATGTCAGATTATCTTGTAGTCAGCTAATCAAATTTGACAACCTTCATATCAGGTTATCTTGTCAATTCTGTAGCTCTTTCCATAATGAAATGTGGTATTTGTTAAAGCAAGCAAGAAAAAAAAAGGGTTAAAAAGCAGATCAATGAAACATAATATGCAAATGAAGTTGCTAGATTTAGAAGTATAAGATATGGTAACTCTAGACATGGGGAAGAGAAATGCACATTTATTGTTTCAACATGTAAAAGGGACTGCCAAGCTAGAAGGTATATACCAAACTGCATTTTGGAGCTAATGTGAAAGGCAAAATCAACCCCAAATGCACCAGTCTGTACCTCTTAACTGGTAAAGCAAAGAGAGTGGTTTGCTATTTTTAGTACTTAGAAACTATGCTATCCTTTTACTCTTTGCTAGAGAGTGTGGAGTGATTCGGTCAGAAAGGAAATTTATCTCCATTGTTAGAAGATTATAAATATTTCAATTTAATTTACCTTCTCACAAACAATATTTATGCTTTTATTGCATTTTAAATTATTTTATTGTGAACCGCCCAGGGTCCCCTGTGTGGGGGAGATGGGTAGTGATAAAAATATGATAAATAAATAAATATTGTCTACACAAGAGAATGCAAGTGGCGTAAGAAAAATAATAAATATGAAAGGCAGCTTTGTGCTCAGGGTGATTCTTTGGCCTGAGTGTCAGGAAAGTGACAGGCATATCTTGTCACTATTTCTGTTGTGACTGCAGTGTCATAGTCCAGGTAACATGTCACAGAGTTTAAGACGAATGTCTGAGAAAGGTTTGAAGCTCATGTTCTTAAATAGAAGAACTGTCATTTGGTTCAGGCTGTGTGCAATAGTGTGCATACACGTGGTATTATTTGAAATGCAAATATCCCATCCACAGTATTTTATTAGATTGTCTTTCTACAGCCAACGTTAATATGCTGTTAAATGGTGCTTAAATTCTTCTTTAAAAAAAACCCTTCAATAACTCCCAAAGAATCCAAATCCAATTTGGATTTAGAATTCAGCATGGGGTTTGGTAACTTGTTCACTCTCTGCCACTGCCCTAGTCCCAGTTTTTGGTTTTTCCCTCCACTGCTAGTATTTGTTTTGTTAGGGATGCGTCATAGGTATCAATAGGAACTCCCCTCCCTGAGCAAGGAACAGTGGAAGGCAATCTGGATTTCAAAAGACAAAAATAATTTTCACACCAACAACTTACATATCTTCTAGTGCAGTGTTTCTCAACCTCAGCAACTTTAAGATGTGTGGACTTCAACTCCCAGAATTCCCCAGCCAGGCATGGGAGTCGAAGTCCACACATCTTGAAGTTGCTGAGGTTGAGAAACACTGTTCTAGTGTCATCCACCTATAATTTTGCCAAAGTAACAATAATGAGGACCAACTTTATATTATTTGAATGATTACTGGGTGATGCAATGAAGATGCTGTAAGTCACTTGTGTGGAAAAGTTACCAAAACCCCCCAACAACACTGCCTTTCTTTTCCCTCCATGAAGAATTCCAATCTGGATCTCCCAACAATATTTAGTAAAGGAATATGAAAGCTTGTAATTGCCAATTGCATGATTAATACCATGTTTAGTTTGACTCTCCTTATAAGTTGCTGTCATAGTTTCAGTAGAGTATGGAAACTATATTAGACTTACAATATGGATGCATCCCATATTTTTGTATAATTCAATCAAATTCCTTCCAACTGCAACTGGTAAATCAAAGGTTTTTCTAATTTAGCATTTAGTTTCCAATAGAATTTGAGTTTACAGATCTTAACATTTTCTGCAGAGAAGATCCTCTACAATGAAAAGTGAGCAACTACTAGATACTTTTTTGTATCTTCTCTAGTGTTAGTGGAAGGGAAAAACTGACAGGTGGCACATTGTCAATCATTCCTTGTCATAACGGATTATGCAGCTACTGGTTGTGGTCTAGGTTGCCTACTGCTGATCAGTTCTCTCCTGCAGCACCAGCTATGTACCACTGACAGTACCCAGTAGCAATGCACATGCAGGGTAGTAGTGATACCCACCAGTGCTAACATTCTTCCCACCCACCTCAGGAGGTCTATCTTTTCATATGAAAAAACAAAGGGAAAAAAGTGGGCAGAGATGCTCGTATTCTGGTGCTCTTCAAGAATGCCCTGCATCTTGCTAGATGTATAACTTTTGGCCTAAGATAGTATATTGGCTGAGACTGTTGCTATCCTCAACCATTTGGATTGTTTTACTATAGCAACCTGATGAATTATATGAATCTTGCAGTGAGCTGGCCAGAGTTATTGGATATAAGATGGGCGGCCACTCAAGTCATTTAAATTAAATAAATAAATAAATAAATAAATAAATAAATAAATAAATTTGTTCTACTGCTGGGAAAAAGGGATTGTTCCACAAAAAAGGTAAAACTGTAGGGCATTACATTAAATAATATTTAGAATATAATCTAATGCATTCTTATTTGCAAACTAGCTTTACCATTGTGGGGCTTTTTTCTATCCAGATTTTAGATCTTTTTTAGGCTTGTATTTCCATGAACCCCGTCTTGCTGCACCTTTACTCTGTCTTGCAGAAATGTCCTGTTTTAAGCAGCTGGGCAGCTAGGCAATCTGAAGCCTGGTTTAGGAGCTCATTTTAGTGTACAGTATTCTCTATGATCTCAGTGGGGATTTCAGGACTGTAATCTCAATGGGCCACTTTGTAAAATCAGGCTGAGGCTGCCTTCATTCATCATGCTAAACCAGAACACTGTCTGGGCTCAGTAACCCGGCAGGTCCACAGTAGGAACAGTGATCCCAAGTGATAGTCTTCTGAGGCTGGCTGATACTAGACCACATTGAAAGTCCCCAGTGGGGGAATGGCTTAAGAAAAGAGTCCTGTGGCAATGTGAAGATTTAAGGACAATTCTATTACTGCACAAGCTTTGTTCCATGATATTGTATTACTAATTTGTCTTCAAGGTTCACCGATTTCATTTCATTAGCCTAAGACAAGTACACCTCGGTCACACTGCAGTAGGCAGGTCGCACACGACTGAGGTGGGGAAGCTGATGCAACCCAGCTGTTTTGGAGTCCGACTCCCACAGTCCCTTGCTAATGGACAATGGCTGGAGCTGATGGAAGCCTGCTGAAGGGCACTACTTTGGCACAGAGCAACCCTAATCCACTGCCCTGACCAGAAGTACGGGCATTCTTAAAATCCCTGCTTCACTACCAAATGATAGTCCTTTTAACTCTGCATGTCCGGCATTCCCGCCTAAGGAATGCTTCTCTCTCCATATTTATTGCCCCATTTCACAAGTCCGGGGCTCGCTTTCACGCTGCTGTATGGAAAGACGGATATACGGCGTCCCCTTGAATGATCCATTCCCTCCCTTCCGTCAGCCCGGTTTCGCACGGCTTCCCATCTTCTTCCTCCTCCGGCGTCCCCTTGAATGATCCATTCCCTCCCTTCCGTCAGCCCGGTTTCGCACGGCTTCCCATCTTCTTCCTCCTCCTCCTCCGCTTTCCCGCTGTTTTCTTCAAGCAGGCGGGCAAGAGGGAATGGGCTTGCCCGGCCATTGCAGTCTCCCACGCCTGCGATGCCAGATCTCGCCTCCTCCCGCCTAGCCGTCACTCTCCCCTCCTTGGCAAAGCGCTTCATCACTGCAGCGGTGGGGACGCGCGCAGCGCCGGGGGATCCGCGCGGCTACTTTCCCGCCCCTCCTCAGCCTCGGTCACGCCGCGAGGCTCCTCCTCAAGGGAAGGCGGGGAAGGCGGAGGAGGGGGGAAAAGTCCAAACTGCTGCTACCTCGAGCAACCCGCAGCGCTATTACGCCGCGCTCCGAGTGGCTGGAGAGGCGAGAGAGGCAGCAGCCGGGGGCTGCGCTTCCACGGCGTAAGTGGGCTTTCCACACGCAGCGCCGCCTCCGTCGCGAGGAACTTTGGAGAGAGTTCTACTCTCCCCCCATCAGGTTTTGAAACGGGGCTCGCCTCGCACTTTTCACCGAAGGTCCTTTAAGGAGGGGCTGCTGCTGCTTGAAAGGCTGGAGACACGCTCGTGCGATTTTCTTAGGCGCAGAAGTTTGGGCGAGTTCCGTGGGACTTTGTGGACGGTGAGGTGGCGTGCGGTTTGCGGCTGTACTGCAGTCTTGTCCGAGGCGCCTCGGCTGCTTTGCGGGCACAGCCCGCTGGGGAATTTCTAGGGGGAAACCACAGCTTGAGGGGATTAAGTTGCAGTTGTCGAAGCTTCGATGGACAACGTCTTCTCTTTTTCTTATTAATCCCCCCAACCTTGGAGTGGGGGAGGCGAAGAGAACTTTTTAGGGAGGGCAGGCAGACGGCAGTGTGGTCAGAAAGGCGAAGCGAAAAGCTGCGGGCGAGAGTGGCGGCGGCGGGGAAGGAAGCGCAAAATGTGCAGGGTGGGTGCAGAAAATCTGGTCCGCTTTGCAGTGTGCTGGACAGGGAAAGCCTTGAGGCGTTGCAAAGGGCTTGAACGCGCGCGCGCACCCACACACGCGACCTTACCGCTTCTCTCTCGGTAGGATGAATCTGCAAGATTCTTCCTCCATCTCGAAAGCTTGCAAAGTTGTGGGTTTGTGGTTCTCCTTGCAATCAAAGCGTGAACATGCTTAATTTATTACTTTAATCGCCGAATACTTTTTTTGACGCACAATTGAGAGGCAACTGGTCCGTTTGGGAGTTGCCTCCTGCGCCTTTCCCCAACCCTTCCTCCTTTTCTCCGTGGGATTACTTGGTCCGTGGAGCTGCAGCGCAGCGGCGATAAAGGGTGATCTCGAGAAGGTTGCGTGGATTGGGGGGGTGGAAGAAGGAGTGTCCAAGGCAGACCTAATACTCTTGAGGAATGCCTTGGGGAGGCAGACGGGTGGCATTTTGCAACGCACAGGCACGTGCCACTTCACGTAGCCGCTACAGGGAATCCTGCTCCTTCCCCCAGCGCCCGGGGAGCTTGAAATTAATTGCTGCAAGCTGACGAGGAGTGGGGATGGGTGGGCTCGCTCGGGGTTGCCACTTTGACGTGTAAGCGAAAAGCGGGCGGGGAAGGGAAGACCGACGAGCAGAACGGGAGTTCCCACGGAGCTATACAGCTGAGATACTCGGCTTTAAGTTTCGGTGATCAGTAGGACCCAGTGTGGTTCTTTTCCGCATAGGATTTTGTGTGAAGATGCTACATCAGAATGTCAAGCACAAGAATCCCTGTTGGATCACCCCTCTTATACGGAGATCCCATAGATTCCACATTTTTGGTCCCTCCCCACCAAGAAATGAATGATGGTTCTCGAAAGGACAGAACATAAAGAGGGATCTCTATCACGCCTACGGTGCCTACCTCTTCTCTTCTCGGCTGAATAGCACTGCAGTGCAGGGAGTTGACATGATCCAGTATGTCCTTGTTTAGAGAAGGGATGCCACAACGGGGTATCTGGTGTGATTTTCACTGGAAATGAATCAACCTGTTGTTTTTAAATAAGCTGATATTTCAACCTATAGTAAAAATTATATTTAACATACACTAGAAAAAGTATGTTTCCTTCCCTAGAATCATTGAAAATAATTTTGAGTATTTGGTGGGATGTCCTAACATCTGTCTGTATAAAAAGCAGATCAGCATTTGTGTGTTTCATGAACAATAGTATTTAACTTGAATGTGTTTTGCTTTGTCAGAAGCAGAACCTTATTTTGAAATATATTGTGATTTTTAGACCTGGTAATATTAATGATTGCTTCTGTACTGAAATGCTCCAGTTTTTTAGAGCAAAGAAAACACAGACAGACAGTAATACATTTGGAAGCGTTTATCTATCTGTCTTCAAGTTATACATAAATTTGAGGATATACAAATTCTTGTTTGTAGTAGAATTCAGTGTGACTCCAAAATTCTAAAGAATTGCTAAATATTTACAATTATTTTTGTTATGTATATCAGTAACAATGCCTGTTACAATAAAAAGGAAACTAAGCAGAGAAAATGTTGAAAAATTATTTAATTGGTAAATGTCATGAGTACAGACAAATGAAATAATGTGGAAAAAGGAAACAAAAGATTAAATGCTACAGTGTAAGCCTTTCTGTCTTTATTTATTTAGGCTATACCTTAACTCGGTTACTGAGCAGAAAGCTTTATTTAATTTAGTAGGATTTCTGAATAAACATTTATATAATTTTTGCTAATAAAGCTAATGTTGAATATCAGGAAGTATGTACAAGATATTTCACAGCATCAACTTTATATTAAAATTTTGCAAAAAAAATGTTTTCTTGATTTTCATTGAACACTTTGTTTTCATATATTTCAAAATCTCATTTTTTACAAGCAAGTTCTATGAATGTGTGATTTCTCCCTTGATTTGGACATACGAAAAAAGAGAATGAAAAAGTAAAAACATCTAGAAGACTTTAGCTTCATTTTTTATGTATATTACATGCATAACAAATAGTGTTTAATAACAGAGATCAGTATGTTTTTAAATGTATCCTATTTCTCCATATAAGTGTGTGGGTTATAATGAAATATTTAAAAATAAAGTGCCGAAAATAATGTTCAAGAGAATGGGAGTCTATTTTGTAAGCAAGGCCTAGTGTATATGAGAAGGTGGTCAAGCTAGAAGCACAGGGGAACATGATAAATTGACATAACGGAAAGGCAAAATAACGCTGTGTAATTTTAAGGCTGGGTGAAAAATTAAAATTACGTTAAAATTGTTAGTGTTAACCATTTTATCCTGTACAGATCTTAATTGGAAGACAACCTGACTGATTTTGTGAAAACTGACTTCCAAGTAAATGGTGCAAGATTTTTATAACCTTGCACCCTGCTTGATCCTAACCTTGTGAATATTAATGAAAAATCCCATTCAATATAATTAAGTTTGTGTCATTGACTATATATAGCAGGAGATCTGTATATCCCTCTTTATCAAAATCTGAATGTTGGTGCTTATTTAATCAAAACACATCCATTAGATTAAATGAATTTGCAAATAGGAAGGGGAAATTTCAGCTGTGCTGCGTTTATGTTATGTCCCTGATAGCATTTAACATCCTAAAATAGATCAGGAGTTGGTAACTGTAGTTTAATTCAGCTTCACCAAGTAACAGTATGTATCTCTACAAAGCTAAGTAAAAATTTCTATGGTATTATTGAAGTGCATTAGATGTATTGAATTCTTATGCTCAAGGGTATTAAGAACAAAGAGAACTGTATGCCAGCTTGTAGTATGTCCTTTTAAGATAAAAATACATTTTTTAACATTCTGTTTTAGGATGCAAGATCAAATATGGGAGCAAACTTCAAAAATGTACTTCATAAAATGTATGCCTACCAGTAAAAAAAATGTTTCTTGCAATTGCTGCATGTAACTTTTAATTTTATGCACTGGAACCCAGCAGTTACAATGGCCAGGCAACCAAATGTATATTTTATGAAGGATATCAATTAGGCAACCTTATTTTATAAAAGTATGCATTTTGATAGACAATTAGCAATTGGTGTAAAAATCTATTTTTTTAACTACAGTATGACTATTCATTTTAACAAAAATGCACTTTCCAGAATATCTTAACTGTTGTGATGTTTTTTAGAAAGAAAGAATGTCTGCAAATTATTTATAGGGTATTCTATACTAAATAGAAAGCTGATATTTGAAAGGTAGGAAAACTACTAGAGATGTTGATGTTTTATCTGCGGCTCGCCTATCTGATTATTTAATAGTTAAAGCTTGGATAACTTAGGATGAAGTGACTGTATTTAAATTCTGTATTTTCTGTGCTAGATATTTTGAGCAGGGGAAAACGTAAGTCTAATACGTGTTAACTAAGCAGATAGTAAAGCTGATATTCAGATCAGAAGAAGGAATTCTGGTATGAAATTTCACTGACTCATTCTAAGAAACCAGTGTCATATTAGTCTGTGAAGTTCTTTATGATTTCTGAAGAAGTAGGGAGCAGAGAAATAAAATGCCTGTCTCATGGGTATCCTTGCAACCTGTACAGATATGTTTAGGATACTGTTCTTCATAAGTATTCAGAGTAACTAAATAAAACAAGTCAAAAGAAAGTATCAAAGAAAACAAGTTGAAATAACAGCTACTAAATAGTAATTAAAGAGCTTCTTATTCTACTTCTCTAAAGGTGAAGTAAAATTCTACCTTCCAAATAAAATTTTAACTTGTCTTTCAAAATCAACATTTTATGCTGGAACAACTAAGGCTTGTACTAGGTCAGTAGTTTCCAGTTTTATGACTTTTGAGAGTACTGTTAAAGGAGGGAACATTGGGGTCAGTTTTAGAATTCATTAACATGGTCCTTCAGAGAAAAAATTTTCTACTACAGCATAGAGTGGAAAACTGAAGTTTCAGAAGAACCTGAATCTAATACATTTACTGTTAAAATGTACAATAATTTGAGGGGGTTGTCAATTAAAGGAACTCGGATTTCAAATTAAAAAGCAACAACCTTGGTTTATAAGACTTTGAACGCTTTTGCCCATGCACTATATGTTTCTATATATGCATAAAATTCATTCCAGAATTGACATTTTTCTTCTTCCATTAATCCACTCAGTAAAGGGTTAGGGTTATTGTATTATTGTATTGTATTATTGTAATAATTGTATTATTGCTAACCTTGAATTTGAATTTTTGGGTGTTTGTTTCCTTTTATTGCCACCACCCCAAATCCACATTTAAGTGATGCATTAACATTCATAATAGAGACAGTGGATGCAAGCGGATAAAATAGCAGTGTCTTCTGATCTTACCACCTCGATCACCTTGATTGACCAGACTGTCGCTGGACAGAGTCCTGCTGGTCGCAACTCGCTTTCCATTCTGATCTTATAGGAAAGAAAAATGATAGTGCAGTTACTAGTTTGATAGAATTTCCTGGGTATAATTTGAACAGGTTAAACTAGAAAGGAGTAGTGATGTCAAATCTATCACTTAGCATGCTGGTTGTGAAAATTATTTCAAGAAGGAAGAGAAATTACTATTCAGAGAAAAACAACAGAAATTACTATTGATTAAATAAAATGTTTAGGAAATCAGCTAAATGTGTAAATTATGATTGCCTGAAGTATTAAACATCAGTTGATAATGAAAGTTACTACCTTACAAAGATAATTAGTCCCCTACTCCAAGTGCTAATTAACCGTAACCCCATATCCTTGTAGTATTGGGTAATTCATCGACTGGGTTAGGGTCACACTATATCACACTAACCCATAGTTTGTTTAACCAGATTTATTGAATAAATTAGATGCCTGAATTTGAAAATGGTTGAAGTAATAAACAATTATTTATAAACCATGCATCTGGTTCATACAACCTACTAAGGCAAAACCAATTAAACCACAGTGACATTAGATTCTTGTGTGAACCAAACCATTAATTTAGAGTGGAGGGAAGGGACGGTCCCTAGAACAGGGCAGAAAAGTCAGCATTGTAGCTATTGCAAATGCATTTGTGGATTATTGACTGATGAAGTAAAAGGTGAAAGGTCCCCTGGGCAAGCACCGAGTCATGTCTGACCCTTTGGGGGCACACTGTTTTCGTGGTGTTTTCTGGGCAGACCATAGCGGGGTGGTTTGCCACTGCCTTCCCTAGTCATCACCTTCCCCAGCAAGCTGGGTACGCGTTTTACCAGCCTCAGAAGGATGGAAGGCTGAGTCAACCTAAGCCGGCTACCTGAGAATACAGCTTCCGCTGGGATCGAACTTGGGTTGTGGGGGAGAGTTTCGGTTGCAGTACTGCCACTCTGCGCCACACAAGGCTTGGATTAGTAATTACAACAGTTTTAAAAAAAAGTAATTGCAAGCTCATTTTATATATGTTTGTCTGGTTTTGGGGAGTCCTTGGAGTTTTCTTCCTCTGTTGTTAAAGTGTCCATGAACTGTTTGGGGATCTTTTGGTAAAGATATAAGCAAAGATCAACCCATCACCACCTTGGAAATCAATGTGAAAACTGAGGGGCTTGAAATAGCACTAGGGAAAAAATAGAGGGATGGAAAAGAGGGAGTCTGTCTGGCTCATAATTGGGGAAAAGAAGAGAACAAAACTTGGAATGGGCTTGAGAGAGCAGGGAGGGAGAACTGAGAACATAAAACTTGGTGTAGGGAAAGGAAGCTGGAGAAAGGATGGATAGAAAGATTGCTGGGAGGGAGAAAGAGCAAAGCAAGCAGCAATTAGGAGCAAAACTGTGCTGGGTGAAATGCATCTATCATCTTCTTAGGCTCATCTACTCTTCCATATAGTCTACAGGTCTCCTAAGAGTGGGCAAATACAATTATAGGAAAACTGAAATATAGGGAGACCCCCATTCTTCAATGCAAGAAGTGCTGTTCAGAATCTCTTAGCTGACTGATCAAAATGCTTGGTTCATCTGGTAGATGAGAAGAAATATTCAGGAGTAATTGTTGAGGCCTAGGTCACCTGCTAGTGGCAAATGGACTGAAGGAAGTAGCAGGCAGGCCATACCTAAACTGAGCAGTCATGCATTCTTTGTGTGTGTCTTCTCATGCCAGGTTGACAGGAGAGGGCAGATCTCTTGCCAGTGGTTTGAACTGGTAGTTTACCGAGGTAGACTGGAAATCAGATGTAATTAGAATAAAATGGCATGTTTGGCTTTAGGGTTGAAGGCTGCCCATCCCTGTTTTAGGGGACAAACTAAATTAAAGTTGGTGATTTAAAGTCAGACTGTGTTCTGTCAGGAAAGTGACAACTTTGAGTAATGTCTGTTCTTGGTTCCTACCATACACTGACACTGGAAAATGCTTCACAATAACAGATACAAAATCATTTAGCCCTGATGACTTTCCATCTTTGAGAAGGAGAAAATCTTTGAGAATTTCTGGTGGAAATTTGGGTGACTGGACAACACCACAATCTAAAAATTTTCTTGTGGAAATTACAGTGTTTGAATTGGGTTTTAAATAGCTGTGTGTTTGGTGGAAGTCACTGAGGCTCATAATCAAATTATTTTGAATTGAAAAGGAGTTTTTGAGGTTTCCTTTGATTTCTTGTTCCTTCCAGCATCATTGTTTAAATTAGTTTTATTTCCTTGGAACTATATACTGTTGGTCTGGGTCCAGATATAATGATAAAATACAGTTAAAAGTAGCAACAAAACTCATTCACATATTTAAATAATAATTTAGTATTAAATCTAAACAAAGCCATCGTTGAACCAATCTGATTGATTTTATGATTTTATGTGGTATTTTTGTTTATCTGTTGTTTTTCCATCCAATTGCACTCAAAGCAGCTCACAATTTTTTATAGAAATAGCAATAAATACAGATGCGGCCAAAAGTATTGGCACCCTCCACTTTTTCCTCAAAGAATCTCAATATGTCATGAAATAAGTTGAAACTGACACAAGTCCATAGAGCAGACACTTTACTTTCGATGTATGACTTAACATATTTTTGTAAATAATAAAATAAATGAAAATGGTATGGATATAACTATTGGTACCCTTAGAAGATAAAATACATTACTGGACTTCAGTTTTCTCTCAAACAACCTATTTTAATTAGTATCATAGATATCTTCAATCTCATAATCAGTCACTCAGCCTATTTGAATGGAGAAAAGTACTTACTCAGGCATTTTGTGTCACTGTGTGCAGCACAGTGAACATGGACAAGAAAAGGAAAAACAGTTGTGTGAGGAGGACAGGAAGAAGGTAATAGCCAAGCATCATAAAGGTAAAGACTGCAAAACCATCTCCAAAGAGCTTCATGTTCCTGTGAGCACAGATGCTAATATTATCAAGAAGTTTAAGGTGTGTGGGACTGTAGCCAACCTCCCTGGGCATCGCTGCAAGAGGAAAATTGACCCCAGATTGAACAAAAGGATAGTTTGAATGATGGAGAAGGAACCAAGGAAAACTTCAAAATAGATCCTGGCTGATTTCCAAGACCATGGTACAACAATATCAAGTCACACCATCCATCGCTGTCTGACTAAAAATAGCCTCCTTGGTAGAAGACCGAGGATGACCCCCTTCTGAGACAAAAAAGCCAGACTTGAATTTGCTAAAATGCATGTTGATAAGCTGCAGTCTTTCTGGAGGAATGTCCTTTGGACAGATGAAACAAAATCAGAGCTTTTTGGTTAGTCACAGCAGCTCTATGTTCACAGAAGAAAAAACAATGCTTTAAAAAAAAACCATGGGGTTGCTTTGCTGCCTCTGAGACTGGGTGCCTTGAATCTGTGCAGGGCACAATGAAATCAGATTACCAAAGCATTTGGAGCGAAACATAATGCCCGGTGTTAGAAGACTCTGTCTCAGTCGCAGGTCATACATCTTCCAGCAGCATAATGATCCAAAACATACATCTAAGAGAACCCAACAGTGGTTGAAAAGCAAATATTGGACTGTTCTGAAGTGGCCTGTTATGAGTCCAGATCTGAATCCAATAGAATATGGAAAGAGCTGAAACTCACAATTGGGAGAAGGAACCTGTCAAACCTAACACAATTGGAGCAGTTTGCTTAAGAAGAGTTTGACAAATTGCCAGTTGAGAGGTGTAGAAGTCTCATTCAGAGCTACAGGAAGTGCTTGATTGCAGTTACTGCCTCAAGGGTGTGCTATGAAATATTAGATTAGGGGTACCAATAGTTATGTCCATGCCATTTTCATTTGTTTATTATTTACCAGAGTCCATAATAAAAAGCAAAGTGTCTGCTCTATGGATCATGGAATAAAGAATGTTGGATGCCATTTCCTTGTTTCAGTTTCAACTTATTTCACGGCAAATTGGGATTCTTTGGGGAAAAAGTGGAGGGGTACTAATACTTTTGGCTGCATCTGTATAATGATTCAAATACATAACAAGTCTCAGAATAAAAATGAATAATAGAAATACCAATCTATAGAATTTTGTGTATAGCAATGTGCTTTTTTTATTATACTGAGTTTACATTCTTTTTTATTGTTGATGTTTTGAACAGTTGATTTAAAATATGCTTGTATTATCTGTTTTTAAATGACTGGACATTTTTTCTTTAATGTATGCCTCCTAAATGCATATAATAAATAATAAAAAGCCAGGTTCATTCAACAGTTTGTAATTAAACATGAGAGAGAATAGGAATACACTGCAGATGCGAGCAAACAGACCTCCATTTTATAAATACTGTATGGAATTTTTAGCAGTTAATCTTTATATACTGTTAGGAGGCCTGCACCACTTGAATCATAAATACAGGCTAGAATATGCATGTGGTATTTGTAATTATTTATTTTAAGCATATGGTGATGCTAGAAACTATAAAGCCTAAATAGCTATACACATTGTAAACTAAAAGTAAACTTGTGAAATATTGCTAGCTAAACATTTTATTTATCCATCCTGAGACAACTGTTGCATCAAATAGATTTCCCTTGGCCTCCATTATTCCTGGATCCCTGGGGTTTCCCATTATATAATTTTTGAACCTGTGTTTCTCTGCCTTAGTTTGCAGCTTTTCTCTCCTTCCCCTTGAGATCCCTGTCTAAACCAGTATCTGTGGGGGTGGGAGCTTTTCTATGTGTGTTGTGATATTGCATGCATGCCTCAAAGAGGTGCAGCCCTCTCTCTTCCCTTTTTGAAAAACCGTGAATGTATATGCCATTTATAAATGTCTATGCCGTGAATAAGCGAACAGAAAGGTTTTAAAACAAAAATAAAATTTTAGGAAGAATCATTTTAATTGTGCCTATTTTGCTAAGTCATGAAAAAGATGTTCTAGCTAAGATTCTGTGTCAATTTTTTTGCAAGAGAGTTACAATTATCTTTAATTAGTGCCAATCCTTTGTAATAATTAACCTGTAATACTAAATCTATCTGGCAGGTAGATACTCTTGATCAGTGTTTATTATCATACCAATAAGTTTATCAAATTTGATTTCTATTCCTGTTTCTATAGGAACCTTATTCATTTCAAGTTGTAATAGAGTTGTGTCTCTTAGGATTTTGAAGAAAAAGAAGTATATCATTTCTAAACAAATCAGTTATATGAAATAAATATTTTTATTGCTCCTAATACTCTGTGGTAATACTTGTATAATGAGATTAAATAAAATAGGAAAAAGTTGGCACTTGGGTTTAGTACCCCTGTTTATTTCAAAGACCTTTGTATCTGCTCCATTGATTCTGATTATGGCTTGTGTGGTGAATATAATAGATTGATTATAGCAATAACATTAAATACGAATCCCATTTCGAGTAACAAACTCCTAAGAAATTTGCATTCCATTCCATCAAATGCTTTGAAGACACCTAAAGGCAGCAAAATGAATGGAATTATAGTACACTTAAGATAATGTATTGTGTGGAGTACTTTTCTGAACAGATAGTGATAGAATTATGTTAAAGCTCCTGTTTACCCAGTTGCCAAAATGCACTTCTATGAGGACAAAATATTTGCAAGGAATTCCTCATGGTGAGATTTTGGCTTACGGTCATTTTTGGTTCTCTAATGCTATATTTATGTTCTTAAAATTGAATTTATTAAGTAAACCTATGTAGTAGTGATATATTTTAGAAAGTATATTGTATGTCCACTATCTGAAACTAGTTCTGGGAGGTTATATATTTAATGATCTTAGAACTTTTGATCCATTTCCATTGACCTTTTAAAGGTGCTTGACTAACTACAATTGAAAGCCTTTATCATCAACGTACATATGCTGAAACAAAAATCAATAAGCTTTTTCAAGTCAGTATTTTTAGGATGAGAATTAAGAATATATAATTAATATATTCTTTCAACATTAAGTTTCTAGAACTATTAATATTTCAGTGTGAGGACTCATTTCAAATATCTCTCTTTTTATATATAAGTTTTATTAAGAATTTTGATTATAATAGTAAAATCTAATACAAACTAAACTTAAGGAAAGAAAAGAGAATAGACAGGAGTAAAAAGTGCAAGGGAAAAAAAAGAAAAAGAAAAGTAAGACTAAGAAAAGACAAAGAAAAGTAAGACTATAATAGAAAGAGAAAAGAAATATATAAAGAAGTGATTTCCAACCTTCATCACAAGTATAAACACATTTAGTGACTCTTCACCTCCTCTAAGGTTACAAACATTTATCTCTTCATCCCATATGCCATCTCTTATCTATAAACAAATCCTTAAAACATTTTTTCAGTCCTGGTGTCAGCAGAGTCTTAAAGGGTTGTCAGAAGTAACAACATATCTTGTTCTAACCTTGATCAAATAAACCAACTTTATATTCCTTCCTTTTACGTCTAACAGTCTTAATCTTTAGTTCATTGAAATATTGTAGGATTTGATTTCTCTTTATTTCTTCTTTGTCCCATTGCACAGAATTCTTCAAAGCTTTAACAAACCTCTTTTGTAAATCCAGTAAGAAAAAATTTTCTTGGTTTGTATTTCCCTTTTAAATTTTAAAACCTCAGCCAGTTTATTTTATAGATCCAGTGAAACATCCTTTTCTAAGTCATTCTTTTGGCCAGTCAGTTGTAAATCCACTTTTGATACCATGTCTATCTTGTCAGATAAAATTTGTTCTACATCTGTCATTTCTTTAATAACATCTTTTGGATATAGTCTGTCTATAGAAGCAGACATCATTACTGATATTTTTGATATTGTGGCTACTATTTTCTGATTCCATTCTTCAAAAGTCTCCTTCAGTATTTTTATCATTATAACATTTTGCATCATTTTATAAGTTTGTATATCTTTCCTCTTCCTAAAATATTTAGTCCCCTCTAGTGTCCAGTTTTTGAAATCATAAAATTGCTTATTTTGTTACATCTTGTAAAAACCAAAAGAGGATCTATTTCCTTTTGAAGAGCAGCCATCTAGAGCACATGTGGATGATCTTCTGCCCTCTCCTTATCTGGACAGGTTCCAAGGGATCAGTCTACTCACCGGTTCCTTGGTCTTTCCCATGGTTGTTGGCTATGCTTTCGAACAGCCATCTTGAGTTCACCGTACCTACTCTGGAAACTCAAATATTACGTCCCAATTCTGTTATATTAGAAGAAAATTAATCATGTGTGAAGATGGAATTATTCACATATTAATAAATCCCATAACTCCATTGATATTCATTATATAATATTTCTGAGAAGGAGAATTCTATAATCGATGCAATTACAGTTTGATCTCAGGTAGGAGTTTAGAGTATTTTCACTATAATGAGCAACTGATCCATACAGTTTGGCTGAATCAGTAGTACTGCAGAACAAAATAAAGTCAGAGCTATATCATGCTTCAGTAAACATGTTGAGCTAAGTTCTAATCTTTGTTTGGAACTGGCTTAACAGTATATTCAAACCTAACATTACAATTTTTAAATTATAGTTTATGTGTGAGTGTCTTATCTATGCTCAGCCATCCATGGTTACTCAATAAATGAATTATACAAACCATGGCTTGGCACAGTGACAGGAATAGAGATGATCATGACTATTCTAGAATATTCTGAGATTTCTGGAGAAGTATTTCCAAGTTTACAATTCATTGCTGTCATCTCAGGCATGGTGCTGGTGAGCTTCAGTGTATTTATGGAGATCCTGGTACCTACCAGCTCCCTTACACCATTCTATTTTTTCAATTAAAAAAAAATTAAAATGAACCACTGAACTCCAGAAGCATTATTTCCAGGAATTCATTATTCTGTATAGACCGTATAGGCATTCTTAGAATATAAAAATCATAATTGTCTGTAGCACAGTACTTTACTTATAAATGTTCCCATCTGACCAGAAAGAAGAAAAGGTGAGAATTAATAGTGAGTGAAAGGCCTTAAGAGAATGGCTGGGAGCAGTCTAACCAGTTTTCTGCTGGTGTCTTCTGGCTGATAATACCTAGTGGGATTGCCATTTTGTGAATGGGCAAGCCCACATTGGCAGTACTTTTCTTGGCCTGTAGATTGCTCTCAAAATGTCTAATGTGCTCCTTGAAACAAAACAATTAGGAGCCTCAGCTTTAGTGTATTTATGGCCTTTTTTGTACTACCTTTTTAAGGAAAATAATAGTCATATCCTAATAAATTTTTAAAAGCACTTGTAAAATTAATGCCATATATATCCTGTATTCTGTATTCTTTAAAAATGGAAACATAAGAGATTCCTTCCCATTTTAGAGAATTGTTGAAATTTAAAATTTTGACTTATGTTTTGAGATCAAAGGATTTTTCTAGAATACATTTTTACCTAGGTCTTATAACAATTGTTTTGGAAAATTTAGAAAGACTAATGCCACTGAGCTTTCAGATGAAAAGTAGAAATTTGACTACATTGAAGGGAAAGCAAGAGATCTAATTAAGACGCATGTATTACTCTAAAATAGGCTTCCTTTAACGGGGAAGAGTATATAAAATATTGTTCAAATATTTTTTCATGCAAGGATTCAAGGACATAGTATAAAAGCACACATATATATTGATATGCTATAGTTATAGTAATAACTGCACTTGGTAATATCTACTACTATATCTTCAGGGTCAATAATTTTTCTAAAGATAGAACTGGCCAATTCTTTTGATTTTTAAATAATTAAGTGATCATACAAATCAAAACAATTTCCAGTAAAAGCTCAAGAACTCTCACAAGTGACTCTTTTTTCTATTGATATAATTGTTCTTAGGATCTTGTGTGTATGTGTGTATTAACATCCATCCATCCATATTGGAAAGGGTAGAGCATTCGTGCAGACTCCTCATTCATCAGTTCATGTGTAGAGGCAAAATCTATGAAGTGTTCCTCTGAAAAAATCTAAATGAAGATTGAGATTTTTTAAATACATTAATAAACATTTCACAAATCCTTGTTCTAAATATAAAATTCAAACTGGCTTGTTTTAGTGGATTAGTGAATAAGAGACACAGTCCAGTAGTGATGTGCCTCCAAATTTTTAATTTGAATTTGATCCTAAATGTTTCTACATGTTCACTTACATATAATGTCAACCTAATTATCTTCATTAATTGTAGGATGAGGGATTGGAAGGTATCTTCTACGCTGCTCTTTTCCTTTGTTAGCAGACAGTATCTGACTAAAACAGCCTTCTTCAGCCTGACAATTTCCATGAGCATTGGACAACCCCATCTCACTCAGACTAGCTTGGGAGAATGGTTGCTGTAGTTCAGCACATCAGGAGGGGGTTAGGGTGAAGAAGTCTGGGCTTAAAAAGCTGCTTTAGGTTGTATTCCTGCGGTTGGGTTGAAATCAATGTTCTTACGTCGCATCTTCTGGTTAACTTGGTACCTGAAAACTGACACTTGAAACAAGGATCTGCAAACAAGTTAGCGAGTGTTGTCATAAAGAAATTCCTAATGATATTATTAGTTAATCTAGGATACGTAGTTAAAAAAAAACACAATAGCAACAACAATGAATGATGAATTGTTTCTAGAGCTTTGTGAATTGTAGAGGCTTTGGTTTCTGTGAGCTTGTATAATTAGGTGTTGATAACAATACAGTGCACCTTATCTGTGACATACAGGGAACAATATTGATGAGGAAATGCTTCTATGGTTTGCAGGTAATCATAATGTCTACAGTTGCACCAAAGAAGGCTTTTTTAAATTGTGAATGTGAATTATATTCACACAGGCTTTATTTTTTTTTGCATCCAAAGGACTGCTTAAGAGCAGAAGTGATTTTATTCAAGAACAGTATCCGTAACTAGTTATTATGGAAATGCCAAATTGTCAAAGGGGAGAAATTAAAACTTATAATGCAAGAAATTGCTAATTTTTCTTGACAGGGAGACATATTCTTAAAAGAACGTGCTGAGAATTGAAGTGGTTTCCTTACAGTATAATCACCTAATAAAGTTGCAGCCAATACTTGCTTCATGTTCATGGTGGCTACATATATAGTCTCAAAGATATACACTGGCATATACAATCCAAAATATAAGTATAAATTTGAAGTTTGTGAATGTATTTCTTGTGACTTTTTCTTTTCTTTACAAATGATGCCCATGCACTGCTCATCGGCTATCAGTTCTGGGTGTAGGGAGAAGTTTTTGAAGGTAGAGTCATAACAGCATCTAGCTGAACTTGACTGATCGCTATCAAACTAGGCTGGGTCAAATCAGGTTAGCATTTGGATGGAAGATCTTCAAGGAATACCAGGGCGTTATGTTAGACTGGGAACATCCTGGAGGAAGGCAGGGGCAAACCACTTCCCTATTGTTGCCAAAACACCAACTTGGATGTCCCAATGGGGCCACTAGGAGGCAAGCTTCCTCTTTTACCTTCAGAAGGAAGAACAGGTGCAGAGGGCAAAGCTACACAAATATACTCAGAAGTAAGGTTTCCATGGCTAGCATATTGCAGTGGATACAGTATGTGATCAATTTCATCATTAGCAGGAATCATCAGACATACAGAGCTACATCTTATTCTGGGGTTCAAATTCTCTACCAGGAATTGAACTCATGGACTGTTGCACCATTAGCTTAAATGGAATAGCTAAAGGTTTAACTTTAGTTCTCTTCCTGAATACAATATTCTCTTTTTTTTAATGAATATATTCCACTCTAAGAGGATGTTGAAGATTTCATCTAATAAAATTAAAGAAAGAGATGAATCTGCCATGTATTTATCTGAAGAATTCAGACTTTGATGATCAAGACTAAATTTGGGAGACAGCTTTTAGCATACTCGTCAGTCCTTTCGTGTTTCACCGTAGAGCATTTTGTGCAGTTAATTAATTATTACCAGGTAGTTATCGAACAATTGACCTGCATCCTCAGGTCCTTTTCACTTGGGTGTGTTCTTTTAAAATATATGTTGTTTTGTTGCATGGATGTGCATATGTGCCCATTTTTAAATGTTCTTATATCCCATTGCTGAGAGAGAGAATTTATCTGGTACTGTATTTAGTAGAAACTTCTGGAGAAGGCTATCTTCTAATTCTCTATTTTGTCAGTGCAGAGAGTTGCTATCAGGCAAGTGATAAACTGTCATATGTGAAGCAAAAGGAGTAAGAATTCTGGGGTGGGTGAGAGCTTTAGTGAGCAAAGATTAAAATTAAGCACTACAGCTCTTCTGTGTTAAAGCTTGATTAATCCTAGTAATTACCCTTATCTCTGTGTTATTGTTGAGGATGGATTACTTAATTAAACTTCGTAGGTTAATTCTATCAAGCTTTTGATTTTTGGCTTTTTCATCTAGAAAAACAACTTAGCTGTTGACCCAAGCCTTGTCAGCAAATACCTTCCAGATGTCTGGAACTGAAACTCCTATCATATCTAATGGGAGTCCACTATATTATCTAGATCCATATATCTAGAGGTAATAATGCTGGGAAACATCTCAGTATCTTTTGATTTTCTGGGTGAAAACTACTTGTCTTCTGTCTGATGCTTTTTAATGAAATAAAATGAGGCAGATAGGCTGCAGGTCCTAGCACACAATAACATCATCACCATGCTTTAATGATCCAAGAATATAGTTACTTGGGAAAAGTGGGCAGTGTGATGAGATTGATAGGAGGAATGTTGAAAAGCTGAAGAAATTATAGAGGTCAAAGTATGAGAAGATGTTAAACAACTAGATTAGAAATAATGTTCACATCTTTAATGTTAGAAACTTGGCAAAGTTGAAGAGGAATAAATAGACGAACCTCCCTCCCTCCATAACTCATGTTATAGTTTTAATAAATGAATCAGACACAGCTGTATGGAGTACAGAATCAACACCCGGCTAAGATTATGTACAAAGCTAGAAATCTGCAAGACAAAGTACTGTACTTTAGAATATTGGTTTTGTTTTAAAAAATAAAAGGAAAGAGAACACAGCAAATACTAGAATAAAAAATAAAGGTAGGATTTTGGAAAGGAGTTAGCATTTGGAAAAAGAAATAACTTGTTTCAGGAAGAAATATTTGGTTTTGAAGAAGACCATAGCATAGATAACACCGAAGTTCAAAGTTATGCCAAACCATCTCCGTTCAACTACAGAAAGATACTATAACCCACACTTCAGATATTTCTAATGTGACATTAAACAATTATTTATGGTTCTAATTAAGAAGAATTTCTACAATTTTAATGTTAAGAATAAGCTCTAGTTCTTGAAGGTTGGTGCAAGAAAGAAGCACAGATCTAAGAGTCTTGTGTGATAACTAGAACATTTCTTAAGTATGATTTAATGTTATATCTGCTAAGGGCCATTGATTGGTTAACTTGGCATTAGTTTTCTTCTAATGAGTTTTTCTGTCTATCACAACTAAATGATTTGTGTTACTTTTGTAATTTGTGTGACTTGCTAGGCCATGTTTTAGTGAATTTTCAATTAAAAAAATTATCATACAGGGATTTAAATCCCAATGTTGAGGGGATAACATACTTGTTTTTAAATTTAAGGCTGTTTCACTAATTATCTTTCCAATACATAGTGTACATAAAGCAAGGCTTGTGCAACTTAATTAAATCTCCCCTTTGGGGGGAGATGGACGGTGACAGAAATTTGACAGAAATCTGAATGAATGAATGAATGAATGAATGAATGAATAAATAAATAAATAAATAAATATGCCCAGCTGTTTAAGTTGTTAAAATATTCAGTTTATGGCTAATAGAATATGCACACTATATATCCAGTTCAATGTATTATTTAACATACTTCATTTGGTGTCTGCGCATTAACGGTTACTGAAAAAAGCTTAGTCTACTATTCTAGTTTAATTTAGTCAGTTACTTCAGTCTTACTATAGATTTTTCTAAGAATGATGAAAGATGGCCATTTCCCCATTGATTTAGAAATGTTTTGTGCATAGGATAGGAAAAAAAAAAGAATTCACATATTGACTGTGACACAGCAAGAACTTTTCTTGATAGTGTCAGAGGATATATGCCTGATTGAAGCAAAATATATTCTACAGTAATACTGCATATAAAAGCTTAGGCCCCTTGGTGAGATGGTATGTTTCGGTGAATCCCTAAGGAAATAGAAATTGACACACACTCTATATGGTACAAAGTAAAATATGACATCTTTCTCCACATCTGAATGCATAACTTAACTATCTGTTAATTTCTTCACTGACTGGCATGTTAACTTCTAAGACACATTAATATTCAGTTTGATCCATTCTTCTTTCCACTTATATGTTATTTCCTGCCATGCATCCCCAAAACACAGTAGAGTCATTCCTATGCTTAATGGTTGACAAGGTGTTCTTTTCTTCAAACACTTTACCCTTTTTCCTCCAAATGCTTCTTTAGACAATGACTTTTGTGATGAATTTGGAGTGCCATCATCACTCTAGGCACCTTTTCACTTGCTTCATCTCCCACAGCACCTCTGTAAATCAGGAAGCTCCACTGAATCAGAAAGAAGCTTTGTAGGCACAATCTCATCCAGTGTTCTGACTGTCTCTGAATTCCAGGAATCAGCCAGGTATGAAGTAGAACTCCTTGCCAAAATCCTAAGTGCCTTGATATGCCATTTGACCAGAAAGTGATCTAGCCACAGAAAAGGACAAATGTTATCATGCTCCATATTCAGATCATTTCTCATCTCCAAAGTAATGTATGTGCTTGGCTATGTGAGTTGGATTGATACTGAAGGATATTGAAATACGGTTTGTTCAGTAGGTATCCTGGTTCTCATATTTCATTAACAAATGATGGGTGGGTTCATATATCATGCTAAGGCAAAACAATAGCAGTTAGAAAACATAAACCACATAATTGTTTAACAGCCTGTAGTAATAGGTACATCAGAATGAGCTGGTAAAATGCAAGTAAAATTTTGCAGAACTAGCAGAGCTAGTGGTAGTCTAGCATAGAAGTTTTTACACTTCAGGGCTAGTACAAATTGCAGAATTTTGCATGGTGGGAGGGTCCAGAATTAATTACCTTCCTTGCAACCTGAAATAGCACGGTCTATCACATCACTATCTCAGGCTGTATTTGCTCTATATTCATGGTTAACCCAATTTTGGGAGCTCACATGATATACTGAACTATAAATGAACCACATGGGCTTGGTAGTGTTTTCTCCTTATTCCAGATAATTGTGGTTTTTTTTGCACCTTATTTTGTATTATGTTATTTATACATGTATAACATATGGTAAGTTAATTTTTTTCCTGAATTCTAGTAATAATGTTTGATTTTGCCCTACTTACTTTTTCGGGGTATAAAAATTGAAGTTATGGTATATCTCCATTGCTGAAATTGGAGAGCAGCATTTTGAAGGCCTTGTAAGCAGACCGAATGTATTGTACAGATGATTCAATATACAAGCGGTTCAGAAAGAAAACTGGCAACAGTTATTAATTTTGATACAATCAAAGTAAATCATATTAAACTATCAGTTGGAAAATAGCATTGTACCTGAATTATTTGGCTATATGATTACCAGCCTCTTACATAACTTTTTTGTTTCATAGTGAAGCCATTCTTTAGCCATTTCCTTTAGCCAAAGACAAGGAGCTTGTCTGTTTCAACTGCAACATTCACTTCTATACACAGAACTACTGATGCATTCCCTGATTGCTTACTTTGTTCACATTATCAGTTCCTTCTAAGGAACACATTTCCTTGTTATTCAATCTATCTTACCACTGAAATAACAACTAGAAATATTGGCAGACAAATCAGAGGGAGGGAAAATATTTGGAAAGCACTTTTTAAAAGTTTAAGGATTTATGACATTATTCCAAAGGTCCATAAAGAAAGGATTCTTGTTATCACTGTTTCAAATAAGCTGAAGAGAGAGGTGTTGAGAGGTATGACAAACATACTCCTTTATGCAATGTCTTTAAAACAACCTATTCTACTTAGAAGTTCTCCACACCATTATCTAAGAGAGAGAGAGCCCCTTTTAGATTATCATAGAAATGCGCAGACAATGTTTTTTCAGTCATATCAGGGTTGGAGGTGGTGGTGGAGCAAGTAGAGGGGTTTCTCACACATTATGCTGATTTCATGTGCCAAAACGTGCTAAGTATTATTGTCACCTGTGTGTGCATGAAAAACCTATCGGTGAATTTAAGTAGACTAAACAGCCAGGTTGATTAGGATATAGGTAGGATAAGGTATGTCCTTCCCCCCCTTAACTACTATCTTGTCTGTCTTGAATCATATCTCATCCCATTCATTGGAGGACCCCCAAATTCTAGGAGTAAAACATGCCCTCTCTCTGCTTTCTCCATTAATGACTCCCAAGGAAGCTCAGAAGCAAAATCAACTCAAAGCAGATTTGAAAGTATTTTCTGCAGTCATGTTCCCTGAGCATGGTTCTCCAAATTCAGATTTTCTAGATGTTGCATTAATGCAAACTGAAATAAAGTAGATATAGAACTAATTCAGTTTTACAAAAGTGAAAGAGTCTCAAAGTTTTGTGCCACCTTTGCCAACTTGAGTGCCCTCCAGATATTTTGGACTAGAATTGGTTATGCTGGCAGACTAAGGAAAGTTGTAATTTGAAACACATGGAGGGCACCCTAGGCTGCATATATGGCCATATAAAGAGACAACTTTAAATATAACTAGAAGTTTTATAAGGAATCAGAGAGCAAATTTGGTGTAGTGGTTAAGGCATCAGGCTAGAAACCAGGAGGCCATGAGTTCTAGTCCCAACTTAGGTACAAAGCCAACTGGGTGACCTTGGGCCAGTCACTCTCTCTCAGCCCTAAAAAGCAGTACACACACAGAGTAAGGAATCGCCAAATTATAAATTTGAATAATAAGTGCTGTTGTGGGAGATGGCTGAATTATCTGTTTCTTTGTGTATCTGGCCTTCAACTCTGATACCATTGTGCATTTGCCCTGGAGCACAGAATATAAATTCCCAGACATTTAACTTAATTCTGGTAAGATCACTGATCCTTTTTAGAGCTCAGAGAGTACTTGGTGATCAATAAAGATCAGAGAACATTCTTTTCCTCCAGTCCTAATTAATCCCCTTTCCAGATTCATTTAGCTGCAAAGTGGTCAAAGTCCTTAAAGGATTACATCTACTTCAAGCAGCAGGATGCATTTCTGGGGGCCCGGGGGTCACCCTCCTCTTCCCAAGCCCTAGTTTCTCAACCAGGATATTATAGGTTGTTTGGCTTTATCAGGCCAATTTTCTTCACTCTCTTGTTTTTGTTTTTCTAATTAACAGAGTTTTCATGCTTCAATCAGGCTATCTTATTATATCAAATTAATAGGAAAATTAATAGAACATTGAAAGTAATTTACAAGCAAGATTGAAAAGAGGGGGAAAAGGCTGAATAATAGAACTACTTCTCCACAAAAAAGTCAAACTAGTCCCGTTCCTCGTGCTTCTGGTAGAAAAACAACCCTAATTCAAATGTTGGTCACCTAAATATCTAGAAACCTTTACTTGTGTGAGATTAGTTTCAGTGTCCATCTGATAACAGGTTCTCCAAATTGAATGTTCTCAGGTACCAGCTAGGACCTGCTAAATAGTTTTGTGTCTTACCCCTTCTCATATTAAGGGCTTGTATGATATGGAGGATGGTTTAAATAAATTATGGAGATTTTTGCAATTGTATGCTAGACAGCTGATTTCACAGAAAAGAATGGGATAAGGTATTGTTGAATAATTTTAATGAATGAAAACAAATGAATGCAGCCACAGTGAGGGAATAAGCCCCCCCCCCAAATAATAATTACATGTTTTGCAAAGATACTGTTCTCTCCTTTCCTGTCTTTGTGTTTTCTTATCAGCTTTCAGTTCTGGATATATGAAATCACATTACCTTTACAGGAGATGATGAAATATAACTCTTGAGGCTGCTGGGGCTAGCTTTTTACAGTATCATTTTCATGAGATGTTTTGGAACAATGTCAGGCAGATTTTAAATCAAAGATGCTCTATTCATGAGTGTGCTGCGGTGAATATGTTAACACTTAATCATTGGAAAATGGGACTATATAGTGACAATTCCATCCCTTTTCCTTTTAGCAGAATTACTAAATCATTTTGATAACAGCATTTAGGACTAAAGTCAGAGTCCTTAGAGAGAAGTTTGGCTTTTTGTCTAATTGGATTGCCTTCATTCTGTTGGTCTTCAAGTTTCACTGATCTCTTCTAGATGAAACAACTAAGCATGTAATGATTATTAAAGATAATGCAACCTGAAATCTCTATGTGACGTGATTTTATGATGCAGAAATCAAATAAATACTTGATTTCATTTCAGGTATATTTGATACCTAATTATAGACTGATGGGCATATATTTTTAGTGTAAGATGAATGGAAAAGTACCCTATCCTTGATGTGCTGTGCGGTAAGCCTAAAGTCTGAACAGATGCTATATTTATAGGTTCTGTATGCAAGATGGCAGAGAGTTACTTAAACCTTTGCATTTGCATAACTGAATGATTGCTGTTCAGCAATGGACATACGCTGGAGGAAAGCAAGTTGCAGGGTCGGAAAAGAAACTCCCTTCTTAGTAGAAGGATGTCTAGACTGAGGCAAGAGGAAGAAGAATGGAGTAAGAGTTGACTTCTTCGCTTGGTTTAAAATCCAAACCTGAGAGTAAGTCAGGCTTATTTGTTTTGAAACAAACATTATAGAGGTTAATTCTTCCAAATCAGGAATGATGTAATTCATTTAAACTGCTGAGAGTAGTAACTAGCATGCATAAAATGGATGCAGAATGGCCAGTGATAAAGAGTAGGGTACTATTCTATCCTGGAAATGCTTCACTTACATTTTTCATGCATGTTTGAATCTGTACTCATATGCCAAGTGGTACACAAATGTCTGGAAGTTCTAAACTATATCTTGAATTTTGATCTTCTGAATTGATCTTTTTTTTTTTAGTGCAGAAAGTTGTTCAGTGCTTTTGAAAGAAAAATACTTTCCTCTTTTGTATGATGCTTGACCCTTCTATCTATGTCATCTGGTGCCTGTGTCATGTGCAGGAGCACTTCTGCACTGCACCAGTTATCTGCAAACTAGTATGCTTTAATCTGTAGGTAATAGGTAGATAGATTGTTATGTTTCTTAAGCAGGAGTAATTCTAAATCTTTTGTGTGGTTTTCTTAAGAATGAACAACATTGAATTTACTTCCTTTTTCTTTCTTTTTTTTAGGATTTGTTTTGAAACTGAATGTGGTTTGGAGTCTCTTGCTGCTGTTATCCAGCACAGTTAGCTCTTTTGGACAGAATTATTGTGAACACACCTTGATAACTAAAAGATGGATAGAGCTTGTGAGATGGAGGATAGGATTTCATTAGTGAAAGGTGCTCAGGACATTGCCAAGGAGGTCAAGAAGCAGGCAGTAAAGAAAGCAAACAAAGCAGTAGATAGAGCTCAAGATGGGTATACTGAAAGATCTTACAACAGATTCCAGGGTGAAGAAGAAAATGATTATTATAGCCAAGGTGGAAATTATGAAGGAGAAGCAAATGAAGATGAAGGATCAAGTGAAGCAACTGAAGGACATGATGAAGATGATGAGATTTATGAGGGAGAGTATCAAGGAATCCCAAGTACCGTGCAGAATAAAGATGGAACTGCAGCTTTAGGACAGCAAACAACAGATATTTACAAGGATCGACATGAATTAGAGACAGAGAGAAAAGCTGATGAAGAAGAGCTAGCACAGCAATACGAGTTAATCATTCAAGAATGTGGACATGGACGTTTTCAGTGGGCCCTCTTTTTTGTCCTTGGAATGGCACTAATGGCTGATGGGGTAGAGGTTTTTGTGGTTGGATTTGTATTGCCCAGTGCTGAGACAGATATGCGCATCCCCAACTCTGGATCAGGATGGCTTGGTGAGTGTTACTTCTAGTCTGTCACAGCAGAATCATAATAAATTAGACCAATGTTATCTAGATAAATATTTGAAAATATATTAAGATGCTGCCATGGTTTCCTCTGGTATGACAAAAACAAAGGTGGTCGTTCTCTTTTCTTCTGCTTTAAGACAAGCAAAAAAAGCTGTTCCTAATTGTCTCTTTGGTTAAAAATGAAGGCTAAGATGCAGAAGTCTTGAATAAATGTACTGCTAAGCTATGAAGCATAAAAACAAGTACCTAAGTTACTGTAATGAAAAGTTAGAAAATGTCTTATTCTGTAGTACACTGTGAAGGCTAAATCAGTCAAGGTTCAAAGGCAAAGAAGCTGCTACTAAATTGGTCCGTTCAATAACAATCAAAGGGGTCAGCCCTTCTTCCCACCCAGAAGTGACAAGCACTCACCCTGTTATGCTGCATGAAGAAAAGGAAGAGATTTAAGATGTAAACTTTCATTCTGCCATATATAGGATTAACATCATAACACACTGCAGTTGCTGGATTTTTTCATTAGTGGCTTTTCTAGTTCTTGCAATAGAAAATAAACATGATGGATAGCTGCAGTCCAGTATTTTGTTTGGAAAAGTGCCCACTTGCGCCCGTCCAGAGTCAGTGGTAAATTGGGGTACAAGGATCATCATATAAGGTGACAGGGAGCACCCTCACTTATTTACCTTATGACAAAATGCATGTTTTGTGTCTGCCATTTTGTGAACAGGCAAGCTTCCTCAAGGTGGCCATCTTGTGAAAATATCCTTATATTGCTCTCCAAATTCCAAATGTGCTCACTATCCCTAAATCCTGTTTCTTTATTATTTAATTTTCTATCCCACCTTTATTATGGTATTTTTATAAATAACTCAAAGCAGCTAACATACCTAATACTCCTTCCTCTTCCTATTTACCTTTCTTATTGCCCTTTCTGGATATTATAAAAATCCATCCAGAATTTATCAGCATTTTCCAAATGGTGGATTTTCATAATAGTATAACCCCTTACTGTCCACGTAATGTAATTTTGGTCCATTTGTACAACTATGTATGCTCTGTTATGTGTACACTGAATAGAAGGTGGAAGTTTACATGCTTTGCTGCTTTCACTTATACAAAATGGTTTGATATATTTAAAATGACTATTTTTTAAGGGACAGCATTAGCCTTGGCAATGTAATTGGTAATGGTAATTTTTATCTACTGAAGAAATGAAATGAGAAAGTGTATAAAAGCTAAACAGTGTTGGACTTGGTTAATAATTGTATGGTAGACCATCAGGAAACCCCATGATTTTTTTTTTAAAAAAAATCCTGGAATAAGCATTTTCTAATTACTTCCAAGAAATCACCAGGTATCATGACTTTACCATAATTCTAATCCATGCTGCTCATATAGTTGTCCTATTTCAGGTTTCGAACTTGCACGCACACACAGAGTTGCTAGGTGAGAATAGCAATTTACTCGAGGCTGAGATAATGGCAGACAAGGGAAGGAATGTAAATCAGAACAAAGTCTCTGAGAAAGAAAGCTTGCCTGGGTAGTTTCGCTTTCAGCAGGACCGTACAGAAGAGAAGTCACATCCAGTCCGAAGTTCAGAGAGCCAGGTCAGGTTTGTCAGCCAGTCTGAAGGTCAGGGTTTCAGGAATCACAAGCAGAATTACAGGATTACACACCAGAGCAAGAGATCAGACAGTTGTTTCCAAAGGAGAAACATGGGTTAGGGCTGCTTCTTAAGTCAGGCTGCAGCCAGCTCTCCACTCTGTTGACCGAGTCCGAGGGCTTGGGGGCCGTGCCTCATATAAGACTTTTTTTTCAAATGTTAAGTACTTGCTGGTATGCTTCCTTAGTTTGCAACTGTACTTCGAGTACCTTATTTCTGAGCTGTCCCCAGCCTTTTGCACATTCCCTGACTGGAGGACTTCTGTCCATGGGATCCCACCTAGCATTTCCCTAAGCTTGTTGAAATTGGCTGTCCTGGAATCCAGCGTGTGTCTCTGATAATGCTCCAATTTTCCATTTCCTCCCAACGTTTCCCATTGCTTTTACCTTCAGTTACTTCTTCTTTATTGGATAGGATCAGATGTAGGAAATACCCTTGCCTCTTTCACATTCAGAAAAATGAAATAATCAGCAAGACCACTGACGAATTTTTAGAACCTTTCAGTTTGGCTGAATTGATTTTCCAATAGAAATACGAATAATTGAAGCGTCCCATATTACTAACTCCATGTGGTTTTCTTGGTAAAATACATGAATAGTTTACCATTGCCTTCTCCTATGCAGTATGAAATATCAAATTGCCTTTGCTATTGCCACTAAGGTGATCATCTGCCTATGCCAACTCTGTATGTAGATGCTGCCTGATATAGGTTGTCTGCGGGCTTTACTAGATAGCTGAGATGATCTTCATATCTTGGGTGACCCTGTTGGATGTATATATTCTTGGTGTAGTGTTCTTTACTCATCTCTCTGGGGAACAGAATGAGGCATCATAGTAGGACTTAGGGAGGTTAGAAGGAATAGCTGCAGTAAAAATGAATATTTTACCAAAGCTCAATGTTCTATTTCAAATGATCCCAATAAGAATTGACGATAAGGTATTAAGACCTTGGCTGGTGGATTCTGTGGAAGTGAACAAAGCACACCCTAGCTCAGTTATCTGGAAGGAGTTTAAGCTGCTCACTCCTGAGGAAGTAAACAGGGCCCTTGTTGCTGTGAGCTCTGCCACCTGTAGCCTGGACCCATGCCCCTCCTGGCTGCTCAAGGCCTTCTGGGAGGTGACATGTAGTTGTAGTCCAAGCAGTGGTTAATGCCTCTTCGTGCGTGGGGTGGTCCCGCCTGACTTAGAAGAGGCAATGGTATGACCCCTCCTTAAGAGGCCATGGTTGGATCTGATGGTTTTGGATAACTTCTGTCCAGTCTCCAGCCTTCCCTTGACCTAAAGTTTTGTTAATAGTTCATTTTGACTTATGATTCATATTATACTGGCCCCCTTTAGTTAATGATTGAATATTGATTTAATGTTAATATCTTGAAATCTCAAATGAGTACAAGAAACTTGCAATATCTGATTAATGTTACCTTCAAATTTTAATTTAATTTTATACAGCCCATACATCTTTTTTATTCTTTGTTTTTCTATTTTTAAAATTTATCTACCAAAATAAATCTTTTAAAAATGGTACAATTTTTGTTGTGAGGCAGAATTAATCCTAGAGAATGGGAAACATTTGTGTGGTTTCATGACACATGCCATTGAGAATCTGTTTAAACCTTAAGTAGATTTCAAACTGCAGAATCACACTAATTTGCTTCTGTGAAAGGATGAGTTTAAGACTGGTGTGAATACTGCTTCTACATTTAGTATCAAAAATCTGAAAGAAAGAAAAACATTTGAGGGTCCTCAGTTACAGAGAAAAGTACAATCTGGCTTTAGTGTTATTACAGGGAGTATAACACACACAGTATGCCTTATCTCAGCCTTCTCAGCTAGGATTTTCTTTTAAATGTCAACAGGAACTATTGGATAAGTGAAGATACTTTCAAATGGTATGTGTGACACTAGTACTAAAGGTATCTGTCAGTTACTTCATATCATTACTTGAGATTAATTTAGTATGGGTAACCCTGTTCAGTAATTGCTGCATCACAGTATTTCATCTTTATGTATTTTGATGTGTGTGTGTATTTTTATTTTATTTATTTATTCGGGTAGAAGACAAGATGGCGATAGGGCAAGATGGCGATAGCTGCTGTGAAGAGCTCCCCCATGGTTTGCTCGATTGATCGTTTTTATTTATTTATTCAATTTATATTGCCACCCATCTCAAACTAGTGACTCTGGGTGGCTAACAACAATAAAAACAGTATAGGTACATGTACATATTTTTCTTTCAGGATTAAACTACCTTGGAACAAATACCGTTTGTATAGTAACATTGTTGTTTGCATGGTAATAACAGGGACACATTATTTGTGCAAATCAGATTAAAAGATGTAGTGGTCTCTGTCTATTCTTTTGGCTATTCAAGGGTTAATGATGATTTAGGGATAGGCAACCTGATGCCTTCCAGTTGAGCTGAATTTCAGTAACCATCAACCCCAACCAGCATAGTGAATTACAACAGATTTTAAGCCAATTATTGTCTGTTTCTGTAAGATGATGATTATGGTGGGAATTTTTCCTTTGATTCTGAGTGCATTTGAAAAGCAACTCTAGTTAGTTGGCTCTTGGATTTATTCATTCATCCACTTATGGGTAGTCCTCACTTTGTGACCATTTGTTCAGTGACCATCTGAAGTTATAACGGTGCTGAATGAATGGTAGGTATGGCTGGTCCTCCAAGTTACAGCAGTTGCAGTGCCCCCATGGTCACATGATCAAAATTCGGGCGCTTGGCAGCTTGCCTGCATTTACAACCACAGGGTGCACGTCAACTCCCCCAATTGCCTCTCTTTCCGAAAGCTCTGAGAAGAGAGCGCAAGCTTCTGAAGTCTGCACAGACTTTGGAGAGCTGCGCTCCCTTTCCGAAAGCTCTGACAGCGCAGCTTTCCGAAGACAGTGGTTCTGAAGGGAGCCACGTGGAGGAAACATTCACCGGAGAAGCTGGGTCCAAAAAGGAGCCAGCAAAGGCAGCCAGGCGCTTCTGCTTTGCCTGCAGTGGCTGGGCAAAAAGGTCAAAAGGTCAGTGTGGGGAACTGGGAGAGAAGGCAGCTGGGTGAACGAATGTGGGCTGGGGTGGCTTCAGCTTCCTAGGGTGGCTTGGGATGAGACAGCTGGGCTGGGGCGGTTGCAGTTTCGTGCTATGCTGCGGCTCAGGCGCTCTTTGCAGACCCAGAGCCGCACAGTTCCAGGTCTGCTTCCTGCCCCACAGGGCAGGGCGCAGGGCTTCCAAAAGGGCAGAGATGGGGGGGGAGATAGGCGGGTGGGGGAGTTGAAGCACCCCTGCAGTTGTAAGTGCATGTGGGCTGCCAAGCACCCAAATTTTGATCATGTGACTGCAGGGGCGCTGCAACAGTTGTAATTTCGGGCACAGAGATCTTAAGTCCAATTTTTCAGCGCCATTGTAATTTTGAACAGTTGCTGAACAAATGGTCGTTAAGTGAGGAGTACCTGTATAGTAAAAAGGGCCTTTTATTTCTGGGACTAGGAGCAGCTGGACACATTTAGGCCCTTTGAGTCAAGGTTGGATTTTGATGCTGAGGCTCATGAATATTTAATTTTATGGAAGAATTCAACCTTAAAAATAGTTGGCACAGCGTTCCATTGGAAAGTATGGGCAGAATCTGGAATAGTTACTTTATATCAATTACCTTATAATGATTATTTTAAAGATTTTTCTTGACTTTCAAATAAAGTTACTTTACTTTACTTTACTTTACTTTACTTTACTTTACTTTACTTTACTTTACTTTACTTTACTTTACTTATTTATTTATTTTCTATCCTGCCTTTATTATTTTTATAAATAACTCAAGGTGGCAAATGCACCAAATACTGCTTCCTCCTCCTATTTTCCCCACAACAACAACCCTGTGAGGCAACAGGGGCAACATACTCAGTTGAAGCATGTATTGACAAGTTAATATGGACCTGATGTTTTAGTTGCTTCAAAGAAACCTGATAAAACCAAACCTACGTAATATTTGTATCAAAAATAAAAGCACTGTATGTTTTTAAAGTTGAAATTACTGGCATTTATGATGTATAGAGTAAAAATTGGGAATTTCTGATAATGCAACATTAGTGGTTGCAAGTCTTAAAGAATATTAATTGGTTTAAATATTGAAATTAATTCATCAAAAGATTCCATTTTGAATTTATTGGATGTTCCAAACTACATTTGAACAGATGTATATGAGATTTTCTCTGTTGGCGACGTAAACAATTTGAGGGGTTGTTAACTCATGTTATTTGGTCTTGTAAATCAGTGATATCTTTTTGGAACATTTTTAAAAAGTAGATTTATGGAAAAATCTCTTAATGTTAAAGAGATTGATGTTATGTTGAATTATGTGCCCAAAATGTGAAATTTGACTGTTTTTAAGGATCTTTGGCTATATCAAATGTGGGGAATTGCTAGGATAATTATTTTGAGAAATTGGAAAAGCACTATT
The DNA here is from genome assembly GCF_035149785.1 of Candoia aspera. Taxonomy (NCBI): domain Eukaryota; kingdom Metazoa; phylum Chordata; class Lepidosauria; order Squamata; family Candoiidae; genus Candoia; species Candoia aspera. Next base: position 233,843,450 of record NC_086154.1, read on the forward strand.
ATTCTGGATATTCAGGATTGGATTCAAGATATGTATAATCTATTCATTTTTTTACTAATCAAAAATTACGCATTATGTTTCCCTTTGGTGCAGATTTCTTGACATTTTACAACAAAAAACTTTTTCTTTTTAATTTGAAATTTTCCTATTTTGTTTAATACTTGATGGACAGGTGGTATGCCTAGATTATTCATTTTTTCCTTTTTTTGGTTTTGCTTGTTACTCTTTGTTATTGATGTTTTTCTGTTACTTTTGTTGTTTTTGTATTTTTTGTACTCAGTTGTTTTTTTAAAAAATCTGTATTTTTTTTTTAAAAAACTTGTAATAAAATAAAATGTAAAAATGAAAGAAACTCTGCTGATTAGCCTGGTTAAGCTTAGAGGTGCACATGCATTCTGTTCCTGCTTTTGTGCACTGTTGATGCAGTCCTTAGTATATCTTGCTGCAATGACATCTTTGAAATTGGTTTGTCATTGTTTGCTGCAGTATTTCTGAGTTTAGCATTTAAAAGGAAGAGTTGTGTTGCTGAGGAAGAGTGCATGTACAACATGATTACTCTTTTGTTCTGAGTATTGATGGAAATAAAATTTACGTTTAGGATGTAAAACCTGGTAGCCAGATGGGGAGCAGCGATTTCTTTTGGATCTGCAGAGTGGGGCTTCTTTCCTGCCAGTTTGACGGCTTGTCTTCCCTCCTGCCCTTTCTCCCTGCCTCATTGTACTAGGGAAGCTGTCATTTTTTATTTTTGGCAATCAGCCAGGAAAAAAGGTAAATTTGCAAGTGAACCTTTACATACTGGAGTGGAGAAAGATCTACAATTTTTGACTCTCCGCAAGGTTCCATGTGATGGAGGCAATATAGATATAGAAGAGAAGGTTTACTTAAAAACTGGTTAATTTAATATTTTCTGCTAGCATGTCCTCCTGCCCTGGATGAAGGAAGTTGATTTAAGGGTTTGTGTCCTGTGTCGGAGATCAATAACACAGAGCCAGCTTATCTCTGCTCACATTCCTTTCAGTGCGAATTATACTTAAAGAGCAAATTATTGTTGTAATTTCAGGGAAGGCGAGGACTAAGGCTACCAGATTTCATCTGCAAAAATCCAAATGACCACAGATGTCAAAAAACAAGAGTTTTCTGGCATTTATTTTGTTTTTGCTGCTGTTAAATGGGCCAGATTTTTGTAGGCCAAGTGGCTTGTTCTGAATCCCACTATTTCCCATAGCCAAAAGAGACTGTTTCTGGTTTTGTTTGCTCCAGATTACAGTTGGCCCAAACAGTTAACAACTCAGTGTCTCATTTTGTGCACACCTCTTACGTTACTGCTGGACCCACACTTCCAATCTGAAAAGCCAAAACAGAGGACCGTGGGATATGCCTGTTACTTTTATTATGTTTGCAGTCACTTTCCATTGTTACTCTTTTTCCTAGTACATGCAGTATGTTTCTGGTTATTACAGTATGTTTGCCATATACTGGATTCTATATTTCCCCCTAAAAGGTAAAGGTAAAGGTTTCCCTTGACGTAAAGTCCAGTCGAATCCGACTCTAGGGGGCGGTGCTCATCTCCGTTTCTAAGCCTTGGAGCCGGCGTTGTCATAGACACTTCCGGGTCATGTGGCCAGCATGACGACTCGGAACGCCGTTACCTTCCCGCCGAAGCGGTACCTATTGATCTACTCACATTTGCATGTTTTCGAACTGCTAGGTGAGCAGGAGCTGGGACGAGCAACGGGAGCTCACCCCGCCGCGCGGTTTCGAACCGCCGACCTTCCGATCGACAGCTCAGCGGTTTAACCCGCAGCGCCACCGCGTCCCTATATATTTCCCCCTACAAATTAAATATATCATCTCAAGTTTGGCAGATTGAAACTCACATCCCATTGAATTAATACACATGTAGACGAGGACCAGGGAAATGTCTCTTGACTGCAAAGTCATCTTCCCCTTCGATGTTCATGTGTTGTCCACAGCTGTGTGTACAAATGCATTCTATCCAGTTAAGACTCTTGTGTGATTTGGGCCCCTTGTTACATGGAACATACACGTACATGTATATACACGTGAGAAACTGCTCATGTATAGGTTTCACTTGGCAGACAATTCACATTTGCTGGAGGGCTGACATTGCATGTGATTTGGGACAGAGTCTGGAGGTACAGGTCTCCTCAGACCTGCATTCTCATGTAAGTACATGGAGGAATATGTGGAGTGGGCTATATTTTGAAATAAATGTCCAGAATAATGAATAAAAATACTTAAGCAAAGTCTTATTTAATTATTTATTTTTTTACAGCACCATTTGTGTATGGGGTATTTTATAAAGAAAGCCTTCTAAATACAGTGGGATACCAGAATCTTGCAATGTAGAGAAAAAAAACTTCAGCTTCTTAGAGGCATTCCATCCTGCAAAAGGCCAAAAAAAGTAGTTGTAAATGTGTGAATTAAATAACAGATTGTCAGTTCCTTGTGTCTGGATCAAATTATACCTGGTTTTGGAAGAAGGATATTAAGGATTTATGCTGGTGAAGCAACTGCAGTACTTCCAGATCTACAATTTTCTGACTCTCTTCAAGGTTCCATGTGATGGAGACAATATAGATATAGAAGAGAAGGTTTACTTAAAAACTGGTTTTAAATTAATATAATATGTTCATGTTTTTAGGAGACATGAACCTGAGGAGATGCAATTCTTTTAGGACATACAGTATTTATAGTAGAACACACTGTATTGGTAATTTCTTATTCCATGTATTGCTGTGGTATTCTTGCATTTCTTTGCCTTGTGCTTTACTTTATTACATTTATTTGCACCTGACTAAATAAATGGATAAAAAATATAGAATAAATATTTAATTAAACATTAAATATTTTACAGTTAAATAAACATATATTAAATAAACATGTATGTGTGAGAAGTAAAGGGATAGGGGACAGGTCCCATAAATGGATATGCAGATTATTCACTTGCAATAATTCCAAATAAATGATACCACTGGGTAATACTAAGAACAAAACTTGAGAATGTACAGTGATAATCCTATATAATGTGACACATTTTTTTTCTTATGTGTTACAGGCAGCATAGTATACCTTGGGATGATGGTGGGAGCGTTCTTCTGGGGAGGTTTGGCAGACAAGGTGGGAAGGAGACAGTGTCTTCTGATATGTATGTCTGTCAATGGATTCTTTGCCTTCCTTTCATCCTTTGTCCAGGGTTATGGATTCTTTCTCTTCTGTCGATTACTCTCTGGATTTGGGTAAGCATTTCTGCTTTCTTTGATTTTCTAAACTTCACTTGTGGTATGCTGATCTGTTTTAAGGTGAAGTATTATTCATGGTTATTCCCAGTCTTCTGTCAAAAGATCATATTTGAAAGTCGTGTGGTTCAGGTGTTTTTACATTCCCTTAGTCTGCATTGTTAGCTATGGCAGCCCCACTATTTGGGTATGGCCATGTTATACAGCTGAGGAAGAATAGATGATAATGGGGATAACTCCAATGGTGATGGCTGAAGATCCTGAGATGGATTAGCCAGTTTTGTGTTGCTGAAAGGTTGCTGTTAATTCCTGGAGAGCATGGGGGAAGGCTGTCAGAAATGGTCATCGGTGGGGGCCCAGAGACAAAATGAAAGGGGAAAAGGAGCACAATGGGACAAAATCTACCAAATGCAGATGTTTTTGGAAAGCTGAAGAAGACAGCACGAGAAATCAACTGCTGGCCAGAGAAAGAGACCAGGAGCCTGAGAGAGAGAATGCCAATCAGTGTACTTACCCCTGTCTTATCTCGAAGTAGGAAGGGAATTTAGACACAAATGTAACTACTGTACACTTGTAGTTCATTGATACACTATGCCAGTGTTTCTCAACCTTGGCAACTTTAAGCTATGCAGACTTCAACTCCCAGCATTGCTGGCTGGGGAATTCTGGGATTTGAAGTCCACACAGCTTAAAGTTGCCAAGGTTGAGAAACTCTGCACTATACTATACACATAACAAGGTAGCCTTTTACCAATAGCAGAAAACTTTGGTTTGCCAGAACAGAGGTAACAACTTAGTAATGCTTAGACACCACCTAGGTAAAATATGTACCATATTTTCAGTGGAGAAAAAAAAAAGTTCACTTTAAAAATGCCCGAACAGTCACTTCTAACTCAAGCCACTGTTGATTGATTTCTTTTTTTTTTAATTTAATAATAATTTTATTAACATTTTAAAAATACAAAGATAAAAGACTAATACAAACTTGCTGTTGTTATTAACCATGTGAGCAGAGGGAGGTGGGAGACTTGAAATACCTTTTGCAACAGAATGGTACATAAGGCCAAAATGAAAGACTTGTCTTGTTTGTTGTGCTAATCACAACAAAGGAACAAAGGGAAAATCACAAAGAGTGTGAGATGTGCTGTGTCTTGTATCAAATCCTGTGAACCCACAAAAAACTGTGACAGAAAAAGTTTTGTCCACAGATGTTTAGACAATAAGTTTACATAAAAATGTCCAAAGGGTTGACAGTTTAGCAAAAACAGTGAAATGCCAAAAAGACTAATAATTCAGTCCTCATTTTTTACATTCTCTCCCCTTGCTTTTACTGAACTCATAATTTATGCTGTTACTTGATATGTTTAATTAAATATATCACACATTTCCACAAAAAAATAGATAGTATGTTAGTTTTTAAGATGCTGCAGCTAATAGAACTATCCCCCTGGAAAGCATACTTAACATGTTAAAAACAAGTTCCAATGAGTTAGTTGTGTTAGTCTTTTACAGCAAAAACATTGGCATTTCAGAGACAAAGACATTATTGATGCATAAATTTACCTGAATCACAGTCCACTGAAATATAATTCATAAAAGCTTAATAAAATTACAAAGGTTAGTCTTAAGGTGCCACAAGATTTTTTTTATTGCCAGTGAATAGATTTAGGTTTACTACCAAGTAAATGAGCATAAGTTATAATTTAACAAATTTACAAGCAATGGATAAACAAGAACAGAGTTCTCCAGTGTCAGAGACTGCTATCTAGGGCTCTGCTTGTTTCAGCCCACAGGACAAAAGTGAAGAGAAGAACCTGGTTTGCTGTTTAGTTTCCCTCCCTGGCTAATTACAAAAAATCCAGTGCTCTACCATTACAGCCATAACTGTTGCAGATTACTGTCATATAATGGATGCATTCATGGTCCCATCAGTTAAATGTTATGGGACCAAGGAAGTGTGCCTTCTCTGTTGCAGTCCCTTCCCTCTGGAGCAGCGTCCCCCCAGAGATACGCAGAACTCCTGTTCTCCTTGGTTTCTGGAAGTCTCTTAAGACCTGGCTCTGTTCCCAGGCCTGGGGTTAGGGTAACTTCTCAACCTTTTGACCCTGGAGGAACCCTTGAAATATTTTTCAGGCCTCGGGGAACCCCTGTACATTCAGGCTCAAATAGGCCAGAGGTTACAAAATGACTATATTCGTTTCATGTGTAGGCCAGTATATATGCATTAACAGTGTTTTTAAACTAAAAATAAAGAATGTGAAGTTGCCTGAATTTGAAATATTTTTTTAAATAAATTGTGATCTCCCAGGGAACCCCTAGTGTCCTCTTGCGGAACCCTGGGGTTCCATGGAACGCTGGTTGAGAAACCCCGGCATAGATGCTTTCCTTAATCAACATTTCTTTGATGTATTAAGTAATTGATTTATTTGTCAAGATTGACAGAATTCTATTGCTTTTGGCATGCTTTTCTATTAAAATAATGCAGAGCTTGTTCAGATTTTTTATTCATGTTACTCTTCTTTTTTTAGGATTGGAGGAGCTGTTCCAGTTGTATTTTCATATTTTGCTGAAGTACTTGCTCGAGAGAAACGCGGAGAGCATTTAAGCTGGCTTTGCATGTTTTGGATGATAGGAGGTATCTATGCATCTGCCATGGCCTGGGCAATCATTCCTCACTATGGTGAGAAATGCAGGGATTTTTTTTTATAACTTCTGTTCCCATTGTACATAAGCACTAAACCAGTTTAAATTGTAGTTGCGTTCCCATTGCCATTTTCATGAAGAATTGATTGATTTGTTGTTTATTTATTTATTTTTCAAATTTCTGTCACTGCCCATCTCCCCCCCAAAGGGGGACTCTTTACTTGTTTAATCAGCAAATATATGGACATAGTCTTCTTGCCAATATGCATGTGTATACTTTTAAACTCAGATTAATATAATTCCATTTTAACATAAGCCATTGTCTGGGGTTACAGATCTATGTTAAGTAAATACATAATTATCTCTGTAAATGATGGAACTTTATTTGGCTCTTACCCCAAGATGTCCAAGAAGAGACATTTGTCTTTGGGTGGATATTCCACATAGGGAAGCATGTGCATGATCTAAAATCCCAATAGTATATGCAGGATGCACAACCCTAGAATAATGGAGAAAGAAAAGTTTTGTTCTATAAATATAGTAATACTTCTATTAAATTTAATGGACAAATTTTACTTAAAAACAATTTTAAAATAATAAAAGGACAGATATTGCTTGACTTTTAGAAATATGCATGTTTTCTTATCTTACCTTAGGGTAAGGCATTTATGTGCATGGGCATGCTAAATGGTTTTCAAAGGTTATTTTACCATATTTAATATAAATAGCTCAATAAGATATGCTGAAATGTTGAAATGCCATAAATATTTTAACATTTCCTTCTGTAAACATCTGAAGCTATTTTTCTTTTTCCTCAGTAGAAGATATTTTGGTTATGTCAAACCACTTAACCTTTTCAGTACTGATGATCTATGTTACATCTAGAATCCATTCTGAGTTTGTGATATAGCGATTACAGTCAGTAGTATCATTTTATTGAACAGGGTATTCCAGAACTGTGATCAGTAGGGCCAATCCTATCATTAGGTGGATTAAAGTACCTGCTTCTGTTAATAGACGAGGATGGGTGATGAATCAGAGCTGTTCCTCTAACTACTGCCCTTCCTATGATATGTCTAGACCAGGGGTTTCCGAACTTTTTCAGGTCATGTAATCTGTATGTGTGTGTGTGTTCTTCTAGAATCCCTGATCAAGAGGCAAAGCTCTGGTGATAGAAAATTGGCTGCTTTGAGTGATTTTTTGTGTGTGTTCTTTGTCTCTCTTTTTTTAAAGAATTTTATTAAATTTTGGAAAAAGATAAAAGATACAGAAAAACAAAACTACAAAAAAAGAACTAAACAAGTGTGAAAACAAAACAGCGAAATTTTAAATAGATTACAAAGAGAAGTGACTTCCAACTTTAAACATCAAGGATATACAGCAATTTTCCATAATCAATCCCTTACTCTATATTAAACCAAAATCACATTATTTCTACAAGTCAACCCCTTAGCACATTATAAAAATCACTAAATACCGTTGCTCCCTCCCCTTATATTAAAAGAAAAGAAAAAGTATAAATCACCTAATCAACTCCCCCCCAATAACAATTAATAAGGATCAAAAACAAAACAGCATGTAAATTATCTGCCATTATAATTAATAATATAAGAAACATGAATTAATATTAATATTATTTTTTTAAAAAAACCTTAGTAATCATCCCAATCATTAACGATAAGTAAAATCATCCAAAGCCAAAAGACCATCCAGGTAAGTATTTTTGGTCCCTTAACCCACTTCAAAATAGACCAAAACATTTACATATCCCCATAATATACACAGAGCTATTTTCTTAAAGAAATCAAACAGCCCAACTGCTCCCCTCACAAATACAGACTTCTCTTCAAAAAACCTCCCATACATAATAACCCCTTCTTTTCCATAACATTCCATCCGTCTTTCAGCTCAATTTCTCCCTTTAAGTTCTTCAGTTCATCGTTGTCAATTTCATCCAGGATTTTAAAAGAGGCCTGAATCTCACTCTTAGGAGGGACATTTCCATTGCTGTTAGATTCTTCAGTTTCATCCACAACATCCCCAACTAGATGGCACATTTTAGACCACATATTTTCCACAATGCTCTGAATGTCTTGCATAATAACTTAGCAGGAATCTGAAACAATCATTTACTATTAATTATGAAGGCTACTCCATTTCTTCTGTGGTCCTCTTGTCCACAGTAGTAGATCTGGTGGTCATTTGATGTGAAGTGGCCCATTCCAGTCCATTTCAGTTCACTGACGCCCAGAATGTCTATCTTTAATCTTGACATCTCACCAATAACCACATCCAATTTGCCCTGGCTCATAGATCTTACATTCCAGGTTCCAATGGTGTGTTGATCCTTAGAACATCGGATTCGCCGTTCACCACCAGCACCGTCGGCCGCTAGCCGTCCTTTCGGCTTTGAGCTAGCTGCGTCATCACGTCTGGGGCTAGTTGAACTCATCCTCTGTTATCTGCTTTAATATCTCTGTGAAAGTCAGAAAAAGCCTGATTAAGCTCCTCCATGTCTGAGGCAGTAAATTATGGCGCCCCCTAGATATTTAACCAGCAGAAGTGAAAGGTAATGGAAAATATCTGAACTGAGTTAAGATAAGATAACAGACAATTCCCCAGAGAAAGTAGCGGCAGGAAAGTAAAAGTTCAGAACGGCAGATTCAACGCGTAGGAAAAAAGCTAAAATCTTCAAAATTAGCACAAAAATAATAACAGGGAGACAATAACATACTCTCAAACTTCCTTAGTATTGGATGGAAATCAAAATCTAAAGCTTTAAAAAAAAAATTTAAACAATCACAGAAATAACAAGCACCAAGAGAGATCGTTTCTCCTTAATGTAGAAAGCCTCTCTTAGGGTAGAAATACTTTAAAAAAAATAAATTGGGTGCTTTAGAAATGGGGTGGCTGGACATAATGTCCCTTTAAGGCTGCAGTATGGCTTGGAAATGGTGATGTCCCAGCTTCCCAGCGAAGTCTTACCTGTCTATCATGAATGCTGTTTACGATCTCCTGGCTGCAACTTGCCATCCGGAGGACAAATGGGTCAATTCCAAGCGTTCTTCTTGGTCTGGAAAAATGCTCTTAGGCTTCAGGAGAAACCAGCCTGAGCCTGAAAAAAATGCCATGATGCCAGTTCTGCCTGCGGAGCTTGAAGGCACAGCTGTTCAGTCCGCCGTGTTCCCACCAGAAGCCCCATGTGTTCTTTGCCGCTCACAGAACTCGAATTCTTTGCAGAACACAGTGTGAAAAATCCTGGTATAGAACAACCACTCCACCTCCCTATCCTCCAGTCCTAGCCTGCTGTATCATTTAATAGTTGGTGGACAGAACTAAGAGAGAGCTCTTCAGTTAGCCAGGTCTCCATGCTGCATGCCAGATTAGCACTTCCATTCAGGATTGAAATCTGGATAATAAATGTTTTATTTATTTAATAAATTTAGTTAAATTGTTTATAAATGTTTTATTATCAGCAGCTGAACAGGCATTATAGGCTGGAGAGACTGCCATCACCAATATGTTGACATCTTTGGGGAGGGGGAGGATCAGGAGGAAGAGGAGGAGGTCAGCCAGCTACTGGCTTGCTCTGCTTTCCATACAGCAGCCCAGTAGCATCATTCCATCATATCTACCCCTGCTAGTTGTACTATTGTGTTTGCTCCAGTAGTTGTATTCTATTGTTCTGTCTTTACCCTTTTCCTGACACAACCCTTTAACATTAGGTCACAACCTCCTAGCATTACAGGTTTCTTTCTTCCCCTGCCTGTCAGACTCCCTCCATGAGACTTGGCCAAAGCTCCCCAGACATGGCAGAGCTAAATAAGAACTTTTATTGCACACTAGAATGAATCTTGTATTTAAAGCAGTTGATTGCCATCTGTAGATATGATACAGTATATGATAACAGTAGTGAAGTCCCTTACGTCCTTCGCAGTTTCAGTCCAGCATTGCTTCTTCTCATCTTTCTTCTCTCAGAATACTGGTTGAATGAATATACTGGACATTCTGGGACAGAAGGGAAAGTGCAGTAGGGAATAGATCATCTTAGAGGAACGAACAGCCAATTAGCCAATGTCATGTTGTAGTATCAACACCAGGTGGCCAGTTCTAATCCCCTTCAGTCCATGACAGCTTTAATATTTTTACTAGTTGGATTTTTATATTACATTAACTCATGGTTTGTTTTAGCCATCATCTGTTGAATAAACTGCAGTGGATGAGATTACAGTACAGTCATCTGTACAGAACTGCTACAGTTTAATATATACACACAGAATTACAGTAAATCCATACTCTTAAATTTCAGTTGATGTCCTGATTTAAAATAACTTAAGAACTACAGTATGTAAGTACAGTAAAATAAAATAAAATAAGCCCATTTTCTTGTACACACACATCCATTGCTACTGGGGCTGTGCAGTGCTTCTAATTTAATTTCAAGAAGGTATTTTGGATCAGTTGGGACCATGAACAAAAGACCTGCAACTCCTAAAGCAGCAGCATCTTTCTTCAGGACTGCACAGCTGCTTGCAGTATGTTTGTATGGTATTTAATGTAAATTCCACTGTTCAGTCAATTCAGTCAGCTCAACGGGTTGAGTAATGCTTTACAGAACTCCAACTGATACTTGGTGGGTTGGATCTCTTCATTTATGTTTTGGGATGAGAGATCTATTATCTCACTTGCTGCAGAAGACTACTGAGTTTGTGACTAGAATGATAACAAGTTCTGCCTATATGAAGGCAAAATCATGAGGATATGGCAAAAGGAGAGGTTACTAGGGCATGCTCGTGCCACAGTTAGACCCAAATATGAAAGGGGTTTAGCCTTTATTAAAATTTGGGCAAACAGAAAAGTCAGCTTATTCAGCTCAAGTTGGTTGATCCGGGTTTTTTTCCTTTTGCTGGGAACAACATAAACGGCAAGCCAGTTTGGTCTAGTGGTTAAGGTGCTGGGCTAGAAACCAGGAGACCATGAGTTCTAATCACACCTTAGGCATGAAAGCCAGCTGGATGACCTTGGGCCAGTCATTCCCTCAGCCCAACTCACCTCACAAGGTTGTTATTGTGGGGAAAACAGGAGGAGGAAGGAGTATTAGGTATGTTCACTGCCTTGAGTTATTTATACAAATAATAAAGGCAGGATAAAAATAAAATAAATAAAGCTTGACAAACAGATTGCCTGAATTGATTGTCATAAACACAAATGTTGACTTGGCATGCTGCTACTCAGATTTCAATAACATTTCATTTTATGTCAGTTCAACAACTTATTCATCAACATGCTCAGTGTTGTTCACACATATTAAAAATAAGCCAATGCACAAAACAATTGCCCCTAATTATTCCATTATTAGTTTCAATAGCATCTCCTTTTCCCTTTGTCTTTCCAACTCTGCCTACCAAAGAATTGCTTTGGCTGACAACTTGCTGTTGAGATGGAAAATAAGTGCAGCCTCAGAGCTGTGGCTTAATCCCCCAGTTCTTTTTCAGGAGGGTTAATTTTCTTCTAGCTAGCAAGGAAAGCAAGACCTTGTGTTGGCTAGTCATTAATAGCTCCAGGATTATCCAACCATTGCCACCTTTTATACCTGCTAAAGTAGGACAGCTGCTTGTTTTGTTCTCTAGAGAATTTTAGAGTATATACTTACAGTTCTCCTATAAAATATCATACATTAAGTGCAAATATATGTGTTTAGACCAAACACAAATCTAAATTTTAAAAAAGGTTATTCTAGTATTTTTTAAAATAAATTTAAAAATGGCTGGTAATCTACCTGTTTAATTATAATTTACAGTGCTAGATAAAAAGTTATTTGAGAATACTTTTGTTGGCCAATATTGTAAGATAAATATACTGAAGGGGAGGGAGAAAGAAAGAGTCTATAAGCAGTGTTATATTCAGCATAGGAATCATTTTTGTCTGGCTGAGATAGATGACATGCCTGTATCACAACCTAAGGTTCCTAATTTATTCCTAATTTATTGTTTGACTGTACTTTTATGTTTTTATGATTCAGAATTATTTGTTTATCATGTTAGATATTTTCAGTTATACACTGTCAGATGCCTGAGTTCAAATGTCTCTTTTATTTGAGAAACCAGTTCTAATGGTCTGTATATCCAAACCTACTACTACATTGTTGGAAAATACATTATCGATAGCAGAAAAGCTGACTGCAGGTAAACTTAAGATGTTTACTAAGCCAAGTATCCTTTGGAATCTTTTTCACCCTCTTTTGAGTTGTATTAAAATGACTTCAAGTGGTGGGAGATGCAGCTTCATTTAAACAAATTGGGGTTGTCTTTTAAAAGTGGGAAATAACTGTGGGAAACAGGATTGTTATAAAGATAATTGCATGTTAAAAATGGCTGAAAAAATTAAAATCCAGCCATTTCTGTCTACCAAAGAAGGAAGGTTGTTGGTGGACCACATTTCCTCTTCCTTTTACAGCCTCCTGTTGCCTATTTGATTTGCTGTAGACTAGAGGATTGTGGAAGCCTAACTTGTCCCCTTAATATTCTGTCTTGAATACAATGAAGTTATTTAGAATAGGAGGTTGTGATGAGCTACTCACAGTTTATATGTATCTTAAATCGAGACAAGATTGGTACTAACAGTTTTGCATCTAAATGTTATAAGAGTGCCATCCAGTGGCTGTTCAGTTAACCCTTCTGTCTAATTGGAACCAGTATTCCTTTTCCTTGTGTATACCTCCATAGCTGTGGTAAGAATGCAATGATATTACTAACACTACACATCTTGACTTTTCTCTGAAGTTTAAAGTGGCTTATATGGTAGTTTCCTAATTTTATCTCTACAATGACAATCCTATGAAGAAGGCTGAGAGATTGTAATCTACTGAACTCCATGGTTGAATGGGAATTTGAACTGGAAACTTCCCAGTCCAATCTGACACCTCAACCACTACATTACGTCTATAAGAGAGTCTGAATGGTTTAAAAAAAAAAAAGAATTCAAGAACAGTAGTCTTAAATGAAATCTGGAGGCTAAACAGATTTGACATATCTGCCTGTAAGCTGCGTGCATTTCAGCAGAGTTAAAGTAAAAACAGCTTAATTGTTTTTAATTTTGGCTGATCTAAGTTCCCCTTCCCATTTGTGGGCATGGAAGAAGTTTGAAAGCTAATGATACTTTGGACCTGGAGCTTTTCAAATCTTTGGAATTTCTCACCTGAGAACCAGCTGTGGAGACTTGTGGGATGGGAGAGCAACCATGAGGGTGGATTCTCAAGTCACATTCCTCCTTCTGAGGTTCAAGGCCCTGAATTTGACATGAGAGGGGAATCTGAGGAACATTATCTCAGGGGCCATAAAATTGTCTCCAAGGAAAAAGCCCATTAATAAGTTCCTTTATTATCCAATTAATAAGTTCCTTTATACTCCCTAACTTTGTTATATTACCTTTCATGGTAGATCTTACAAAATAAATGTTAATTAATTCATAACAAACAAATAATAGGTTAATGAAGATAAGCACTTGGCAGTACAAATATTAATTTTAAAATGTTTGAGCAAGTCACAAATATATACTTTGAAATGAGTCCAAAGAACCCTCAGATATATCCGGCTTAATCCAAACTCAGATGACTGGCTTTTTTTCATACTTCTCATATGCAGTTGGTGATTTTTCAGGAAAAAGTTCTTGGGGCAAGGGGCATCCAATATGTTAAGATGGCAGTTATGACTGCATGATCAAAGCCCTGCCCCCTTTATGTGCATCATGAAATACTAAAAGGGGAGGGGTTTCAGTTGTGTTGTTATGCCTTATCTTGATTTCTTATACCGTCTCCTGAAGCCACTATTAGAGGCTCCCCCAAAGTCCTTCTTTACTCTAAAAATGTTGGATTCAGCCTTAGTGCAAGATATATTCTGATATAGTACTCTCACAAAAACACATTTATGGAAAATATTCTAGGAGTCATTCTTTTGCTGCAAAACAGAAAACAAAGAAAAAAGAAACAACACTTCTCCTTGCCCCCCAAACACACAGAACTAGTTTAGGGTTGGTTTATTCTGCAGAAAAGTTAAAAATGAAAAATGCAGGTTTTATTGTTTTTGCTAATGTTGTGAAGCGAGACAGCCTTTCCTGGCTATAATGGGTTCTGTTTGAATAGAATGTTTATGTGTTTTATCATTGATCTCTCTTATGCTAATATCATCCTGTAGTCTGTCACTGCAACTTGAGTGATTTATTTGGTCTTTCTTGTAATCAGTAGAGTGAGAAGGTGATATTTAATGTGAAGCTGCTGCAGAGATTGAAAAAAGCTGAAGGTTTTATTTTATGCCACAGCCCCAGAAAACTGTTCCCAAGATGCACTTGGGCCTATTGTTTTAACAACCCGTCTCACCCCTTCGAACTTGCTGCTGCTTTCAAGATTAATGACTTTGGAATTCAGCATTTGCAGGGAGCAAGGGTGAAGTTTAACTTTGCAGAACTGCATTGCTGTCTGAATGAATCAGACAAAGAACACTATACATCTTCCTGTTAGGTTACAAAGAACAAATGGCAGATGCAAACCGGCAAGAAACCGAGAACACACCTCCATTTCTTAAAAGACAGTATCTAGAAGCCATATTCTTTAGTTGCAACAAAAACAACAAGGAATCTTAAGCCTCTTCAAAAAACAAACTGGCATATAATATCATAATCTCTTGTATAAAGCTATAGGCACTTGTATGGTTCTGTACGTTAAAATAAGTAAAACTATACTTATTTTAAAAATAAATTAGTTTGCTACTGTATTGTGATACTGAAAAGTGAAGGATCTAAATTTTCAAGAGGACAAAATTTAATTCCTTCTTGGTTGGTTGGGTTTTGGTAATAATATTTTGCGGAACATCTAAGACTGAGTGAAGTAAAAGTTCAATTACCACTGAACGTAAGAAACATCTGGCAACACTGTTATAATCATTAGGGACTCTTTCATTCAAGCCCTTGGGACTTGGTACATAGTTGGTGCTGCATCAAAATATGTAAAAGGAATGACATTTGTAGCACCATCCTGCTTTTAGCAGCAATCATGACAGGTGTTATTTCTTCTCTCCTTTGAAACAAGTGAATATGAACACGGATGACAAATTTGTGTAAATAGGAGAAATTAGAAATTGTTTATGTTATCCTGATTTAGATACCTTAGTTTGACCAAATTCTGTGAGCCATTTAATCTGTGGTCTCTCTAAATCTAAAACTTTTAGACCTATAATACACATTTATGCAAGTCTTCTGTTTTATTTACTATGGCCTCATGTGTGAGAGAGGGAAACCTATTAGGTTTTAGATCTTTTTATAGAATGGTGACAATAGGACTTCAGCATTGATGTATATTATTATAAGAGCAGATGTACTTTCTGGTTTATGTAGTTAAATATGTTAGATCTCTGATGTAGATATGCAATATGTGTGTAATCAATCTAATGTATTAGGTGGTTTTGAATCTTACTGAAGATATTTAATACATGTAATGCAAAGGAAAGAACTATTGCAGATCGGTATAAAATAAACACTTGACCTATATATAGATAATGAAAAGGCAATTCCTTTTTACTATGATCACTTCAAAATTAATATGATTGTTGAAAATTGAATGGTAACTTTATAATCTTTTTGGTGCATATTTAAATAAAAAAATTATATATGAATTAGACAACTGCCAGAGGCAGGAAATAATTCATTTTCTTTTCTAAGTAACAAAAGAGCAAGCATACATTGATGTATCCTGCTTGGTAGATTTTTTTAAAAGGATTATGGCAAAAGAACAAAATGTGCTGTTCTCAATATGTCTTCAGTCTCCACTGACAGAAGTGATTGTTAATAGACTTCCCAAAATGTATTTATTACAACAAGCTCTGGTCAATAGGAAAGCTATTGCTTTTAGTTAAGTGATAATAAATGAATGTCAAGACATAGTAAGGTAGAGATAAGGCCAAGATGAGACCCAGTTTGGTGTAGTGGTTAAGGCACCGGCCTAGAAACCGGGAGACCGTGAGTCCTGCCTGGGCACAAAGCCAGCTGGGTGACCTTGAGCCAGTCACTCTCTCTCAGCCCTAGGAAGGAGGCAATGACAAACCACTTCTGAAAAATCTTGCCAAGAAAACTGCAGGGACTTGTCCAGGCAGTCTCCAAGAATCGGACATGATTGAACCGATTAAAAAAAAAAAAGGCCAAGATATAACTGAAACAGAAGATACCCTTCCAATTAATATTGTTGAAATAATAAATGGACATGGTGGAAGTAAGGGCCTGTAATACAGCTTTGTGCTTTTCTTCTTGAAGTAGTAG
The DNA here is from genome assembly GCF_035149785.1 of Candoia aspera. Taxonomy (NCBI): domain Eukaryota; kingdom Metazoa; phylum Chordata; class Lepidosauria; order Squamata; family Candoiidae; genus Candoia; species Candoia aspera. The sequence goes on from NC_086154.1 coordinate 233,859,658, forward strand.
CAGAAAGAGGACAGCTAATGCCAGGAATAATGGGAGGCTATCAAGGTGAAACAGTCATTCCATTGAATCCTCAGCAGCTGTTACCAGTTGCAGGCAATACAGTAAATTTTGTTGATAAGCCTTTTCATACTCATAGTTGTGGATAAAGTATTATCACAGAACTGTGGCATTGGTTTTTCAGTGGCATTGGTTTTTGAGAAAGAAGAAGAAGAAAAGAATTTTCAAAGTACAGACTCCCTGGAATAGACAGAATTTTTGTCCTGCTCTCAGAAATTATATGGGTTCATAAGCAGTGATACCAGTGTTCCAAAGTATGTTGCGGTTGTAATACAGTGTCTTTTTCTCCTTATTCAGGATGGAGTTTCAGCATGGGATCTGCTTATCAGTTTCACAGTTGGCGAGTGTTTGTTATAATGTGTGCACTACCCTGTGTTTGTGCTGTGGTGGCACTTACTTTCATGCCAGAAAGTCCAAGGTTCTTGCTTGAGGTAAAATATCTACATTCCTTCAAAAAGTTGAGTTTACCTGGGTCTTAATATCAATCTCATTAAAACAAAACAAAACAGGCTAAGCATTTTCATTGGGGACTTGACATTTTTTGAAATTCTCTCTCTGGAGAATGTTATTTGCCCCTTTCTCTTTGAGAGGTTTAACAAAAAAATTCTACCAAGTTTTGATTTATACTGTATTGCTTTTAGTCTGATGCTGTTTTATGGGTTGCTTTTGTTACCATGTTATTTTATTCTCATATTTATTTGGTAAAATGTCCTATTTGAGATGAAAAAAAATGAATAAATTGCTGAAGCTCTAAGCATTTTAGGGAGCAATGACATAAGATATCTTACTTTATAATACTGCAAAAAATAGAGGTGATTTAAGGCTATTGGACACCAAATATACTCCATTTAGTAGAACATTGAGTGAGATAAAAATATGCCAAAGTATTTCTTTAAATGTAGATGTATTTTGAGTGAGGGAAGAGTAAATAAAGGATGGTTTATCAACAATTTGCATTCTCATATTTCTTTCTGAAATTTTCAAATGTCTTCATATCCTTAGACTGGGAAACATGATGAAGCTTGGATGATTCTCAAACAAATTCATGATACAAATATGCGAGCTCGTGGCCAGCCTGAAAAAGTTTTCACAGTGCGTATATTTTTATACAAGTATATCTCATTAATGGAGAATTAGTTATAATTTAGATTGGAAAAATTATCAGTAGAAACCATATATTCTTCTTGAGGTATCTCTTCAAAATTAATATGAAGAGATACCTCAAGTACCTTCAGTGATAATTAACATAGACCTTGAAGATATATTCTTGTTTAAGGACATTTCTTGATCTAGTTGTCACTGGGGCCCAGGTAGCCTTGATAAAGTAATTATCTGGCCATACAGACAACACACCAATAATTTCCTATCTGGATTCCTGTGTGGCATTGTATGTAGGGCTACACTTGAAGATGCTTAAGATGTTTCAGCTAGTGCAAAACATGATGGCCACAACTATAATGACTGCAGTCAGCTGGAAAATAGAAATGTCCCTTATCATGAATTTTTAGTATCTGAATAACCTGGAGCTCATTATCCACTTTAGGATGGCATCTCTTCCTGGAAGTATTAGGCAGGGTCCAATCTTGAATGACCTCTCAAGGGGGAGGGTCTTTCCTGCCTCCCAGACTGCACTGGGATAAAAAAATTGTCACTTAACCCCATGATTATTTAGGGAAATAAGGTCTATACATCTGGAGGGTGCTCAGGTTGAAAAGGCTATGTTGATACATACCTTTAAAGCCCTTCTCTACATTTCTGAACTCACTGCAATCATCAATAGCATAGTCATTGCTGAAGGATATTGGATTTGTGGTTCAACAATATCTAGAGGGACATAGGTTTCCCAACCCTGCTCTGAATCACGTAGGACCCAAATATCTGTAAGAATACCTCTTTGTATATCAGGTTATCATTTGGATCATCAGGGAGTGCTCATGAAATTAGATTCTCTCTTTTTTAGTCCCAGTTGAAATACCTGGAACAGTTTTCTCTATTCAGTATATTTCCTGTCCTTGATTATTTATTAGATGTTTTTATAGAATATAAGATGCACTCTCTCCACAGCTATTTTTCTCTGAGAATAACAAACAGTCTTGCTCCAAGACTGTAGTGCAATCTTACAGAAGTATTCTCAGAAATGGAAGCCATCAATAAATGTGGCATTGAATTAGATGTGGTAGCTAGGTTGATACTAACAAAACCTAGTAATGAGTTAAACGTAGGATGCATTTTCCTGTATTATTTTTAACGATTTCCTTAATAAAAAATACAATTTTTTAAATAATAACTGGGTCTTGGAAGAGAATCAGATTCCAGTCCAATAGAACATGAGTCAGTTATTATTCTAATAAACTGGGAATAACATTTGTTTGAAAGTAATTACAATTGAAACTTTCAAAAAGTAATGTTGGTGGATGAACAAGTGGGACAATTATATCAACATAATAATCTGTTAATTCCGTTATCATAGGATTTACACTTGAGGAAAGATCTTTATGAAGATATTTTGTGTTAAAATAGTGTTCTTCTTTTATGGATTGTTAGATTTAATAGGAACTGTGAAATTGCTTCTTTTTTATATTGGTTATAACTCAGTTTTGAAGGGTATTATGCAAAAATTATAAATAAATTAAAAGTTTGTATTACCACATGGATTTATTTCCTTCATTCATTAAAAATATCTTTTTAAAGAGCTGCAACCAACCATTTTTACAGATTTTTTAAAAGCTCCACAGATAAGCTGATTTTCTAATAATTCTGCAAAATAATCCCCATCTCTGAAGAACTTGCACTTTCATATTCTCCTGTTCAGTTGACCTTCTGTGCAAATTCTCTAACTTTTTCAAGAGACAGAAACTATAGCCAAGGTTAGATGTTTTCATTGATAAACATGCAACTTGAAGCTGTTTGTCCCCTTTTAAATAAGGCTGTTAACTTTCTTCAACAGTGAAATGTTCTTGTTTCTCCAGTAGGGGAAAAAAAATCCTTCTTGTGTTCTCCATAGGTTAACAGGATCAAAACGCCAAAACAAATAGATGAGCTTATAGAAATAGAAAGTGATACAGGTACCTGGTATAGGAGATGCTATGTCAGAGTGCGCACAGAACTGGATAGTGTAAGTAACATAATCTTTATAATATTTATACAAGTGCAAACAGGCCTAGAGAATCTAGAGAAATGTAAACATTTACCATTATTATCAAGTTAAGATAAGTCAGTGTTGAAAATGCTAAAATAGATAAAAGAATGCAACTTCTTATGCTTCTGATTTTTTTTCAGAAAAATAAACATTCCGTGGTTCCATATTTCTGTAGAGATTTTCCATATAATGGCACCTTATTTATTATATTGCTTTATCCTTCCCCTTCCCCCAAAAGCTCACTGGGTCGTAAGTGATGTGCTCTCAGTTTATTCTGGTGAAATAGCTTAGGCTGAGAGACAGTGGCTTGCCCAGAGTCACTCAGTAATCCACAGAGGTAAGTAAAGTTTGAGCTGGGCTTTCCCATGTCTGTTTCAATACTGTCACACATTAAATGGGGCATACTAACTAAATTTAGTCAGGAATGGCTTCCATATATACCATATATAATGCAGCAAGGCAAATATAAACAGTTAGGGTATGGTTTCTAAAGTTTACATTTATAAATACTAATCAGCTGTAGTACAAAGAAGGGGAAAGTCAGAAATCAAATACCTATCTATATTATTTTTAGTAGTTCCTTTTTCTTTTTCCTTTTCTTTCCTTCTTTTTTAGTATTTATAAATAATGCAGTGGAGATTTAAACATTTATAATTTTTTCTTATAAAAACAACTCAAATATACTTTGTCTGGTATGGTCAACCTTTTATTAATGTTACAGCATTAATTGTATAACTTCAATAATTTTTTTGTCCACTTTCTTTTTCTACTTATTATATCTTCTGAAATTATATCTTTGTTATAAATGAATAAATAAAACCACCAAAATGGGGCATACTGAATGCTCCAGGAAAAAGTTGGTTTCTTTGTCCAGTCAATCTTAAATTTGCCAAAGTCTACATAGTTTATGTAGTCCCTCTACATTAAATCAGTAGGCCAGAATCAGTGTGGTTCAGTTCTTCTGCATTCCTGGTGCTTGATTTCTAAAACTTAATTCAGAAAAATCCAGCCAACTAAAACTAAAATAATTTCTGCACTATTGATTTATAGCATAATCTAAAGTCATCTAACCAAAATAACAATAATGTGGATACTTCAACATTGCCAGGGTGAAGCTATGAAGATGCTAAGGGTCACTAGTGCAGAAATGAGCAGTATGTGATGGCCTGCTTCTAATTTTCTGCAGGCTGGGAAATCTGATTTTTAATTCTACCAGATCTCCAGTAAATTAGTTTCAGGTGAAAGAACCTAGGCCCCTGTGCCCATTAATGCCGTATTTGGTCCAAGAACAGACAGTCGTTACCACCATCTGGTACTCTACGGCTTATTACTCTTACTCCTGAAGGTTCATAACGGCTCCTCTTTTGCTCTGCATACAGTAATTTCCCAAAATAAATATATAACTGTCAATCAATTAAGTAATTGTGAGCTTCACTGCTGAGTTCTGTACTGTATTCTTTCTTGATTTGAGCAGCTATTGTTAGAAGTAGATCAAGCAGGGTTTCCAGAAATCCAGTTAAATCTGTAAAACTAAAGGCTACATGACTTTAGATGTAAGCCTAATATTTCAGAAACTGGATTAGTCATTGCTGTTTCAGAGGAAAAGTTATGCCCCTTTGCATTTTTTTCCTGCCATAAATGACACCATAAACCAGCCTTCCCTCAAAGCAGCATTTTCTTGGGAATCCTGAAGCACCGTATTTAACTCTCTGTGATGCTTATTTTCAAGTTTACTTGTATTTTTCATTTGGGTTTAAATGAAATTTTTGAAACAAATGCAGTTTTTTTTAAATTTTCTCACAGATTTGGTTAACATTTAAGAGGTGTTTCACCTATCCAGTCAAAGACAATACAACTAAGCTTGCAGCAGTATGGTTTACTCTTTCTTTTGGGTAAGGTTGATGAGAAAGTTGTGAATGTTGTAATTGCATTACATTAACTTTGTTGCAAATTCATACTCATCAATGTGTAGTGCAATGGGTTGGATGGATGTGCTCTATCCAGTTTACTTTGTGAAGAAAGATTCAAACAAGTTAAACATGTCAAATTGCCATATCTCAGTAAATAGGGTTTTTCTTTATTATTCTCTAACCTAGAGTGCTTCCACATTATATATTTACTGTGAAACAGTCATGCTTGTTTCATTCATTTTCCACAATACCAGTACATTATATCATCAAATTATTGTCATCTCAAATTACTCCAAATCCTTTTTGAAACTGAAGAAAATAAGTCTTTGAAAGGAATAAAACTGTGTTCTTAAACATGGCTCACAATAGAACTGCTCTTCTTTTTTTAAAAGAGGTACATCTTGATGTGTGCAGTGATATTACTAGTGATGATGGGGCTTATTCCAATGGGTCTGTAACTTGGCACACCTTTACTGTTACCGTTCCGATCAGTGACATTTTAATTCCAACATTTTTAAACTCATCTTTTTTTTACCCCTTTTTAAATGTTAATATTCGTACAAACATTTGCAAACTCTGCACTGACTTAACATTTAAAAACAAACCAACACACACCCTTTTTCCAGTCTCTCTGGTCAATACCATTTTATCAATGTTCTATATTTTTTTACCTTTACTTTTTAACAGTTTTGCATTAACTGCATAATAGCTCCTATGCAAGATTTTTCTGTAAAGTATATTTTCAAAATGGTTGTTTAAAATGATTTAAACACTTATTAAACTGTGATTGCTCAGTTTAATGTTTTTCCCCTATCCACATGGTTTAAAAACTGAAAGTAATTTTAAAATAGATTACCTTTAAGCAAATTTATTGTGTGATCAGGATTTCAGTACAGAGTGCAACTCTTATAAATGTTTCTAGACAAACAGATAAATAGGTAGGACTGGAAAAGTACAGAAAAGGACAACCAAGATGATCAGGACAGCTAAAACAGTCTCCTGTCAGGAAGAAATAATACAGGGGCTATTTCATTTTTTAAAAAGCTGAGAAAGGGAGACATGATAAAGATGAATAAAATTATGCTCCCTGTGAACAAATGGAATACAAAGAAGTTTGCCTTCCTTTCTCAGAATCTTGCCATTTGTTTCCTTAGGACATAGTGAGGACATTAATATGACTTTAAGAAGAGATAAGACACCCATGGAGGATAAGGCAGCAGCTACTGGTTTGAAGCTCCAGGTCATTTATAGGACCAGAAATAGTACTACTTACCAGATTCTCAAGGATATTTGTAGGAAATAGGCTAAATGTAGAATAGTCTTTTGGTTGATCAAGTCAGGTACAGTTTTATATATGGCTTTCAATGGGAAGACAATGATTAAATAGCACTACAAATCTGGTATGCTTCTGTTAATTCTCTCAGGAACAGCAAAGCAATGAAAATCCTTTCAGTCAATATATTTCATGAAGCATCCTTTAAAATGCTTTGCATGTGCCAAGTGTCTGATGTGTCTGGGTGTCTTCCTTAGAACTTTTTCTCTGCTGATTCTGGGTCATAGATTCAAGTCCCCAAGGTCAAGAATTTACACTAGAAGAAATTTGCTCCTCCTTAGTCTTTATGGTATAATTATTAGAATTATACCCCACCTTTCCAGTCAAAAGTTCAAGGTTTGAGGTAGCCAACAGAAAAAAAAATACAGAAACAAAGCAGAAAATGACAGTAAAATATATAAAATTTAAAATAATGTAAAATGTAATGTCATTCAAAAAGCTAAATTGAAGAGAATAGAGATGCAGCTACTAAAATTAAATAACAGTGACCCATTGGAAGTCAGAAGACATGCTTTCACAATTCGGGAGTGAGAAAAGAGAAAAGTTTCACTGGGTTCATGAAATATAGGCCTTTTGAGAGAAGGGCCATATTCATTTTCTATAACAACTTTATTAAAAATTACAATATACAAGTAAAACTAACTGTAAAAGTCAAAAAGGGAAAAAAGAAAAAGATAAAAAGTACAGGGAAAAAAAGAAAAGAAAGTAACTTCTTCCTCCTACCCAGCAAATATATACAACTTTAACAACTTATCACCATCTCTTTCCATATAACAAACCATCTCTTCATCCCTTATATTGCCCCATTCTCAATAAACAGATCTTTAAAACATCATCCTCCATCCTAATCAGCAAAAATCCATTAAGAGTTACCAGCAATAGCAACGTATCTATTGTAAACTTAATCTCATAAGTCCACTTAAAAACCTTCCAAATTCATTCAAATACAATCAGTAAAAATCCAATAGAAGTTACAAAGAGAACAATACAATTATATAAGCCTTAATCAGATCTCATTTTCTATTCTTAAACAAATCCCTCAAACCTCATCATTCAAATACAATCAATTAAAATCTAATAAAAGTTACTAAAAATAACAGCATTACTATTTTAGTCAAACTTAAAATGTAACAAATAGTCTCTTTTCCATGTAACTCTTATCTATAAAACAAAACCTTAAAACATGTTCTTCTAGTCCTAGCAAAAAAAAAAATCCATTTAAAATTACTAGAAATAACTGTTTTATTTTTTATTCATCAAATTTGGCCACCGCCCATCTCCCCCCAGATGGGCGGTGGCCAAATTTGATGAATAAATAAATTCATCATTTATTTATTGGTCAAATCACTCTTGGTCAAATAAGCCCACTTTAAATTATTTCCTCTTACTCCCAAACTTCTTAACCCTTCAGATAATACCCCAACATATGGTTTCTTATCATTTTCTCTTCGTCTCTTAGAAAATCGAAAATCACTGCCAGCATTAACCAATCCCTCTTGTAAATCCAATATAAAAAAGTCATCCACATTCCTCTTCTGGTCTGGTATTTGTGTATCTTTTTTAATTATAGTAACATCAGCCGGTTTTGTCTGTAAGGTTGACTTTTTCATCTTGTTCTGTGTCCTGCTTGTAATCTGTCATTTTTATGTCCACTATTAAATCAATTTTCTTGTCCAGCACAATATGTTTCTCTTCCATAGCATCATCTATTTTGTCACTAAATTTGTCAATAGTGGCAGAGATCTTTAAAATTAATTTCTGAGTCATTTAGTCCCATATATCTCTCCATGCATCCATTGTTCTGTTTGCTTCTTGTGCCGTCTAGTGACCAATTTGCAGATTCCCATCTTAACTTGTTTTTATGTTGAAAGAACAAACATGACTGCTTTCCCACTGGAAGAATTTTTACTGTATATATACTTAATCTATAATAAATCCATCTGGGCCCTTAGTTGGTAACTTTCTAAAAACAACACTCCAATTGCCCTTTTGCTGTTAATTCCTTAATACAATTTTTTATAAATCTTAAAATCACACTTAAAACTTCTTTTGCAAAAAGTTGAAGAAAAACTCACCCAGTGAAAACCATAAAACTTGCCTTTTTGGAGGTTCTTAATATTTAAAAAGTAGTAAAAAAATTAAAGTCCAAAGTGCCTAAGAAATGAAGATCAGCAGAACTTAGAGTCCAAAAAAGGCTACATTATAGCTATGAGCTCCAATGGAATCCCTCGACTCTCAGCTGCTCCACTCGCCAGCCAACCATGAAAACATCCTTTCCTGTGGTTTACTCATGAGACGTAGCTGTGCAGAGTTCATGTGGGTGATCTTGAATCTCTCCTTACTCTGGAGAGATTTTACCAGTCTGGATCCTGCATCCAACCTCAAATTTCAGCCATAATGTTTCCATTATCCAGTGTGTGTTCGGTTGACTATGCCTCACCGGAAGTCCCAGAGAAGAGTCATATTCAGAGGGCCTCTACTGCAGACCTGCCGTGGAATCATGATGGATTCTCTTCTGAGGAGGCAGTAGCAGAGGAAGAGAAAGAAGTTGTCAAACTTGGTTCCAAGGAATCAGGCCTAGTTCACAGATCTTTGATTTGCAGTTGTCTGCATGGGAGTATTCAAGTGCTGAAATGACTTTTGTACAGCCTAATCTTGAATGCCTTCTGCCTTGTACCTATGCTTGTTGGAACTAGTCAGAATCCTTGATCTTTACTAGAGTCTGGACTCTATCCATGCCTTGGCTCTTGTTCTACCATGTGAATCCTGGAACAGAGCAGAGTCTGAATGTCTGGACAGGTTCATAAAGTTGTTTACAGTGATCAAAATAACAAAATACATTTGTTGAAATTCATCTTAATTTATTTAGCAGCTCCTTCTGCTAAAACTACAAAATGAGATTGCAAGCTATTTCTATTAATACAAGCTTGGGAGCAAAAACAGAAAATAAATTGGACATATTGTCCCTTTTCTTCTTTGTGTGTAATCTCCAATCCCTACTTACTTCAGTGTTTCAGTGTTAATTTTTTGTTTGCTCTTTCTTAAACCACATTAAGAATTTCAACTATGAGAACCTCAGCATAAACTACATGCAGTATATACTGAGGAATGCTGTTTTGGTACTACTGAGGCATATGTTCAAAGTTCTGGTTTTGGAGCTTGTGGGCATTGTCTTTCTCTTCATATTTCACCCCTTATCCCATCTATATCCAGTCTTGGCGTCACCTCCATTCTTCTATAAATTTATGAAATTGACTTATTTTCACTAATCATAGTTAATATTAGCTTTAAAGACACAATAAATGTTAATTTAAGATGGATATAGAAACATCAGATCGTCTTACAATTTTTGCAGAGAGAGGGGGAGGGAGTTCAGAAATCTGTGGGAACGCTATGCATGTTCTTGTTATATCTGAAATCACCTAGAATATTTTAAAAAACTATTTTTTATCAGTATATATTCAACACAATGCTGCATTACAGTTCATTGTTGTGTCATGTATTTCTATTGAATGCTGAAATTATTCCAATTGTTTTTCATAGCTACTATGGATTGTCCGTCTGGTTTCCAGATGTCATTAGGCATCTACAAGCAGATGAATATGCCAGAAGAGGGAAGAATTTTACCAATAACACGGTTATGAACTTTGATTTCAACTTTACTTTGGAATATCAGAACCATTTTAATGGGATATTCATCAATGACAGGTTGAGAAAAATAAACAACAAATCTATTTCTAAAATGAATTGCTGATTGTATATCCTGCCTTTCTTCTAATGAGTTCAAGATAACATACTTACACTCCTTGTCTTTCTCTACAATGATTCTGTGGAATGGGGTAGGCTGAGAAATAACAATGAGTCCAAAATTACCCACTGAGCTTCTGTGGCTGAGGATGGACTTGAACCCGGGTCTCCCAGGTTCTAGTTTAACATTTTAACTTCTCAAGCACTCTGCATTATACCCCCCTTCTTGATTTTTAATAGTTGTTAACAATTGTTTTTGAAGGTTTTGTGTCGTACTTGTTCATCTTACACAGACCTCTTTTCTCAGTACTAGGAGAACTTTTGCTGGATTAACATAGTTCATAGTTGACAACAACCCATTGAGACAGGTTGAAATTAAAAGGCATTACTATTTGTATAAAACTGTTCCTTTTTATATTTCTCTTTTTCCTTTTGGAGGTGTGGGTGTCAATATAGGTTAATTTATTTTCTGCTTTTCTTTTGAATTCACCGTTTTCCTTCTTTTCATAATCATAGCTAGCTCTAACTCTCATATCATTAAGTGCTACCAGGAATTGTTTCAAATCATATTTTGGAGTAACCTTGGCTGAAAATAACCATAGTGTGATTCAGATATCACAGCATCTATTAGTTACGCAAACTAGGGAAGAAGTGGAACTTCACAAGATGGAAATATGTGAGCTCTTGCATTTGCTATCCTCTAAAGCACTCAGAGTTTGAGGATGGGAAATCTGAAATGTTGCTACAAAAGATTGAACCTTCAGAAGATGATATTTGTATTTAGTCATATTCTTCAATCAGTTGGAAAACGTTCCAGTCCTCTTGTTATCCATCACGCTTTAAATCAGTAGTGCATATTCTTTGTTTCACTCAGGTTCACAATGATGACGTTCAAAGCAGTTAATTTTCAAGACTCCCTTTTTAAGAACTGTCACTTTGAGGATGTTACTACACTGAATACATATTTTAGGAACTGCACTTTTATAGAGTCTGTTTTCTTCAATTCAGGTATGTTGGAAACCAATGCATTGTTTTGCTCTCCAAACCCTTCAACTGTGTGGTAGTCATTTCAGTAGAGAAGGAAAGTTTCAATTATTTATTACGGTTGTAGACCACTAAAAGCAGAGTGCTTAAAGTAGAAGAGTTAAACAGAACACTTTTTAAACCGGTGTTCTTACCAACTGCAGGGATGTTAAGTGCTGAATTTGGTTGAGCTTATTATCTGGCAATGCCAGAAGTAACTAACAATTTTTCTATCACTTTGTAGGAGAAATAGTAGGAATATTTGGCTGCATGAATAATTTCTTCATCTCTTTGGCATGAAGGTTTTTCTGCCAAGGCTGATTGGGAAGTAGCTGAGACTTTCTGCTGGAACATGAGAAAGTTGAGCTGGGCCAACTAATATTTAAAGTTTTCTAGGCAGCCACTGAGAAGGACCCTTCAGGATTTTAAAGGCAAAATGAAGCTAACTTCCACATGATCCTTTGAAGTGTAACCTTGGGGATGGGGGGTGGAGGATTGGGGAAAACATATTGTGCTTAGCATCACCTTGGGAAAGAATTAAGAGTTATTGTGTTTGCTGATCCAGGTTTATTTATTTTTCTTGAGTGTTTTTGGTTAAGACTAATGCTGCTGCCAAGAATGACATCTGTTTGTGTTGAGGGGCAGGAAATTTTTCCCATTTTAAACGAAAACATTGTAATAGCTCAGATGTATGCATATTCTGTCATGTTGGCTTTCACATAGCATTTCTGATTGATAATTATAATAGAGTTGCAAGGAAAATACAGTAAAGCATTTTAATCTTCACTTTAATTTTTAATCTGCAGTTTAATTTTCACATGATAGCCTATCAAAATTTTTGAAAGAGGCTGCATTATATTTTGCTACTTCTAAATAAAGCACAGGTGTGCACATATGAGTACCATATAGTGCTGAATTTCAGCTCCCAGAATTTTAGCCAATATGGTCAATGTTGAAGAAAGCGAGAAGTTGCAGTTAAGCAACATCTGGAGGGCCAGTGGTTAAGGAGTGAAGGGTAGTCTTCTTGCAAGTGGGCCATTTCATTTCATTTCATTTTGAAAATCAGCAATCCAGTAAATATATAGCCATTAAACAAATTTTAAAAACTTAAAATCAATGTTCATAAAAGGATTAGGCATTAATTAGAATTCTGAGGGATACTGTGTTTACTACTTTTTAATTTATAAAGAGTTTTTTAAACTGCAGATTAAAAATTAAAGTGAAGATTAAAATGCTTTACTGTATTTTCCTTGCAACTCTATTATATTTATCAATCAGAAATGCTATGTGAAAGCCAACATGACAGAATATGCATACATCTGAGCTATTACAATGTTTTTGTTTAAAATGAAATTAGAATCTGATTTCTAAAATTCTCTTGAGTAGAATTTTAGGAAAATTCTTGAAAGAAATACACAGCACTACTCAGAGAACTTTAGAAATCAGATCTGAAATGAAACCACAACTCTTGTTTCTCAGCATAATTCTAAAACAAGAACAATAAAAACCACAATTTACTAAGATGATGTTTACAGCAGCATGGATAAATTTAGCACAATGTTGGAAAATAGATACATTACCAAAGATATCAGACTGGGAACTTAAACTTGGAGAATATGCAGTAATGGCAAAATTAACAGCATGTATTCACAACACAGAGCTAACCAAATTTAAACAATGCTTCCTTATGTCGCAAGGCAAATATATGTATCTAGAATATGGTTTTTAAGGAGAAAAAGAACTGACTAAAGAATTGAAACCAGATAGACACACAAAATTTAAATGTCTATAAATATTGTAAATTAGTTGGAATATGATAAACAAGAAGTTAGAAACTAATATTTATCTATAATGTTTTTAGTAGTTTTTTTCCTCTTTTTTGTATTTTAAAACAAATAGTGGAGATTTTGGCACTTAGCTCAGAGATTGAAACACTTACATTGTTAAAACAATTTAATGTACTTAAATGTAATTTAATGTTTTTCTAATCAAAGATACACTGAGCACTAACTCTACAATTTGGTAATTCCTTTGTCCACCTTGATACTATATTTCTGTACCAATTATTTTTTCTTTGTTTTTCTTTTTTCTTGATTGTTCACTCTTTTTTTCTTTTAAAAATGATTAATAAATAAACTTTTTTTTAAAAAAGCTACATTTGACTTAGCAGAAGTAAATATGTTATCTTATTTATAAAACATTGGTTTATTTATTTTTCATCTTTCCATCCGACAACAGTAAAAAGGTTTTAAACACACAGAAAAATGATTTTACAAGAGCATATTTATGTCCTCCTGATGAATAGGCAAACTCAACAATACAAAACTAACAGAGCATCATTATGTACTGGAATATAATACTGAATATTAATGTTGGCCTTTTTAGGCAATATGTAAAAGAACCAGTATTTGAAATGTATTAAAACTTTCATAAATTTCTTGTTTCCACAGATCTTGAGCCATATAAATATCCTGACAGTGAATTTATAAATTGTTCATTTATTCACAACAAGACAGGATATCAAATTTCCTTCACGGATGATTACAGTGCCTACTGGATTTATTTTGTCAATTTCTTGGGGACTTTAGCAGTATTACCAGGAAATATTGTCTCAGCTCTTCTGATGGATCGAATTGGACGTTTAACAATGTTGGGTAGGAACTTTGCTTTGAAACGGACTTTTTTTTTAAATTAAGCATTCTTATTTCCCCCTTATCACGTTAAGATTTACAAATAATCAATCTGTGGGGGGGACCAGATATGAAAATGAAGGGTTATTCCCGCCTAAAATAAAATTTCAACATTTAACTCTGCAAGTAAACACAAAGAAACTCTAATTAATCTTTTTGATAAGTTCAGTTCTATATCTCTACATACAATTCAGTATATGTATAATAGACTCCCAATGAGGCTATTGTTTGCTTATTCTAAGAAAAAAGTTGCTTTAGGAGACTGAGCTTGAGTAGGGAGAAATTATAAATAGGTGAATCCCATATGTGACTGTTCAATGATGTTTACTCCCAGGTAAGGATATAATACTGCCAATTTAACCTTTTCCACTTCTTTGCTACTCTGGATCACCCCATAATTAATCTTGATGCACTGGAAAGATGTGATTTTCCAGTCAAATAGAATGATTTGGGCTCTTTTATCATTTTATGTTGTGGGTGCCTGATAGCAGTGATAGCAATGAACCAGGGGCCCTTTGGCTGCCAATGGCCTTCTCAAGACTCCTTTTCAGTGCACCCTCAGATGCATAGAAGAGGGAGGTGGTGCAGTGTTTCTGTATTTTGGGGAAGAATGAATTTGTTAACAATGTGAGAGGCTTAATGCAACCTTTCAGTCCTTAAACCTTCCAAATCCTATTTTCTCCAAAAATGATAGCCTCTTAATGACACCCTATAGAAGGAGAGAGAGAGGAAACAAAATACCCCAAAATGTGGGTCACATTTAACAAAGTATTTCAGGCTTTTCTGTGACCGAAAGCAAGAAAGAGTCATTCCTCTTATCAAACTCACAGGCTCCTGCTGTTAATTTCCCCCTTTTCCCCCCAACTCAAGAGATCATAACAGTTGCAGTTGTATATTTTATTCTGTCATATAGTATAACCTGCAGAAGGCAGGTTATGTTTGTGGCAATGCTGGCCCATGGATGGGAACATTTCTGAATTAAGGTTTTCAATCTGATGATAAGAAAGCATAAGCTGCTTGTAGTGCAAGATCAGAAACAATGACACAGAGACATGCTAGCCAGAAGCAGGTCTTTCAGTCTTTTAGAGAAATCTCGAGAGTCGGCAACTTGCTACCATGAATTTCCAATCTGGTTGAGTTCTTGTAAGGGCTTCCAACCGCCTTTACCCCTTTTAAGCTGTGTCTCTTCCTGAGCAGTGGAGAGCCTTAAGGACATGACCATTGACCTGTTATTCTGTTACCTCTGTCAGCGTCCAGATCCAGTGCTACGACAGTCAGAGTCTTTGGTCTTCACAAGTTCTTAGCTTCTTTATAACTTTGCTTAAGTCACTACTCGTATTGATAACATTATATTAATTGTTTTGTAATACTTTTGTCAGAAGCGATAGTAACGATTAACATTTGGCTTTCATGCAGGTGGTTCTATGATTCTTTCTGGAATTAGCTGCTTATTTCTGTTGTTTGGTACAAGTGGATCCATGATGATAGGCATGCTGTGTCTGTACAATGGCCTCACCATCTCAGCATGGAATTCTCTTGATGTCATTACCGTGGAGCTGTATCCTACTGACAGGAGGTATAGTTTTATGTTCTTGCAATGCTTTACCTTCTTTTCAAAACAAGTCAGCTGGACAGCATTTCCGACATATGTTCTTAAAAGGTGAAAAAGGACAGGAAGTAAACTATTTTTATAATTGTGAGCAATAAGCAAAGAGACCTCTACTGCTCTGCATTAGGACTGATGTTATTTAACTTCTGTCTGAATTCAGGATTGAACAGGGAAGTTACATTCTGCGTGTTTCTACTAATCTTGAGCAGTGTTAGAAACAATATATTCAGCTATGCTGACAGTTTGTCTTAACTCCAGTATAACTTTTATTACAATCACCAGGCATAACAAAGAACACACTTTTTTTTTGCTTTTGGATTATCAGTGTTTTTTAATTTTAGTTCATTTATAAATCCAGAACAGTTTTGTGTCACAATGTTTTTATTATATTTCATCCCACTGCCAAGATTAACGTATAAGCTGTAAAATGAGCTTTCTAGAAGGCAGTTTTTTTAAAGAAAGATTTTATTAACATAATACTAGCCAGGAGTAAGAGCACTTAAAACTATCCTTTCAGAAAGCTCCTTGACTTTTTTTTATTGAAGAAACATTTTCTGGAAAGTCTAGCATGCTCTTCTATTTCAAAGGAAACAGATAGATGATAGATGGATGGATGGATGGGTAGATAGAAAGAATCTTGAGAGGTGATTCTTTATCCAAAACAATAGTAACTTCAATTTTTCAGTATCTTCAAAGCACCATGAGTTGTCTTACCACAATCTCTCTTCAGAGAAAAAAAGCCAGACAAACCAGTGCTAGTGAAGTTATGTAAATTACAGTAATAGTGAGAAAGGAAATATATCAATTGAGAATATGGGCAATATTCTGGAACATTCTCCCTCCAGAGATTAGGATTGCCCCAACCCTGTTGGCCTTTCCTAAGGCCTTGAAGACCTGGCTGTGTGCCCAGCCCTGGCATCCTGAATGTGTTAAGGGCCCCACTTCTTGATTATATCAACATCTACAGTTTTGATTTTTTTTTGGCTGCTATATATATTTATTTTTTGTATTGTGTTTGTATTTGGTTTAATTGATTTTTATGATCATTCGCTGCTCAGAGTCACTTGTTCGAGATGGGCGGCCATAGAAATTGAATAAATAAATAAAACAAGAGAAACAAATGAGAAAGTTTTCTAATATGATTAGAGACATTACAGGAAACTTTGTGGTAAGGTAGGAATATCTTCTTTAAAAAAATAATTGTATTAGGCATTACAATGATAGCCAGTTTGGTCTAGTGGTTAAGGCACCAGGCTAGAAACCAGGAGACTGTGAGTTCTAGTCCCACCTTGGGCACAAAGCCAGCTAGGTGACCTTGGGCCAGTCATTCTCTCTCAGCCCTAGGAAGGAGGCAATGGCAAACCACTTCTGAAAAACCTTGCCAAGAAAACTGCAGGGACTTGTCTCTGAGAATTGGACATGATTGAGCAGATTAAAAAATTAAGCATTACAATTATATAGATAAAAACTAATACAAACTACAAAAAATAAAGGAATAAAAAGAAAAGATAGTGCAGGAAAAAAAAGAAAAATAGAAAAGAAGGAAAAAATAAGAATACAGCAAAGAAAGAAAAGAAATATATAAAGAAGTAACTTCCCCCTTCATCACAACAAGTATATATTAACAACTTACCACCGCCTCTTAAAATACAACAAATGATCTATTCATTGCATATCTCTTATCTATAAACAAATCCTTAAAACCTGGTCATTCAGTCCTGGTCAGCAAAAGTCCATTAAGGGTTACCAGAAATAACAACAGCTATTTTAACCTTGATCAAATAAACCAACTTTATATTCCTTCCCTCTACTTTTAATAGTCTTGGTCTTTAATCCCTCCAAATAATGTCCTAATACTTGGATTTCTCTGCCTTTTTTTTTTTGTCCCTTCTCACCAAGTCTTTCAAAACTTTAACCGGTCTCCTTTGTAAATCCAATATAGGAAAATTATCCAACTCACTCTTCTGGCTTGTTATTTGTATGGCCCTTTTAATAATTAAAATATCAGCCGATTTCATTTGTATATCCAGTGTATCGCCTTTTTCCAGACAGTTCTGTAGCCTGTCATTTTTAAATCCACGTTCAAATCTATTTCAGTCTTGTCTGGAAGAACTTGTTCCTCTTCCATAACATCATTTACACCTAGTCTATCTATGATTGCAGACATTCTTAAAATTAACTTTAGTCCATTGTTCACAAATATCCTTCAATATGTCCATTACTAAAGTATTTTGCTCCATTCAGTGTTAGCAAGTCAAATGTGTTGTTCTTTAATTATAATACAGTACTCCTTGGCTTCTAACCATTCATTTAACGACAGTTCAAAGGTGCAACAGCCTCGGAAAAAGTGCTTTACAACCTGTACTCACACTTGTGGCCGTCACACCACCCCCGTGATCACATGATTGCAATTTGGGCACTTAGCAATTGGCTCACATTTATGACCAGTTTCAGCGTTCTGCAGTCACATGGTCACAATTTGTGACATTTTTGGCCAGTTTCCAGCAAAAAACATTCATTGGGAAAGCTGGATTTGCTTAACCACTGTGGTGATTTGGTTAATGACCTGTGAATTGCTTAATGACTGCTGTAAAAATGGTTGTAAAATCAGGTCTGGTCACGTGACTCGACTAGTGTCCAACCTTCAAAGTCCCATCTGACTAGTATTCAAAACAACAGCCATTTCCCACAGGAAACATTCTTTTAATTAATTTCAAAATTCTATTTCAAATCCATCTGGGCCCTTAGTGCATTTATAACTTTCTGAAACAACACTCTAATCACTCTTTTGCCCTTTATTCCCCCCAAAAGATTTTTTTCTAAGTCCTTAAAACTTCTTTTGTTAAGGATTGAAGGAAACTCACCTAGTAGAACACACCCAGTGAATGCCATAAAACTTGCCATTCTAAAGGTTCTTTATTTCTTTACTTATTTACTATCCTGCCTTTATTATTTTTATAAATAACTCAAGGCGGCAAACATACATAATACTCCTTATTCCTCCTATTAAAGCAGTAAAAAAGTAATTCCAAAAGTGATTAAGAAGTGAGGCTCGGCCAAACTTTATGTCCATATACACTGCATTATGACTGTGAGCTTAGTTGGAATCCCTTGACTCCCAGCTGCTCAGCTCAGCAGCCAACCGCAAAAACCTCAGTTCCTGCAGTCTACTTGCGAGGAGCAACTGTCCAGAATACATGTGGCAATCTCACAATCTCTCCTTTCTCCGGAGAGGTTTTGCTGGCCCAGATCCACCCTCTAGCCGCCAATCTCCACTGTAATGCCAACCCCATTCCTTCAGGGATGTCTAGCTCTCCATGTCCTCACCAGATGTCTTGTGGCAAACTGGGAATATCACATGATGAAGTACAATCCAGTCAGACAGGCACTTCCAGATGAAACTGTGGAAGAGGTCATAAATCACTGGTGTTAAACTAGAGGTTTTCTACAACTGAGGTTAAACTTTGAAAATTAAAGATAGTGGGTATTGTTGGCAGATTGCTAGGAAAGCCTTTGGCCCAGAAGAGATCAGAAAAGTCACACACCAGGCATTTCTATAAAAATAATTTTATTTACAGAAAGCAAAACATATTTAAAAGCTTCTGCATTCTTACAGGCTCTCAGTGAGAGCTGCTTAACTCTCTACATGCCTATACAGAAGGGAAAACAGAAACTAAAAAACAAGTCCAGGCAAGTTCTTTCCCCCAGGTGCAAAAATTAACATTCGAAAAGGGGACAGTTGAATTCAACCTCTTCACCCGGCCAAAATTAGTTACCATAGTAACCTTAATCTGTAGTAGAAAACATTAACAGGTATTCCAGCAAGATATGATCTGGAGGACATAAAGTAGCATCAGTTAAGATTCAGTATATTTAACTTATGCAAGATAGAATATGAACCGATATAAAAAGAAATTAGAGATTGTGTGAAAAATGAAGCATAAAAACATTTCCTAAAAGTTGATAGAAGAAAAGATCCAAATGGCATTTGGAACAAGGTACCATAATAGAATGTAGAAATGCTGAGAATGAAAGCTTTGCCAACTGAACAACTGAATGCAGACTTTCAATGCAAAGTAAAAAAGTGAAAGGAAAAATACCTTAAACAAGAATAAGAAGAAAAGGAAAACGAGAGGTTTCTTAAAACAACATCAAAGAAGTCAGGAAGTGTAGAGCTGAGATAAGATTACTTAAGAGTAATCATGGATGATATCTTTTAGACAAATCAGGTTGAAAGAAGGATGGAAAAACTAATTAAGTCCTTTACAAATGGGAGTCTGGAACAATCAGGAATCAACTCCATTAGAAAGTGAGGTATAAGACACACTAAATGCATTCAGTCAAACTGAAAAGCACGAAGTATGCATGAAATGCCTAGTTCACCTGTTGGAAACTGTAGAAAAGAAGCAGTTGAAGTGCTAAAAGTTGTATGTCACCAATATGGAACAACACTGTTGCCTTGAGATTGGAAAAAATACCTATACCAAACAAAGGAAAAGTAACTAAATGTGTAGATTATTGAACAATTGAACTAATTCTTCACGTACACAGTTTTTCTTCAGCAATTACAACATATAATTGATCCACAAATGCCAGACAAGCAGAAGGATATGAGATTAAATGTCTTAACAGAGATGAATAATAGAGCAAGAGTATTAGAAGATTTAATTTTGCTTCACTGACAGAGCCTCTAAATGTGGAATGGGGAACATATTAAAGCTAACGGGTATGCCAGAATATCTGATTATTCTTCTGAGCAATCTTTATAATGAATAAAACATACTGGAAAACAGTGGAATGATAGATAATTTTATTTTCTTGTGTTTAAGAATAGATAGAACAAGTGTGCTAGGAAAACAAAGAGGAAATTAATCCAATGGAAGAAGGCAATGAAAACCTTGGGCAAAATCACAAAAGATACTGCAGTGACAAAAAAGATCAGAATAGTTAAAGTAATGATCTTTCCAGTGATAATATAATGTAATTAACATGCTACAATAGGTACTTGTAATCTTGCTCATATGTAATTTGCATCTGCATAACCAACCTATCTTCTCTACCTTCCCTTTCCTACCTTTTCTCCTCACCTTTCCCTCTACCTCACCATAATTTAAGTCCTACGCCACTCTAATCACTCTATGGATCTGATGAAGTGAGCTGCAGCTCACAAAAGCTTATGCCCTTTAATATTACTTGTTAATTGGAAAAGGTGCTACCAGACTCCTGATTTTTTGCCACCGCAGACTAATATGGTTCTCTTCCTACAATGCTGTTAAGCTTGGTTTATTAGCTAAGTTGTTGAGTTTGGCCTTTGACCACTGCTTGCCATCTTGACCTGTCCCCAACAATTACTCAGTTCTTGAAAGGACATTCAAATAAACATTTTAATCTCATCTATCCACTTCATCTATAGCCTTTCCATTTTTCTACATCAACCTTGCCAAGAGTAATAATTTTTTCTAGTTATTCTTATGCTCAATCACATACCCAAAGTATATGAAGTTTTGTTTGCTGATCATTGTCTCAAGAGATCAATTAGCTTCCATTTGATCTAGTACTAACTAGATCCTTAATAATGTCTCTAAAACCATAATTTGAAAGGCATGTAATTCTTTCTCTTTCTAGTGTCTAGTTTTCATAGCCATACTTTACCACTGGAAAGATCATTACTTTAACAATTCTTTTTTGTCACTGAAATATCCCTATCTTTTGTGATTTTGCCCAAGATTCTAATAAGTGAAGTGATTCTCATGATTCTCTAAGTGGGCAGAATGATGCTCATATACCCAGACATTTTTACTTCTGTCAAACATGCATTCCTCACAACTGATTATATATTACCCACTATTTTTCTTCCAGCCTTTGCATGTCTTAATATTTCTCCATCCATTTTCCCATCTTTAGCAAACAATTTACCAAGGTACACAAATTCATCTACTTGATCTATTTTTTTTGCCATTTATGTATAACGTGGAATTGTTCACTTTGTTTTCTCTGTCAACCACAACTACCCTGATCTTTGATAAATTAATTTTCAGATCTGTGCTCCTTGTTCCAGGGCCACAACTAGGGTCTGTGTCACGGGGCAAACATGGATTCCGCGCCCATTTTGGCACCCCCACAGCACTCATTTTGGCACACACACCCCAGCGCTCATTTTGGCTCCCCACCAGCATGGCGCCTGGGGCACATGCCCCAGTTGCCCTCCCCAGTTGCGGCCCTGCCTTGTTCCGTCATACAGTCTGAATTTTACTGTAAATCATTTAGATTCTCAGTCAAAAAATAGCACTGTCTGGATACAAAAGTGCATGCCCATTCATATTCCCAACTGACATGCGTCTAATGTCGTCACAAGCACATCTTAGACATTTGTCCATTCAAGCCTGTTCACTTTATCAGGTGCTTTCTCTGGAGTAATTTTTCTTTGAAATAGTAATACATTGGTCGGTGACCTGATGAAGCGCAAAATTCTGGTCTGCAAACCCCATGCCCAGCATAAAGCCATACTGCACTTCCAAAATTTTGCTTGTTGTCACATCTCGTACCTTTTGGGATCGTGGGATTGTTTTATCTTTAATTTTTGGTTCCATCAGCATTGGGTCAAAGTACCGCATCTCTTGTGTTCTGATCTGAGAAGGGGCAGCACAAGCCAGATGTGGGATCTCTGGGAAGGAAATGTTACAAGGAGACTCTGCCTTAATTGGTTTGCTGTAAGTCTGCCTGGGATTTTACTCTTTCAGTTTTCAATATTACGTTTTTACCCTTGACTGGCTTTAAATGTGCTTTTTAAAATCCATATGGTTCTTGCTTCTTGGGATTGCCGGCTATGTGGAACTTGACACAAACTGATGCACTTTTCTAATTTAAAGATAATTTTATCTGAGATTGTTTTGCTATTTTTTTTCGGTATTCCATTTTGGCCTCCTCAAAAGGAAGAGCAATATACAAATAAATTAAATAATTAAAGCGAATAAATGTTTGCCTACTGCTTCAAGTTTAGTCCAAGAGAATGGGGAAGTTTGGGATCCTATGGATCCATAATCTTTTCCAGCACACCTCTTTTTCATCCAGTGCGGAAGAATTATAGAAGAAATGTTCCAGGTTAGACGTCCAACTGAAAAGTTATGTGGCTCTGGGTGCTCTTTCAAGATTACTGAATTGCAGCCTAAACAATTTCTTTTTAAGGAATCCTTCTCTTTGTCAGTTATTTATGAACTATTGCACACTGTATTTAATTTTGTCAGAAAATATGATTTAATACAATTTTGCAGACATTGGAATAGCAGGTTTTTACTGCCACCGTGTGGAATGAATATCACAATACTCAGTTAAGTTGGCCCATCCTTTCTTCCCCCAGCTAGGTTATTGCTGTTTTCACTGCTGTCTTTTTCTCTGGGTGTGGTGGTGGGGTGAGGTGTTAGTTAAATCAGGCCCTCAAAAATTGTACCCTTGCATGAGGCATACTCTAGAAAAGCATCCCAGAGACATTCCTGATGCTGTTATTTCTCATGAGTTGCATATGAAATCTTGTCAGACTAGCTAATTATGTATTGAAAACTTAATCTCCTTCATTACATCTCATCTCTTTCCCTCTTTTTCTTGGGAGGCTTATAAAGCTGTAGGTTTGAAACTGCCTGATTTTCTTATTTTCCCCCTTCATAGAGTGGATGCTGCCTCTATTGTAGGTAGCATCCACTCTAAATAAATCTTCAGTGATTGGGTTCACTTATGTTACATCATGGTTTGTTTAACCATAGTTTATGTGGCTGATCTCTTAAGCTAACTAGGGTCAGCCCTGGTTAATTCTTGGATGGGGAATGACTTCCCTAATGGGGAAGTAAAAACTGCATGGATGCAATCACTAGGAATTGAGCTTTACTTGAGAGCATCTTTGTTTACCCCTGAAAGGCAGACTTTGATCGTTGGTAGCAACTTAGAAGTTTGGGCTGTTCAAATGTAGAGATCTCCAAAACTTCTACCTGAGATTTTGAACCATATTCATTTGGTCACTGTATGGGCTGGCACTGTGTTCAACAGCATGAAATTGACCACTAAGTTCACAGAAACTGTTACGAATAACTAAGAAGTTCTATGCTTGAAATCTTACATCTTGATCTATTCCTACTAGCTTTATTAGGAATTCTTCATAGGAGATTACCATGAAATACCAGGGCCCTTCGTTAGATAGAGAATTTGTAAAAATCCCCACAGGTACCATTGTCAAGAAAATCGAAGTTACACACTCAACTCAGAGGAAACTTTATCTTTTTATAATTATGAAATAAAATGAAGAAGTAAACTGTTTATTTTGCAAAAAATGCAGATATCTCACTACCTAAAATTTACACTATGCTAGCAAAATGTCAAAAGGAAATTATTTAAATTATATGCATGGGTATGCCATATTAAAGCAAGGAGAACCATTTTTCCCACAGACATGCAAATAACCAAACTAGCTCTACTAAATATGTCATCTGTTCTTGTCAACATGTATTTAAGGGTGTCAAGCCAGCTGCATTCTCTCCCCCACTCCATGCAATTACCTCACACTGTTTAAGCACAGGCCTTCCCCCTTTTAACTTTGCCTTACCCTCTTGTGTCCCATACTTGTGTTTGGCAATTAAGCACACAGACAGGTTCTTGTGGACCTCTGTAAAACAATGCTGCTGTTTGTTTTGTTGTCTGAAGAACACATTTGTTTCTGTTTCCTAAGGGTCTGTACATTATCCCAGTATCTCAAACTGGTTTTTCAGAGTATGAAATAATAATAGAAACTTCTGAACAAACAGAACTGATTTGGATGCAGTCTCATAAGCATCTTCCCAAAGTGCCTTATTAGTTGGATCTCCTGAAGGCAGTTTCTGTTTCTCATAAGATTATTTATCTGATCATGTGTAAAACACGTGGCCCTGAGGCAGCTGAAATTTATAGACCTTTGCAAGCAGTTTGTTCAAAACTCTGGCAAAAGTAATTTATCTTACTCTGGATAGCCTACTGGGCAGAGAGGACAAACAAGCAGGAGAGAAAAACAAAAAGGAGAAGCCAGAAAAATGAATTGTGCTTGATGCGGAATTAAGGAAATAAAAAGTATAATTTCAAGAATAACCTGGTTTAAAACATGCAACCTTAAATTTTACATTAATTCTGAGAGGAGGTGATCAAACATAAGGGAGTCTAACCTTTGTGCCATGATGTAGCAATTCTTAAAATATTTATTTACTTATTTTTCAAATTTCTATCACTGCCCATCTCTCCCCAAAGAGAGATCTGGGCTGTTTACAATAATATATAATTTGATTACTGTCTCTCTGTGTGTATTGTGATAATTATTTAACCATAATTATCTTCATAACAGAACACCTTGAATTGGACCCGGAAGCAAACTGGTACCCAATGCAGCTCGTGCAGCAGCAGTGTTACATGTGCCCTTCTGGGGGTACCAAAAACAGTTCGCGCAGCTGCATTCTGGACCAGCTGAAGTTTCCAGATACTTTTCAAGGGTAGCCCCATGTAGAGTGCATTGCAGTAGTCTATATGAGAGATAACAAGGGTATGAGTGACTGTTTGAAGGGCCTCCCGATCCAGGAAGGGGCGTAACTGGTGCACAGCACGAAGCTGCACAAAGGCTTATTATCTCTTGTTCCTGGTGTGTGTAGATGTCACAGATTTTCCACAGCTTACAAACTTTTCTGTATGAGAATTATTTCTGTCGTGAAATTGTAACATACTCAACGTCCTTCCATTTTTGTGAGACAGAACTAAGGGAGCCTTCAGATCAGCCTTTTCAACACTGCATACCCTCAAATGTATAGCTGTGCTAGCTGAGGAACTCTGAAAATTGACTTTCATATACCCAGAGGCCAAACAGGTTGAGGAAAACTTATTTAGATTCAGACAGATGCATTAGGTTCATGTATTGAGGTCCCTGATATGACCTATCAAAATGATTAAATAATGATATGCTTATTGTGTCGAGTTTTTAACTTTGGAAACAAAGTTGTTTGTTACGGTTGCCTTAATTGAGGATTGCTGATTGTTAACTAGTCAGGCTCATTCATACTTTACCTTGAAAAGCCATTCCTTGGAGGTTTATTGCATATCTTAATAATACGAAATTATGTTGCTTCCACTTCTACTCCCCAGTCCAGAGAGTAACAATTGAAATGAGCTTTATTAGTCAAATGCAGTTTCATGTATCACTGAGTAATGCTTTGTCCAATACCAGCAACTCTTAGATATCAAAATGTCAAAGAGTTTCCAATAGTGGCACCTCATTAGTAGACTTACTTCCTTATAGAAGCCTGCCAGGCATCAACATGGCATTCTTTTTGATACCAGCAAGATACAGTATGCTGTTCTTCCCAGTCTCTGTCTTATTTCTTCTCTTTTAATAAGTTTTTTTTACAATTCATCACATTTAATCTTTTCATAAACATCTGAAAAATGGCATATGGGTCTTTAAATGGATAAAACAAAAACAAAAAATACTGAGATTTTTTTTTCCAGAAGTAAACACATATTCTTAGTAACATGTGAATTGAGATGTTTAGTTTGATGGATAGGATTTGCTGTTTCAGAATCGTTTATTTGGACTATTCTCACTGCTGAGACAGAGCATGTTAAGGGCAGGAGGCTGAGTGATTGCTATCTTGGATTGTCAATACATTATTCTGGAAAGTCATGATGTGGTGATCTGCCTTCTTGCTCAGTAATTCACCATAGTGTTTTATCTCCTGTCTACCTTTTGAAGAAAAAAACATCTTTTTTTCTACAGATAAAAAGCTTTTTTTTTTAAATCAAGGTCAAAGTCAAGACATATTCCATCAATTGTGTGTGTGTGTGTGTAATCCTTTAAGGTTAGAAATTATTTAAAGTGCCATCTGCTTTAATATATTACATATTATATACAGTGTGTGTGTGTATATTTATATTTTTATATATATATATATATATATATTCATAATTTATTTCTGTATATTCTAATTTCTTTTTCTCTCTTTCAGGGCAACGGGCTTTGGCTTTTTAAATGCACTGTGCAAAGCAGCAGCTGTTCTTGGAAACTTAATATTTGGTTCTTTTGTTGTCATTGCCAGAGCAGTTCCTATCCTGTTGGCTTCTACAGTTTTAGTGTGTGGCGGTTTGGTAGGACTTCGACTCCCTGACACCAGAACCCAAGTACTGATGTAATTTGAGATGGGTGGTGGATAAAAAAGCCATTTATTATTTGTTTTCCTCTAAGTGTCAGATTTCTTGGCTGGATGGGAGGAGGCTTCAGATTTTTGGTTCAAGAAAAGTAATTGCATAGAGAAGTTCTACCCTCACAATGAAACCACAGCAACAAAAAATGAAGAGACACACAGGAAAAGAGAAAGAAGAGTGAATTCAGTGGAGCCATTTGCCCCAACTTTATGCATCCCATCTGCCCAACCCTCTAATTTCACACCTGTGAAATTCCATTGAGTGGAGCCAAATGTGTCATCCCTCTCCCCCCTCCCCCCACCTTTTTGCAGGTAAAAACTGTGGAGGAGCCTGTATGCTTGTAGATACCCATATTGCATTTTGAGAGAGAGAAAGAGAGAGATGAAAATTATGATCTGGAACTGGTGGGAACATACGATATTAGGGACAGAGCAAATTGCCATTGCCAACCTACCCCTCAGTTCATTTAGTGAGTGCATAGGTTTGTTTCTGAAGACAGCTGCTGTTAAAACAAAAACCAGTATAATCCCTTTTATTTCTCACTGAAAGAGCAGTTGAGTAACAGATGAAGCTGGCATAATCTCAGTGGCTTCTATGAATTTTCCACCTCAAAATTAAGATAGCCTGCTGTAGTTGAATCTATTTGCTTTAAGATGAAAATACCACCACAACTAAACTCCTAACCAGAAAATCTGAGTACAACAAATGTTTTTAAGGCACATCATCATTTTCACTTTTTTAAAAAAATTATAGTATGGGAAAGCAATGTCCCCCTTTTGTTCTGATAACAATAGGTATTTAATATAAATAAGTAAAATTGGTATACAAATTGGAGGATTTTTTAAAAAGGATAATCAACTGTCTCATTAGGTTTTGTGGTAGATACAGCATAATAACGCTTTAACCCTAGTTGGATAATAGGACCTCAGCTAGGCAGAAAGAGCAGGCCAGCATATCATAGAATCAGAGTTGGAAGGGCCAACTTAGGCCTTGAAGTCCAACCTCCTGCTCAGTGCAGGAAGTCAAATTAAAGTACCCAAAAAAGATGGCTGACCAGCTAACTAAGGCACTTTCTTCAACCAGGTTCCCTTCAGGGGTGCTGGTTTACAACTTCCATAGTCTTAAATCAGTTTGCCATACTATTTGGGAATTATGATAATTGTAGTTCAGTACATTTGAAGGGAGACTTGTCAGGGAAAGCTAACTGAGGGGCTGCCTTTACATGGCCTGGCGGTCATACCTACATTTTGATAAAGACTGTTATAAGCAGACTGAACCAGTGGCAGAGAGGGAAAAGTATAAAGATATCCCATTGGAAAAAAATAATTCTCTGTATTCTGACATGCATACACATGCAGAATAATTTAACAAACTATCTTTCCTCTCTAGATTCATGCTCATATTTTTTCCAAATAAAAATACTAAGATCAGCCAGGGAAAAGTAGACATGCCTTAACTGTGTACATTCTAAATAAAGCCAAGAAGATTTAGGATAGCTGCTTTTTTCTGTGTGGAATCTATAGTATTTATGTTTTCAAGGATATTTTCAGTGTAAATATTTGTGTTCTAATACTGATTTAAGGCAAGAATACATATTAGTTGTCTCCTAAGTTCATAGAAAATCTTGACATTATTGATGAATTCTGTAATTATTGTCAGTTTAATATAACTCTTAATATTTCCCTTTTGTTGTAATTCAGTCAACCTTTTGTAGTCAGTTCTTCTTTGATATTCTATAGCTTTCCTTTCATTTGGAGGGGAGAAACTTTTTAACCTGTGTTACCCATAAGGAACACTTAATACTTCTAGGTATGAAATCTGAAGCCTCTATCCAGATTGGGAGTAATGATGAATCACCAGCTGTAAACCATGCTTTTGATATGCACTGTCCGTTTAGAATGACATCTTTTGTCTGCTTCCTTCATGAATGTAATCACTTAAAATTCTGGAGCCATTACTAAGCTTTAGAAGGGAAAGTGAGCACTAGCTCCAAAGTAAGGCCAACATGATAAAATCTCATTATAGTTACAGTCATGTTACTTTTTCAGAATCTAATAACATTTTGACTCCAGACTGCATTCTTATTAAAGATGTAAGCTTCCCAAATTCAGGATACAGCCTTGGCAGAATCTAGGCAAAAACAGAAAGTACACTTTGAAGATTTAAAGGACAAAAATAACCAAAGACATGTGTATTCATCTTGTCTGAAATATATAACCTGTAATACTTGTAGATCCTTTGTCTCTGTGACCACATTTCCCCACTTCTCTATCTGAATAGGGAATAGCAGGGTCTAAAGCATCAAACACAGTGCAAAGATGCAATGGAATTGGCAGAAAGGACATTTGGAAACACAAGAGGTAAAAAAGAATATACGACAGCAGTATAATAGAGTTTGAAACACATGTGACCTACCCAAATGACAGTCTGTGGCTAAGATTTATTTATTTATTTGTTTGTTTGTTTGTTTGTTTGTTTAATAGATCACCCAACTCCATTGTGATGTTGCACATGTTTGATTACTAATATTAATCCTCTAATGACTAAGATGTTATATATATGTAAAATAAATTTGCTTGAGCTGTGTTGTCCCCTTTCATGTAGTGCTTAACTAACTTTCATATCAAAAAGGAAGACTTGGAACCATGGCCATTTCTTTGTCAGTTAATATCATGAACCTTCCTTGCACAGGGAACGAAAAATTCAAGATGACATGATATGTCCTACTACAAGGGATGTGTGTAGTGTGTTGGTTTATGTGAAAGTGAAAAAAGAAGAGCTGTATCATTTGCTCTCCTCCAGCTGTTCTGAACATGGGAAAATATTGTCAGAACCAAACATTTTGTACGTAGACTAAAATAAGATTTTTAAAAATTTTCACAACTTTATATTTAGGATTCATTTAATTATTTTACCACAATAAAAGAAACCGTGATTGAGAAAATGAGCGAACCTAGTCACATCTTGGTCCTATATTATATGTAGAGAGGGGCTATGACATTTAAAGTGGGACAAACTTCAATTGTGAACAATTAGTAATAATTTTATGTAATTTTACATATAACTTCTGAATACTTTGCAAGACTTCTGCTGCCTCATCAGTCATCTCTGTGTCTTACATTTGAGCTGCAAACGGATAGAATGCCCAGCTTTCATGTGCATCATTATAGCCTTATTTTTCTTGGAGGAAACATTTAGGTTTAATCGCAGGAAGAAACTCCAGCCATCTTAGACTTGTCTTCACTTGGTGCATAAGAACATAGGACCCATTTGGGTTCAACAATTGCCACTTTGATCTGGTACTAAATAATCCAGAGGTGGTGTTATAGTGTCAATAACTTTACATTAATGCATTTTAATTATTATTTAAAATACTTAATGCTTTTTAAGTTAATGCTTATTACTAGTTATTCACAACTGAAGTTTGTCCCACTTTAAATGTCATAGACTCTCTCTACATCTAATATAGGAAAAGACATGGCTAAGTTCACTCATTTTCTCAGTCATGGTTTCTTTTATTGTGGTTTGTTGAATAAGAAATAAGCTGAGTTCACACAAAGCATTGAGCCATAAACTAAGTATATGGGAGTTATTTAGGGTATTTGAGTGGAATGGTGACACATCAAAATGTAAGCAGGACCAAGACAAATAAATTTGGTTAAAAAGAGAAAAATATACAGTATTTAATTTAATGTCATCTTGCATTCAAATTTGCAGTTTAGTGGGCATTTTAGAGGGGCTCTGGAGGTACCATATCCAAGGCTTTCAGGGAACTTTTGCAATTTGCACATCTCAGCTCATATAGTCTGTTGCCCTGTTTTTCTGTGTCAGTACTCTACACAATGGTTCTAGTACAATATAATTCTTCTGAAGGAAAAAGACCAATTACTACAGTTTTCCCAACTTTATTGATTTCATTGGAGAACAGGGAGTTAACCATCCCAGTGAACCTAATTTCTCCCCATATACATCAAATAGGCAGCAAAAAAACCATTGGTGCGGGGTGTTTTTAATATGAAACTATATATGGGAGCAACAAAAAATGTATGGAATGCTAAGAATCTGTTTAAGAGAGAGTGGCATAAAACACCAAAAGGCCAAAATGTAATGGTAAAGTTCTCTTCCTGAATGCATATCAGTTGACTTAAAAAGACAATTTAAGAAACTTTCTCTCCTTCAGACATGTGTGCTAAGAAACTTTGGGAGCCCCAAAAGCACTTTAGACAGTGAGTCTGAAATGTGTTACTTTCTAAATTAGATTTGGACCGGCTAAGGTTGCATTGACATTAATAGTTTCAAATCCCAATTTCCAGTCATCCCAATGTGCACAGGTAAGTATTCAGTCATAGGTGTTTCTGTTTCTGCATTTTGAACCTCTGCTTGGAGGTTCAAGCTACCAGCCCATTCTGGTAAGATGATTCTAGATGGCCAATAACATGTCCCCTAGATCTGAATCCTGTTCTGTGTCAATTGGAGCATATTTCCATGATTAGAGCTGAAACGGGCTGTTCGCCTTGTCCATCCAACAACTGTCCCAAACTCCATTGTGTTACCATTTGCAGCTCAATTTGAGTCGTGTAAATGCTGATGGCCCTCCATGCTCCCTTCAGATTCATTGCCTATACCTAGTTATGCATATCTACACTGACACCTTTTTCTAGTAACTGTTTTAAAGGAGGCCTGGGTTTGGAAAAGAGGGCAGTGCAGGAAGTACAAAGAAAGCTGCTATTCTACTTCTCAAGGAAGCTGGGGAGCAGGATGGGGCTGAGGGAATCAGACTTTTTCTCTGAGCTTCCTGTCTTCCTGTTCACCAACCTCACTATCAAAGCCTAGGCCCTTCATATTAATAACGTCTGTTCCTATCAGGCAGGAAACACAGCAGGAAGCACTGCTGTGTATTCACTAGCAATTCTTGAACGTTTCTCCCTGGTTTGTGATTTCTGTATCCTTAAATAGCAGAATACAGAAACATTCTGATATGTGCCACTGACACCTACACTTAGTGAGCTATTTAGAAGTTCAGACAGAAGCTATGATGGTGTTAATAATCCCTGCCCTGTGTCATCTGATAACTACGTCTTTCCATCCTGAAGCTAAGTCCTGTAAAACTTAACACCCCTATCTGTTTACCGTGGCCAGGATGGATCCAAAAGCCAGTGAACATGACTGGCAGCTTCAAGACAAATGTCAATGAATAACTGCAAACCACATTTCTTAACCATGCTCTGTGATTATCGCATGGATTTGTTCAAAATGGGATGGGGCGACCCCCATACCATTAACTACCCGTGTGCAAGACCTAGGCTTCAAATTGCTTTTTCAGTCCCAGGCTATCTCCCAATCCCAAACTGAAGCTCATCTGTTGCCCTTTCCAGATTGATTCTAAAGGGTCCCAAGGAGATTTCTTTCTCACCACCTTTCACTTTTTTTTCTTTCACAGTTTTCAGCACTCTTGAATTCTCTTTCAAATACAGATAAACAGAACACTAACCTTGAGTGTTCTGAGGAAGGCAGATCAATAAATAGCCCTGATAATAAATCTGCCTGGATTTTCCTATCATTCTTTGCAGGCTTGCATCATGAATTTTCTTCATGACATGTGAAATTCTGATGGAGCAAAACTGATGACATTTTCACAACAATATTTTTATCTATGAAAAAACAACATTGAAATTAGAAGTGAAGTATGTGTTGAGACACGGTGGCACTGCGGGTTAAACCGCTGAGCTGTCGATCGGAAGGTCGGCGGTTCGAAACCGCGCAGCGGGGTGAGCTCCCGTTGCTCGTCCCAGCTCCTGCTCACCTAGCAGTTCGAAAACATGCAAATGTGAGTAGATCAATAGGTACCGCTTCGGCGGGAAGGTAACGGCGTTCCGTGAGTCATGCTGGCCACATGACCCGGAAGTGTCTATGACAACGCCGGCTCTAAGGCTTAGAAACGGAGATGAGCACCGCCCCCTAGAGTCGGACACGACTGGACTTTACGTCGTCGTCATGTGCTGAGAGTGTATCATTTTCTTGTTTCTGTGTTAACATCTTTTGAATAATGAATCCACAGATCATGAAAAAACATCAATTTTCCTTCCAGAAATAGATGGTGGCTTTAGAGTGTTGTTATTTTGGGGTGATGATGAGTGCAGATATTTTGACTTCCTTGTCAGATACAATGTATGTTCTAACTGGTATATGTGTATATAGTTCAATAGCTTTTCTGTAGTAATTATCTGTCTTTCGTTTGATGTTTCTGCCACATAGCTGTTCCAGTGATATTTTTATTTGCTATAAACTGATGTTTAGACTTTCTTTTAGGGAAGAACAGATACAGAGCCCCCAGTAAGCCATGCTTCAATTGACCAATATCTTTCACAAAATATAGCCCAAGATGTGTTGTTGTATGTTGTATGTTGCCTGTCTAACTGTTGTTTTATAGTAACACATCCAGAGGAAATAGGAGTTAAAAAGAGTTCATTCCAAAGCTCAGGTATTTCTTCTGTTTCTCTTTTCACTTATGCAAGTGATACTTAGCTTTACTGTATAACCAGGATGTGTGGGTGTACTTGCTGTGGAACTAGAGTCAGCAGAAGAGATTTTCTCCCTGCTCACAGGAATAAATAAGGCCTGTAGACTGACAGGCAACTGAAGAACCTATATTCCGGTATACAGCTAGCAGAGGGAGAACGTGGTTTGATAAGGACTCAATATTTTCAATTAAAGCTGCTAGCTGTAGTGGTGCTAGGAACTACTAAACTGGCTGTGTTCACATGCTGCACTAAAGTCATGGTTTGTTTAACCAAGTTTTTTTTAATAAACCACAATGTGCTGGGTATAGAAGATAACCTAACTGAAATCCAAAGCCATCACATTACGACTTAGGAGTGTTTTATATACATCCTGCTTAGTCAATATGACCGGAATTACATAATAGGCTGGGTGCAAAGTCCAAGCCTAAACAAACCATTTTAATTTTTGACCAATGCTGTGGTGAACATACTATTTCTGGAATCATGTATGTCTTATAAAACACATGCTCTGATTTCTAAGCTTTCAGTCTCCGAAGCTAGAAAAGTTTTTCTAAATTATGGGATGAATCTGTTCAGTCCTTGGTTGTCTGGCAGGTCTTTCAGTTACAGTTTTGGCAATATAAACTAGTTCAGG
Organism: Candoia aspera; assembly: GCF_035149785.1. Lineage (NCBI taxonomy): Eukaryota > Metazoa > Chordata > Lepidosauria > Squamata > Candoiidae > Candoia > Candoia aspera. The sequence continues at coordinate 233,893,520 of NC_086154.1, forward strand.
GAACACTTTAACAAAAGAAGGGCTGTATAAATTGGCTAAGAGCCAAAGAAAGGTCATCTGTTATTATATGACACAAGGCCTTTAGGGGAACTTTGCTGATTCATGTGATGGGTAAATAAATTTATCACATGCAATGCAGGCACACTTCTTCCATATCAGATGGGACTTTTATCATGGTATCTGATCAGCTGCAGCAAGTTCAGACCTTCAATTTCTGTGCTTTGGAAAACATTTTGATTAATTTCTCCCCCCCCCCCCAGCCCAGTGGTTAGTAGTATCTCATGAAATGAAGTAATAAATTCAAGTTAAAACTGCTAACTTTTTGTCAACATAGTGGATGATAGAGTAAGCTTTTATTGTCTTAAACATGGAGCAGGAGGAGTTGGTGGTAGTAAAAGAGTTGCTTCTATAATGAATTAACATTCCAGTTCCATCTCAGTGGTCAGACAGTTCTTATTTGGACTTCCCAGCCTGGTCTCCTCCAGATTATTTATGACCACAACATCTAGCATTCTCAGGGCCCAGCTGGCTCAGAATCTGGGCAGCAAGTTGGAGAGAGCTGCCTTCTTAACCATGTCACATGATATCCATCTATCCTGTGTGAAGCTAGAGGAATCACTGGCTAGCTATAGGAGCAGAAGGTGAGGACATTCAGGGGAGCAAACCTGGCAGCTTTAAAGTGGGAAGTGCATTGAGATGGGAAGTGCATTCATGGAACTAATCCATGATACGAAGCTATTTCAGGGCCCTGACTGTAGATACAATATTGACCAGTCAAATAGGATTAATTGTAAGGCTAGTTTTCTCTACTTAAATTTGTCCAGATGGATTGTGATCGCAACTCATTGGAATGTGGGAGTTTTAATCTCAGCCCATTTTAACAATATCAGGCTAGAGAAGGACACTGAATACATTTTGCAGATGTTAGGGCAGAAGTAGACCAAGTAAAGAATAGGATAAAAAGAGAAGTCTTTGAATAACAGAGTGTTCTGACGAATATGAGTGGCAAAAGCTTTTGCAAAATTCCATCAATGTATTTATTTTTTCTTGTCCCTTCCTGTAGACACCCCCAAAAAAAACCCCAGAAACACACAGAAAGGTTCTTCACACTGAAAACCTGGATGTAGTTCTGCCAAGAACACCATCAGCTTTTCTGGATTTAGCACTCACTGTATATCTGAGTTTGTATGTGCATACACAAACAACTTGTCTGGATATTAATCAAACCTCACTTTCAAATTTCCAAATGTTTTATTTCAAGTACAAGTGATAAACTGGTGATCTCATCTTTCTGATATGCATTTCTGACTTAGATAGTGTACATACATACCCATCATGTGATTCCCTAATGGAATAAGCACTGTTATGAAGGACACAGAAAAGGAATTGGGAACAAAAAGTCAAAAGTTAAATGCATGAGATAAGAAGAAAAGGAAACGTAGCTAAAACTAATTTACATCAATGTCATTCACTGTACCTTTCTGTCCTTGCAAATCATTCTTGCTTCTACCACATCCATACACTGCTTCACACATTGCCTTTGTATTTTAAACTTCCCAGCTGTCTTTTCAAGGATTTCATCATCTCCATCCAACCATGACTTCCTTAGTCTTCCCCTTCATCTTGGCCTATTCAGTAGTAGTAGTAGTAGTAGTATTTATTGGCCGCCCAATTCCAGGGGACTTTGGGTAGCATACACAACGAGAAAAAACATAAAAACAGCTAAAAACATTAAACAGACATTGCAGAGTCACTGGTTTGACATGGGCGGCTATATAAATTGAATGAATGAATGAATGAATAAAATTATCTAATAACAAAATCAACAAAACAAAACAGGCTGTTAAATAATAAACATTTATTCTTCCAAACTCTCACTTCCATATAACAGTGGGCAGAAGCACACACATACAGTCATTTTTGCTTCTTTTGACAAACATTCCTCACAACAGACTACAGTATACACTACCTAGTACCTTTCTACTAGCATTTCCACATGTTAACGTTTCCTCATCTGTTCCCCTGTCTTTAATAAGCAGTCTACCAGAAGTACACAGCTTCATCTACTTGCTCTAGTGTTTTACTATTTATGTATAACTTGCAATTGTTCACTCCATTTTCTCTGTCAAACACAACTTCTTTGGCCTTTGATACATTAATTGTCAGCTCCATACTCCTCATTGCATCATAAAATCTATCTAAACTTTGCTGTAGATTATTTGAGTTCATGGCTGACAGCAATATCATCTTCATCCTAAAATATATATAGGACTCTAATGTCATCACAAGCATTTCTTATACATTTGTCCATAATTACATTAAACAACCAAAGGGAAACCCTGTGTTCTTGTCTTACTCTTAGTTCAGTATTGAACCATTCACAGCATTTTATTTATTCTCATATATCCTTTACTTCCACATAGCTCTTAGCGCATTTTACAACCAATCTTCAACTCCATATTCACTTGAAACACTTCATAATCCAAGTTTTATTTTAAACCTATTTTCTCTAAATCAATAAATGTGCCATGCACTTACTCATACAGTGATTTGCTGAACAGCAAAAAGTTGAATGCCATGCCTGCCCAGCATAAAGCAGATTGCTCTCCCAAACTTTGATGATTGCTACCTCTTACACCCTTTCAATCAGAATTCTGCCAAATGCTTTCCAGGAATACCTAACAAACTAATCTTGCAGTTGCTTTTGCATTCACTTTTGCAGTCTTTTCTGTTCTGTAGGGAAACATTAATGGTATTATTCCAGTTATCAGCCACAGATGCAGTTTTTACACTCATGTTAAACATGTTCTCTGCTTCTTTTAATTTTCTTTGACAACATTTTTGCAACTATTTTCCCTGTATATGTGTTATATCTTTCTCTCATCCTCTTTTTTTGCTACAATCATTCTCTTTTACGATTTTTTTTCCTCATCCACAGCCTCTTTCACCTCATTATTCAAAAAAGGAGACTGTACATCCACATGCTTTGGTGGCTCTCCATAACAATATTTTTGCTCTGTTCAAGGAAGCTTCCATGTTTTCTTTTCTCACATCTGCTTTCCATTCATTTTCTTGGAAGCTTAATCTATTTTACATTTTTTTCATGCATACTTTCACTTCTTACAGTCATTTGACTTCACTCTCATTTTTTCATTTCTTCCATGTCCATTTCCCCTCCAAATCCATTCTTAAGACTTGTCTGTTTCACATTCAGACCACCTCATTGTCCTTGTATCCTTCACTAATTCTTTCAGGGTTCCACATATACCATCAAATTAATCATGCTTTTCAATTTATATACATTCCTTTGCCATGTGTACCCATTAATAAACTTACACTTAGGCCATGTACCTGAAACAGACAGATGTCTTTTCTAAGCAAATGCCAATCACTATTCTCACTCATTCTTTGATCTATGAATGGCCAAGTCACTTTTTTGTACTTTTCCATCTTATTCCTACCCATTTATACATGATTTCGTTCATTCAGAATGTTGCATAGTTTCCCCAAAATTGATCTCTGTTTCATCCATTATTACAATTCACTGGAGCGTTACATGCAACTATCACCAACTTACGGACTCCTTATTTACATATGCAGCATGATCCAGAATACAGTAGCCCATGTTCTTACCAATATTGGGAACATGTTCTGTAGGCCTTGCACTGGTTGTAGTTTCTGAATAGTCTTCAAGGGCAACCCCATGAAAAGCGTGTTGCAGGAATCCAGTTGGGGGGTGATAACGTCATGCATCACTGTAGTTAGCTATTCCTGCACCAGAGCGGGTTGCAATTGGTACACCAGCTGAAGTCTGGTGAGATGCAGAATTGGTGCAGCAGCCAAAGCCTAGTAAGATATAGAAGCAGTAGACTGGTTTACCAGGCTTGTAACGTAGCTGTGTCTATGCCACATGCAACATTCCATGATAATGTAAGGATAGCACAGGTGAGTTTTGGCATCTTTTGGCCAATAATCCACAAGTGCAATTAAAGCCCATTTTTACCACAAACAAGTTCATACTACTCTATGCAAGCCAGAATTGCTTATCTAGAGACTATCTTGCAAGCCAATACAGGTAGTCCTCACTTAACAACTGCAACTGGGACCAGCAACTCCATTGCTAAGCAGTGCAGTCATAAACTGAAATATCACATGACTACACCCAGTTTATAGCATCAGTTCCAGCTGCAGTTGTGAAGCAAATCATCCACAGTTGTTAAGCACAACATCTCGTGACCACGACTTGTGACTCCCTGCCAGCTTTCCCATTGACTTTGCTTGTCAGAAGCTGGCTATGAAAGTCACAAATGGGGATCACATGATTGCAGGGACACTGCAACAGCCATAAGTTTGAGGACTGGTCATAAATCTTTTTCAGTGACATTGTAAGTTTGGTCACTGAACGAGACAGTCATTAACTGAGGACTACCAGTATACTGGTATGTTGCCCTCTCCCCACTAACTAGGTGATATTTTCAGTGTAGTGACACACTGAGGCTATGTTTCAGTCAACTGCCAAAAATGTAAGGCCAAGTGCATTTGTATACTTGTGAAAGGGCATATTCTGTGTAGGATGATGATGTACAGTATCAGTCTATAAAGTAATGACTGTATTTAGTATCTGCCAAAATATTAATTCATGTAATAAAAGCAAAGATATTTAATGTATATCAGATTGAAAAATAAACTCCCATTATATTCAAATAAAGAACCATTCTCTGCAGTGAGGATCGACTGAGTATATTATCAAATGGTTGGCATATATTAGTTACCAAAACAAAAAGATAATGCAATTTTGTTTTGAAAACTACACAGTGTTTTAAATATTTGATTGGGCACACAAAATCAGGTTAGAAGCTTTCATAGAACTGAGATTGTTTTAAATGTTAACACACTGAAATACATCAGACAATACTAGGTCAGAAGTGAAATTAAAAGTGTTTGCAGATCATCCTGTATGGCAATTGCAGAAACACTTTTTCTGTAGGTGGCTGTAGTGTATGGACAGCAATAGATTAGTTGCCAATATTATTGCCATGTATGATAAATAGTGACTTACGTGTGCTTTTTATTATTTGTCATGTGTTGCTTCTACATAGGAAAAAAATCATTTTTAATCTTACATGCAAAACAAATAGGCCAAAATTTGGTAGATTAATATAAATTGCAAATGCGATAATATTTTTTAGAAGTCTTTGCTGTGTTTTATTTATGTATTTATTCCCCAACTAATTAAATATCCAACTAATTCGGATATTTAATTTATACTGATGCAGATTATGTGGTACATGAGAGAATTCTCACTCTTGCTCTGTCCATTTGATTAGCATGTAATATTGTTGCATGTTACCAGAACAGCTCAAGTGTTGACAACTGTTTCTAGCCTGACATATTGATGTAATTTTACTTTCTGCCTGACCCAACTTCTTCAAATACATTGGTATGACTTCACTAGTTTTGTACTTCTTGGGTTTTTGCTTCAATAGTACTCCAGAATAAGTATCCTTTCTTGTGGTCAGAGGATTACATAACTAAATATTCCAGAAGATATATTTACTTATATCAATGACCTGTTCTTAACTGGCATCTGAAGAGCTACTAGCAATTTGTGCTGTCAACTATAAATTGAATGGTGTTTACTCTGTCTCTTTAATGTGTCAGTTTTCCCAATAGTGGAAAAGTAGTGGAACTGTTGTTTTCAACTTAGAGCAGAAATAGATAATATGGTTTCCCAGATGTTGGTGAACCCACTATCTCTAACCAGCATGGTCAATGTTGGCTACAATTCAATGGAGGAGTACTCATCATTCCGTCTCAGGGAATCAATACAGAAAAAGTAAATTAGTTCAAGCTGTTCATGGAATAAATACCTCTTTTTTCATACATAGTTCAATCACTTTCTATAAACTTCCCTTGCAGAAACCTGCTATGGGTTTGCAGAACTATTGTTAGCAAACATTTCCTTGCTTGACAGCCAGATCATTCATCTACAATCCCTGCCTCTCATCTAGAAGTTACCAATTCCAATTCAAATTTAGTGAATTCTTAGCCTTATTTTAAATGTGAACTATTGCACAAGAAGTTCAATTTTTGTACATGAATTTAACATTAATGGGAGGGAATTTGGAATGCTAATTAGATTTCTCGGTCTGCTTGGAGCCCCAGCTCAGCCTCTTTGAGAGATGTTCAACTTCTAATTCTCTGAGGACAATTCTCCAGGCAATGGCCTGAGAATAAGAAGTCCTTTTTGCACCATAGAACCTAACTTCCTCCCAGACTGTGTAATAAAAATGGAACTGCATTGTAGTAAGAGCTGTGTAAGTATGGAACACCTACACTCAAATATAAGTTAGTTATAACACATTATAATCAAAGGGATGGCAACATTGCCTGAAGCCCCATAACTTATGTATATATGCATTTTGCAATTTTCCTTACCTTACAAAAATTATGGGCACATTCTGATTTAAATGTGAGAATGGAATGGCAGGAAGTTGCTTCAGATTAGGGATTTGAACAGATCAGCATTTCTTCTCTTTGCTTAGTAATACTTACATTTGCTTTTAAAAAATGACTAAATTATGCTGGCTACTTTTCATTCCAAAACTGGTCTGAAAACAATGGATCAAAGAATATGTGGTTTTAATTAGAATTAATTTTAAGATAAATGCTTTGGATTACATTTTTAGAAAAAAAAAATATAGACTTGACTTCTAGACCAGGACTTGGAGTCTTCTTAACGCTGGATCCAAATATACAGTGTACCATTTTTGTATCCAGAAACCCTCATATATAAACAGTTCTCTGCTTCGTCACTCTTCTGCTGGAAATCAATAGAAGTGGAAAGCTGGCTAAAGAAAACATAACTCAGATCCATTGTGCACTTACTCTCCAGTGCTGCTTGTACTCCTCCTTTCTGGTTGGAACAAAAACTACAGAGAAAGGGACTTGCCAGTTGGCTCTGTAAGGCTCTTTCCATCTATCTCCCTTTCTGCAATAATGTCATCAATGGAATTTATTAAAAAGTGTGCATTATATGCAGAAGAATCACTATTCCCTCACTTTCAGGATTCATTCAGAGTGAAACAGGGCTCCTCCAAATCATCCCCAAAATTGATCTATGTCCTCCCAAAACTTCCAGAGAGATTAAGAGACTCACAGTGATATAAACGAGTGTTTCTCAACCTTGGCAGATTGGAGATGTGTGGACTTCAACTCCCAGAATTCCCCAGCCAGCAGGGCCAGCTGGATAATACTGGGAGTTGAAGTCCACACATCTTCAAGTTGCCAAGGTTGAGAAATACTGGCATAGACACTACTCCCAGGACAGGTAGAGGGAAAGGGAGGAGAGGCATTTGCACTGACAGCTCTTAACTTCCTAACAGGAATAACTTTACCAAGTCTCTCCCTTCTGGTTCCAGTCAATGGAGGGATATATCAGGAACTGTATTTTCACTCCATGTTTGTGATAACATGACACAGCCATTCCAGCAGAGAATATTGTGATATACTCACACATATACACACACCCCTTGCAGAAAACATGAAATGGTTATTTGCCTCAGGCAAGTCTATTTCTACATCTCTTCTACTTCATATCTTGTACCCTCCACTCCCTATCAGCCCAATTGGCCTGAAGTTCTGAAAGGCACAAGACTGAGAAAGCTCAATAGATTAGCTCCACTGCATTGCACAACAACAGTAACTCCCTGTGGAAGTAGTTGGGCCAGTTTTTAATGGCAGAAGAAAGGATTAAAGCAATGCCACATTGTGGGGTATGAGAATTTGGAAGTAGGAGCAATAGGAAGGATGTGAGCAGAAAAATACATGTTGGAGGATTGAGCTGTTTCTCTTCAAGACAATACTATCAGTATTTGTTTCAAAACATCCTTTAACATAATTGAGAATGTGGAAGAAGCTGTTCAAAAGTGTAGTCAGCAGTGGGATTACCAGGTGGAACTGGAAAGAGACATACCTGATTCATCTGAAGAAATTAGCTGCCAGACTAAAATAGAAGTTCTCCGTGATTACTGGTAATATTGCCCAACAACAACTGCCAGTTGTAACGTGTATGATATCAAAATATTACTTCAGCAATGATTCTGGGCAATTTAAGCTTTCATGGCAGCAGGGAAGAATTCCTGTATTGCTTGGTTTGCACTGTATGCATAACCTTGGATAATCAAACCATGATTTCCTCAAGTCAGCTCTCTTGGTTTTCATAACATACTGTAACACATGGGCTGGGTTTGCAGTTGCCTATTTGTAGTTGTGTGTTCAGTGAGCACCATCTATTTCCCAAAACACATCCTTGTCAGTGAGGATTCTGCAACAAAGCAACAGGATATATCTACCTCCCCAACTGGAGCCTTTGGGATTGGATTTCCTTGACTCTGAACTATAACTATTATGGATGGAAACCATGGGGGATGCCATTCTGCAGGATGCCTGATTTGGAAAGAGTGGTCTACACAGACAATCAATCTGACCTCTCTTCACCAACAGAGAAGCTCTTGTGCTATCCAGTTATCAACCATCACATGGGGAGAAGGTGTATGGGACTTGTGAATTCTTTGCATGAACTGCCTTTACCCACCACCCCAGCTCTGTTGTCTTACTCCTGAGGTGTCTTGAAAAATAACAAGAGCTGACCTGATCAGCATGTCCAACATCCTCATTCACTTTCCCCAGGTTATCCTATAAGCACTGAATGAACAGTGAATATGGAATGATGGAAGCCACATGAATTGCGTGACTTCCACCCTGTCATAGGCACTTTACAATGGATAGGAAAAACTCAAAGTCATCCAAACTCTTTGGCTAGTTGTAAGCACTAGAACAGAAGTTGGTAAACTTTTTTCCCCCCAGTAACACTGCAGGGGATTCACTCTTCCTTACTCCATATGCAGTTGTAAGCAAATAAGAATAAGTGGTTGATCTCATCCCCAGGATTGCCTGATGCATTAAGTTTTTGGAGCTTCCCACTCTCAGTATATACAATATGCTTGATCAGTGACTTATTTAAATAATGTTGATTGAGTTTTGAGAATGGGTGAGTGGAGGAGGGGACCCCTATTTCCATCCAGGGTTTCTGGAGGTCTGGGAGTGGAGGCAACTGGGCTTGGAAATTCTGGGGGCTATAGGGCGGGGTGTACCACTGAGGTGGTTACGAGTCAGGGGTGTTATGACGGGAACTGGAGGGTGGGCCATCTTCGGGGAAGACACCCCCAGTGTCTGTTACCAGTGCCATGTTCCAGCCCTCTGAGTTCAGACCCAGGCCCTGGACAGCAGACCCTTGAGGGCCCTGGTCTCCGGCTGCTGCTCCTTAATGCCAGGTCAGTTAACAAGGCCCCCCTCATATGCGATTTTATCACAGAGGAGGGGGCAGACCTGGCGTGTATCACTGAGACCTGGGTGGGCCCAGAAGGGGGGGTAGCCCTTTCGGAAATGTGCCCAGCTGGGTTTCAGGTGTGGCACCAGCCGAGACACCAGGGCAGGGGAGGAGGGGTGGCTGTTGTCATCCGAGAGTCTCTGGTGGCCTTCAGGGGCCCTGCTCCACAAGTGGCCGGGTGTGAGACCCTGTTTTTCAAGTTGGGTTCCCGAGAACAGTTGGGAGTGCTGCTACTGTACCAGTCTCCCTGCTGTGTAGCAACCTCCCTGCCTGAGCTGCTGGAGGCCATCTCAGGGTTGGCAGTGGAGTTCCCCAGACTTATGGTTCTGGGGGACTTCAACTTGCCATCCCTGGGGCGTGCCTCAGAGGCAGCTCGGGAGTTCATGGCTACCATGGCAGCCATGGGCCTGTCCCAGATTATACGGGACCCGACTCGAGACAGCGGTCTCACTCCGGACTTGGTTTTCTTGTCGGAGCAGTGGCAACATAATCTGAGGGGAGAGCCACATCTATCCCCATTGTCATGGTCAGATCACGCCCTGGTGGCCCTGAGATTCTCTTATGCTGCCCCCTCCGCAGGGAGGCAGGACCCATTCGATTGGTCCACCCCTGGTGACTGATGGACCCGGCTGGGTTTCAGAGGGAGCTGGGGGTTATACCCGAGGATCTGCTGCACGGTCCAGTGGAGGCCCTGGCTGCAGCCTGGAATAGGGAGGTGGCCAGGACCTTGGATAGGATCGTGCCTGTGTGGCCTCTCTTGCCTCATCCAACCCGACACTCCCTGTGGTTCACAGAGGAGCTGAGGGTTCTGAAGAAGATTAAGAGACGTCTAGAGCACCACTGGAGGAAGACAAAGACCGAACCTGACCGAACACAAGCTAGAGCCGCTATTAAGGCCTACCTTGTGGCAGTAAGAGCGGCGAAACGGCAGTATTTATCCGCTCTTATTGCATCCGCAGATTGCTGTCCGACGGCCCTGTTTAAGATCACACGTACCCTTTTGGGAAAGGTGAGCCCAGTGACCCACCTACAGGGCCATGTGGAAGAGTTTTCTGAGCATCTGCAGGATAAAATCACTCAGATCCGTTCCAAGTTGGACTCCATGCGTGAAGCAGTGTCTGAAGAGATGCTGAGGGAACGTTTTAGCTTTGTTATCTGGGAGCAGTTTGATCCTGTTGGACCTGAGGAAGTGGACAGGATCCTCCAGTTTCTGAATGCCACCACCTGTCAGTTAGATCCATGCCCCTCCTGGCTGGTGAAGGCAGCTCGGGAGGTGATGTGTGGTTGGGTCCAAGCGATGGTAAATACATCCTTGAGTGAGGAGGTGTTCCTGGCAGCCTTTAAGGAAGCACTGGTGCACCCCCTCCTCAAGAAGCCATCGCTGGACCCAACTGTGCTGGACAATTTTCATCCAGTCTCCCACCTCTCCTTTTGGGGGAAGGTGGTTGAGAAGGTGGTGGCATTACAACTCCAGAGGATTCTGGATGAAACGGATTATCTGGACCCCTTTCAGTCAGGTTTCAGGCCAGGATATGGGACAGACACTGAATTGGTCGCACTTATGGATGATCTCTGGCAGAAGCAGGATGGTGGCAGTGCATCCATCCTTGCTCTCCTTTACTTCTCAGCGGCTTTCGATACCATCGACTATGGTATCCTTTTGGGACAGCTCAGGGAGTTGCAGGTGGGCGGAGTAGTCCTGCACTGGTTCACCTCCTTCCTCCAGGGCCGATCCCAATTGGTGGTGATAGGAGAGGAGAGATCCAACCCGCGACCCCTCCATTGTGGGGTGCCGCAGGGTTCGGTTCTCTCTCTCTTATTTAACATCTACATGAAACCACTGGGTGAGATCATCTGTCACCACAGGATGAGGTATCATCAGTATGCCAATGATACACAAGTATACATCTCCATCCCGGGTGAGGTAAGTGATGCAGTGACTGCCCTTTCTCAGTGCCTGGGGGCTGTGGGGGTCTGGATGGGGAACAACAGACTTCAGCTGAACCCTGGTAAGATGGAGTAGCTGTGGACTGATGGCGCGCCTTCTGGGAAATTGTCATCTTTAGTTCTGGATGGGGTTGCACTGCCCCAGACAGACTCAGTGCGTAATCTGGGGGTTCTCCTGGACTCACGGCTCCTGCTTGAAGAGCAGGTGGCAGTCGTGGCCAGGAGGGCCTTTGCACAACTTCGGGTTGTGCACCAGTTATGTCCGTTCCTGGAATGAGAAGCCCTCCGAACAGTCACTCACGCCCTGGTCATCTCCCATATAGACTACTGCAATGCGCTCTATATGGGGCTACCCTTGAAGAGTATCTGGAAGCTTCAGCTTGTCCAGAATGCAGCCGCGCGGGCCATTTTTGGTGCCCCTAGGTTGGCACATATAACACCGTTGCTGCGCGAGCTGCACTGGGTGCCAGTTTGCTTCTGGGTCCAATTCAAGGTGTTGGTTATCACCTTTAAAGCCCTACATTGCATGGGGCCAGGTTACCTGAGGGACCGTCTCATCCCTATTATATCGGCCCGTCCCACCCGATCATCCAGAGAGGGCATGTTACGGACCCCATCCGTAAGGGAATTTCATCTCGCGGGGTCCAGGAAACGCACCTTCTCTGCAGTGGCCCCCGCCCTCTGGAACATCTTGCCCCTGGAGGTGAGGCAGGCCCCTTCACTCCTGACCTTATGGAAGGCCCTGAAGACTTAGTTCTGCCATCTCACCTGGGGTGGGAAAGTGGGTAACCATTCTTGGGGGTGGCTCGCACCCTAGAGGCCCTCCCACCTGCTTGGAATTTTATACCCTCTTGGATTTTATATGTATTTATTGTATTTTATAATAATTGTAATCTGTCTGGTTTTATGAGATTTTAACCTTTATGAATATAGTTTGATTTTATTGTAAACTGCCCAGAGTCCCTCTTTTGGGGGAGATGGGTGGTAATTAAATTTGAATAAATAAATAAATAGTGTAACTCAGTCATGAGTCATGGCAGGATTTCTACATAATCTTGGCATGGGACCAGGCTACCTGAGGGACCGTCCCACTGGGTCATGCAGAGAGGGCATGCTGTGGATCCCGTCAGCAAGGGAGTTTCACCTGGCGGGATCCAGGAGGCGGCTTCTCTGCAGTGGCGCCCGCCCTTTGGAACATTCTGCCCCCCAAAGTGAGGCAGGCTCCTTCGCTCCCGACCTTCCGGAAGGGTTTGAAGACCTGGTTCTGCCACCTCACCTGGGATGGGAAGGGCAATAGGTCTTCCTGGGGGTGGCTGGTGATGTAGAGTTCTCCCTACTGAATGGACATTTTCCCACTTGGATTTTATATTTATATTTATTATTTTAGTTTGGTAGATGCTGATTTGGTAATTTCAGGTGTTGAGGTTTTAATGGAGTATTTTATTGTAAACCGCCCAGAGTCCCCCTCTTTGGGGGGAGATAGGTGGCAATAGAAATTTGAATAATAAATAAATAAATAATCCATGGAACTTTTAAAAATAAAATGGTTGTTTAGGGGAAACCAATACAATGAGTTCACACATCACACAAAGCTATAATGTGGCTTATATGATTTTGGCTTTATATGATGTGTGAATAGCTGTTGTGCTTTGCAAACCATTGCTTATGGCTGTCCAGCATGGGTGAATAGGCAACCATGGCTTCTTCAGTCAGCCATAATTAAAAAATAAACCATGTTTTCAGATAGCAAAAAGATTGCCTTATTCATCTATTTATCTATGATAAACGCATACAGTATATTCATAGATACCCATCACACTATTCCCTTTGGGATAAGCAATATTATGAAAGTACATTTAAAAAGTAAGAAATAGAAAGCAGAAGAAATTGAAGACATAAGATGAAAAAATTAAGTATAACTGAACCTAGTTTATGCCAGCATCATTTACTGTACCTTCCTTAATTTTCTATTCTTACAAACCATTCTGGTACTTTGAGGATCTCATCAACTCCATCCAACCATGACTTCCTCAGTCTTCTTTCTTTTAACCCATTCACTGTTCCTTCATGTTCTTTATCATTCAAATTTCATTCATTCTCTTGACCATCAATAAAACGTTATACTATTTTTATTCTATTTATTTTGTAAGATAGCTTAAATTCCACACTTTTTATAAGATGATAAAGCACTCTTTCGGGACATGAGCGTTGCATGGCATAGATCTGATCCACATATACTGTGCATACTGTATAAACACATATCTCTACTTATAAGTTCTCACAAAAATCCTCTCTTTGCAATTATCTTAATGCAACTGAACTGTTGGAGGCAGAAGCGCAATTACTGCTGCAGGTTGTGCCCTTCAGAACCTTTGTCTTCATGTAGTCCTTGTTTTTCTATAAATTAAGTTTGTCTATGCACACTTCCTGAGGTGAGCCTTGGTGCCGCTTTACACAGGAATCACAGCTTTTGGAAAGCTTTTTGAGTTCTGGCACATTGTTGTATCTCACACAATTCTATTTTCTGGAGCTTCTTTGTTAACTAATTGGGATAGTCAGGCTGGAGTGCAACCCAGGGAAATCCTAGTCAGGCAGGGACTTACGGTAAGCATGACAAACAGCAACATTCTTTAAAAATTAACTCAGAATCAAGCATATATGAATCAAGTGCTGTTGGATATTCACACAGATCAAGATTGCTTTTTTGTAACAATTGATTCATAGAAATGGGAAAATATGCCTTAATGGACCAACAGATACTGTACCTGAACTGCAGCATATAAGTCAGACCACTAGACACTTATTCACCATTGCCTCTAGGATTTCAGAAGAAGAACTGAATCTAGGACCTTTGGCACTGTAAGCCATTTGCTCTACTATTTGTTTAAAAACAGACTAGGAGTCTTAGGACTGATTTAAGCAAGGACATTGGAAATTGCTTTGTATTGAGTTGGGTTGTTGGTGCATCTGTGTTGACTAATTGAGGCATTCTGGTTTGAAATGGGATTATTTTGAGCCATATCTGGAGACACCATGGCCCAGTCCTGGAATTTTCTGCATCTAGCACAGGTGCACTGAGCTAGGGCATCTCCCCCAAACACTGGGGATTCTGGCAAACCACACATATGCTGAACATTATACAACATTAAAAACATAACCATGGAGGATTCCTAATGCATTGCTTCCTCTTCATAGGGAGAAACTGAACATCTGAAACTCCAAGAAACTCTTTGAACACTCAAGGGGGGACGCTTTGGACTAGAAACTTCTGAGCCCCGTTAATTTTTCCAACCAACCACATGCATTTGATTAGGGAAAAAACCAATCATCCTTTCTGCTATAATTCTACTGCAACAACTTGTGCCAAGCTAGTATTACGTGCCTTGCTGGAAAAAACTAGAAGGGCCTAACCAACCTTCCCTGGAGGCACATTATTTTTTTTATTGAACTTCTAGGCTGCCCAATTCCAAAGAGATTCTGGCAGCTTCACCAGTTCAAAGAACAAAAATGTATGTAAAACTCCAAATCTAAGGAACAACATAATCCCCAACCACCCAGATTTCTAAAGATTGCTTAAAGGCTGGGGAATTTGGGGATTTGAAGTCCACACATCTTAAAGCTGCCAAGGTTGAGAAACACTGCCCTAGAGTATCTCCCTTTTTTGCTTCCCCCTTTTCACCCTGGGCTCTCTTAAATAACAGAATCACGATGTTTGGTATCACTCACTCTTGGGGAGAGATGGAATGGAATGGATATACATTTAGGATGCTTCAAGAATTGGGATTTTGAAATTTCCAGTATGGATTGATTTGAACCATTCTGCTGTAACACAGTGTTAAAAACTTAATTCATTGACTTAATTCATTTTTTCATCTTCATGATGAAACTCCCTGCTTATTAAGAATGGATGGAGAAAACACAGCTGAAATTTTTATTAAGCAAAGCACATTTTTTGTTTCCCTATGAAGCAAACTATGGCCTCCTGCACATGGGCTGAATGAATTTTCCCTGATCATAAAGTGACTCAGGTAGATCTCAGGGGCTACCTGAATTCAAAACAAGAACGCGGGGCAGCCATTTTTCCAGCAGGTTTTTTGCGCTTAAGACAACTGCATTTAGTTGACTCTATGCTGTGGCTTGACAAAGAATCCTGGGTGGCTCAGAAATCTGCATATTTTTACCCAAAGTTTCTGCTACTCTTTCCCTTACACCTTGGTCTGTTTCGCCCCAGGTTTTATTGTCTGCTGCACCAAAGAAAAGAAATGCATTATTTTATTGCAATACGTATGTATGTCCAGCTAACAAAGTCCTGATTTACTCATAACTCATACAAGCATTACCAGTGTTTTAATGCATCTGTTTGCATCCTACTTGTGACATGTAAGCGGTTTCTACAGTCTAACACATTGTGCTCCCTAGTTTACTAGGATTACCAGATTTGGGCTGCAGAAAGGACTTCTAAGTGGCAGCAAAGAGATACATAAAACACTACCTCTTACCTGCCATCTAGTGGCCATCCAGAAGATTGCAGTCCATATCTAATAGCCCTACTTCTTCTTTAAGATGTGTTTACAAGGAGACTCCTACTCCTTGTAAACACATTTTAAAGTTGCTAAGGTTGAGAAACACTGCCTTATAGCATAGCCTACCTCTAACCATTCACTGGTAGGGGTTACATATTGCCCTGTTCCATAATGTAGTTTATTTGGATTTACAAACCATTGTGTGTATAAACCATGATATAAGACATGAAGTAATGCAAACTGCAACATTAAACAAAGGATTATAACAAACCATGGTTTGATGTAGGTATCAATCAGGCCCAGTTTTCAGCTCCAGTTTTATTCCACAATAGGTTGGGAGCCAGAACTTATGAGGTCCTTGGCTTTGTTAATTGCCACTGAGTGCTTTTCCAGTATGTTCTTATTTGTATTGGTGATAACAGAATACATTCATTGGGATAGAAAAAGTTTGAAGGTGATGAGGGGGCAAAGTTAATAGATGGAAAATATGGAGGGAACACAAGGCTGGAGGCAGATAGGCATAGGGCTTGTGGCTGTATTATTGCAAGGTAATGTACCTATGAAGAACAAGAGAAGGTGAATAAATCTGGTAACTGAATGAATGTGAAATAGATTGGAGAACAGATTAGAAAGAGGTTTTAAATTAAACAGACAATTTGAATTTTATAAGGAGAACCGGTCTGATGATCTGATAGTGCTGGAATAGTTTACTGATTTTATTTCTGGTTTTAAATATGCAAGAGGAGTTGTCCTTGTTGTTTCAAAGATTTATATACCACTGACACCAACTTTAGTACTGTTCCAAAAGTTCAAACAGGAAGGATTTAGTTAAAAGATCAAGCAAAGGGTGGGTTGGTCAAGCAGCAGCAGAGTCTAGTAAGTTGAGTATGCAAAACTGTAATACGTTGATTGGATATGCGCCATAGAATTCCATGCTTGATTTATAAATGAATGTCTAAGAACATTAAGATTTCTTTCAAGCCAAACTTTTAAGACTGTCATAACTCAAGTATTTTTTCTTTTGGGTGTTTCTAAAGTTGAGTCAGATCATTTTACTCAAAATGTTTTCATAGCATATTTTAAAGCCAAATATTCATAAGGCAGCTTCCAAAATATAAAACAGGACACATTTCGTTTATTTTTGGCTTAGTGTGATGTATATAAATTGATTGTTACTAAATTCACACATAACACTAAGCCATAATCCATGGTTTATCAATCCTTTCTGCCTAGTGAGTTGCAGAGGCCAATTACTTTCCCCCTCTATAATGCATGGGAGCTATTTTCTCTTGTTATATGTCATGCTTTAAGACACCAGATATGACATTTGACAAGCATCCAATGATCCAGAATAAAAAGTTATTTGAATTGTACTTCAGACTTTAAGAAGAAATTTTAATTTTTTTTTTGCCTGAGATAGTTGTTTCTTGTAAGAGGAGACAGAGAACAAGCTTTATCCCTAAACCCTCAGGCACTATTAATGTTCTAATAATTGACAGCCAGTATAGTGGAAGGTTTAAGAAGTTGGATAGGACTGGGGAGACCCAGGCCCCAGTCTTCCCTCAGCCATGGCAGCTTGCTGGGTGACTTTGGGCCACTAACTCTCTCAGCAAAGCCTGGGCTGTTCTTGTGAAGAAAAAATAATAGGAGGAGCAAATGCTATGCAGTTGTCTTGAGCTCCTGAATGTGGGTTGTAAATCAAATTGGTTAATTAATCATTCTAAAGAGTCTTTAGAATAAGAAGAAAGGCAAATCATAGCAATGCCACCAGGTTGTTTTAAATCCGTCGCCTGCTAACCTGCCTCACAAGGGGATCAGGGAACAGAAGCGGAGCTCTCTCCTTCCTTACACAGGCAGATTTCTATACACTTCAAGTAGAGCAATTTAATATAGCAATTTGAATGTGGGTGAGAAAATGTGAAATGAGTCACAAGAAATAATGCTATCTTTCAATGCTCTTGTCCATTTATTGTATTATTAAAAGCCTTTCTATTGAAGGTGCATGATAGAAACAGAGACCAGCCTTGCAGATGAAGCCATCAAATTCCTAAACCTGATCTTCTCAGGAGGGGAAACCACAAAAATAAATCAATAATCAAACACTTACACTTTGGCCAGCTGTGATTTTAAACAAGGATTTTAATTTGTTCTTTCTTTAATTTAATGAGAAGAAATTTCAGCATTATAGACATGGCTGATTTAGTTACAGATCATGCTGAACTATGGCTTATTTATACACACACACACATTGTGTATATACAGTACTGGGCAAAAGTCTTAGGCTACCATGTAGATTTGTTGTTTTAACAATGGTATAATGACCTTATATAATTATTTCTCAGTCTCTTTGTTAGAATACAACCAGAAATTTGTATGCAGTATTCAAAAACAGAAAGAAAATAAGAAAAAACAGCTTCCATAGGCTAAAGTGGCAAGTATTTCGTGTGACCTCCCCTTACACTAGAGCAACAGCAGGCACCTGGCTCCTGAAACCTAAGTGGAATGGAACTCTACATACTGTCATTGCTAACACCTGTATTATGTCCTACTATTTCATGCCAAAATAACTGCTGTGGAAAAGGTCTTGTACACCAGGTTTGTGCAAGACATGCTTGAACATTACATCAATACTGTTATTTATGCAAATAAATAATTTTTCAGCAATGAGTCACTGTTTTTCTCCTATGCAGAAACTAAAGCAAAACATACCCATTTCATATAATTTGAAGACATTTGTTTTAAAAGGATAAAAGGATTTCTTAAATCCAAATGCACCTAATTTTAGACGTGATTCACCAATAAAACAAGTGTATTCTAACAGCAACATTTATACAGTAACATTTATACAGTTATGTCAGCAACAAGCTTTTCTTTTGCTTCACTCTTATTTAAGCTACTTAAGAATTTCAGCCAGGAGTAGCTTCTAAACACAAAATATCTGAGCTCATGGATTTTAGAATTCTATTTAAATGATGCATGTTTTCAATTGTATTTTTGTTTTAAAATATATTTTCAGTTCCCCTTTTGGTGTTTCATAACATTTCTGAAAAAATGAGAGGAAGCATGATTATTCTACTTTGAAAAGTTTCTTCAGTAGTAACGTACAAAAACTATGTGTAAAGATTTTAAAAAATACAGATGGGAAAGGGGCAGACATTACTTATATTGCATGTATTTTAATAAATTAAAGCATGTATGTACACGAAAATTCTTAGGGAAATCATTCTATCGTTCAGTAGGCTGGCAGTGGAATGAAGGTCTGTTGGACTCAAAATTACACTCTCCCATTATATTGTAATACAGTATTTGAAGCTTATTCAGACATTCTACCAATGATTTTACAGTTTTGTTTATATTGACTCAAGAGGATCAGAACAAAGAATGAACTGCAGATAAAGCTGTTTAGAAAATTTGGATTTCCACCCAAAGAATGTTAAAAGCTGCAACTTTTTGCAGAATCCCCAGAGCAGCATCATGGCAGAGAATTCTAGGAATTACAGCCTCAACACATATGGAAGGAGCAAGATTGGCAAAAAACTCTACAATATTGAATAACCCTTCCTTTTCTGCGTGGGACAGCTTTCATCGTACTGTAACAGAGAACTATGCCACCAATTGTTGAATTTATCATAGATTCTATGCTTGTATGACTGATTTAGGTACATCCATACATTTACGCATGCATGCAACTAGTTCAACCCACAGCAGTGCAGATGGAAGTTCAAAACTCTTATCTGCCAAAATCATATGTGAATGGGCATGATTAAAGATAATCTTATCTTATATTTGATCTTTTACTGAAATCTCTGTTGTTGGGCTGCAAAAAGTATATAATAATATATTGTCCCCAGATGTGTATTGAATTCAGAAGAATTGGGGGGGGGGTGCTGAAATATTTGGAAAAGCTATACTGAAGATCCTCTGTCCAAGCAGCAAACACCCAAACTGTGTTTTGTTTAAAGTTGAGACCATGGTTCCAGTACAGATCACAGGAAGCAGACATGGCTTGTGTATGAATACTTTCAATGGTTATAGCTAATAATATGTGCCTTGTGTTCAGTTTTTAACTAACTGTTCTGGAGTCTGTGGGTGCAGTCACATTAATAAGCCCTTTAAATGTATAAATCATGTGAATGTCGTGCCTAATTTGTTTTGTCCTGTTTTGTTTTTTCTTGTTACCAAATGTATTTTTCTTATAATTCTTTTCTTAGAGTGATGATTCAGCTCTTCCCAGCTGAATACTTCTTGAGTAATCATTTGCAAAGTTATTGAAAGATTTGAGAAGGCAGTTGACAATAACTTTATTGAAATAGTGACAAAATATTCTATTTTAAAGCTCATTTGCCTGGTTAACAAGAATGTGTGCACCTTTATCTTATCTCCCTGGATGACTCTTTCTAACAAGATCTGTGGCTACTCTAAAGCTGCAAACCTGAAACAACCACCATTACTGGTTGGACAGCAGCATGATTCTGTTCAGTATAACAATAAAGCACTATGAACTTGGGCTGCTCCCCTGTGGGTATAGCATAATCTCATTTTATTTTGGTTATTCATTATAATTCACTAGCTATTTAATCTGCAAACAAGCTGTTTGTTTGCTTTTACACTAACAGAATTAAGTATTTTAAGGTTCTATGAGGGCCAAACCATGGCAATCAATATATATACTCTTTATTTTTCCCAATATTTTTGAAACATTGAATCAGTCAATTATGGTTTATTCTTTAATCTATGCTTAAGAAACCAGAGATGATTAGCATGATGTGTGAGCTAGGTCATAGAGTCCAGTGCCAAACAAGAAGAAAATAGTCACTTTTGAATTCTTTAGAGCAATGGGATCATGTTGAATAGCTGGTTTCCTAGCCTTTCAAATAGCTAATTGTCTGATACATCATTCTAACTAATGATCAGCTGTTCCACATGCAAGACATACATTCATATTTTCTCATAACTGAAACCAGGTATTATTGTATCCATGGCTTAATTTCCAAAAGTAATTAATATAATTATATTAAATGACAGAAAGGATTTTGAAAACCATGTCTTCTGATTTCTAAATTACTTTGTTTTTAGAATGTCACTTTGCAGTCTGCATCAGTAACTTTGACTTAGTAGTACTTACTCCCAGGCACTGATTTGATATCCTCCAGATGTATTGGATTTATTTCCCATCATCCCTAAATACATGGTTAATGGTCAAGTTAGCAAGAGGTTATGGAAATTGGTATAACATATGCCTCTGAGTGGATGGATGATGGACTAGTAGAGGTGATTATGCTTGACTTAGCTGAGGAAAGCAGAAGAAAGGGAAGACCACAGATAAGGTGGATGGATGTTATCAAATGCATCACTGGAACATTCTTGCAGAGCTGTGATTGCGATCAGAGGCATGTCAAGAATGGTGAACATTTGTATTAGTCCAACTCAATTGCACCGAATGCATTTGGAGGGCGCCAGGTTGGAGCCTCACTTTTTCAGCTGCAGAGATAAGTTCATCAATGAAGGTTTATCTATACATGTTTAGAACACTTAAGGCATTCCGGAACTGACCTCTAGTGAATTTATGCCTGCCACAATGCAAATTACGTGAACAAATTCTTATTACGCTGGCAGTGAATAATTTCAGGTTATGAAAGGTGTCCACTGGTGAAATAGTTACGAGGAAAGGAGTTTTTCTCTGTAACCCAGCAACTGCCTGGAACAGAAATAGGATGAAACACCCTAATTATTTTCTTTCCTTGTGTCTCTGTGTTATTCGGCATGCAACAGAAGCCACGCCGCCGAGCTGAGGAGAAGGAAGAGAAGTCAGAAAACCGAGAGCTCCCGCGATCTCCTGCAATCGCGTATGCAGATTACGAGCGGTGGAAAGGAAGGGGCTCGACCCACCCGCTCGCCTCGCCGTGGCGGGCAGCAGAGGGCGCTGTGGAGCACCGTCAGCCGCCCCCCCCCCTCCCCGATGAATAACGGGGCTGGGGAGAGAGAAAGCGTGAAGACGCCGGGCCGGGGGCGGAGGAAGAGTTCACTTTGGGGGCTCCCCTCAGCAAAGAGCTGAGCGCGCGCGGGAGCCAGCTGCCCCCCTGCCGTTGCGTGGCCTGGGAAGGCGCAGCTTGCAAGGAGGACAGGTAAAAGGGCGGGGGAGCGAATCAAGCAGCGGGAGGCCGCGGGGGAGGCGCTGGAGCTGCCCCGAAGTTCTTTTGCGCGCGGCGGGGAGACGCGCGCGCCTCCGGCTCTGTCGGCAGGGATTGCCAGAGTGCTGCTACGAGCGAGACCGCCTTGGGGCTGTTGCGGAAGAAGCCACGAACAGGCAACTCCCCTGCTGTGCGTGTGTGTGTGTGTGTGTATTCGCGCATTTGGGAGAGCGGCGACGGCGGCGGCAGCCACAGGACGGTTAAAGATTGCGGCGGTGCTGCTCCGGGAACGAGAATTACGGGGGCGGCGATTTCGCGAAGTTTGTTACCGCTTGGACGCGACTCCCAGCTGCGCCGAAGAGAATGCATTATGAGGAGCCCTCTTCGCCGGCCTTGCAGAGACCCCGTTATGGCTGTAAGTACGTTCGGGTTTTGTTGCCGCCAAAATGGAGCGCCCAGCCTCACCTCGTTTTCCTTTCCTCGTTCTTTTCCCCTATCGGGGGCTCGGGATACAGGCTTCCGAAGCTCTCAGGTGAGGGTGCACGCGGTCCCTCGCCCCACGGAAGGACACGTGTGTTTGGGGAAGGGTGGCAACCTGGCGGGGCGCTGTGCTTGGTGGAAGGGACGACGGAAACACCTGTCGCTGCTTTTGCTTGAGTTACCTGAGTGTTTTGGAGGATGGGTTGTCTCTCTTCCTCCCAGCTGGCAGCTGCAAGGAGCGGGTCGAGGACTCACCAGCAAAGGTGTCCATATTACTCTAATCGCACAACAAAGACCCAGAGAGGTCCTGCGTGTTTATTTTGGAAGGAAGTTCATACTTCGAAAGTGGATGTGAAAAGTCGTTCTCAACAGATGTCTCCATTAGTTTTGAGAGGGACGTGCTGGCTGAGAGGAATGGTCCTGCCGTACAGATTTTAGGTTTTGAGGTAGGATTTCCTAAGTATTCAGAGGTAAATGCCATCTGCTATCAGTATGCTGTAGATTTTGTGGGCCCTTATTTTAGAGAAGATTAATTAACAGTTTAAGGAGTAAGCTTCATTGAGTTGAAGTTCAACTCAATACTTGAAGTTCAAGTATAAAATTGTAGATCCAAATACCCAAGTTAGTATCCCCTTACTGGTAAGCAATGTAAAATAATGTCACAGATTCTGTACAACATCCTGGTTTGCAGATGCTTTACAATAAGCACATCAATTTTTTTATCATCAACGTAAAAATACAGTAATCGAAATATTTTTCAAAAGATCCTCTGCACTCAGCAATCCTTGTTCTTCCTCTCAGAAGTTCAGAGCTATATGAAAGAACTTGCATTAGTTTAGCTGTTTTGGAGGTGGAAACTTGCAGCTTTTCTTAAAGGTCTTTCTTGTCCCTTCTGATAACTTATGGGGTGTTGCATTTTCTTTCTGAATATAATTTTGACTTGGGATAAATGAAAATTAGGTATTGAAGACCTTGAGGTTGCATTTTAGCTGGTTTTCAGAGTAACTTAGCAGAAATGAGTCATAACTTAATCACTTTGAGTCTTTAAAGACATGCCTATTATTGTAGGTATTTACCCAACTACACTTGTATGTGCTACTAAACTTGTGATACAGATAAGCAAGTACTGTGTACTTTGACCACTCCCATTACTTGTGCTGTACTGTTCCATATACCTCTCTTGGCAAGATTTGAAAGGGCAGTTAAAATTCCAAGATGCCAACATTATGATTCTAATTGCCAGGCCTGTGTAAGCCCTGGGTATCCACACGAAATGGAAATTGGGTGATAAAGCCTACAGGAGGCTGGCTTGCCCTGTACACAAATTCTGGATGAGCAGACTGTGTTTAGGGTGGGGTTCCTGAGTGGGGAAGGAACCCAGTCTTCTACCTCTTTGAAATGATAAGCTGTATCTTGTGAACTCTGCTCTGGTGTTTTGTATGACTTCTGTGAACTTGCTCCTTGTTATAAACTGGCTGAGTGTTGTTTGGGTAACTATGGGAAAAGGATACATTGGCTTGGTATCCCTCTTCCGGTCCTATCTAATACAGAGTTATGCCACCATGTCCCACTGCTCATGTCCCCAAAAGGTCTAAAATTCCAGCTGAAGAATGTGCTATTTTTCTCTGGCAATCATTGCCTACACAAAGGGCAACCACGTGATTCTGTAGCAGAAGTTCAGAGTCCTTCAGGCTGAGCAGGAAGTGGTTTCGAAAAAGATATACCTTTCTCAGGGTGACAGTAATGCGGAGCGGAGAAAACCGTTCTTGTTTGGCAAGGCAAGGAATGGGAGCAATTTCAAGAGCAGAATCTGGTTAATCCTTTGTTAAATTCAGATGTATTAGATAGTATGAAGGGAGTCATAAATGATTCTCTCATGCAAAGAAGAATCCTATATTGCAGTTATTAAAAACCAACCTATGAAGAGTTTACTCTTTTATGTTATATGCAGTCACATAACAAGATAGGCTCAAATGTTCTTGCCAATCCTTCTGGATTTATTTTCTTGTAATTTATTCTTCTTTCTCCTAACAGTATGGGAAATATGTGCCAGTGCAATCAGGTTACAGATACCTAGGCTGAGATCACACGCTAAACTAAGCTGAAATTCAACAAATCTTAATTTAGTTCAGCTTGTGATATGAATTTAGCTATTGTGGTTTGTAATTCCAGCAGACTGAGTTTTATTCACTAAACCATAATTAGTTATCTTCATCTTCCTTGAAAATAAGTCATAAGAAATGGAGGCAGATAATGTAATGGTAACAAACATAAATTTGGAGAATATCAGTAATTATATCTTAATTTTATGACACTTGTAATCACATCGCCTCAATTTTGTCATTAATGTAATGCAGTGGCATACTTCTGTATTTATTGGAGGTTTATCTCAAATGGTTTGTTAAAATGAGGTTTCACTATATTTATTTTCTTATATTGCATGCACATGTTATAATACTTAAGTGTAATCCTTAATATTTCAGGTGTAAACCTGCTCATCCAAAGAGTTAATAGATTAATGGAGGCTTAAGACCAAACATCTGAGTTCTTAAATGCTACGTTATCTTGTTAGAACAGTATCAATTCAATGATTTTTCATACTTAGCTCTGATTTATATTATTTTCTAAGTTTTTCTGTACCACTTGGGCTTGAGGCAGTTTAATTAACAACTTCTGTTATTTGAAATTGGTGTTAAGGAAGGAAGGTTATAGGATTGTTAGACTTATGTTCTGCTGTGGTTGTCTAACCCTGTATTTAGTTCAGATGGTATCAAGTAACAATCTCAGTTGGTATAATTATTACTTTTAGGATTTACATTTCCCAGGACATGTACTTTATAATTTTATTGCATTTTTGAATTGTTTGAAATACGAAGTTAAGTAAGAAGTCAAGTCTTCTTCAAGTTGAGCTCAGCTCCTGGTGACTTTGTAGACATACTCATAGTTTTCTTAGTTATAGTTTGCTATTGGCTTCTTCTGGAATTCTGGTCTACTCCACAGCCTTGATGTTTCCTGGTAGTTTCTTATCCCTGAATGAATCAGGCCTGATCCTGCTTGCTTCTGAGCTCAGGCAAGGTTGGGTAAGGGCTGCCACCTGTTGAGACATGAACTCAGATAATGAGAGTTAAAAAACAACTGGGGTGACTGATCTCTTTTGTGAACTTTCATAAGAGCTTACTTCATCATACTGAGTTACTGCTGAAGTAAGATCTTTTCTTAGACTGCATTTTAAGTGGACATTTCAGCACATTTGATGCTTGTAACCGGTTGCATGCATGAAGTTTTGAATCTAAAAGGGTAACATGAATTATATTCCATGCCACATGATCAGATTTCTGCTTGTAGAATGTACACAGCCTTAATTATAATTCTCGTAAGTTAATTGATTAATTTTAATGGTTTTAACAGGAATGTATTTAAATGGATGCCTCTTTAAAAAAACAAACTACTTTTGCTAGGTATATACATTTTAGGTATATCTGTGACACTATTATGGGTTTCTGGAGCTAGTTTTCAGCTACATATAAATACTGATTGCAGTGATTTTAACAACTAGACTTAATACTTATCTTCACCCTTTTTATACATAGAAAATCACCTAGGTGTCACAATTAACTGTAAACTCATATCAACCAAATAAGTCATATTTAACTTTTTATTAATTTTTTATACTCATATCCAGCTTTGTACCTGTGAGCTCAGGCTATATTGGTGCAATCTTTAAAAACACCAGAGTCAGGCAGCCTTTTTACAGCTGGAGCCTACACAATTGAAAAAAAAATCAGTTGCCAAGGTTTGCAAAGGTATGACAATGACATGGTGCTGAATTTTCCCACCTTTTTATACTTCTTTTTAAAAAAACAAAATAAACACGTTAAGCCTATTGGCAGCATAACACATCTTGCTTATTAATGTAAAAAAAAACCCTCAAAAAAAAAGCATACTACTGAATTTTGATGTGTAGCTATGGAAGTTCAGAGATGTGATTTGAGTTCTGTGGCTGTAAGAAAAGTGGGGGTGGGGAACTACATGCAAATTGCCCCTGCCTGAAACCAACCAGATGTTTCAGATTGTGGTCAAACCCCTTCATTTTTCTTTTACTGGCTTGATGAAGAACTTGAAAATTGCTCCTTATTTTTTGACATTTTGGTCAGGTCATCACTGGAATTTTTCTTGAGACTACCTTTGTCTTGGATATTGGTAAATTTAGCTTCTGTATATGTAAGGTATTCCTGAAATTGATGAATGGTTTTCTGATTTTAACCACAATTTATTTTTTTGATGGTTACATTTTCTTCAGCAAGGTAATCTACACAGTTTGGCTTTTTAAATTCTTCTTACTTGGTATTCCATTTTACAGAGTTACTAAGCTTTTGTCTATTTATGCATTCTGCTTAGGGAAGAGGCTTTTTTTTTTTTAACAATGTCTGGAGACAGATGTGAATAAATGCTGATTTGAAATGTTCATATAGCAACAGGTCTCTTTCTCTAGCAGTCCTACGTACAGGTTGAAGTCAGCATGAAACCTCATATATAATCCAATTAAAGTTGGGCTCATTGAACTCCATGTCTGTATTCACATATTGTGCTAAGCAAGTTTCAATGTGGAATATGCAGGCTTGTGCCTCTGCTGCAGCTAGGAAGTTCTAGTAGGGCTGTTCTCTCTGAACTGCAGATATCATGACAACCACTAGATATGTTCTACATTTACTTCTTGTACCATGTATTAGACCTGAATTGAAAAGAGTGATGTGTATAGTACATACTTGGACTTCAGATTAGAGTTACTAGTAAATGTAGTTAGTAATCCTCAGTTTATTTTAGGCAACAAAAAGTAACAATATTAAGACCTGAGGGCAGATATCAATACAGGTAGTCCTTGGTTAATGAGTACCCTGTATAGCCACCATTCAAACTTATGACAGCACTGAAAAAATAGTTTTATGACCAGTCCTCAAATTTATGATTGTCACAGTGTCCATGTGGTCACGTGATCATGATTTGCGACCTTTGCAGCCAACTTTTGACAAGCAACTTACTGCCAGCTTCTCCATTGACTTTGCAAGTCATAGTTGCATGTTGCTTCAGGTGATACGCTTAATGACCGCAGCAGAACTGATGTAAGTCTGGCACGGTCATATGATGTTTCACTTAATGACCGTGTCACTTAGTGATGGAGTTGCCAGTCCCAATTGTGATCAGTAAGTGAGGACTACCTGTAATGGTCTAGAACTATGTTTTCTAATAATCTGAAGTCTTTCTTCTAGCTATAAGCAGCTTTATGTCAGCATTAAGATGTGTAAGTTGAGTGAATATGGAAAAGATTCCAGGAATGATTGCAGTGCTTAAAAACCTGCGTGGGATTAATAGCGTATAGATACCTTTTAAAAGTTAGGAGTTCTGGAAGCTTGATTTACCTTTTTATTTCAGTCATAGACCAGCATATCCAATGTCTCTCAGTTTAATTATACAACCACACTTGTTTCTATAGAACATAATTCTACTTTAAACAGATATCAGTACTACTGTAATGAGTAAGATAGATGACTCTTGTATCTTGTTCTGCTTAGCCCATCTAGTTATTCTCAAACATAAAGCAGAGTTGATGAATGGTAATATATGGTGGAGACATTGTACTTCAATGTTACGAAATAAAATATCTACCCAAAGAGATTCCTATCTTTGAGCCTACCCCTCTACTTGGATTAAGTATTCAGTGTCCATACTATCTGGATGAATATTTATGTCTCAAATTTGTACTACTGCCCATCTCCCCCCCCCGGAGGGACTCTGAGTGGTTTACCATAAATTAGTAAATTAAAACATTAAAACAGCAACAATAATAAAACATACAATATAATAAAATACAATTTGTTGTTTATTCATTTAGTTGCTTCCGACTCTTCGTGACTTCATGGACCAGCCCACGTCAGAACTTCCTGTCGGTCGTCAACACCCCCAGCTCCCCCAGGGACGAGTCCGTCACCTCTAGAATATCCATCCATCTTGCCCTTGGTCGGCCCCTCTTCCTTTTGCCTTCCACTCTCCCTAGCATCAGTATCTTCTCCAGGGTGTCCTGTCTTCTCATTATGTGGCCAAACTATTTCAGTTTTGCCTTTAATATCATTCCCTCAAGTGAGCAGTCTGGCTTTATTTCCTGGAGGATGACTTGGTTTGATCTTCTTGCAGTCCAAGGCACTCTCAGAATTTTCCTCCAACACCACAGTTCCAAAGCATCGATCTTCCTTCTCTCAGCCTTCCTTATGGTCCAGCTCTTGCAGCCATATGTTACTATGGGGAACACCATTGCTTTAACTATGCGGACCTTTGTTGTCAGGGTGATGTCTCTGCTCTTGACTATTTTATCGAGATTTGTCATTGCTCTTCTCCCAAGGATTAAGCGTCTTCTGATTTCCTGACTGCAGTCAGCATCTGCAGTAATGTTCACACCCAGAAATACAAAGTCTTTCACTGCTTCTACGTTTTCTCCCTCCCTATTTGCCAGTTATCAATCAAGCTAGTTGCCATAATCTTGGTTTTTTTGAGGTTTAGCTGCAAGCCAGCTTTTGCACTTTCTTCTTTCACCTTCATCATAAGGCTCCTCAGTTCCTCTTCGCTTTCAGCCATCAAAGTGGTATCATCTGCATATCTGAGATTGTTAATGTTTCTTCCAGAGATTTTAACTCCAGCCTTGGATTCCTCAAGCCCAGCACATTGCATGATGTGTTCTGCGTACAAGTTGAATAGGTAGGGTGAGAGTATACAGCCCTGCCGTACTCCTTTCCCAATCTTAAACCAGTCCATTGTTCTGTGGTCTGTTCTTACTGTTGCTACTTGGTCGTTATGCAGATTCTTCAGGAGGCAGACAAGATGACTTGGTATCCCCATACCACTAAGAACTTGGCACAATTTGTTATGGTCCACACAGTCAAAGGCTTTAGAATAGTCAATAAAACAGAAATAGATGTTTTTCTGAAACTCCCTGGCTTTTTCCATTATCCAGGGGATATTGGCAATTTTGTCCTAACAGTCAGGAATCACGCTGAGACGAGGAGTAGGTCTCTAGTGCTTATTACTGCTACATAAGACAGAATCCTAACAAACTGAAGAAGCGTGGGAAAACCCAGACAGATAAACCCCAAAAGTTAAGGCGGGTCTGATCTGTGTCTCTTTGAATGGTTGCTTAATTCCTCAGTACTACGCATGCGTTTTCCCCCCTGAATAGGGGCCCCCTCCTGCTCGCCATCAGTACTCATGACAAATTTGGTCTCTAGTTCCTCTGCCTTTTCTAAATCCAGCTTGTACATCTGGCAGTTCTCGCTCCATGAATTGCTGAAGTCTACCTTGCAGGATCTTGAGCATTACCTTACTGGCATGTGGAATGAGTGCCACAGTTCGATAGTTTGAACATTCTTTAGTGTTCCCCTTTTTTGGTATGGGGATATAAGTTGATTTTTTCCAATCTGATGGCCATTCTTGTGTTTTCCAAATTTGCTGGCATATAGCATGCGTTACCTTGACAGCATCATCTCTCAAGATTTTGAACAGTTCAGCTGGGATGCTGTCGTCTCCTGCTGCCTTGTTATTAGCAATGCTTCTTAAGGCCCATTCAACCTCACTCTTCAGGATGTTTGGCTCTAGCTCACTGACCACACCGTCAAAGCTATCCCCAATATCGCTATCCTTCCTATACAGGTCTTCCGTATATTCTTGCCACCTTTTCTTGATCTCTTCTTCTTCTGTTAGGTCCTTGCCATCTTTGTGTTTGATCATACCCATTTTTGCCTGGAATTTACCTCCAATGTTTCTAATTTTCTGGAAGAGGTCTCTTATCCTTCCTATTCTATTGTCTTCTTCCACTTCTGCGCATTGCTTGTTTAAAAATAATTCCGTATCTCTTCTGGCTAACCTCTGGAATTTTGCATTTAATTGGGTATATCTCCCCCTATCACTGTTGCCTTTTGCTTTCCTTCTTTCTTGGGCTACTTCTAGTGTCTCAGCAGACAGCCATTTTGCCTTCCTGGTTTTCTCTTTCTTTGGGATGTATTTTGTTGCCGCCTCCTGAACAATGTTGCGAACTTCTGTCCATAGTTCTTCCGGGACTCTATCTACTAAGTCCAGTCCCTTAAATCTATTCTTCACCTCCACTGCATATTCCTTAGGATTATTAGTGAGCTCATATCTACCTGATCTGTGGGTCTTCCCTAATCTCTTTAGTCTGATCCTAAATTGTGCAAGAAGAAGTTTGTGATCTGAACTACAGTCAGCTCCAGGTCTTGTTTTTGCCGACTGTACAGATGTCCACCACCTTTGGCTGCAAAGGATGTAGTCAATCTGATTTCGGTGTTGTCCTTCTGGCGAGTCCATGTATAAAGCCGTCTCTTAGGTTGTTGGAAGAGAGTGTTTGTTATGCAGAGTGAGTTGTCTTGGCAAAATTCTATCAGCCTATGTCCTGCTTCGTTTTGTTCTCCCAGGCCATGCTTACCTGTAATTCCAGGTGTCATTTGACTATCCACCTTAGCATTCCAGTCTCTTGTGATGAAAATAACATCTCTTTTAGGCGTGTTGTCCAGTAGGTGCTGCAGATCCTCATAGAAGTGCTCTACTTCAGCTTCTTCAGCTTCTGTGGTTGGGGCGTATATTTGGATCACTGTGATGTTAGATGGCTTGCCCTGAATTCAAATTGAGATCATTCTATCGTTTTTTGGATTGTATCCGAGCACTGCTTTAGCCACTTTACTATTAATTATGAAGGCTACTCCATTTCTTCTGTGGTCCTCTTGTCCACAGTAGTAGATCTGGTGGTCATTTGATGTGAAGTGGCCCATTCCAGTCCATTTCAGTTCACTGACGCCCAAAATGTCTATCTTTAATCTTGACATCTCACCAATAACCACATCCAATTTGCCCTGGCTCATAAATCTTACATTCCAGGTTCCAATGGTGTGTTGATCCTTAGAACATTGGATTCGCCGTTCACCACCAGCACCGTCGGCCGCTAGCCGTCCTTTTGGCTTTGAGCTAGCTGTGTCATCACGTCTGGGGCTAGTTGAACTCATCCTCTGTTCCTCCCCAGTAGCATTTTGACCATCTTCCGACCTGGGGGTCTCATATTCCGCTGGTATACCGACATATCTCTGGTTGTACTGATCCATTTAGTTTTCACGGCAAGAATACTGGGGTGGGTTGCCATTACCTTCCCCAGGGATCGCATTTAGTCTGACCTCTCTGTCATGACCTTCCCATCTTGGGTGACCCTTCACGGTTTAGCTCATGGCATCACTGAGGTGCTCAAGCTTCAGCACCACGACAAGGTAACGATCCTTTGCTGAAGCCTCAGTCTTCTACTATTCAATATTTTTATTAATTATCTGGATGAAGATATGGAAGGAATATCTATCAAATTTCCAGACGACATAAGCTTGCCTTAGAAAACAGAAAAACACAAATTGATTTTGACCAATTAAAGACATGGGCTGAAAGAAACAGAATAAATTTTAACAGAGGGAGGCACAAATGTCTTAATTTAGGAAACAAAAAGTAAATGTACAGGTATAGGATGAAGATTTAATAATTGTACTTGTAAAAAATATATTGGAATAGTGGTCAGCTTTGTAATATGTTTGCAAACCAGGGAAATGAAATTTTAGGCTACATCAACAAAGTATAATTTCTAAATAACAGAAAGTATTTTTTTTTACTTAATACTGTTTTGGTCAAACCCTTTCAGAGTACTCTGTCCATTTCCATGCACAGTTTTAAAAGGATTCAGAGAAACTAGAACAGGAACTGAAAAGGTAAAAAGGATAAGTAGACTAGAAACCAAGTCCTATGAAGAGAGAGAGAAGAAGCTGAGTATGTTCAGCTTTGAGAAAAGATAACTGAGGAGGAATATGATAGCACCCTTCAAACACCTGGAAGGATATCACATGAAATTCAAGCCCCGTTCTCCCTCATTACAGAATATATATTTAAATTACAGGAAGGCAGATATCAATTAAGTGCTAAAAAAACCCTTTGTAACCTGTAAGAGCAATTCAGCAGTGGAACCAATTACCCAGAGAGATGGTAGATTCCCCTTGGATGTTTTTAAATGCATGTTAGAAAGTCACTAGTCTGGGATGTATTGATTTGAGTTCCTGCACTGATCAGCAAGTTGGACTTGTTGGCCCCTTCCAACTTACTTTATAAAAAGTAATCTAAACCATAATAATACCTCTGACTTAGCCTAACATTTGCACCAATCTACTATGATTCATAAAACCCAACTTTAGATAGATCACACTTAAAACAATATTTTAATGTGGTACTATGTGCGAACCATCCATGTAGACCAGCATTTCTTTCCAGTAACAACCAAGCAATTGGAAGCCCCACAACAGGATGTTAATAGACTTCAGTTTCTAGTATCACATATACCCCAACAGATATCCAGTACTCTAGCTAGTATCTCTAGACATGGAGCTTCCAAACATCATAGGTAGATATATCTAGCCTCCATATACAGTATTTAATCAAGATTCACTGCACTTTAAGCTACTAGTCACTGGAAAATTCATCTCCAAATCCTCTTTTGAAACAGTTGATATAAACTTTTGCAACTCCATACATCAATATAACTTTTTAATTTATGACTGCAGGGATAAGGAAGCTTATATGAATGCTTTTAGCAATTATCCATTTATCTCAGCCCAAAATCACATCTTTCTGACTCCCAACTGTTAGATTATAGATTATACACAGACATAAACTCCTCATAATCTTTCCCCCTATAATTTAAGCAGACTTTCATACCTCTGAAAGCCGCCTTCAGTATGACATCTAACTTGAAATAGAGGGGTATAAACAAAGGCCATACTTTTTGAAACACAAAGAAAAAATGCCTTTTATGTCTGATAGGCAAATCTCAATCCAACACCTTAATCACTGTCTCTCAGTGAAACTTGCTACTATGGCTCTAGTATGGTTTAGCATAATCCAGGTAGTCCTTCGTTAACAATGGTAATCGGGACCAGGAACTTCATCATTAAGCGATGTGGTCATAAAGCATGATGTCATGTGACTGCGCCGACTTATGACAGTTCTGGCAGTCCTAGTTGTGATCATTAGGCGAATCCCACATGGTCATTAGGTGCAATGTCACGTGATCACCATTTGTGACGTCCTGCTAGCTTCCCCACTGCCTTTGCTTGTCGGAAGTTGGCAGTGAAGGTCACAAATGGCAATCATATGACCATGGGATGCTGCAACAGCCACAACTTTGAGGACCGGCCATAAGTCTCCTCATTCCGTGCCGTCGTAGCTTCAAAGGGTCGCTGAATGAATGGTTGTTAACTGTGGTAGATTCCAGCGCTGCCACTGGTTCTCAGGAAGGAGGGAGCGCATTCCAGGGAGATAAGAGAACTCTCAGCAGTCCAGAGAGGGTTGGTGGGAAAGCAGAGAGATTCAGGGTCACCCCGCCCTAGAGTCTCCCAGGTTATTTGTGCTTAGGTCAGTTAGAGTAGCTTTAGTCTGGCAAGGTTGATGTCAGGCCCAACCCAAGAATGAGTCAGTGTATTCCAAACTCCAGTTCTTTATTATGCTCTCATCATACAGACAGAATTTTGCCAGACTAAAGCTACTCTAACTGACCTAAGCACAAATAACCTGGGAGACTCTAGGGCGGGGTGACCCTGAATCTCTCTGCTTTCCCACCAACCCTCTCTGGACTGCTGAGAGTTCTCTTATCTCCCTGAAATGCGCTCCCTCCTCCCTGAGAACCAGCGGCAGCGCTGAAATCCACCACATCACCCTCCACTTCAGGGACACATTCTATCACATTAACTGAGGACTACCTGTATGTAAATCAGGCCACAGGCCTAAGCCAAACTCATGCTCTCAAATATTCTAGCACAACTTTCATCATGAGCAACTCTACCATAATCTTGTGCTGCTGAGGAATAATGGAAATTGTACTTCTATATACCTTGAAGGCAGAGGTTGGGAAAGGCTGCTCTAAACATCAAGATTTTTAAGGTCTGAACTATATCAATTTCTGCAATGAGTCTCCAAATAATTCCAGCAGTATCACTGAAAGAATGCAAAAAGTTGTTCTGAACTACAGGCAAAATAGGTAGAAGTTTTGTAACTTTATTTTATTTATTCCTATTCAGCAAATTTGTTCCTGGAATGGTTAAGATTTTTTAAAAATTTCTTTTACTTCCTGTTTAAATTGCATTTGCACATCAACCTGGAATCTACAAGAATGAGAGGCATCTCTAATAAACATTTTTATAAATAAGGACAATGTAAAATTGAATAAAACCAAGGAGTACAGCAATTAAATCCATTAGTTCCAAATGCAGGATTTGAAGTTTAAGGATATTTTCAGTCAAAATCAGTATCTTCCGGCAAAAATACCTAAGGAATTTTGGAAATGGACTGTACAGTACCCCTTATCTAGTAAATTAGCTGCTGGAACACTTGAGCCATTTGGGGTTCTTCTGATGAAATTATTCTATTCTCATGCTTCTTGTTCCTGGTATGCAAAACAGATTACAAACTGATTTTTACAAAATTACTTACATGAAAGATTCTGGCTCTGCGCTGATGCAAAATTACTAGATAATTTTACTATCTATATTATATATAATACAATTTTACAATATTCATGGGTTAACGAATATATAATTATAACTAATAATTTAAGATTAGATAACTTCTGTGTTTTATTAGTTTCAGTCGTGATAATGAAAATGGTAAATGCAACTGTAAAAATTACAAAAAGAAAGCATAATGCTGTCAAGCAAGGTAAGATAAGCAAGATCAGAGACTATTACTGTCTCAAACTTCACTGTGGGTATTAAGAGCTTCTACTACTAGGACGGTACAAAAAACAGAAGTTGTTGGGGTAAGAAGATATATGAAAGGGCAAAACAAGCATAATCATCAATATAATTTACCAAAAGAGCTACAGATTCTGCCATCATCCAAATAGAGAACAGTCTGGATCTTAAGTACCAGGAATTGAGTTCCACACATTCAAAGAGACTTGAAGCTTGTTTTTTCTAACTCTAATCCTACTCCTATAATAAAAACTGCAGTCTCTCTTCACATCTGACAATCTATTCCAGCTTTCTCTACTTTGGAAACCTTCAGATGTAGTGGAACTTCAACTTTCAAAATTCCCATTACCTGAAAATTCTGGGAGTTGCAGTCCTAGTATAATTGGGAGGTGGGGAACATGAAAAAGACTGCTTTATCCAGAATACTACAGCGATTCTCTCAGAAAACATACGTTGGCATATGTTAGAGGAAGGGGAGGAAAAGCTCACTAAGCATACCAAAACTATTAGCTCATTGGAATCAGACCCATATTAAATTTTAAACTGGTATCAGTCCAAACATATGAAGCTTCCATATAATCAAGCTTCTAGTACATCTATTCGTACTGTCTCCTCCAATTCTCTCCATCCCGATGACCGTCTGAAGGGCTAAATGACTACAGTACTATCATTCCTAACCACCATTCAACATCTAGCAGAAGATGGTGGCAGTTATAGCCTAACACATGTGAAAGGGGGACACCAGACTTCTATCAATTAGGATAGACCAGTACCATCTGGTCTATCCTAATTGATGACAGTTCTTCTCTTTCTTAACACTACTGCCTGAAATCCTTTAATTAATACTAGGGTCTGAACAGATCACCTCCTCCATGCAAAGGTTATGTTTCACTACTAAGCGTAAGTCATTTGGAAAAAAATAACTGAAATTATTTAAATAACATGTTTCAATAGCTCAAAGTGTTTTTCTCTACTATCCCAGAATTTAAGAACCACTTTTTAATCAATTTCTCTTACAAAAGACAGAACCCAGCAATTAAAACTTTATGGTGGAAAACATTCACTGAGCTGACTTACTATTCAGACCATGGTCTCATTTCATGTCTGATACTACATACAACACATTGGTTCCCTAGTGCAGAAAAAGAATGCAATATAAACAAGACCTCATTTCTGCTTAGAACCCAATGAAGTAGTAGAATTCTATCTTTGTAGATTAAATATAAAGTCTAATCCTATGCAATCTGTCAAGCAGACTGAGATAATCCATAGCTAGCCAAGCATCTTTCTGGTCTAGTCAGTCAGTCCTTTGTTATGGTAAAAAAACTAGAATTTCACTTAAAAGACACAGAAATTAAAATTTAAAATAAAACTAAAAACAAAACTTAAAAACTTAAAACAATTTAAAATAAAAGTTAAAAATAAACTACAATAACCAAATAATCAGTATTAGTTACAGAAAATAACAAAAAAATGGCTACAAAGAAACTGAAACTTATACCATTAACAACTGTACATGAAATAAATCTGAATGACCCAGAAACTTAGTTAATAAGGGAGATATAAAACCTAACCATGCATTTTTATAAAATGCACACCACTATAATACATGGATTGCATTTTCAACTACCCCTTCACCACAATGACAAACTCTTGAAGAATAAGAAATTTTCTTGAACTTTCCTTGAAGGACAGCTGCTGTAAGTACAGTAAAACAGGTTAAGGTTAGTGATCTCCTAAATTTAGGGATGGATATTTGGTTTAAGTACTAAACCTAAAAAAGGGAGATCAGCTACTCAAAAAAAAAAAAAAAACCATCCCTAAGGAGGGCTGACAAATCTAATTGCCTTCCTACAACCATAACACATTAAGGCTTGATACCACCTACTTATAGCCTATCATCAGTAAAACATCTTGTGAAAAACCATAACTCTGCAGCTTCCAAAATATTAATCTTCTAGTATTAGGATCAAACAATCTCAGTCCACAGGGAAAAAAAACAGTTTCAACCAGAAAGTAAATATACATAGTCATCTGCTGGTTTCTACTGTATTCACCCCAGCTTCAAGATGAAGGGCCACATTAGGTACATTTCACACCATCTTCCTTGTCTATATCTTGTAGCTTAAGCCATTGCCAATGCACAGCACCCTTCCCTTTTCTATAGGATTCCACTTTAGTTTTCAAAACTATTTGTGGACAACCTTTCCAGAGCTGGGGATTGGATTTAATGTTTTATGAGTAGGGAGGTGACTGCAAAGGGTAGGATGTTATCCTGGGCAGGGCTGAATCATGCAAGTGGTGCCAGGAATTCCATTTTTTTTTCCTAAAGGGGTTGGAATTTATTCCTTTTATTTCTAGATAAACCAATTTTAGAGATTACATTATGGTAGTCATGCATTTCCTGCTTCAGAATAGCAGAAAATGCATACCAGATTTAGGCAGTTCAGTCAGGGAGGGCTGTGGATAGAATAATTTAAAAAAAGAGGTCGGGGGCACACATCCTCCCAATGTGCCTGGCTGGTCTTTCTGCCATGTCACACAAAAGAAATAGCTAAAGATACACTACTTCAGTTTTTCCACTTTGCCAACAGAGTACTGATGGTATTCAGTCTTCATAAACACTTTTTATACTAGTCTTCTGTTAAAGAAGTTTCCACTCTAAATCCAATTATAGAACCATTAGATGTTGCAAAGTATCATGAGGAATTCAGGAAAATGCAATAGATACAATATTTGATAAACTGTTTGGGACCAACTTCAGCTTTCCACCTGCACAAACTAATGATTAGGAGAGACTCTTTTATTGCCACTTTTATAAACTGCTTGATAAGGAAAGAAACTTCTGTCTTTTTTGAAAAAAAGATTACATAGATAAGCAAAACATAGAAACATGAGTCTTCCGACATTGCTATGGCAACTAGACTAAATGGTAGGCAAGTGGACTGAACATCAAATCGAGCCTTTTGTTTAAAACATCTTGTGCCTTATAGAACATTCAAAACAGCAAAATGGCAAATCTTTAATTTGTCTACTCTCAGTATCTAATCATCTTGTGAGAAAGAAATAAAGGCACACCAAAAATCACATAAAAAAATCTGCTTAAAGAACAGATCAGCAAAAAGGGTAGGATTTTATAAAATAGGCAGCTTTATGAGAAATTTTGCTATGTTACAAAACCTATCTCTACATATTACAGAATATTGAGAACATAAATTAATTAAATGGGCACTTACGTATAAAAGATTTAAGGTAATCAGACTTATGAGAGAAGTGGGTGAAAAAAAGCCAACCTACTGTATATATAGCCATCAGGACCCAGAAGGAGATAAGTATATAATTGGATTTTGACATAGTACCCAATAAGTATTTATTATTCCAGACTTCCTTAATCAGTTGGACTCAAGATACATTGGACTAAAACTCCCATAACCCCAAGTGAGTTTAATCAATCGTATTGTAGCCTAAAATCCAACTGGATTTCCAGTTTGGGATGGACTGAGCATGTCAATAAACTATGAAAATTAACACACACTGTATAATCCTCACCAAAAGAGTGCCCTCAGAATTAATACTGCAGGTGTTTATTTGTTATGCTACGATATGGTTTATTTTAACTCAGAATGGCTGGGTTCACAGAGGGTGTTATACCAATACCAAACAAACCACATTATGATTTTGCAGATGTACAAACTCAGTCACTGCAGCCAAGCACAGTTACAGGTGTAAGCTAAAATCAAATCTTGGCAATAATGCCAACAATTTACGTTTCTATACTGCAGTGGGAAAGTTCACACAAACCACTAAGCAAAGACAATGGCCTGATCCGCAGATAATGCTAAGCCATAACCAAGTGCGTTAACAAATCATGCTAAGTCAGAACAAACCAATCGCACATTGCCTCAGATTGTTATGGGTTAACCACATTATTGTGTGTCCCAGTTTCCAATTTTCCAAATATATAATTTTGAACAATTTGTTATTTGACATATTCCTGAAATGTAATATTCTCAAAGATTTTTAGTAAAACCATGAGAAAATACCAAAAACAAAAAGCAAAAAACAGAACAAGGCAGATAAAAAACAGGAGCTGAAACAAAATGGGAGATCTACGCAAGAAGCAGTTTTAAACACTGAGAGTGTGAGGCAACATTTTACCAGCAATTTAAAGGCCAACAGCAAACAGCCAAATTAACTACCCTGAGTGTGAGTTCTAGGTTCACTATGCTATTACTTCAATGAACACCAGCTTCATCTCTAGGAGACAGGATGCATAACAGGGCCTATGAGGGCCTGGAAGATGAAGGAATCTCTGGCAAGGCTCAGGTAGGAAGTAGATCTTAGCATCAGAAAAGCCAGCCATTTAAACTGGTCAATGAGCATTCTTGACCACACTGCCAAATGACCATCCAGGGAAGCACTGCCTGCTTGGCCTTCAGAGGACATACAGCCCCTCCAAAGGAGTTTATACTCCCAAACTGCAGGCCGTTACAAAGCATTGGGCAGTAAGAACTTTCATAATCAAAGGCAGTGAATAAACCAACCCAAATTTTGGCTTAAATGTCTTAGAGGGAACTGGATTTATGTTAATACTTTTCAGATAATTTACTAATATTATCTATAAGCCATGAGGTGGATTCCATCATATAATAAAAGTGTAGTATTTCACAAAGCAAAACCATCTTAAGAATGAGGTCTGTACTTATGTAAACACCTAGAGTTTTCTTGACAATCCCATTACAATACATAGTGCTGCATTCTTTTTAGTGCAATTCTCCTTAGCATAATTATTTAGTAAATGTAGTAAAGCGGTAACATGTATATAAGTGAAAAATTAAAGAAACTGAAGATTTGACTAAAATAAGATGCCTCAAATTATGTATTTTCTAAAGATACCTGCGTGTCCTGAAATATATGGTACTTAATTTCTTTTATTGCTTTATGCCTTTTTTGAAGATACAGTATTATCTTATTAGCAAAATTACCAACTGAACTTTCACCTCTTGCCTTCAACTAATTTGTATTTAGCTCACGATCACATGAAATTAATAGTCTATGCAGTTCCAAAGTTATTTGCCAGTGGAGAGAGGCCAGCCAGCTATTAAAAACCAAATCGTAGTTTTACAAAGCACTTGGCGCTTAATGAAAAGTCCTGAAGCAAAGCTAAGTATACAGGCTAAATTAAATCTCAGTTTTACAGCAGCATGTTACAACCTTTTCTTAATAAAGTCAAAGGGGAACCTTTTTCCCAATCGAAAAGCACCATGAGAAAAATTATTCTAAACTTTACAGTAGAATGAAGATACATTATTAGAACACTTGTTTTTCAAAAGGTATATTCCCTGCATATGAATCAAGATTTTTTAATAGGCCAAGTGCTAGTCACATAAGGCAAGATGAAAGGTAGAGTTTACAGTTCACAATTATGCTATGTCAGTTAAGATATAAGGAGCCACAGAACTTTGTCTATTCTCAAAATTCTTCACACTCTTGTTTTTATGTCTTTTACAGAAACTAAGTATCCAGATGAAAGTTTAAAACAAACTGGAATTGGCTGCCTTTGTTAATGACTGAATATTTATTTTATTTTAAAACAGGTTGTCCTCGTTTAACACCCACTCCTTCAGCACCATTCGAAGTTATAATGGTACTGAATGAGGGGTACTTACAACGGCTCATTGTAGCTGTGGCCATTGCAGCTTCCTCGTGGTTATGTGATCATGAGTTGGGCATTCAGTTGGCAAACTGGCAGAGCCAGTTTGGTCTAGTGGTTAAGGGGTTGGGCTAGAAACCAGGAGACTGAGAGTTCTAGTCCCGCCTTAGGCATGAAAGCTGGCTGGGTGACCTTGGGCCAGTCACTCTATCTCAGCCCAACTCACCTCACAGGGTGGTTGTTGGGAAAATAGGAGGAGGAAGGAGTATTAGGTATGTTCACCGCCTTGAGTTATTTATAAAAATAAAGGCAGGATAGAAAATAAATAAGGCTAAACAGCTCGCAATTACAATGTCACAGCATCCCACAGTCATGTGAACACCATTTGTGACCTTCACTGCCAGCTTACAACAAGCAAAGTCAATGGGGAAACCAGCAGGAGGTCACAAATGGTGATCATGTGACTGTGGGATGCCGCAACTGCACAGAATTCGCCTAACAGCAGCAACTGGGACTGCTGGAACTGCCACTGTAAGTTGGTGCAGCATATGACATCACACCTTGTGAATGTGTCACTTAGCAATGGAGTTCCAATTACCATTGGTAAGTGAGGACTACCATAACGGCTTTAAAGTGATAAATTGATACAAGATCACCTTTATAGGCAGTATAATCTAATATTACTTCAGAATTTCAATTTATGCAGCTTGTAAATCATTCCATTACTGATCTTAACATAAAATAAAATGATGGCCTGGAGTTTGTCAATCCATTCAGACAGCGTAGTCCTGTAACAAGTGCTGCAGCTCTTGAACAGTATTTTTTTATTTGGTAAAGCTGTAACAATGAGAGATGTTCTGTTCTTTAATAGCATGTACTGCTCCACACTATAACCTAGCCATAATTATTAGCACAAGTGGGTTTACGCAGATAAACCATAAAATCAGAAAACAACTAGCATAGCTATAGGATGCCATTTTCCTTCCCATGTTACATATAGGAAAGTCCTTAGGGTATTTAAAGGGAGCAGCTGGTAATTCACAAATGAAAATGAAAAGTTTTTGCCCAAACCTAAAATTTCAAAGTTGTAACTCTGACTGAAAAAATTACAGCTATATCCAAGAAAGTACAAGTTGGGCTTTCTGAAATTATAATTATAATTTACTAAACTTGTATACTGCCCAACTCTCAATGTCTCTGGGAGGCTCACAACAAAGAAATATCAATAAAATCAACAAAAGATAAAAGATGGCAACCACAATGAAGTGAGGGATCTCCCTCTCCCTTGCCAAAGGCCTAGGTGAAGAGCCAGGTCTGCACAGCTCTTCCAAATAACAGCAGAGGGGGGACCATCCAGATCTTGGGGGAGGGGATCTCACTCCAGAGAGCAGATGCTGCTACAGAGAAGGCACGCTTCTGGAGACCAAATAGATGACATTGTTTAATTGAAGTAACCAGGAGCACACCAATCCTGTAGGATTGAATTGGCCAGGCAGATGCTATGGGAGGCAGGCGGTCCCTCAAGTAATGAAGCCCTCTGCCATGGAGGGCTTTATAGGTAACAACCAGCACCTTGAATCACTCCTGGAAGCAAACCGGCAACTGGGACAGCTCACAAAGCAGAGGTGTTACATGGGCATAATGAGGCATGCCCATCACTGCTCGCACCACCGCATTCCGGACCTGTTGAAACTTACAGATGGTCTTACAGATGCCCTTAGAGAGGGCAGCCCCACGTAGAGCATGTTGCAGTATTTTGCAACTATTCACATAAAGCTATTTTAGTATTACAAATGGAGATGCGTGGAGAAAGGTTAGCCTGTTCCTCCTTTCTTTTACTACTCCTTACCATCCTATGCAGACTCTAAAACTGGTCCATGCCTTTCTCTGCTGTGGGAACAGTTTCCTTTGCCTCATCGCAGCTCCAATAATGCTTGACTTTTTACAGTGCAATCCTATTCAGAAGGCGCTGAATTTAATATTTACTCCTAGGTAATTAAGTATAGGATTGTAAACAGCAGCTTCAGCTACTCATTCCCCATTCTTTAGTTTCTTGCTCCCTATTCCCTTTATTTCTTTCAATTTTACTTTTTTAGATTAGATTTTAGAGATTTTTTAATCCCACCTTTATTATAGATATACCTAATACCGCCCAAAGTCCCTCTTTTGGGGGGAGATGGGCTGTGGCAAAATTTGATTGATAAATAAATAAATTACTCCCTCCTCCTATTTTCCCAACAACCACCCTGTA
Source organism: Candoia aspera (assembly GCF_035149785.1). Classification (NCBI taxonomy): domain Eukaryota; kingdom Metazoa; phylum Chordata; class Lepidosauria; order Squamata; family Candoiidae; genus Candoia; species Candoia aspera. Next base: position 233,936,720 of record NC_086154.1, read on the forward strand.
AGGTAAATTGGGTTGAGAGAGACTGGCTGGCCAAGGTCACCCAGCTGCTTTTCATACATACAGCAGGACTAGAACTCACCATCTCCCGGTTCTTTTCTACAAGTATTTTTCTTCATGTTTCTTTTTAGGATGCTCTAAACCCCTATTACAGCTGAAGACTAATGGGATTCCCACATACATTTGCCCATTGAACTTTTTATCCCCAGTTGTAATTGTATTTGTACTGCTTACACACCATTTTCCTTTCATCTCCTAGTCCCCAAGCCTCCTCAGAAAGAGCTACTATTATTAGTAGTATTATTGTCCATAGAACTCCAAACTCAAAAGCAAAATTTCTGTAGGAATTCCAGAGACTAAAGAGTGCTAAAGAGGCTAGGCCATCCAAAACTCTCATTCTATTTTCCCAATCCAGAGCCCCCCCCCCAGGAGTAAGCTATCAAAATCCAAAAACAAACCACTGAACAACAGTTGCAGAGTTTCTCTCAGTTATAGGAAAGAAATAGATGGATTAAGTCTCCAGTAGTCATAAGGCATCTATAAAACATTTAAGCAAACCCCTTAAAAGGAGCAGAACAGACTGAAAACTCCAATTCTGCCATGCAATGGCCCTAACCCTCTGTAAGCTAATATTTTTAACAATTTAAAAGTTTAGTCTCTGGCCACAAGTTCTCTATCTATCTGTGGCATCCTAAGATCTTAGGAAGGGAAACAAGTTTTAAATCAAGCCATGGCCTTTTTGTGAAACTTCTTATAGCGAAGTATTAATATTAACTACTGTCATGAGTACTGATGGTGAGCAGGAGGGGGCCCCTATCCAGGGGGGAAAACGCATGCGTAGTACTGAGGAATTAAGCAGCCATTCAAAGAGACACAGATCAGACCCGCCTTGACCTTTGGGGTTTATCTGTCTGGGTTTTTCCCACGCTTCTTCAGTTTGTTAGGATTTTCTGTCTTATAACACTAGAGACCTATTAATAATTTATTAGTAATAAACTAATAAAATAGTTTATTAGTAATAAACACTAGAGACCTATTCCTCGTCTCAGCGTGATTCCTGACTGTTAGGACAACTACATACTTGAAAATGATATTTATAGCCACATGTACTTGGTTTTTATTGAGGGTATTCATTTTATTTTCTAAAACTGATCCATTTTTGGTGATAAGAACTGGCCTTTTCCTTCATTTTGCTTTCTGCTTTTTGATTCATACTATAGACAGAAGGAAGTATCTAATGCATTTTGTATTTTCAATGGAAAACAAGCATGCTTTTCTATCCTTGTAACCTTTACTGCAGACATTGATACTGTTATTTAACCCAATATGCTCCATCTAGCCTAACCAAGTCTATGTAATTTCACCCATTTCATTTTAAAACTATCGTTAACTGCAGGCTAAGGGCTTTTCCAACATTGTTTGCTTCTGTCCCTCCCACACGGCTGAGTATGGGGGGGTGGAGGTGAATTGCCTGTATGCTCAACACCAGACAATTAGGAGTTTTGATGAATTACAAAAATCTGCTATTTACTTTGTGACCTTTTCAATTATTTAAAGGGAGGGGTTAAAATAAAAAGGAAGAGGGAAGCATAAAATAACTAAAGAACTACTTTTGATTTCTTTGCCTAAACAAAAATACAAGTCTCTATAATTTGTTATCAGAATAGTGTTAATTCACACTAGCATAATTAGAAACCTCATTCCAATCCAGTAACATTGGGAAGCACACATTTTAGCATAATTTTAGGGCAATTATATTTCTTTGAAAGCAATAAATAACTGTCCTGATTACCAGGAAACACACTGAGGCGAGGACTTGGTCTCTAATATTTATTAGTAGTACTTAACAAGAATCCTAACAAACTGAGAAAGCGTGGGAAAACCCAGCCATATAAACCCCAAAGGTTAAGGCGGTCCCGATCTGTGTCTCTTTGAATGGCTGAACAGTTCCTCAGTGCTACGCATGCGCTTGACAGTCTGGGTGAGAGCCCCCTGCTCGCCATCCTTACTCATGACAATAACAATTCTGCAACCATGAACTATTTTACTATATACTGTACTGATTCTGAAACGTGTACAACGCCTGACATCAGTATTCTGCACCAACAACTGTAATGACACATGCAGGAAGACCTGAGCCTTTCTTCCTGAATAATGTTCAGGCTACATCATTTATGACAGCTATGATGGATTTGTTCTGTTTGCAAGAAATTGTTTCACCATATGCTTCTCTCTACAAAAATCCCACAGGTTTTTTATTGATTTGTATAGATTGCATATCAATATATTTTTGTGAGCATAATAAAGAAAATTAAAATGTGTAGAATGCAGCATTAAAATATGTCTATCTAGATTTTTTAAAATACATCCAATGAACAGCTCAGAGAATAGAAGGCAAACTAGTAGAAAAGCTTCAAGTTTTTCCAGCTCACACAGCTGGAATAAAGTTTTTTTTAGTAAATCACGGTCACTTGCTGCTTCATCAGAATATTGATTTCTCAGTCTTCCCAATTTAATGTAATTAAATGCTATGCATTTTAATGGCTCCAACAGTGTTTCACGGACCACAGAACTTTTTGGTTTTCCTCCAGGAATCAGCAAAAGTATGTTTATCTTGGAAGAAGAAATCAATCCATCTGTTGCTTTCCCAAAGTTTTTACATGAACACAAGCTGGGATGCCTTGACTTTCAAAAGTCAAAAAAGGCTTCTAAAAGGACAGACTGGAAATGCAATTCCATACCTCAAACCAAAAGAAATAGTTAGAATAGCATAAATGAATAGACACTTTAAAAAGTTCTAGTCCCGCCTTATGCATGAAAGCCAGCTGGGTGACCTTGGGCCAGTCACACTCTCTCAGCCCAACTCACCTCACAGGGTTGTTGTTGGGAAAATAGGAGGAGGGAGTATTAGGTATGCTCGCCACCTTGAGTTATTTATAAAAATAATAAAGGTGGGATAGAAAATAAGTTAGAAAGAGAGAGAGAGAGAGGGACGCGCCCATGTCAACACCACCTGGATGAAGTGGCGCCAGGTGACTGGAGTCCTGTGTGATTGTCGGATGCTCCTACACCTCAATTCAAAGGTCTACAGAACGGTAGTGCGCCCAGTTGCCCTCTACGGATCAGAGTGCTGACAAGCAACAGCAAAGCACGAGCAGGCCCTGCAAGTGATGGAAATGCGAATGCTCTGATGGTGCCTTGGACTAATGCGATTCGACAACGCCACGAACGATGACGTCCGTACGATGACTGGGAGTCGCACCAATTGTGGCAAAACTGCAGGAAGGAAGGCTCAGATGGTATGAACACGTCATACGCGGCAAAGAAGACTTGGTGGCGAAAACAGCCATGCGCCTGGTCCCTGGCAGCCAGCGGCCCCGTAGTAGACCCAAGAAACGGTGGATGGACCGCATTAAGGAGGACATGGAATGCGTGAACGCCACCCCTGAAGATGCCCTGGGCCGAGCCAAATGGAGACGGATATGCCGACAAGCGGACCCTGCCATAGCGCGGGAAAAATGCTAAGAAGAAGAGAGAGAGAGAGAGAGAGAGAAAAAAAGATGGAGAAATGCAAAAGTCTTTCCATCTCCATCATGCTTCCTACCACCAACAACTTGGAAAACTCCATAAGATTTCTCTGCCTAAGGCCTAAAATGATGACAAAGACCATCAATAAGATGTCAGATCTAATTTCAGTTGCCAAGAGAACACAGAAAAGACCTTCCAAAAAGAATCTTAAGATTCAGATAGGCATATAATCTGCTTAGTACTTGAATGGGATAGATTAGGACATTAAAAAAAAAATCTGGGAGAAGACAACAACAAACCACTTCTATATTGCTGTCAAGAAAACTATATGGCAAATTCACTCATCAGAGATGCTACCTTTCACTAATATTTCAATTAAGCTGGTCTTAAGCATTAAAGGCTTTTAATGTTAAAACCAGCTCTTAAAATTCAGGCTTAGTTTTTGAACTGGAAAAGAACAGTAGACAATATACACTGGGTAGGTAGATATTTTATTTCATAACACTAAAGTACAATGTCTCTACCATGTATTACCATTCATCAACTTTGCTTTGTTTGAGAACAACTAGATGGGCTAAGCAGAACAAGATACAAAACTAAACCACTGTATCACTGTGCCTCTTACAGCCATCTCAAAATTGGTTTGGACCTGCACTTCCCTAACCAATATTGATAAATATAGAATTCATTTGAAAAAAAGAACTGTGGGAGGCAGACTGCTACTTAAAAATAAGCAGTCTATTATTTATTAGCACCAGTGGATGATTTCTTCCCAATTTGAGACACTGACCTGGAGACCTGACGTACAGTATACTCCAAACTGGAAAAATGTGCCAGTTTTTCAGGAGCTGTCCCCACTGGTCAGTGGCAGCAGAGACAGTAGCAGGAAGGGAACACCCCTCACAGTGTCAAAATCAACATCAGCAGTTGCTGCTTATTGTGCCTAGGACTGCAAAAATCCAGAGGACAACTAGACCACAGCCAAGAGTTAGAGTTTCCTGTATCTTTGCTGCCATCTTATGGCCAACCAGATTTTTGTAGTTCAGATATAGTAGTAACTGAGCCTGCAAAAATTCTTGAAGTTATGGAGTAACATTAATTTGTAAATGCATTAATGTGACTTGGTTTTTACTGTTGTAAATCTGGTCACCCTATCCAAAGAGCATCTTCAGATTGGAGGTATGCATTCAAAGCAGAGGAGGAAATTGTTAAAATATCATTTTGTGTTTCTATTTTTTTTTTCTACCTGCAGGAGGAAGGAAAAAGGCAATGCTAGCAAAACTATATATTACTATATTAAGCCACAGTGATATCAGATTCACAGTATTTGTCCTTAGGGCAATTTAAAATAACCCTCTAAAAACACTAGAAACCTGCACAGATTATGTCCCAGAGAACTTTGGTCTGCTGGTAACTTTAGCTTCCAGGCCTAACGAAGACACTAATGTACAAGCATCCGATTTACCAACCCATTCTTGGTTATGTTGCTGGAATATAAGCTTGGAAGAATGAAAAAGCAAGCAGCACAGCACACCCTAAAATTACTTACGCAATCAAGAATTCAAAGAGATTTTTGCTTAGCTCCTAAAAATACTTGTTATTTCTCAATCCCATCCTGCAAACACAGCAATATCACTACTTTTGAGTCCACCCTCCTCTGATGACAGCAATAAATTGGCTGGCCCAAAATCAACTCTCAATCTGAAGTGATAAGAGGAAAGGGGAACCTAGCGTTTCACTCCAATAATCTCTCAGTTGGCACAGACCCTAGCTGGTTAGAAGGTTATTTATTTATTTATTTTCTATCCCACCTTTATTGTTTTTGTAAATAACTCAAGGCGGCGAACATACCTAATACTCCTTCCTCCTCCTATTTTTCCCACAACAATCCTGCGAGGTGAGCTGGGCTGAGAGACTGCTACAGGCCCAAGGTCACCCAGCCAGCTTTCATGCCTAAGGCAGAACGAGTACTCTCTGTCTCCCGGTTTCTAGCCTGTTGCCTTAACCACTAGACCAAACTGGCTCTAGGGAGTTGAAGCCTAACCCTTTATGAAAATCATGTCGTGGAAAGCAGATAGATGTTTCTATCAAGGATTCTTTCTACTCACCACATCCCTGAAACATGCAGAAGACAATAAAGTTTCTACAGATGTTAATTCTCAAGCAATTTGTTTTGCATGGCAATTTTGACAAGAGATTTTTAAATTATGTGATAATATTCGAGAGTCTCTAGTGGCCTTCAGGGGCTCTGCTCCACAAGTGGCCAGCTATGAGACCCTGTTCTTCAAATTGGGTTCCCAAGAACAGTTGGGAGTGTTGTTGCTGTACCAGCCTCCCTGTTGCGTAGCAACCTCCCTGCCTGAGCTGCTGGAGGGGTCTCTGGGCTGGCGGTGGAGTTCCCCAGGCTCATGGTTCTGGGGGACTTCAACCTGCCATCCCTGGGGCATGCCTCGGAGGCGGCTCAGGAGTTCATGGCCACTATGGCAGCTATGGGCCTGTCTCAGATTATTCGGGACCCAACTCAAGACAGTGGCCTCACCCCGGCCTTGGTGGTCTTGTCAGAACAGTGGCAATGTGATCTGAGGGGAGAGTTACAGCTGTCCCCACTGTCATGGTCAGATCACGCCTGGTGGCCCTGAGATGCTCTTATGCTGCCCCACTCCACAGGGAGGCAGGACCCATTTGACTGGTCCGCCCCCAGTGACTGATGGACCCAGCAGGTTTCAGAAGGAGCTGGGGGTTATTCCTGAGGATCTGCTGCATGGTCCAGCGGAGGTCCTGGCCGCAGCCTGGAATAGGGAAGCGGCCAGGGCCTTGGACAGGATTGTGCCTGTGTGACCTCTCTTGCCCCACCCAACCTGACACTCCCCGTTTATGGAGGAGTTGAGGGTTTTGAAGAGGGTTAAGAGACATTTAGAGCACCGCTGGAGGAAGACTAAGACCGAATCTGACCGAACACAAGCTAGAGCTGCTATTAAGGCCTACCTTGTGGCGGTAAGAGTGGCAAAACATTAATACTTCTCTGCTCTTATTGTATCAGCAGAATGCCAGCCAGTGCCCCTGTTTAAGATCACTCAATTCCTTTTGGGGAAGGTGGGCCCAGTGACCCACCTACAGGGCAGTGCGGAGGAGTTTTGTGTGCAACTGCAGGATAAAATCACTTGGATTCGTTCAAAGTTGGACTCCAAGCACGAGGCACAGTCTGAGGAGATGCTGAGGGAACATACTTACCCAGTTATCTGGGGAAAGTTTGATCCTGTTGGTCCCAAGGAAGTGGACAAGATCCTCCTGACTGTCAATGCCACCACTTGCCATTTAGATCCATGCCACTCCTGGCTGGTGAAGACAGCCCGGGAGGTGACATGTGGTTGGGCCCAGGCGATGGTTAAGACATCCTTGGGAGAGGGAGTGTTCCCGGTGGCCTTAAAGAAGGCACTGGTGCACCCCCTCCTCAAGAAACCATCCCTGGACCCTACTGTGTTGGACAATTTTTGTCCAGTCTCCCACCTCCCCTTTTTAGGGAAGGTGGTTGAGAAAGTGGTGGCATTACAGCTCCAGAGGATTCTGGATGAAACGGATTATCTGCACCCCTTTCAGTCAGGTTTCAGGCCTGGATACAGGACAGAAACAGCATTGGTCACACTTATGGATGATCTCTGGCAGAAGCAGGATGGTAGCAGTGCATCCATCTTTGCTCTCCTTGACCTCTCAGCGACTTTTGATACCATCGTCCATGGTATCCTTTTGGGGCAGCTCAGGGAGTTGGGAGTAGGGAGCATGGTTTTGCACTGGTTTGCCTCCTTCCTCCAGGGCCAGTCCCAATTGGTGGTGATAGGGAGCGAGAGGTCTGACCCTTGGCCCCTCCTTTGTGGGGTGCCGCAGGGTTCAGTTCTCTCTCCACTCCTTTTCAACATCTACATGAAAACACTGGGTGAGATCATCTGTCATCACAGGATGAGGTATCATCAGTACGCTGATGATACCCAATTATACATCTCCATCCCGGGTGAGGTAAGTGATGCTGTGACTGCCCTATCTCAGTCCCTGCGGGCTGTGGGGGTCTGGATGGGAAACAACAGGCTTCAGCTGAACCCTGGTAAGATGGAGTGGCTGTGGGTTAATGGCTCCTTGGTATCCAGGAAATTGTCATCTTTACTTCTGGATGGGGTTGCACTGGGGGTAAGCTGGGGGTCCTTCTCGACTCCTGCTCCAGGAGCAGGGGGCAGTCGTGGCCAGGAGGGCCTTTGCACTACTGTGTTGTGCCCCAGTTACGCCCTTTCCTGGATCAGGAAGCCCTTCGAACAGTCACTCATGCCCTGGTCATTTCCCATAGACTATTGCAATGCGCTCTACATGGGGCTACCCTTGAAGAGTATCTGGGAGCTTCAGCTGATCCAGAATACAGCTGCATGGGTTATTTTGGGCACCCCTAGAAGGGTGCATATAACACCTGCACTACGCAAGCTGCATTGGGTACCAGTTTGCTTCTGGGTGCAATTCAAGGTGTTGGTTATTACCTTTAAAGGCCTCCATGACATTGGGCCAGGTTACCTGAGGGACCATCTCACCCCCATGACATCAACTCATCCCACCCATTCATGCAGAGAGGGCACGTTGTGGACCCCATCTGTAAGAGAATTCCATCTGGCGGGGTCCAGGAAACGAGCCTTCTCTGCAGTGACACCCGCCCTCTGGAACATCCTACCACTGGAGGTCAAGCAAGCTCCATCCCTTTTGACCTTCAGGAAGTCCCTGAAGACTTGGTTCTGCCACCATGTTTGGGATGGGGAGGGGGGAGTCATTCTTGGAGATGGCTGGCACCTTAGAGTGCTCCCCTCATATTTATGATCTTTTATAGCCATCAGGATTTCTATTTTATTTTTTATTCTTATATTGTATTTTATTTTCAGCAAAGGATCGTTACCTTGTCGTGGTGCTGGAGCTTGAGCACCTCAGTGATGCCATGAGCTAAACCGTGAAGGGCCACCCAAGATGGGAAGGTCATGACAGAGAGGTCAGACTAAATGCGATCCCTGGGGAAGGTAATGGCAACCCACCCCAGTATTCTTGCCGTGAAAACTAAATGGATCAGTACAACCAGAGATATGTCGGTATACCATCGGAAGATGAGACCCCCAGGTCGGAAGATGGTCAAAATGCTCCTGGGGAGGAACAGAGGATGAGTTCAACGAGCCCCAGACGTGATGACACAGCTAGCTCAAAGCCAAAAGGACGGCTAGCGGCCGACGGTGCTGGTGGTGAACGGCGAATTCGATGTTCTAAGGATCAACACACCATTGGAACCTGGAATGTAAGATCTATGAGCCAGGGCAAATTGGATGTGGTTATTGGTGAGATGTCAAGATTAAAAATAGACATTTTGGGCATCAGTGAACTGAAATGGACTGGAATGGGCCACTTCACATCAAATGACCACCAGATCTACTACTGTGGACAAGAGGACCACAGAAGAAATGGAGTAGCCTTCATAATTAATAGTAAAGTGGCTAAAGCAGTGCTTGGATACAACCCAAAAAACGACAGAATGATCTCAATTCGAATTCAGGGCAAGCCATCTAACATCACAGTGATCCAAATATACGCCCCAACCACAGATGCTGAAGAAGCTGAAGTAGAGCACTTCTATGAGGATCTGCAGCACCTACTGGACAACACGCCTAAAAGAGATGTTATTTTCATCACAGGAGACTGGAATGCTAAGGTGGGTAGTCAAATGACACCTGGAATTACAGGTAAGCATGGCCTGGGAGAACAAAATGAAGCAGGACATAGGCTGATAGAATTTTGCCAAGACAACTCACTCTGCATAACAAACACTCTCTTCCAACAACCTAAGAGACGGCTTTAAACATGGACTTCGCCAGATGAACAACACCGAAATCAGATTGACTACATCCTTTGCAGCCAAAGGTGGTGGACATCTGTACAGTCGGTAAAAACAAGACCTGGAGCTGACTGTAGTTCAGATCACGAACTTCTTCTTGCACAATTTAGGATCAGACTAAAGAGATTAGGGAAGACCCACAGATCAGGTAGATATGAGCTCACTAATAATCCTAAGGAATATGCAGTAGAGGTGAAGAACAGATTTAAGGGACTGGACTTAGTAGATAGGGTCCCGGAAGAACTATGGACAGAAGTTCGCAACATTGTTCAGGAGGCGGCAACAAAATACATCCCAAAGAAAGAGAAAACCAGGAAGGCAAAATGGCTGTCTGCTGAGACACTAGAAGTAGCCCAAGAAAGAAGGAAAGCAAAAGGCAACAGTGATAAGGGGAGATATGCCCAATTAAATGCAAAATTCCAGAGGTTAGCCAGAAGAGATACGGAATTATTTTTAAACAAGCAATGCGCAGAAGTGGAAGAAGACAATAGAATAGGAAGGATAAGAGACCTCTTCCAGAAAATTAGAAACATTGAAGGTAAATTCCAGGCAAAAATGGGTATGATCAAAAACAAAGATGGCAAGGACCTAACAGAAGAAGAAGAGATCAAGAAAAGGTGGCAAGAATATACTGAAGACCTGTATAGGAAGGATAACAATATCGGGGATAGCTTTGACGGTATGGTCAGTGAGCTAGAGCCAGACATCCTGAAGAGTGAGGTTGAGTGGGCTTTAAGAAGCATTGCTAATAACAAGGCAGCAGGAGACGACGGCATCCCAGCTGAACTGTTCAAAATCTTGAGAGATGATGCTGTCAAGGTAACGCATGCTATATGCCAGCAAATTTGGAAAACACAAGAATGGCCATCAGATTGGAAAAAATCAACTTATATCCCCATACCAAAAAAGGGGAACACTAAAGAATGTTCAAACTATTGAACAGTGGCACTCATTCCACATGCCAGTAAGGTAATGCTCAAGATCCTGCAAGGTAGACTTCAGCAATTCATGGAGCGAGAACTGCCAGATGTACAAGCTGGATTTAGAAAAGGCAGAGGAACTAGGGACCAAATTTGTCATGAGTACTGATGGCGAGCAGGAGGGGGCCCCTATCCAGGGGGGAAAACGCATGCGTAGTACTGAGGAATTAAGCAGCCATTCAAAGAGACATAGATCAGACCCGCCTTAACTTTTGGGGTTTACCTGTCTGGGTTTTCTCACGCTTCTTCAGTTTGTTAGGATTCTGTCTTATATAGCAGTAATAAGCACTAGAGACCTACTCCTCGTCTCAGCGTGATTCCTGACTGTTAGGACAAAATTGCCAATATCCCCTGGATAATGGAAAAAGCCAGGGAGTTTCAGAAAAACATCTATTTCTGTTTTATTGACTATTCTAAAGCCTTTGACTGTGTGGACCATAACAAATTGTGGCAAGTTCTTAGTGGTATGTGGATACCAACTCATCTTGTCTGCCTCCTGAAGAATCTGCATAACGACCAAGTAGCAACAGTAAGAACAGACCACGGAACAACGGACTGGTTTAAGATTGGGAAAGGAGTACGGCAGGGCTGTATACTCTCACCCTACCTATTCAACTTGTACGCAGAACACATCATGCAATGTGCTGGGCTTGAGGAATCCAAGGCTGGAGTTAAAATCGCTGGAGGAAACATTAACAATCTCAGATGTGCAGATACCACTTTGATGGCTAAAAGCGAAGAGGAACTGAGGAGCCTTATGATCAAGGTGAAAGAAGAAAGTGCAAAAGCTGGCTTGCAGCTAAACCTCAAAAAAACCAAGATTATGGCAACTAGCTTGATTGATAACTGGCAAATAGAGGGAGAAAACGTAGAAACAGTGAAAGACTGTATTTCTGGGTGCAAAGATTACTGCAGATGCTGACTGCAGTGAGGAAATCAGAAGACGCTTAATCCTTGGGAGAAGAGCAATGACCAATCTCGATAAAATAGTTAAGAGCAGAGACATCACACTGACAACAAAGGTCCGCATAGTTAAAGCAATGGTGTTCCCCATAGTAACATATGGCTGCGAGAGCTGGACCATAAGGAAGGCTGAGAGAAGGAAGATCGATGCTTTGGAACTGTGGTGTTGGAGGAAAATTCTGAGAGTGCCTTGGACTGCAAGAAGATCAAACCAGTCCATCCTCCAGGAAATAAAGCCAGACTGCTCACTTGAGGGAATGATATTCAAGACAAAACTGAAATACTTTGGCCACATAATGAGAAGACAGGACACCCTGGAGAAGATGCTGATGCTAGGGAGAGTGGAAGGCAAAAGGAAGAGGGGCCGACCAAGGGCAAGATGGATTGATGATATTCTAGAGGTGATGGATTCGTCCCTGGGGGAGCTGGGGGTTTTGATGACCGACAGGAAGCTCTGGCTTGATCTGGTCCATGAAGTCACGAAGAATCGGAAGCGACTAAATGAATAAACAGCAACAAGACTGAGGAGAGAACCTTGTAACACCCAGCTATGTTTATTTAATTGGCATGTCATCAAGGTGACACTTCTGTTCAACATGTTAAATACTTTGCTAAGTTATGTGTATAGCATTTCCACAAGCTTTTAAGGAAATTACCAAGTCAAAAAATGATATAAGATCAATATAGTAAGACTTATTATCGATAAACCTGAGCTGACCTCTGCTAATTACCACATTGTTTTTAAAGTCCTCATAGATAAATCTCTGAATCTTTTTTTCCCCTCTTTCTCAAAGGTAGGGACATTGATCTCCAATTATCTGATATTTTACCATTTCTCCAGGAGTTCTCAGAGATAATTGTTAAGACCTCAGCCAAACCAGCCAATTCCTTGTGTACCCAATTCAGTTCATCTGGTCTGGAGATTTAAACTCTTTCTAGGTAATGTAGTATTCCCTGTCTCAAGCCTTAATTCTACCCCTTCAACCTGCTTCTCATCATTTTCTGATATAACACTTTTGTTGTTGTTGGAGAAGATTGAGTTTGAGTAGCTCTGCATTTTGCTATCTTCACTGAGCAGCTGATACAATGTCATTTTATTTTAAACATTTTATTGTAAACATTTTATTTTAATTGTTCTTAGTATCCTTTGCTATCCTTAGCTGACTCTAAACATTTGCTTCTGACGCCAGCTGCATAGTTCCAGGTCTCTGTTTATACTCTTCTGAACTAACTCCTTCCATTTTAATTATATGTGATTTTTATTCTGTCCAATTCAGTACAGGTAGTCCTCACTTACCAACTGTAATTGGGACTGGCAACTCTATCACTAAGTGACATGGTTGTAAAGTGAAACATCACGTGACTTATGATGTCAGTTCTGGCTGCGGTTGTGAAGTGAGTCATCCATAGTCATTAAGCATGATGTCATGTAACCGGGACTTGCGACTTCCTGCTGGCTTCCCCGTTGACTTTGCTTGTTGGAATCCAGCTGTGAAGGTCGCAGATGGTGATCATGTGACCACGGGATGCTGTGACCATTGTAAATGCACACCAGTTGCCAAGTGCCTAAATCATGATCATGTGACTGTGGAGACGCTGCAATGGCCACAGGTTCAAGGACTGGTTGTAACTTTGAGTGGTTGCTGAATGAGCGGTTGTTAAGCGAAGACTACCCATAGAATATTGGGAAGAATTTTAAGTAAAGGACTCAGAACTTTCTGAAAACAAAACAGATTAGGACTAACTTTAGTGTGGTGGAAGAAACCATCAAAAGAAATCACAAGTTCAAAAAAAGTTTGAGGCTTTGGAGAAAAATATTCTAGGAAAAAATCCCCCAATGTTTATCCCTATGGGAGAGATAGTTAGGTAGCAATTTGGAATCCTGCTGATAGCTCCCTTTGTAAGCCACCCTTCCTACTGGTCATATGACTCAGAGTAGAGCTGCTCTTAAGAGATTGGAAAGAATTCCAGAAACCATGCCTTGCATGCTTCTACTACTTTGTTTTCAGATTAGCTTCTATTGTTTTGTTGGTATTATAATGCCTGGGAGAGATTCCCATTCTGGACACCTGAACATTTTATTTATTTTATTTAACAAATGTATATAGCTGCGCATCTTTCAAAGTGTGGCTCTGGGCGGTGTACAATACATAAAAACAATAAACATAATAAAACACTAAGTAAAAAAAAAGTATGAATAGCTTTTTGTTGTTTGCATTTCACCTTTAATAGAAATGCAGAATGTTTATGGAAAACAGACCTTGTTTATTTGCAAGATTAGTACTATTTGAAAATGGTTATTTTATGAGACTAAAATGTCAGTTATAACTTTTTGTATGTTTTATTTTCAGAAATATATGTCAACAACCTATACATCTTAAGGCAACTTGAAGGCATATAAGATAGCTAAATGAGTAATTTTAAACATTTTCAGGAGCTGATTACATTTTCAAGACCTTTCCCTTTCCCTTTTTCGTATGTTTCTTTAAAATATTGTATTTGTATGTGTTCATATAAAATATGGAGCTTTTAAGTAATCTGCTCAGTTGATAATGAGCAATTGCTAATTTGTAGTATCTTCTGTCCTAAAATAAGTGCTGTGATCACTCTTCTTTACATTTAATTTGACATGATTTTCTACTTACAGCTATTGTGGATGATGAACGGCTTTCAGCAGAAGAGATGGATGAGCGGAGACGTCAGAATATTGCTTATGAATACTTATGCCATCTAGAAGAAGCAAAAAGGTAATCATTTAAATGATATTGGGAAAGTTCTCTTGTAGAGCTTTGAAAAAAGCTGGATACTACAGAACATCTCATTTTACAGAAATCTTTAAAACAGCTAATATTAAATGAAACGTGGCTGGGAAGACTAACATAAATGAGATGCATTCCTAAGAAAATACCTAAAACATGTCAGTTTTTGGCTTGGCTTATCCCAGAGGGTAAGCTACTCCACAGGATAGGTGCTGCCATAGAACGAAGAGGGCAATAAAAAAAGTGTTAAGAGTTCTTTGGGTAATAGGAGATCGAGAACAATCTTAGGATAATCCAGTTTAATGAAGTCACTGTTGTTCCACTGCAGACATGAGAAATGAATCAGGAGCAAGTTTATCTTTTTTTTTTTCATTCCCCTACATATGTAAATAAAATTATTGGAAATTAATTTGACAGATGGGAAAAAACCAAGCCTTTTAATTAAACAGTTCTTAATTTAATTATAGAAGTATACTTCAGTAATATTTGTACTCCTGAGTCTTCCGCTTTTTAGAGTATAATCTTCAGAATGCTATTCAAAGGCTAATGTGTCTTTCAGCCCAAAGAAAGTTCTATGCCCTAGGCTTATATTGTATGTTGCTTTAATGTAACATTGTTGGTTTTGTTCTGATTTTTTGAACTTTAGTCAGGTTGTTAATGCCCTAGTTTTATGAGTTTTTGTCCTCTATTTCAGAATTTGAGTCAATTACAGTATGCTGGTGATTTACTTACTTACTTACTTACTTTGGCTGTGTTAGTCATTCAGAGGGGTGCTACATTCTTGGCGACCCTGCAAATGAGGTGCTGCTATTTGAAGCTTTGAGTCAGTGGGGTCCTCTTGAAGGTTTGGTCTGGCCATTTTGAAGGCCTTCCCAGGTTATCTTCTCAGGCGTATGTGTGCAGAGAAGACACTTTGATCAGGATTGCTGCTGAATAGAAGTGCTGATCTAAAAAAATGCTCCTGTGAATTATTTGCCCTGCCCTGTTATTTGCCACAGAAATACGGTAGGCACAGAATTTTAATTGATAATTACGGCTGTGCTCTGGCTTATCATAAAACCTTGACTTGGAGCAGAATGTGGAAATTCAAGGTTGTTTTAGATTCCCTTGAAGTGGGCTGATGTCTCTAACTTGCTCTATTTTCAATTCAAAATTTTCTGCTAACCTTTTCCCTCCAACATTTACTTTCTACATATCTGTTATCAAATTATAGCGTCACTTACATTCTGTAAGTCCAGCTATAGTTTTTGAATAGGTTGTGAAATTATGGCAGAGAGAGAGAAAGAGATGAATGTCTTTGGCTGTTATTGCAATTGTACACAATTTTCATCCACACTCTTCTTGAGTGGATTTATGTGAGGCTGTACTCCCTTTTCTGAATTACTAAGCGATTTATTTTTGAACCTCCTTCATTAGTTTGCTCATAAAACAATCTGTCCCTCTTTTTTTCATATTAGTTCTATTTGCAACATGCAAATATTCTAATGTTTAATTTTGTTTAAAGACAATGTTTCAGTTTTATTACTTTTTACAGTCCTCTCCATTCATGTTTCCTCCTGTAAATTATTTGTTGATCAATATGTTTTGCTGCAAAGTTGTGAAAATATTTTATGTATAGCTATATGTATTTCTATCCTTTGGCTTTATAAGAATATTTCTTCTTTCCCATTTCATTTTGGCCTTTCTGATAGGTGTGTGTGCTTGTATGTATCTTAGATGGTGTAACCAGGGAGATCAAGGATAGGAGGGCTCTGGGCATATTTTTTTTCATACATAAATGTTAGAACTCAGTTTTTTGAAATTCATGCTCCAGAATTATGAATTACTCAGAACATGCTATCCCAGAACTGATGCAAGGTGGGACTGGGTACTTCCAGAGCTATAAATCTGGCAATTAATGGGTTGGATAGTCCTTTCTTAGCCTCAACTATTTTTCAAGTTCAGGACATTCTGTGCTTAAAGGATCCATTTATAAATGTTTTTCAAAATTTCTCAAATAATAATGGATATCTCATAACTTCTCTTGGTGATTCATTCTAGGGCCAAGCTGCTCTTAAACTTGAGGAATTCTTCCTAGCTTCACCTTACTGTGGTAGGCCATTTACCATTCCTCTCAGAATTTGTTTTGAAGGCCTCATTGAACAGAGGTGGTAGAACTGAATCCAGTATTCAGCTAATTATTAGAGAAATATTGCTGCAGATTGTCATGCTTGTTTTAAAAAAGCTGACGTATGGCTGTATAATTCAGAATGCCACAGTTAATAAGCTGAGGTGGGTGTATATTGAGTGCTTTCTAAAATTACTGTTTGCATACTTCCTGTGTTGTGGGTTTAGTAAGATAAATTATGTACAATGAACTTGAAAGAGTTGTTTCAGTTATTGTGTTTCTGTAAACAATGGTTTCTGCTCAAGGTTATATTCATTAAAGGAATGGGATTGCATTTAAGTATTGCAAACAGATTATCTCTAAGTGGATAGGTATCGGATTGTTCCTTAAAACACAATTATTTTTGTTTAGCTTGAAAAGTAAGCTGAAGGCATAACATAAATCAGAAATTGCTCTTTCTATACTGTTCTTAATTTACTCTTGAAACTCAGTTTTAGAAATGGTCACATGAAAAATGTGAAGAGATCTTTAAAATAATAAAAATTAAATGTTCAGGCCTCTTACTAGATACAGTTATTTTGCTTACTGTAGTTTTACAAGCATTAAAGAGTTAACATTCCTCTAGCTCTTTAAATATAAAAGCATGGAATGAAATGTATAATTTATTAGTAGAGAAAGTGTATTTTGTGTTCTTGCTATATTACAGGCTTGTTTTTAATTTCCTTTAAATTTAAATTGTCTATATAGCTTGCAATATGGCTATGTTCCTTAAATTCATCATGTTGTGTTACAATACTCTGGGAGGAGTATGCTTGGTCAGAGTGGCATTAAGTCAGCTGACAAGGATAAATACACCAAACTGGGTTGGTACAATACAAAGAATAAATCAAAGGAAGAAAGCAGTGCAGAACCTTGTAGAGATGAAATGATACTTGTTGACTAGCAGCCAAATTTTGTGGATAAAATGGAAGTACTATTCATATGGATTTTAATAACTTATTATAGTTTTTTTTTTTATCATATGGCATAACAATTTGGTGTTCATGCTTCTTTTTTTCTTGCTGGGAAATCCTTGTGAGGTCCAGCAGCCAGATGTGTAGACTATTTAGCCATGACAAGTCAGGTTGCCTGGGATGCACCACGAGGAGGTTAGTCTACAGTGTACTGAGTTGGGCTGAGAGAAGCTGAGAGAAAGCCCAAGGTCACCCAGCTGGCTTTCATGCCTAAGGTGGGACTAGAACTCACAGAGTGCTAGTTTCTAGCCCAGAACCTTAACCACTAGACCAAACTGGCTCTCACTTATTATAGGTGATAGTCTCTCTCATAACCCAAATCAATATATTCTTACATATTAAATTGTACAGGGGTATCATTTTTATTGTGAAAAATACAGCAAATAAAAGACTTCAGCTCAGGTGAGATGAATGTCACCACTAATGTAATTTATTTTCATGGGCGTTGTGTGAAGCACATTTTCTTAGCTTGCTTTATCCTTATACAGATCTTGCTATAAAAACCAATATTCGGATATATTCAGAAAAGGAAGTCTTTTCTAAATAATGTTTTATTAGATTCTTGCTAGACAATTTTTATTAAATCCAGTATTTGAGGGCGAGGTAAAGTAAGAGTGGGTTAAGCTAGAAGGCCAATGATTAATTGGAACATATAGTGAAATGTCACTTTAGATAGATAATATCTTTTAATATTGCTTGTCAGCATTTATGGTTCAAATATAGTACATTTGAAAAATAAATGTGTATAATTTGGATTTGTTTTCTTTTCGCTCCTTTGTTTCCAAAAAGCAATATTAGTTGGTTGCTTAAGACAAGTTGAATAACTTACTGTAATATACTGTAGATCTGGGCAACATCTGATTTCTACTCCACTACTCCAGTCATTAAAACACATGGAACATTTTAAGTAATGTCTTACGCAGAATAAAGATTGACTTGGTAACTTAAAACCAGCTCAAACTAAGAATGCTGATAAGCTTTGTGATGTTAAGTTCAACAATTCAAACTTTATTGCAGACTTAGCATTACAAATACAAATTGTTAAGAACTGCCACCCTACTGAATGAAATCAAAGGTCCATATAATCTACATCCTGCTTCCAACAGTAGCCAAATATGTTCCAGGAAGCTTACAAGCAGAGCATGAAAGCAATTGCCAAGGTTCCCAAGGAATTCGTATTCACTTGTATTCTACTTCTGAAATAATGTTCTGTGAAGTCTAATAGCCTTGATAGATAAATAATTGAACTTTCTTAATATACAGTATAACTGAATAGCTCAGCAAGCATAGGGATTTGTTTGTACAAATGATAAGGATTTTTTTTTTAAAGCTGTAATTAGAATTTAACTTACTCAATATAGATGTTATGAAGAGTATGGTCAGTGAATAGCAAATATTGCTTTAAGTTCAGTGCAGAAAGTGCATTAGTGTTCATGACCCAGTTTAAAAGTTATCCTGAAATAACTGAAACAGATATGAGGGGCTTGTTACTTGGGACAACTTGGAGATAGCAATTCATTGACATCAGCCTTTCCCTGGCTAGAAGGTCTGCCAGTTGTATCCCAAAAAACCTGATTGAGGAAGGATGGATTGTAGTGTCGAGTGTAATGGAAAGGGAAGTCTATTTTCAGTTTTTGTATTCTAATACAAAAGTTGGTGAATGTTGGTTATAGAAGAAATAAGATAACATTATTTGTGTGTTCAGGTGAGGGTAGAATACAATGCATCTTGTTTAAAATGCCAAATTAGAACAATACCACACTTCAAATTATCCCATGAATGTGAACAATTACTTGGAAAAATAAGCAGAAATGGGAGCAGACGTGAACAGGAATAGACCTATGACAAGGCCTAGCAACTAGGCAATGAGGATACACTGAAACATGTTGTTATCTACAGTATCCCATTTCTTAAGGCTCTGATATGATTTAATGTGCCATGCCTCGCTAAAAGCACATATGCCACTGTGGACGTGATTGTTGAGAGGTCAAGAAAAGGCTTTTTAGCTTCTGTTTTTTTTTTAATTCGATGCTTTTAAAGCCACAAAAGAGCATGAAAGAGTTGCATTATTGTTACTTTGCTATATTAGTTGCAGAATGTAGCTGCAGAGTCCTGTTAGACCTCACAAAATAACCAGGTGCAATATTTTTAGTCTCACTACTTTCAAACTGCATATGGGGAGATTGTATTGTTGACTACTTTGTTCATAAAAGAATCTAGAATGTTAGGAAGAGGACCTGGTTTCCTTGGCTACCAGTTTTCTTTTTGTATCGATGTTTCCTTGATTTGAAATATCACTTACAGAAAAGTGGTGTGTGAACTAGTGCTACCACCACTGCCATTCCCTTGAGGCTTTAGTTGAGGATGGAGTTTACTTGTTATTGATCAGTTCTTTCCACCTCATCCTGTTCACCCCACCTCTGGTCCCTGCTAGCCCAGTTGACAGGTCCAGGTGAGGGGGGGTGCAGGGTATAGTGGGAGGGAGGCCTCTGATATTCCTTGTTGAGTGCTCTTTGAAAGAACACCAAACCCAAGCCCAAAAATAGCCCATTTGATAGAAGGATGTACATGGGATGAAGTGGGAGGGAGCTTTCCCAAAGCACTGTGCAGGAGCATGTAATGGTATGTGGGAAAGACCTTGGGAGACTGGGCAAAGAGACAAGGGAATGGTCAGTTAAGAGACAGCATCGCTCTCAGCTGGATAGTGGCTGAGGCAAGAGGCTCAGAAGAGACCCTCCCTAGTTTCTTGGGCTGTAAAGGAGACGGGGGGAAGGGAAAACTGTACTTCCATACTTGCAAGATTCTCTCAATGTAGCTTTACATTACAAAGTAGAATTAGCTCATCTGGTTGTGATTCCTACCTGGTTTACCTTGTGAGGCTGACGGAGCATCTCTGCGTCTGTGGCTTGTTACTTGAGCAACTTGACAGCTAATTAAATCTGCCATTCAAAACACCTGCCTGCACTCATCCCATTCCTCCCCATCACACATCAAAGAGGGTGATTGGTGGATTGATTTCTGACTAGCAGATGACACTTGGTGGGAAGGGAAAAAAGCAAGAAAATTCTCTGTGGCTTTCCTTTTTTTGTCCTGCATTAAAACTGCAAGGGCTGTACTACTTGCTGATTTAATAGAACTTGGCAATGAGAGCAGCACAAAGCTGTTACATTTTTCTGTCTGTTCACAAATGGAGGAAAGTCTCATAGGCCCCACGGGCATTCCTGGATGGGTGGTTGCTGCCATATCCTTTGGCAGAAAATCGGTGTGGTAGAGGGGGTGAGGGAGAGAAAATTAATCAGGTAACTTCTGTTTTAAGTGCATTTCCTGGAAGGCCGTGGTCACTGTGATAGCCAATTTTTGAATAGGCAAGTCCTCCCATGACAGCTATTTTGTGAGACATATTCTTAAAATTTCAAATATAACCACTGGCCCCATAACGTTTACACATCATTGGCTTGCAGAGATTGATAGAGTTTGAAAACTCTTAACTTTTATGTTTGTGATACATTTTCCTTCCTTAGTGCTGCAAGAGATTTTTGAGTATCTGTATAATATATTGCTGTTGTCGAAATCAGCTGTTGTGAAGCGTTAGCTTTACAGACATACAATTGCACTGAACTGTTCTTAACTAAGAGAAGCTATTAAAAGTTTTAAAGAAATGTCCTTGGCAGGGATTGCAACCTACTTTACTTTTGACCTTTTGTATGATTTCCCTTTCCAATTTCTGGAGAGAGAGAAAACAATGCCAATTTTGCATTCATGGCAGGCGATAATCATCTCTTTTCTTTAACGCATACTGTGTGGCATGGTGAAGGCATATGCTGCCCATAGTTAATTTAAAACAGCCATTCCTATCCTGGTATCCTCCAGTTGTCTCTGAAGTAAAGCTCTGTACCCAGCATGGCCAGTAACTGACTGGGAATTTTGAATCTGTAATTCCAATATATCTGGAGGACCACAGGTCAGGCAAGAAAGTTTTTAAATGAAAAACAGCCACAAGATGCTATAATGCTGATTGGAAGAAACTCCGTGCATGTGCATGTGAAGGAAGTGCCACATCATTTCCTTACCAGCTGTTTGAGCTTATGCTGTACTAAACAGTTCTTACTTTTCTGTTCAGCTGTTCTCACTGATTTCATGGAAAGGAAATTGTTCTGAAAATCTTAAGAGAAATTCTGACGTATGGGTGCAGAGCTTTTGCAAGCGTATGTGAGCATCCTGGCTGCCAGTGTACAGCCCCTCTAACTTCTCACGCTTCAGCTAAATTTCCCCTTCTCCAGTGAGTCTTTTCAGATTTGAAAAATTGGCCAGCCAGAAAGATTACAGAAAAATAAAAGAGATGTATAAAAGAAAAGTAGAGGCAAGACATTTGCAATAAAAACCTAGATTCAAAAACACCACCAAAAGGAAGAGAAGTAGAAAAACTGAAGGCTCTTTTTCAGGGAAAGAAAATTTATGGAAAGTTGGAAGAGAGATTTTGATACAGTGCTGTATAGGAATACAAAAAATCCAGGGTTTTTTTGCTCTCACAGTTCTAAATGCAAGTTTGCAATCTGACAGAGGGATGAAGTGGCTTAAAAGTGACTGCAAGAGAGAGTTAAAAGTCTCCTTTACCTTCATACTGCTCTTCTGTTTTTGAAACTGGAAGCTACTTTGTATTACCTATTATTGGATGCATGGATTTGTTGCCTAGACTTTAATCATATGAATAACAAGCATGCATATTGCAGAAGTATGTTTTTGTAGTTGTGAGTAGTTTTCCTCCTGCGTATTATACTCTGACTTTCTTTTACAGAGACTACAGTAGCTATGTGGAACCTGTTGGGTCTTAATCCTTTGCTGTGACTATTTTAGAACTTCAGCAGGAAGGCACAGTACAATGAACCTGTAGCATTTTATCTCCTAGCCACCATGTTGGAAATGTTTCTTGAACAGCTCTATGTTGGGTTAAGATTAGCTGGTATATTATGGAAAAGAACAATTTTCTTTTTTTAGCAAAGTCTGTTAGGCTATGTTCAGACAACATGGGTTATTGGGGCCTCTTCTGAGCTAAAAACGATCTCTTACTCACCCTTCTGCTGACTGGATTATGGTGTTCATATGACACTAACCCCACCTGTGACCCAGTTAAGCAGGTCATGTGAATGCAGAGTTAGTTATATAGGATTAATTACTTCATTTTAGTCACTTCTCCAGCTCCTTTCTGTTTTACTTACCATTCTATTTTGTGTCCTTGGACAATAGACTTTGATCTGTTGCTGTTAAATAAATATAGTTCTACATGTTATTTTTCAGTGACAGAGTTTCAACATTTCAACATTTACTCCTGGTTCCTTAAGTTCAAAGTGGAATCACATGATTTATTAGTTAGCCAAGTAATTCAGTGGGTGAGAGGGAAGAACATTGAAAATATAGCCTGTTAGACAAATATAAATGTTTGCTTAACTTGTAATACAACTAAATAAATCGACATGACAAAGATACATGCATCACACGCACACACACACTTGCATACAAATACACAATTTCTGTGCCAGAATTTATCCCTGCAGCTAAATGGCTATTTGGATTCAGAGTACAAATTGATTTATCTTGATCAGCAGAATGCAGTTCATTGATTGCTACTAACATCTTTCCATTGTGTAGTTTACGTCTTGATCCTGTATAATAGTTTAATAACCTTGCATTCTGTCCTTTCTTATCTCATCCACAGTGTTTAGCATGAGTGGTCAGGTGTGGTAAACCAGATAAAGTCTGCATCTTAGATATTTATGATTTGTCAACTTCTGGGATGGAAGGAAGGAAAAGTTATGATTGTCAGGCATTCACACATTGGCAGAAATGCTGTTTAAAAATTTGGAATTTAATGGCAAAACCTCTGAAGCAGTATTTCTCAAAAAGTGGTATCTACTAGGTGGGGTGCAAATCCCCTCCCCAAATTGAGAAATAGTCCTTGAGAGAGGAAGGAGAGCAGAGTAGCTAGTCTCTAATGAAGTGTATAAAGAAAAGGGAACTGAGAATCTCAGCAAGGTATCTCCTCAAGTCCAGGATTGGAGCAACCATTATAAATGATTTGTGTTTTAAAAGATGTTTGCTTAGAGACCATGTTAAAATAAAGTAGATCGGAAATAGATCTCATTATATGGAATTGTAGAATCATAGAATTGTGAAGTTGGAAGGGACCACAAAGCTCATCTAGTCCAACTCGGCAGTGTGCAGGGAAATCAGTTAAAACATCCTTGAGAAGTGGCCTCTTCTTAAAACCTCCAGAGATAGAGAACCCACAACCTCCAAAGGCAGACTGTTGTAGAGATCTTATCACCAGAAACATTTTACGTATCCTTAAATGAAATCTAGGTAGCTGCAACTTTCTTCCATTATTTGTGAGTCTAGTTTCGGTATCCATGGAAAATTGTTCCCAACTACCTTCATATGGCACCCTTTTATGTACCTCAGCAGTGATACCATGTCCCTCTTTGGTCGTCTTTTCTCCAGACTGAACAGCCCAGGTTCCTTCAGCCTGTCCTTTGGGAGAGATTGTGGGGAGTCTGAGAAAGAATGGAAGGGAGAGTAGACTTAAGCAGCCAAGAGATAGAGTGAGTCAGTTGTCAGCTTATCTCATAAATGACAACTTATCCTAGGAGGCAAGAAATCTGGGTGTCAGTATTTTGAAGTAGCCAAGATCAAGAAACAGGCACAGCAGGGATTTTTGGAATGCTTTGTATTGTTATAAGGTAGAAAAACAGAATCTTGAAAGCCTGTTGGGGTTTCTCTCCACTATGTCTTACGCTAAACAAATTCAAGACGGGTTATTTTGAGTTTGTTTCTGCCACTTTCCTCTTACTCGGGACAGAATAATCTTTTCTAACATTCACCTCTTAACAGTTTGCTCATTCCTTCCCCATTTCCAAGGCCAGATCTACATTTTTTTCCACACTGGGAAGGAGGACTTTAGATCATTCAAAAATATTCCACCTTAATTAATTCACTATAAATGTGAGTAGTGCTTCCTTGATCTTGTCTAATTGTGTGAGGCTTGACATCTTTATAGGGCATATCCTCAAATTGCTGTATTATCTTTGTTGCTTGCCTCTGAAGTTGTTCTAATCTGCTAATATCCTTCTGGAAATGTGTCCAGAATTGTACACAGTACTCTACATGCAATCTTACAAGGGCAGAGTACAGAGGAATAAAGATTTCATTTGTCTTTGATGCAGTGCTTCTAATGCAGCTCAGAGAATTGTTTTAGGAGCTGTTTCACAATGTCTTACTCAGCTTATGATCAATGACCACGATCAAGTCTTTTACCAATATAATGCTTTGAAGCCAAGAATCCCCCATCTCATATATGTGCTGCATATTTTTCCTTTTACATTCCCTTACATTTCTTCCTATTGAAGAACATCTTGTTCCTTTCAGCCCAGTCTTCCAGCCTGTCCAGATAAGATTACAATCTTGCTTTGTCATGCTGTGTGCTGGCTACACCTCCAAATTTTGTATTATCTGCAAATTAGTAAGCAGCCTATCAATCCCATTCTCCAGGTCATTAATAAAAACATTGCCTAATACTGGCTCCAAGACAGATCCCTGTGGGATCTTACTACTAACTAGTCTCTAACTTGAGAACATTAATGCTGACTCTCAGTGTGGTTATCCAGCCAGTTGTGGATCCACTTTACTATTGTACCATCTAACCATACTTCAACAGCTTGTTGGTGAGAATATCATGTGAACCTTGTCAAAAGCTTTGTTGAAGTGGATTCTCCTTGTCCACTAAAGTAGCTCCCAGGGATAGGACAAGAACCAGTGGGTGGTAGCTTTACAAAAGGAAGTCCAAATTCGAAATGAGGAATTTTCTGGCTGTGAATACTGTTAAGCAGTGGAACAACCTGGCTTCTCAAGTTGTGAATGCTCAAAAGTTACATGTGTTTATCTGGGATGATATGAAGATCCCTGCCTTGGAGAAGGATTGGACTAGAAGACCTCCAAGGTCTCGCCATATGACTCTATGATTCTCAAGGAAAAATCATAAGACTATTTTTGACAATCATTGCATTTGTCTTCAAGATGCTTACAAATGGCCCACTTTATTATTAGTTTCAACATATTTCTAGGTATTGAAATTGAATTCACTGGTCAATCATTACTGAGATCTTTTTTTTTCTTTCTTTCTTGAAGAGGGGGCCACACTTGCTCTTTTCCAGTTCTCAGCACTTCCCCAGTTCTCCAGGGTTCCTCACTCAAAAATATTGATATAGTTTCCAATACTTCTTCAGCTGGTTCATACTGTATTCTAGGTTATATTTCATTAATCAGGGCCTGGTACTTGAAGGCATTCAAATTAGCTAGAAGATCTTTTCCACATCCATATTGACCTGTATACTCTGTTGTTGTCAGTATGTGTGGATGGTTGAAATCCCCCATCACGACCATGCAATGCTTTTTTGAGACTCCAGTTATCTGCTTTAATAAATCTTCATCTATTTATTCTGACTGGTTTGGTGGTCTGTAGCAGATTCCTAGTAAACTATCCCTTCTGTTTGTCTTAACCCAGATGCTTTTAACACTCATGTTACATCAGTCCAGGTGACCTCTGTATAGAAAGGTTCCCCCATATATAGCACTATACCATCTTCTCTCTTGTGTTGCCTGTTCTTCTAAGACAAGGTGTATCCAGGTTTCTGTAAACCCTGTTATATCACACTTGTCTTTTGCCCCATGACAAACAGTTCATTTTGCTTGCTATCCTCTTAGCACATTAGTGTGGAGACATTTAAGATAATGTCTTA
Source organism: Candoia aspera (assembly GCF_035149785.1). Classification (NCBI taxonomy): domain Eukaryota; kingdom Metazoa; phylum Chordata; class Lepidosauria; order Squamata; family Candoiidae; genus Candoia; species Candoia aspera. Next base: position 233,962,761 of record NC_086154.1, read on the forward strand.
AGTTCCTTTTATTTTATCTGTATTTCCTTTGTTTTTTTTAATGAGATGAGTTCTTTTCAAAACACTTTACTTTGCTACTATATATTCTATCTATTCCTTGCTAATTCATTACTTACTCTTCAGCTAGTTCATACTGTATTCTAGGGTGTACCCATTGGGTCTTATAACTCCCATCCCCTGGTCTTCTAGCTCAAAATCCTCCTAACCTGGTTATGATGTGGGCTTAGGGAATTGAAGCCCGCAGAGTGACAAATGCTGCCTCAAGCCAATTCATTTTATAATTAAAGCATTAGAATTATTCTCAAGTGTATTGCAGATTTGTATGTTCTTACTAGTAAATATGTTTGTAGGCAATCTTAGATTTTTGCTCTCTTTGGAAAAAGTGGATTTGATTTTATGTAACGGGACCCCAATATTTTGAGTGATTGGTGGGATTTAAGATATGAAAGGTGAGAACTACTGCTGTAAAGGATTGATAATTGGAGACTAAGGGTGCTTCTGTGTTATATTGTGCAGTTGCTCCACTTCATTCATAGACCTTTATGGGAACCAGACAATAAGGTTGATCCATAAATCTCTTCCATTTTACCAAATAGTAAGTTTGATCCATAAATCTCCATTTTCCCACACTACTCTGAGCAAAATATTTCATGACACAACATGAAATAACTGAAGAATGTCTTTTATTAGTAGTACCAGGAAGCCTCTATGTGGATACATAAAGTACTCAGGATCTGGGAATGCACTGTATTTTAACTGTTACATCCAAGCCAATGTAAGATTTAACAAAGGTTGATTCAAGGTTTTATAAATCTATTTAATTTGACATGCAACTACAGTTGGCAATGATGAACACGGTACTGAATCTTCGTAATGAAAGCCTTTTCATTCATATTTTGTTTCTAAAAATGTATATTCCATTTGAAAATTGGTGTATGAATTGGACATAATGGTTTACTCCACTCTAAGCATTTTGACTTCCCAGAGCACCAAGTCTGATGTCTAGACCATAGAGAAGCTTAAACAGCGCTTCTACTGCAGTCATGCCATATACATATATCATATAAATTGTATTAAAAACAATCGCTATACAAATGTATGCTTGTATGTGCACATACAGATACTGAAGATAAATAATAGGTGTCCATTACAGTCAGTTCAATATAAATGAATATTGTTTAGAAATGCAGTTAGGTCAGCATAGTGTAATTTTTCAGTGTCTAACTTGATTACAGGAGAGAACTGCAATTTTGTGGGAAAAGGTCTGTTGTCAAGGAGTTTTTCTTGTGAAAATTTCATAATCAGTTTAAAATGGCAAAGCTGTTAAAGTATTCTTTATATTAGTGAGATTTTGTAAAAACTTTAGAAACAGTTAAGCATTTCAAAAGAAAAAGACAATCGAGAGTGTTAATATTTTAACTACATTAAATATTACAACGTGTGTGTGTGTGTGTCTCTGTATGTATGTATGTATATACATACATACATACATACATACATGCATACACATTGTGTGTGTGTGTGTATATTTGTAGTTTTTTTGGCAACAATATATACGTGGTTTTCCACAGTCTTCTGTTCTTGTTATTGTTGGTGATGGTTTTCATTCCTAGCCTACAGCCCTGATATTCCCTTATGGCAGAACGTGCATTAACTCCTTTTGAATGGCTATTATCTCTTTGTTTTGTGCAAGATGCTGGTTGTCCAAGGAATTTGCAAGCTTTATGAGAGTGTTTTGTAGCAGAAGCCTTTTATAATTTGATCCCTAAGCAACTGTTTAATTATTAATGGTTGGTAGGTGTACACTGTGATGTCATTTGTATATTTTAGAACAATATGAACAAACTGATGATGGCTCAAGCCTAGGCTTTTTCTACATAAATAGCTAAGCTAAAATGGACCATGGGAAAAAGTGTAACATACTGATCCAGCTTAGTCTTCTTTGTGTAGGAAATAGTTTTTTTCTCTTCCCCATATGTATTTGTATTGATTTCAATCTAACTCTTTCACATGGGAAGCCTTCACATGGAGCTACCATAAAGAGAATGTTTTGATAACATGGCCATTATCTTTATTCTTGGCTGACCTACCATAAAGAAATTCTTTATATTATTAAAAAATTACTTTGTTCTGATTCGTAAACACATTATCACAGTATTTATGAATCACAAAAAGTAATTTTAGTAATATAAAGAATTTTATAAATAAAAAGAACATAATGTAAAATATAAAATTGTGCCAGAACAATAACAATCCAGACTGAATTGTATTTCATGTTAAATTATCAAAATCTGTAAACTGCTTTGATTGATTTTATTTACTAAAGTAAAATGGCAATTTATTAGCAAGACTGATTGTTTATTGAAATATATTTGTGTGTGCCCGATCTGTTCAACACCAGTATACAGAAATACATTGTCTTACCTCTCGTACTTGTTTTGTTATCTACTTTGAGCCTTTCTGAGGTAAGAGACTATAAATTAGGAGTGTTACTCTTAGCAGTGTTTAATCATAGTGCTTATACTATATTTTTTCTCTTTCCTGACACAACAGAAGTGAAATCAATACTAGATCCCCTTGTTTTCAGTGCATCTCTATACTGGATCCCCCCCCCCACATACATATAATTTCTGTAACCCATTTATCTTAATTAAGGTCTTCCCATTAAATAAATTTTAATAGTTGCTTCTGTTTTATGAGTGTTCTCTTGTCTTGATTTCTCTATAGTAGTCTAAAGCAATTATCTTGGAGTAGATCCTTAAATTCAAATTAGTGGTTCCCCACCTGGGAACTTTCCAATTTTTTTTAATTATTTATATAAAAACCTAATGTTTTAACTTGTTCAGATTAATAAATCTTGTTACAAGAGATTAAAGTATCATGGGAACAGATCAATTTGAGATATGGTTTCATATCTTTCCTCATTCTCAGAAGTATTATTGAAGTTCTTCAGTGAGAAGATCCATAATAGTAGTTTTGAGAGAAGATTATTGTCCTCTTATATGAACAAACTTTGCCTATGATTTGGAGAGTATTGGAAAATATTGTTTGTGAAAAACAGTAAAAAAGAATGTAAAAGCAATTCCAAAGGAAAAAGTTACTTGGAAGTTACTTAGGAAAGGCAAAAGTAGACAGCATATTCATTTGAAGGGTGGGAAATATGTCCAGTTTTAACTCTGAATACTTTGGCCTCCATATTATTTCAGTTTCACTAATCTTTTGAGCTTGGTTCAGGTGCAGTTTTAGAAGAATTAATGGATATAACTGGAATCAGAATTTCTTCTGTTATGATTGAGTTATCTTTAAAAGTTTAGTATTCCTCATCCTCTCCCCACACTTCTGCCATCATTGCACAATTTATTAGTAAGTTATAGTAATTAAAAACCATACTAGAGCTTGTCTAGTCTGATATTTTCATTATGGGATCTAATTTGATCTCAAAACCTTCTATTACTGTTTTGAAATGCATAAGATAAAAATATCTATTTTGGCTTCCTGAACACAGATTGAATGTTTGCCTAGCAACTAGAATAAAAATACTTAATTACAAGCTTTGCACATCTGATGGAAAAAACAGGTGTGCAAATATAGAGCTCCTAATTCCTCCCTTTTTAAAAAATTCACATTAAATTGGCAGTTTTGCTGCTTGGCAAAAGAATTAAAAAATTGTGCCTTAAACTGATGTAAACGTTCAATTCCCTGCAATGCTCCTAATTTACATACAGAAGAAGGAGCTGGAAGTTGTGGACTGAAATTTCATCAGTGGCTAGTACATCAATTAATGATAGAAGAGGTTTCAGAAAAGCAATAAAATGTGCTGTCAGTTATGTTACAGTAAGGTTTGCAACAAAAAAAGTATTTTATTTTTCAGCTCACGTTTAGTGCAGATTTATGATCAAATGGAGTGACGTTTCTAATGTGGAAATAAACAATTTTCAACTCCTTCCTTCTTGAACCAACTCATTCTGTTTGTATTTTTTTTCCTTACAAAAAAATAGTTTCAGGATTTCTCAGTTGGGGTTCCGTGAAAAGTCACTAGGGGTTCCCTGGGAGATCATCATTTATTTAAAAAAAGCAAAAGCCGAACAAAAACCCTCCAACCTCCAACATTGGATTGGTCCATCAGAGTGGGTGTGGACCCAGGTAGGGATTGCACATGCATGTGCAAGTGGAGAAGTGAGCAAAGTGTGAGCCGAGTGAGCCGAGCCAAGAAGTGAGCGAGGAGTGAGCTGAAGAGAGGAGGGAGGAGCAGTAGGTGGTGAGAGTGTATGCGCAAGAGAGAGATGCTGCTGGGGCCTCCGTGCCTTTCTGCAGGCGCAGCGGCCTGGAGGGGTCTGTCTCAGGGTGGGCACAGGAGATCCTGGCTGGGCTGGGCCAGGCACCAGCGGCAGCAGGAGCCACCCACAAAGGCGGGGGGAAGAAGATGGGGAAAGGAAAAAGTGGTTGTGGTGAAGGCTTTGGCATCAGAGTGTCAAGATTTCAGGAGAGGTTGAGGAGTCCAAATATTAAAGGGAGGGGTGTTGGAGGTTGCAAAGCATCAGCCCCCCTCAAGTTTTTCAAAGGGGTTCTTGGGAGAGGAGGTAGAAAGGGGGGCGAGCAAGGAGAAGCTAGATTTGGGGAACAGGTGCTGGCGGTGCAGGGAGAGGGGAGGAGGCCGGCTAACCCAACTCAGTGTGCCAATGTCATCTGCATCCCTGCAATGCATTTTGCAGTTATCATTCACAACAGTTTGATACATTGCTCAAAACTGTACACGCCCTTAAAAGTAGCCCCCCAAAATGTGCTTATGCCATATGTGGCATAAGAACAATTATGTACCTGTTCAGTTGATGTGATTTATTTGCTACATTAAGTGCAAGATGTTGAAGATCAGTGACGTCACAGTAAGACATCAAAGGAAAATTCTTCACTAGAATATCGTGATGTATTTCCTGTGCTTCATCTTACATGCTGGTTTTAAGTTGATTTTTGTTATCTTTACCATGAATTATTTACTTAAATAATCTCTAGGAAGCTACTATAAAGTAGTTCCTGAAGACACATCTTCTCAGTCTGGGAAAAGAAGAAGATGAAGTATCAAGAAAAACGTGCTCATCATAGTTATCTGAGCTAGATGTATTTAATTCAGAATAACAAAAAAGTGAGATGCGTTCCCATATTATCCAGCAGTTGCCTAGGCTGGCACAAATGCATGCCCTATTTTTTCATGACTGTAGTCTTTTCATTGTCAACAGAGTTAGCTCTGGACTCTTACTAGAAGGTGCAGAGATAAAGCAGTCTTTGGATCAAAGGAAAAATCAAACAACAGTGGGATATTGAGCATACATTTTGCATGGTTGTCACTGGATGTAGCATGGGGCCACTCCTGCATTATTGGTATTTATGGATAGACAAAATAACCCCAAGAAAAGGAGTTCAGTGTCTTAACATTGTCATCATGAGGGTAGCAATCAACCAGGCCTTTGCTCCATTTTCTGGAGGCTTCCTTCCTTCCTTCCTTCCTTTCCTATCCTACCTTTATTATTTTTATAAATAACTCAAGGCGGCGAACATACCTAATACTCCTACCTCCTCCTGTTTTCCCCACAACAGCAACCCTGTGAGGTGGGTTGGGCTGAGAGAGAGTGACTGTCCCAAGGTTACCCAGCCGGCTTTCGTGCCTAAGGCGGGACTAGAACTCTCAGTCTCCTGGTTTATAGCCTGGTGCCTTAACCACTAGACCAATCATGGCGCTGCTTCAAGGCCATAGTTTGGCAGATGGCATTGATGAATTTAGGGATAAATTCTGAGACTATTACCTTGCAGAGCTTATTCTTTGGCCAAGACCTCAAATGTTAAATTTTCTGTATCTCCCCTTGCAATACCGAGTGCTGTTTGTGAATGTAGTGACTTTGGGATGGAATGTCTACCTTTCATATCTGAAACACAAAAGCTGAGGACTGCAAAGACTTGGAAGCAGAACAGCCAAAGAGGAAACTCTTTCTTTAAAATGATTGCACTAGCTAAAAATATATACAGATTTGATGCATTCTCAATGGAATTCTATTCTTTTGTTCCTCTTATCCTTGTAAAGATTAAGCTAGTTAAAATAATGTTTTATTATGCTAGTTTTCCTGAATAGACCTGTTTTTTAATGAGTGCTGAGGCATTTATTGCATTAACCTAGTCTAAAACAAAGCAAAGGCTCAATTTTATTTATTTTGAAGTGCATATACATTTTTCAACAATAAGAACTTTCTAAAAATCCTTAAAAATGTTACAGTTTAATACAAATTCTGATGCAAACAAATTTAGTCTATTTGCAGGTTGGTCTCCAGCTGACTTGGAAATGTTTCATCTGAATATAAGATATTGGGCACATTAGTTTGGGTTGTATAAATTTCCCTTTGTTCCCATTGTCTTGTAAGACTGGGGAAACATTACTAGTTTTCTAGTTACTGTTTTCTTCCTTCAGAAGTTCATGATAAAAAATTAGTAGAAGAAAGGAGGGCTACAATCTCTTAGTATTGTCGCCCTTGGACTGGGTTCACATGTCATATTGAGTAGTGATTTCTTTAAATATGACTCAAGTAAACCACAATTACCTGGGTCCAGCAATTGCATTAACTCATATGTCAAATCACGCAAATTAAAAATCACAGTGGCTAGGTTCACCCAATGTGCTACCCCTTGGCCCCCAAGATGTTATGGGGTAGCTTAATGCATGACCATTACAATGGTAAAGCTCAAATTTAGAAGCCAAATGTACTTTTCTATTATGATTTACATGTGTCCCTAGGATAAATTCCTTCTTGAAATTTACCTCAGTTCATCACTATGTGACCTTGAGATAATACTACAAAACACTGAAGATAAGCTTAGTTAATTAGTATTGGGATGCTGGTAATTGATACTGGTAAAACAATAGTCCATAAAGTTAAAAATGCCCTTGTATTAGAAGGCAGCCTACTTTCTTAATTGCATCATGATAACGTTTGATAGCATAGGCAGGCATTCCTGAGGTTCTGAGATAAAGGCTGGAAATACTGTTTAGTCTCTTGAATATTTGACTGCCTAGTCAACTGTAGCGGTCCACACCTCTATAACATCCTTTGTATTGACTGCTTGGCATTGCCGGTACTTCAGATTTAAGCATCACTTTCTAGTTTAATTTTTACTTGTGGGAATAACAGCTTTGCTTGAGACAAATACCAAGCACATACATACATACATACGTGTGTGTGTGTGTGTGTGTGTGTGTGTGTGTAGCACATGAATGTTCCTGCTTTAATAAGAATTAGGTCATAGAAGTGTGCATATTTGCAGGTACACTGGCAGTTTGCAATGAAGAAATTGAACTGAATTGAACTGAATTTAAACATTGTGGTAACATGAGTCCTAAACGATAGCTGAATTTGTGTGACCTCTCATGAATAAGACTAAAGACTTTAGTGAGGTTAAAATATAACTATTAATGGGCTTCCAGCGGGGACATGGCAGACTGAGCAGCTGTGCCCACGGGCTTAGCAGGCAGGGCTGACAACATGGCAATTCTTTTCAGGCTCAGGCAGGTTTTCCTGAAGCCCAGGAATGTTCTCCAGATAAAGGAGAACACCTGGAATCATCCCATCTGTCCTCCAGACGGCTGCTTGCAGCCAGAAGATCACAGCAGCGTTTTGTGTTTGACTGGTAAGAGCTAGCTAGGAGGCAGGGCTGTCATTTTCCAAGCCACGCTGTAGTCTTAAAGGGACACTAAGACCGTCCACCCCATTTCTAAATCACTAAATTTATGGGTTTTTTTTAAAGTATACATCTCCTAAGAGAGGCTTTCTACAGCGTGGAGAAGCTGGCTCTCTTGGTGCTTATTGTTATTTCTGGGATTACTTTTTAAAAAATTCTTTTTTAAGTTTTGGACTTTGTTTTCCTTCCAAATGTAAAGGAGGATTGAGAGTAAACAATTGTCTTCCTGTTATTATTTTTGTACTAAATTTGAAGATATTAGCATTTTCCTATACGTTGAATCGGCTGATTTGAACCTTCAGCTTTTTGTTCTATTTTCCCTTCAGAGCTGTCTGCCTATCTCCCTCTTGCTTGTGTATATACATTCTGGAACTTTTCCATATCTTCAACTTTTGCTGGTTAAGCTCCTAGGGGGCATTATAATTTACTGCATGAGACATGGAAGATTTTAAACAGATTTCTTCTGATTTCTACCAAGCTTTTATGCAAGATATTTAGGACATCACAGAAAATATGAGGTCTAAAATGTTGGGGATGTGGTGGATGAAACTGAGGAATTCAACAGTGATAGATATGTTTCTTCTAAGAGTGAGATTAGGGTTTCTATTGAGATGCTGAATGAAGATCAGATAGTGGAGGTCAAGAAATTTAAGAGAGAGAGATTTCAAGTAATAAGTGAAATAGACTTTCTGGTGGAATGCCATGAAAAAGGTCATTATGGGAGGTTTTTTTTAAGAGAAGCTGGAACTTCTGAGGGGGGCAGTTGGACTGTTTGATTTTTTTCAAGAGAAAAGCACTGTGCACATTGTGGGGATATATAAATGCTCTGGTTTATTTTGAAGTGGGATAAGGGTTAAAGAATGTTTATCTGAATTGCTTTAAGGGTTCGACTGATGTTATTTGCTTTTAAGGATTTGGATGGTTTTAAGGATTTGATTTAAGGCTACTATTTTGAAATGTTTTTATTTTTTTGGGTTCCCTTCCCCCTGGCTGTTGAGCACAACTATTTAATGCAAGCACCTTGACATTTGAGTATAAGAGTGTTTTACATTTGAAAAATGTAGGTGGACAAAAGAAAGAAAAAGGTTAAACTAGCATATCATTTAGGGGAAAAAAATGCAATATCATGATTCCATAGCACCAGTGTTTCTGTTCTTAAAGCAACTTAAGTTTTCCTCTTGTTTGTCTCAGTGTGTATACTTGAAACAACAATGGTAGGAAACCTAGCATTCTTGTCAAGTACAGTATACCATAAGGCAGGCACAATCTTGAGATGACTACAATTATTATTATCATTAACTGCAAATGCTTACTTTATTTTAAATCAATACTCTTGAGCCTTTCAGAACAATATCTGAATATCATGCAGTTGGGAACTGAAGTTTGGGGGGTTTTGTGCAAAATGGCAAAGTGTATTTATGGAACATATCTAAATAGATCAGTTAAAGATTTAGTGGCTGTGTTTTCACAACATTTTAAGCTTAGCTAGTGTAACCCTAGTTTGATTTTCTTTGTTTTAGCATATTGTGTAAACTCCTTTGATTAACTTCTTATTCAACATATTGTGAGAATCAAGACAATGGGTTTCAGTGAATATACCTCGTTCAAAAACACTTCAAAGGAAGACATTCAGAAGCTTGAAATGGCAGGGCAAATATACAGTAAGTTAGTAATTTCTTCATATTACGACAAAATGTTGGGTTGTAGGATTATTGGGTATGATGGGACAAAGGAGGCACTTAAACCCCGGCTTCCAAGATTTTAAATTGGACCCTTCCTTCTTTGGACTACAAGCCAAATGTTTATTTTCTCAGGCTATAACTAGTTTTGGAGTTGTGAATTCAATTTATTCCTCATTTGGAATAGCATGTTCTTTCTCTGCCTTGTAGATCCTGCACAAAAAATGCAGCTACAAAGAGTAAGTTTGTTTACTGTTTTGGAGAGTTGTCTACCAGGCAGGTACACTATTATTTATTACACAAGAGCCTGAGACAGAGGAATTGGGATAGTTTCTTGACCATGTCAGTAAAAGAAAAATGATAAGTAAAATAGGAAGGAAGTGAAAGAAAAAAGAGAGAAAAATATATATGAAGGAGTGGTTTCTTATCTCCTTTACAACAGTTACAAATGCATTTATATTTTATCCTCTCAGGTTACATCATGGCTCCCTTCTTTCCATATTCTACCCTTTCTAATAAACCCATAAATCACAAGTTCATTTTTTTCTGTTTTCAACAAAAAGTGCATAAAGGCTTCCAGTCACTAACAAATGTACTTATTGTCTTTTCCCTAATCAAACAAGGAAGTTTTGCCATCTCTGCAGATTCTGTCATCTTCACCAACCATTCTTCCATTGTGGGTATTTCAGAGTCTTTCCAACTTTGTGCATGTAATAATCTCGCTGCAGTTATCATGTACGAAAACAATTGTCCATAGGTCTTTTCTAGTTGTCTGTCCTTTAGTCCCAGCAAGGAAAGTTCTGGTTTCAGTTGATTATTAATCTTTAAAATTCTTTGTATCACTGTGTATATTTGACCCAAATTTTTCTAGCTTTTTTTACAAGTTCACCAAGCATACTAAAATGACCCTTCATGTTTTTCAGATTTCCTACATAGATTTGAAGTACCTTTATACATTCTAGAAAGTTTTTCTGGTGTCATATACCAACGGTACATCATTTTATAAAGATTCTTTTTTAAATTATAACAATGTGAATTTCAGTCCTTTCACCCACACATTTTCCCGTTGATCCATCTGTATTTATTTTTATTTTATTTTATTTTATTTATCACATTTTTATCACTGCCCATCTCCCCCACACGGGGGATCCTGGGCGGCTCACAATGAAACAGTTTAAAATGCAATAAAATCATAAATAATATCAATAATCAATAAATATAAACATAAAATATAAAATATAATGAAATCCAAGTAATGGCAGATCTAATTCCACCCAAAGAGGACAAGACTGGTCCTGGCAAGACTGTATGTTATAACTGTTTAAAACTTTCTTAGGTCAAAGTCTTAAGTTTTTTGCTCTTATTTTTAAATTCTTAAAGCTATTATTTTTCACTTTCTTTTCTTTAATCTGGAATGAAGGGTGATTCACTGGGTGTTGTTTTTCCCTCTTGCTGGTCTGGAGATGTCTCTTTAAAATCATTACAGTATATCTAAATGTGTTTAAGAAAGTGAGGTTTTGGTTGAACCCAGTGTCCTTAAAGATTCCACTGCAGCTGTGAGCTAGATGTCTCTCCCTTGTCTCCCGATGTTATGGAGGTTGCAAGGGAGGAGACGCCTTCCTCTTTCCTACTCGCCTGCGACCTCCATAATACCCGACCACTCAACCTACGAGTCAGCTGCAAGGATCTTCAAATCCTACAGTCTCCTCATGAGGAGCAGCCGTCCAGAGTGCAGGTGGCAATCTCTTGGTCTCTCCTTATCCAGAGTGGCTCTACTGGCCCCGACTTGCCTGACCACTGGTCTGCACCACAGCGCCATTTCCACTCCCTCAGAGATGTCTTAGTTCACGATAGTCCTCATCCGGAAGCCATCTTCTCACCCTTCTTGTTTAACATCTACATGAAACCATTGGGTAAAGTCATCTACCAGTCTGGGGTGAGGTATCAGTATGCAGATGGTACCAAGTTATGCACCTCCACCCCAAGCCAAATGCGGAATGCTCTGGAAGTCCTGAAACAGTATTTGGAGGTCTGGATGGGAGGAACAGACTGAATGAAAGCAGGATAGAATAGCTGTTCATTCAGAAGCCCACTGATTCTGGAATTATGCTATATTTGACTTTTGGCGAGGTAATCCTCTCCTGTAGTGAGCAGGCCTACAATCTGTGCGTCTTCCTGGACTTGCGGCTCTTTCTGGAACAGCAGGTGGAAGTGGTGGGCAGGAGGGCCTTACCTAGAGAAAGGCTCACTGAAGATGGTCACTCAGATACTTATTGTCTCTCATATGAATTATTGTAATTCATTTTACATAGGACTTCCCTGGAAGACCACTTAGTAACCTCACTTGGCACAGAGTGCAATGTTTGTATGTTTTCTGGAGAGTCTTGTTACTAACATATAACACTATTGTACTGGCTACTGATTCACTTCTGAATGCAATTCAAGGTGCTAGTTATCACCTACAAAGCCATATATGACTCAGGGCTAGGGTATTTTTAAGAAATTGGACTTCCTCTGGAAGTTGGCCTTTATCTTAGCCTAAGCTAATGGCCTAGAATCTGATTTACTAGGATAATTTGCATACCTCTAGGATTTAAGCAGGACAATTGATTAAGTGTCGCAGCTGTCTTGAGCTGCATCAACAGAGGTATAATGTCAAGATCACAGGAGGGAAGAGTCCCATTTTATGCTGCCTTGGTCTGACCACACCTGCAAAACTGTGTCCAGTTTTGGTTGCCATGATACAATAAAGAAGCTGAGGAACTGGAAAGAATGCAGAGGAGAGTAGCAAATTTGGTGAGGGGCTTGGAGGCTAATTCCTGTGAAGAATGGTTATAAAAACTGGGTATGTTTAGCTAAAGGGGGAGACATGATAGCAGTCTTCCAAAACTTGAAGGGCTGTCACAAAGAAGAAGATATGTTTTATTCTCTGTAGTATCCAATGGCAGAACAAGAACCAAGGGATGGAAGCTTTACAAAGAGTGACCCAAACTCAAAATAAGGAGTAATTTCCTGACTGAGAGAGCTGTTAAGCAGTGGAACAGCCTGCCTCCTGGAGTTGTAGGTGCCCCATTACTAGAGATTTTCAAACAAAGGTTGGATGTCCATTTGTCTGGGATAGTCAGAGGATTATTGCCCTGGTTGGAGATGGACCAGAAGACCTTCAAGGTTCCTTCTAATTCTATAATTCTGTGATACCCTATGAATTTACCTTGTATAGATTCTGTTTACTCTATCTGAGGACACAATCCCCATATATTGAGAAGTGTGACAGGAGGGGGTCTAAAAGCAAGCATTCTGTATAAGGACTCCCATTCTCTGGAATAGCTTGCCCCTCAAAGAAAGGATAGCTCCCACTTCCAGAAGCTTATAAAATCTTGGCTGTTCTGGAAGGCCTTTGGGACTTGCGTGCTATAGAATTCCTAGTGCCAGGAATGTCATATTAATGTTTATTTTTTACAGTAATTATGTATTGTATTTTATTATATTTTATTGTTATTACTGCACTGGCTATGGCTGCTTATTTTTTGATTTGCTTTATTTGCATGCTGCCCATTCTTGAAGGCTCTGGGTTGCTAATGATCAAGATCAGCATAAAATAAAAAGCAACCTCCTCAGAAATAATAAGTGAACCCACTCATAATGTAAACAAAATGGATGATTTCAAAATAATAAAAAATACATGTCATTCACCTGCAGATTCCAACTTCCACTCACAACTTGCTACCTTCCTGTGCTACATGGAATAACCAAGTCTTAACTGCTCTCCTGAAACCCAGGAAGGGAGAAGCAGACCAGATCTCCTTGGGGAGGGAATTCCGAAGTATGGGAGCAGTGACTGAAAATGCCTGCTTCTGAGGTTCTGACAGAGGACAGTGTCATAGACAGACAGACAGACAGACAGACAGACAGGATCTGCAGGAAGTTGACCCTATTCAACCCTATTCAGGTAGAGAATATGGAAGAAGGTTGACTGTTGCTTTTGTACTTAGCTTAGAGTTGTCTTGACTGTAGCACTTTATAAACTTGATAATAATTTGATTTCATAATGAAGTAAAAATGGTTAATAAAGTCTGGTCAAAAAGTTGTCAGTTTTGAGGTATATACTCAGCTTCATGTAAAAGCTGATTTACACTCACTGTCTTCTAGAAAAATTTAATTCCCAGTAGTGGGGACAAGGCCTAAAATTCAGTTTTCTAATTATTTTCTTAGTAGCTAACATCCCATCTTTTATTCACTTTAGTGTGTTACTTTAGAATCAAGGAGTGAGAGTTGATTTTCTTTAACTGATGATCATCTAATCAGCATTTCAGGCTTTTGCTGCAATTTTTTAAAAGTTACTGAAATTATTATAAACAGTTTTGTTTTCAGATATGTAATTTGTAATATTAGTAAGTAGAATTAAATGGTTGAATCACCAAAGGTTGCAAAATGAAATGGTTGCCATAGTACTCTGAGAGCTACCTGGAATTCTACTGCACGTACAATAAAATCAGACCAAGGTTATTTAGTTTTAAAAATGTTGGCTTCCATAAAGTTGTTGCTAATGGTTTGGAAAGCACGTTGCTATGGAATTGATTGCTGCAGGTAAGAAATATATTAAAAGGCTATAATACTACATTCATTCTGCATTTTGTTTCTAAATATGTATTACCGTATTGTACTTCTGAAAAACATCCCTGGAATACTGTGGTAACTGCAAGGTTGTTTGGGTCAGAAGCAAATATTCTCTACCATAATTTTAAATTTAATTCCCAGATGTCAACAAGCTTTATAATAAGAAAGTAGAGAATGTGTGTCTGTGTGTAGATACAAACCCATACCAGTGAGATTTTACCAGCTTCATAACTCCTTTCTTTAGAGAAATGAATCCTGCTCATAAGTGAACGGCTTTTACATCTAGAAGCTGTGATAAGAGAACTAAAAACATCTGATTCTGTTTTCAAAATCTGTACAAGGAGATTGATTCTATTTTCAAATTCTGTAGCAGGGAGATCACATTATATAGGGCACTATTTTGGGTTCATCTTCAGAGACATTGGAGGCTGTGGAGAACAACAGACAAGTCATTGAACTTTATACTTAGCAGGGAATATGTATTTTTGAAAATTTTTAAATGAAAATACAAGATTCAAAGACTATATATACTTTAGTGTAGCATTACATTATCAGACAGGACTTCTTAAGAACTGAATTTCTATTCCCTGAAAAAATAAGGTTTTGTCATTTTGAGATCAATGCTTATTTTAATACTCAATTATGATTCTTGTGTGGTAACATGGTAGAACCAAAATGTGAGATGAACATTAATAATGAACATTTTCCAAGCCTTGAAACAATGAATGCCTTTTTTTCTTCCTCTGTTGCAATCCAGTTGGTATTTCTGCTCCATATTTAAACCAAGACCAGTGAGTAATGCATCCAAATATACTGGATTAAAATAAGTGTACTTTGTATTTAAGTATTTCAGATGATGGAACTCTTTCCAGATCTTGAAAACCATGTGACTAATAAGGAATGTGTCAACTATATAGATTTTTTTGGGTGCTATTGTCTTGACACTTGGAAAAACTAAAAGCTTGTCTTTCTTCCTGCAACCAGTATTAGCAACCTACTCTCATTTTACATAGTTGGGAAATGTGTTTAAATTAAACATTTTGAAATCATATACTGATTATATTCAATATTGAAAGTGTATTTTCCATATTTAATTCTAAAAAATAAAGTTTAACTGTAGTAATGCTAAAAGAATAGTTATTTTGGAATAGCAAGCATTAGTGAACACTTTCTGTGAAAGATGTGAAATGCTTTTGCAGTGTGTTCTTGAGAGAGAGATACAAAATTATAGGAGGAAAATTTCCACTACTTGTACAGTGCTTTGAACTTTTGGCTTTACCAAAGTATTTTCCTTGTTCAATTCAGCTCATAACCTTAGTCTTGGAAAAGTACTGTGGAATACCTTGGACTAACATGCAAATAAAACCTTGGTGATAGATCAGCCCAAGAGACAATTTTTGTCATTATGTATAACATATTGTTCATGAATGCTGCCCTTTTTCTGCAAGAGGACTCATTTTACATCCTATTATTGCCATGGTGCTAAAATTCTTATCCTGTAGAGACTGAGTTATTGTGATGTCATTATTTAGTTATGAAGTCCAAAGGTCTGTATTTCCTTTTTGGATGGGAACTTTGTTTAATAGATATGTGGGTAGATATATGGGGTGGGCTGTCATTACAACTCTTCCTCCCCTTCTCTTTACTGCTTTGGACTTCTCCCTTATAGCTTTATTTTTAGTCTTTAGGCTTAAGTATATCATTAGCTTTGCTGTCCACCTTCTTCCTCTTACCAGGCTGAATGTGATCATTTCCCAAGGAGTTTAGGGCAACATATGTATGATAGGTTAGGTAGAAAGAGCCTGAGGCAAGAGTTGACTAAAAAAATCGACCACAAGTCTTTCTTGTCCAATTTCATGAAGAAACTTTATCCTATTTGTTGTTGTTGTTGTTGATTTGCTCCCCTTACAGCAGTGTTTCTCAACCTTGGCAAGTTTAAGATGGGTGGACTTCAACTCCCAGAATTCCCCAGCCAGCATTTGAGTACAGTAACGTTTTTAAAACGCATGGATCACTTAATTGTTTCTTTTTCATCTGTCATACCCATTTTTCTGTATGAGTAGCAGTAGGTAGGAAAGTTAATCCTTGCAGCAGTTTAATCACAGCAATTGTTTCTTTAGTTTTTGTACTATTTCTCTTAGAATGGATAATGATAATTATGCTTTAAGTATTACACTTGGAATGGTTGTTATCTCATGACAAATCTTTGCATTTGTATTGGGAAATGTATGATAAGAAAGTTTGAATTAAATGCAAATCGTTCTTTTATTTGCTAGTTTAGGGTCTGCATAAGTCTATTTTGATATTAATGTAATGTTGCTAGGTTATAACAGATCAAATGTGAGTTGTGTTTCTTGCCAGGAAATTATAGATATCTATGCAGTTCTGTCAGTGACAGACCTGATTTTGTATACTTTCTGGACCTGGAAATCTTGGGAAATCACTCTGAGCTAAGAGGAAGAGAGATGTAATTAATTTTCCTCTGCTGCTCTTCATGTGTACAGATATCTCTGAGTTATAAAATGTGTTCTTTGTATGCTTAGTACATATCAAAATCTGCATTTTTATGTCTATTGTATTTTTACACTTGAACTAATATTAAAGTAAAGCTGTTGCATTCAAAAGGTTTCAGTCATAAGATTGCTCAATTAATATTTTATAGCCAGCCTGTCTGTTACCATGTTTGATATAAGCATGTAGTTATAATTAAACCCAGACATATAAAAACTGACCTTGCGAAATGCATACCTGAGACTGTAATCTGTTTCAATTTTTATGCTCTAGTGAGATTATTTTCCAGCATGGTTAGCTCATCAGATTTGCTGTTCTGAACCATGGGTAAGGTGGACTGTAAAATTGTCAAGCTTTGTTCCTTTGTAGTTGTGCTTTCCAGAGAAGCCCATTTGGACTGTAGAATCTGGCCCCAGCATTTCAGGACAGATTAATTCTAACCTGATACTATATACGTGTGCTTGGGAGATTTTCTGTTTGGAAGAAATCCCAAAGCTGTGTGGCAAAAGGCCAAAACACATTATATTAATGCTGTGCTGTGCTCGGGAACTGATGGGCTAGAAAGTCAGCTTGTGGGTTTTTGTTTGCTTGTTTCTATCAAGTAATAACATATAAGAACAGTAAAATAAAAATGTAGAAAGTTCTCCATATACTATGTAACATAACCAAGTGGGTCTAGAGAATTTTATTTATAATTGCAGAAATTTAGTTTTAGCACTAGGCAAGTATGGCTAAAATTTAGTAAGAACTACATCTGCTGCCTTGACAGCCCATTGGGGCATTTTGAGGGAAACAGTGGGTTATCTTTGGGCTGTGACATGGCTTCAAAACCATTCTGAGTGGTTGGTTCATACTGGCCCTGTTTGCATCTCAGGCATAACTCAGTTGGACACTGGCTCAGTAAAATCTTACTGGAGGTTCTGGCACCACCCCCAACCATTTTTTCCAGGAAACATCTGGTATCCCATGAACTTTAGAACCAGGGTAGTGCTGGCTAGGCTTCATGACATCACTAACTCCTCTGCCATTGATCTGGTAAGCAACAATGAGATGGAAGGAGAAATAGGGCAAACTAACAAACAGGTATTCTAAACCCCAATTCATGCAAAATAGTACAGCTCCTGCTTGCTCTAGCTTCCTATTCCTGCATTGGCATGATGTCATGAGTAAGGATGGCGAGCAGGGGGCTCCCATCCAGGCTGTAAAGCGCATGCGTAGCACTGAGGAATTAGGTAGCCATTCCAAGAGACACAGATCGGGCCCGCCTTAACCTTTGGGGTTTATATGTCTGGGTTTTTCCCACGCTTCTTCAGTTTGTTAGGATTTCCTGTTATGTAGCAGCAATAAAACACTAGAGACCTGTTCCTTGTCTCAGCGTGGTTCCTGGCTGTTAGGACACATTCTTTCCAGCAATCCACCTTCCCCCAATTCCACTGGACAATATTCTCTTTGCCAGCTCCTGTCCCAGTTTGATATAGAAGACATCAAACTTGGTGCCAGAGGAAGTGCTGAAGAACCACCTACCTTCTCCCTCAGAACTCTATCGGTCTGGTCATTCCCCCAGAGGAGAAGAAAAAGTCTCACGATCCTTCGAAGGGAAAGAAAGCTATTAGCAAGGGAGAAAAGCAATAGCAAAACAGACCATTATCCCCAGTCATCACAAACCCATGGGAAGCAAGCGTAAATAACTGGGAAAGAGGAGCAAGAGGAAATTCACACGTAAATCAGTAATTCACCTGGCATCCAGGGCACAGAGCCTGTACTAGAAAGCTGTGGAAAACATAGCAGACATCAGACCCCTCCCCCATCATCTGTGCTGGGTGTGCAAGCAGTGCTCCCCAAGAACATTACTAGCTTTCACATTTGGTTTCTTTACATTTGGAATGGTAAATAATTTTGGAACTTAGGGTTCAAAGGCTCTGATGAGTTTTTCTCATTCAGAGTCACTGCTGGTTGTAAATGCTTGCAGGAGTGTCTGCTGCAAGAAGATTGATGAGGTGGGTGATGGAGGATTGGTTGCCCCTTGCAGTTAGTGTTAGGCATGTTCAATAACTTTGAAAAGTGAGGGTGAATTTTGCAATGGAGTGGTGGGCTTTTCTAGCTGCCCTATATTCTGAGCTTTTTTTTTCCTTAGAAAAAGGAGGACTGCTCTCCTGAATACCATAACCTGCCTTTGACTGGATTGTGGTATTGGCAGGCCAAGACTGACTAAAACAGGGCTGTTTGTGGTTAAAGTTTCTCATTGCTGATAACACAGCTGCTGCTAATGATCCAGTTAAGCATGGAACTGTATTGTCAATACTGCTTTGGCTGGGGAAATGATGGGAGGTATGCTGAAATTAGACTACGGTATTGGCGGAGGCTGATGGGAAGTTAGGAATGCTCTAAATACTTATAAGGCTACATGTTCTACATATCTAGGTAACAGAAGGCTGGGCTACATTTTTTTAAAGTCAGAAATTTGCAGTGGATTTTCTCCCCTCTCTCTTCCAGATTTCTGAAATTACCTGTTTGTCATGGGGCAAGTTCACACTTGAAAACATGTATCAATGATAATTCTTTTCCTAATATTTGCTACTTTCCTTTAAACTTCGGAGACATTTCATTCATTCAATTTGTATAGCTGCCCTTCTCATCTATGTGACTCTGGGTAGTTCACAATTAAGAACAACAAGAACAATAAAAATATACAAATAAAAACAATGTAAATAAAAACAATGAACATAGAACATTAATATGGATTAATACCGCTATTAAAAACTCAATTCAGCATAAACATAATCACAGCAGGTGAACACAAGCAATACATCCAATTTAGTATACCAATGGAAAAGGGTCACCACTACCACCGGACCCTCAAGCCTGTGGCACGGCCATGAATTCAGGCCGTTTCTAAAGGCCAGAAGGGTAGGGGCCAATATGAGTTCTAGGGTATTGATGTTCTAAAGGGCGAGTGCCACAGCAGAAAAGGTGCTCCTTCTGGGTCCTGTCAGATGACCTTCCTTAGTAGACAGGACCATAACATGCTTCTCCTGCTGGATCTGATGGACAGGTAGATGTAACTGGGGAGAGGTGGTCCCTCAAATATCCCAGTCCCATGCCATGTATGACTTTATAGGTCATTACCAGCATCTTGAATTGCACCCAGAAGCACAGTAGCATCCAATACAGCTCATGGAGCAGAGGTGTAACATACACTGCTTGAGGAATGCACATAACTACCCATGCCACCACACTTTGCACCAGCTGCAGCTTCCAGAATGCTCTTCAGGGGCAGCCCCATGTAGAGTGCATTACAGTAATCTGTTTGGGAGGTAACCAGGGTGTAATGATTGCCTATCCTAAAACACCATCAGACTCATGAACAGGTTCATAAAGATATCTGATTTATTAAAGAATAGTATGCAGGATCACAAAGAAAGCTGAGAATGGAAAAAGCGCACCAAATGCAAACTAAAAAACCCTCGGTACAAACGAGATCCCTCCCCCCGTAGAATCTTCCCAGGCTCACAATCCCAGGTGCTCCTAACTGCTTGTGCTGGTCTGCGGGAAAAGTCCTTGAGCAGAGCACATAACCCAAACACATTCCATTGAAATGAACATAGATACAGAGCTTGGCACAAGGTTTCACAGCAGCTCCCTCCCAACAGAAACGCGTGTTAGCGCCATGGTGTCAGGGTCAGCCTCGCTTCGCAATAAGACACAGACTCACTTAATGGGTATTAAGGATTTCTGGTTTATTGGAATGATAGCTGACAGAACGAAAAACGGGAACGGGGTTGGTGGTGTGGAGGTGCCCCTTTTATACCCTCTTGTATTGCCCCGGGCTCCCCACCCCACATTGTCCCGATCCCTCTTGATGGGACCCTTGATGGCTGCCTGGGCATTTTCCCGGTGCCTTCCTTTGTCTCCCAGCGTCGGTTGTGTCCTCCGGGGCACCAGGTGCGGCTTATCTCCGTTCCTCTGACGTCCTTCTTTTCAGGTGCCTATGGGTCCATGGGTGTGGGTGCTTTTGGGTGCTTGTGTTAATCCCTAGTTTGATTATCTCCTTCCTCTATTTCTTGATGATCATGATCTACGTTGTGAGGCTCTTTGTGCCTTGCAACGAGGTCATGACATGCTGCCCCCCCAAAGATGTCTTATGGTGCTGGTTTCTCTGGGTATGCCTCGTGGAACTGTCTTGCTAGTTGTCTTGCCATGACGTGTCGTGCCTGGACCCACTCTGGGTGTGAGAAATGTTTCCATTTCACGAGGTATTGTAGCGTACCTCTTTGCTTTCTTGAGTCCAGTATTTCTTTTACTTCAAAATGTTGTTGGTTGTCTATCATTATGGGTGGGGGTGGAGGTTCTTCCGTATGCCATTTGGATGTGCTTGTTGGCTTCAGTAGTGCACAATGAAACACTGGGTGGACCCGTCTCAAGTTGTAAGGCAGTTCCAGTTTGAAAGTAACTGGGTTGATTACCTGTGTGATTTTGAAAGGTCCAATGAATTTCGGTGCCAATTTCTTCGAGGGTTGTGAGGTCTTTATGAACTTAGTGGAGAGGTAGACCCTATCTCCCACTTTGTAGTTTGGTGCCTTCGCCCTGTGGTTGTCCGCATATTTTTTGTACGTGGTTTGTGCGTCTGCTAGGGCCGTTTGGATGATTGGCCAGGTTGTTGCCAGCTGTGCCGCCCAGTCATCTGGTGAGCAGGGCAGGGTTTCAGGTTGCGGCAATTCTGGTATCGGTACAAAGTCCCTTCCATAGACCACCTTAAATGGGGTGTGGCCAGTGCTCTGGTGTACCGCGTTATTATAGGCCACCTCTGCAAAAGGTAGTAGGTTGACCCAGTTGTCCTGTTGGTAATTTATGAATGCCCTCAGGAACTGTTCAAGTGTTGAGTTTAGGATCTCTGTAGATCCGTCCGTGTGTGGATGCCACGCAGTGGACAGTGCTTGCTTGGTTCCGATTAGTTTTAAAAATTCCCGCCAAAACTTTGACATGAACTGTGTGCCTCTGTTGGTCACCAACCTGTAGGGGGCACCGTGGATCCTATATATGTGTGTTAGGAACAAACGTGCCAGTTGTTGTGCGGAGGGGATAGTTGCGCACGGGATGAAGTGTGCCTGTTTTGAGAAATAGTCTTTTACCACCCATATCACTGTTTTTCTTTGGCTGGGTGGAAGGTCCACAATGAAATCCATGGACATTTCTTCCCATGGGCAGGAGGGGCTGGCTACTGGCTGCAGCAGCCCTTGGGGTTTCCCCCCTTTCTGTTTGGTGGTGGCACATGTGGGGCAGTTGGCCACGTAGTCTTTTACGTCTTTTCTGAGGTTTGGCCACCAAAATTGCCTCCTCGTTAGGTGAAGGGTTTTTACGAACCCAAAATGCCCTGCAGATTTGTCATCGTGCAATCTATGTAAGATCTCCCCCCGCAGTGATTCGGGCACGTACAAGGCTTTCCCTTTCCAGGCGATGCTGTCTTTAAAAGATACATGGTGTCGGTTGTTTTGCAACCATGTATCTGTCTGTAGTGCTTGTGTGAGTCTTTGTTGCCAGTTCGGTGAAATTGAACGCTGGCTCCGATCGCTCCCTGCCGTTCGTGCTGCCGTGCGCTGATTCCTTGTCTGGCTACGCATGACAGCTGGGCAGCCCAGCTGTTTCTCGGTCCATACTGTCCCCACGATGTCGGAGGCTTGCGTGTCGTCCTGTGGCCGTCGGGAAAGGGCGTCTGCCAAGAAGTTCTTCTTGCCTGGTATGAATTTCAGCGTGAAATTGAACCGGCTGAAGAACTGAGCCCATCGCACCTGCTTTGGGCTGAGCCGTTTTGACGTGCTGAGTGCCTCCAGGTTCTTGTGGTCTGTCCAGACCTCGAAGGGGCAAGTGGCCCCTTCCAGCAGGTGCCTCCATGTTTCCAGAGCTGTCTTTACTGCAAACGCCTCCTTTTCCCATACGTGCCATCTCCGCTCTGTTTCGGAGAATTTGCGGGAAAGGTAGGCACAGGGTTTTAGGTGGTTGTCGGAGTCCCTTTGAAGCAGGATGGCTCCGATGGAAAAGTCGGAGGCGTCTGCCTGCACCACAAAAGGCTTGGTGGGGTCGGGGTGTTGTAGCACTGGCTCAGCTGTGAAGAGGTTTTTCAGTCTCTCGAATGCCGTTTGACAGTCAGCTGTCCAGTTTAGTAGCGCCCCTGGGTTTCTTGATTTGCGCATGTCCCCCAAGCCCTTAGTCTTAAGCAGGTTAGTTAGGGGCAAAATAGTCTCTGCCAGCCTTGGCGTGAACCCCCTGTAGAAATTAGTGAATCCCAGGAGGCTTTGAAGTTGTCTCCTCGTGCGTGGGCGCTCCCATGCCAGTATGGCTTGGACCTTGCTGGGGTCCATTTCTATCCCTTTAGCTGAAATCCTATACCCTAGATAGTCAATTTGTTTTTTATGAAACTCGCACTTGGAGAGCTTAACAAACAGCTCTGCCTTGCGAAGTTTCTTGAGCACTTCTTTTACCAAGCGTTCGTGCTCACGCTCCGTTTCTGTGTAGATCAATACATTGTCGAGGTAAACCAAAACCCCCTTAAAAAGGTGGTCACGCAGGACCTCATTAATTAACTGCATAAATACCCCCGGTGCTCCTGCCAGTCCGAATGGGAGCACCTTATATTGAAACGCCCCCAATGGGCAGTTGAAAGCAGTCTTCCACTCATCCCCCTCCCGTATCCGTATGCGGTAATAGGCTTCCCTTATGTCCAATTTAGAGAATACCTTACCCTTTACCAGGTGGGACAAGATGTCCTTTATTAAGGGTAAGGGGTATTTATTTGAAATGCTTGCTGCATTTAATCCGCGGTAATCTGTACAGAGCCACAGTGACCCGTCCTTTTTCTCGCGAAAGAGGACTGGCGCTCCCACTGGAGAGTTTGCTGGCTCGATAAAACCTCCCGCCAAGTTTTTGTCTACGAAGTCCCGTAATGCTGCCAGCTCTTGCTGGGTCATGGCATATATTTTTGGTTTGGGTAGGGGTACCCCCGGGACCAGTTCAATGGTGCAGTCCGTCTTTCGGGGGGGGGGGGAGTTTGTCCGCCTCTTTCTCGCCGAAAACGGCGAAATCCCCGTATTTGGTTGGCAGTCCCTCTGGCAGTGCCGTCTCTTTGTGCTCCGCAGTCGTTGTCGCCCCCCCCATGGCTGCTCGGGGAACCCTGTTCCCTGAAGGTGCTTGGTAACACCCGTCAGCAAACTTAATCTCTCTAGTTCTCCAGTTGATGACTGGGTTTTGCTGCACGAGCCATGGGATCCCCAGTATGAGTCGGGGTTGCCCCACCGGTGCCACGATGAAAGCCAATTTTTCCTCGTGGCTGCCGAGCCTTAGCGCGGTTTCTCCGGTGTATTGGGTGACCGGGCCCCCTCCCGCTGCAGATCCATCGAGCTGTGAGAACACCAGTTGGTGCTGAAGTGGATAGCAGCGGAGGTTAAGTGCGGCTACCAGGTCTGGGTGCATTAGGCTTTTGGAGCAGCCCGAGTCAATTAGTGCCCAGACCTTTTCAGTTTTATTTCGATGGGTGAGGGTAACACGGACGTAGAGGGTGGGGCATTCCTCACTCACCCCTTTGTCGTAGCGCCTGTCACTGTCCTCCACCTGTCCTTCGGCGCCCCTTAGGCCAGGTGGTTGTCGTTTCCCATCGGCTCGTCGGGGTTGCTTCCCTCCTCCTCTGAACTGTAGGGGATGTGTCTGCGTCGGTACTCCCCCTTCGCCGCTGGTCGCTTTCTTGGCACTGGGGTTGGTGCGGTTTGTGCCCTCCTTGGGCTCTCTCTGGGTGTCGTTTTGGGGCATGCGGCTGCTTTGTGATCTTCCTTGCCGCATGTGAAGCATTGCCCTTTAGCAAAGCGTCTGTCCTGTTCCTCCTTCCAGGGTTGGGGTCTCACCCTCGCCTGCCTTGCGCTGGTGCGTGGGGGTCTCGCTGCCTCCAACTGCTGTGTTTCCCTCCTTGCGTGGAGGAACGTGTCGTGAGCGTTCTCCGCTTCCGCTGCCAGCCGGATCCAGCCCGTCAGGGAGCTGGGGTTGTCGCGGCCGAGTGCCCACCGGAGGACGTTTAAGTTGAGTCCGTGTTTGAACTTCTCAATCAGTGTCGATTGAGACCAAGTGTCCACTTTTCCGGCTAGGGATTGGAACTCCATGGCATACTCTGCCACGGAGCGCGGGCTTTGTCTGAGTGTCTCCAGCGCCCTTTTCGCCTTTTCTTGCTCCAGGGGGTCCCTGAAGTGCCGCTCCAGCGCCTGCAGGAATTCTGTGCTGTCCTGCAGCGGCCGGGCACCTGATTGGCACAATTGAACGTACCAATCGGCCCGCCCTTTTAGTTTTATGGCCAGGGCATTGACTTTGCCCCTTTCAGTTCTGAAGCAGGGACCCCATTCTTCGAGGTAGTACCTCGCGTTTGTCAGGAAAAAGGAGAGTTTAGAGGGGTCCCCGTCAAACTTTATGCCAAAGTCCTTGGCAGCTGTCCTGGTTTGGCTCCTGACGCCCTCTGTGTCATGCCTCGGGCTCTGCGGGAGCTGCTGTGGGTCGGGTTGTCTCCAGTCTTCTTGCGGTATTAGTGCCTCTCTCTGGGTCTCCTCGCAAGTTCGTCGACCCGTCGCTTGAGGGGGAGGGCGGGGCGTTCTTCCTCGGTCGGGCTCCTGGATCCAGGCTCCACTGTCGCCGCCGCTGCACGCCGGGTCGTCCCTCCTCCTCTCATCCTGGTGCGTCTCCAGTCGTCGGGTGGGTTCCTGGGACTGAGCGCCGCCGCTGCCGAGGTTGTCCCGCCGTCTCACGTCCGGGCGCGCCTCCGATTGGTGGGTGGGCTCCTGGGGTCGGGCTCCGCCGTGGTCGCCGCCGTCCGCTGGGTATCCGCCCCGCCTCTCGTCCCGGTGCACCTCCGGTCGTCAGGTGGGCTCCTTGGGCCGGGTTCCGCCGTCGCCGCCGCCCCACTCGCCCCACCGCCGCTCGTCCGGGGGTGCCTCTGCGCTGCCTCTGCTGCGGGGTCCCTGCGCTGCCGTCAGCTGTTGCAGCATCAGCCGCATCGCCTGCATCCCTTCCTCCAGCGTGTCGAGCCTCGCCGCCGTCCACGGCTTCCCACTGGGGTGCTCGCCGCTCCGCTCGCCCTCGCCGTTCGCTCGCCCTCGCCGTTCGCCGTTGTGGAGGACAGATCTTCCCTTGGTCCCTCCGCGGTGCCAGACGCGCCCTCGTCTCCGTGCGCCCAGGGTGGCGGTTCGTCTTGCGCTTCCTCCGGGGTTGCCTGCGAGCCTGGAGAGGGTCCCCTCGTCTCGCCCCCGGTGCCCCGCGGGCTCCAGGGCGCTGGGGTGGGTCCCTCCCCCGCCGCTTCCCCCCAGCTGGGTCCCATACTTACCGGGGCGTTACATCGCCCGGACCTCAGCTGCATCCCGCCCTGCGGGAGCGGGGCTTTGTCGCCGGGTGCCGAAGGGTTGCGCCGCCTCGGTTCCTGGATTTCCATACCTAGCTGGGTCCCTCACAAGCTTGTTGTATGGGTGCTAGGTGAAAAAAATTTTTGGGTTCCTGTTTTTATGTCAGGGTCAGCCTCGCTTCGCAATAAGACACAGACTCACTTAATGGGTATTAAGGATTTCTGGTTTATTGGAATGATAGCTGACAGAACGAAAAACGGGAACGGGATTGGTGGTGTGGAGGTGCCCCTTTTATACCCTCTTGTATTGCCCCGGGCTCCCCACCCCACATTGTCCCAATCCCTCTTGATGGGACCCTTGATGGCTGCCTGGGCGTTTTCCCGGTGCCTTCCTTTGTCTCCCAGCGTCGGTTGTGTCCTCCGGGGCACCAGGTGCGGCTTATCTCCGTTCCTCTGACGTCCTTCTTTTCAGGTGCCTATGGGTCCATGGGTGTGGGTGCTTTTGGGTGCTTGTGTTAATCCTTAGTTTGATTATCTCCTTCCTCTATTTCTTGATGATCATGATCTACGTTGTGAGGCTCTTTGTGCCTTGCAACGAGGTCATGACACATGGCATGTGAAACGTTATGATGTACAGTGCACGTTGAAACAGTGAACATGACATACTGCCCCCCCAAAAGAAAGAAAACTCTAAGCGGCAGGCTTCAAAGGGTAAGCTAAGTGGAAACGGTTAACTAAATCAGGAGCATTAACGTGGCGAGCAGGCATCCATTCAGGATGAGGAAAGTGTTTCCAGCGGATCAGGTACTGGAGGGTGCTTTGAAGCTTGCGAGAGTCAACGACCTCCTTGACTTCAAAGTGTTGTCGCCCGTCAATCATGATCGGAGCAGGAGGAGGAGGTTGGGGATGCCAGTGGGAAGAATGGTGGACAGGCTTGAGCAGGCTGCAATGGAAAACAGGGTGCAAGCGTTTCAAATTGTGAGGCAAGTCCAACTTAACAGTAACTGGATTGACAATACCAACAATAGGGAAAGGACCAGTGAATTTGGGAGCAAGCTTTTTAGAGGGCTGTGGGGACTTTATGAATTTGGTAGAAAGATAAACCTGATCCCCAATTTTGAAATCGTGTTGCACAGAACGGCGTTTATCGGCTTGGAATTTGTAAGCAGACTGGGCATCAGCCAAAGCCTGCTGAATCACCAGCCAGGAGTCAGCCAGCTGAACAGCCCAGTCAGAGGCAGAACAGGACTGGGGAGGGGTTTGTGGCAGCTCAGGGATGGGAACAATGTCATGACCAGAAACCACATGAAAAGGGGTATGCCCAGTGCTCTGATGGACAGCGTTGTTGTAAGACACCTCAGCAAAGGGCAACAAGTCAACCCAGTTGTCCTGGTGGTAATTTATGTATGCCCTTAGGAATTGTTCAAGGGTAGAGTTCAAAACCTCCGTAGATCCGTCAGTCTCAGGATGCGACGATGTGGACAACGCCTGTTTGGTGCCAAACAATTTTAAAAATGATCTCCAAAACTGGGAAGTGAACTGTGTCCCACAGTCGCTGACCAAACGGGAGAGGCTACCGTGGAGATGGTAGATGTGGATGAGAAAGAGGCAGGCCAATTTGCGGGCTGACAGGATGGACGCACATGGAATGAAATGGGCTTGTTTGGAGAAAAAATCTTTTACAACCCAAATGACAGTTTTCTTCTGACTGGGAGGCAGGTCCACAATAAAATCCATAGAAATCTCCTCCCAGGGACGGGATGGGCTGGCCACTGGCTGCAGAAGCCCCTGTGGTTTACCCCCTTTCCGCTTTGACATGGCACAAACAGGACAGGAAGCAACATAGTCTTTCACGTCACGCCTTAAGCTCGGCCACTAAAATTGACGGTGAACCAAATGCAAGGTTTTGACAAAACCAAAGTGTCCAGCAAGTTTGTCATCATGGGAATGCTGCAAAACATCAGCCCTCAAAGTTTCAGGAACATAAAGGCGGTGTTCCACCCACGCCAGACCGTTTTCAAAAGAAACATTGTCTCTATTAGCTAGCAACCAAGTGTCAGATTTCAGCGCCTGGAGAAAGTCCTTCTGTAACTGACAAGAAATTTGCATTTTGCGCCTCCCAGATGGAGCCGGGGGCGGGGTTGCCTGCGCACGGGTTTGGCTCCGGGTGACTGCAACCAAGCCCAGTTGTGGTTCAGTGAGAACAGTCCCAACTATATCTGCCACGTGGTCAGGGTCCTGAGGCAGACGTGACAAAGCATCGGCCAGAAAGTTTTTCTTCCTGGAATAAATTTTAACTGGAAGTTAAAGCGACTGAAAAATTGAGCCCAGTGAATTTGTTTAGGACTGAGACGCCGGGGTGTGTGGAGGGCTTCCAAATTCCTGTGATCGGTCCAAACCTCGAAAGGGCATTTAGCGCCTTCCAGGAGGTGACGCCAGGCTTCCAAAGTGGCTTTTACAGCAAAAGCCTCCTTTTCCCAAACATGTTCAGTTTCAGAAAATTTTCTGGACAGATAAGCGCAGGGTTTTAAGTGATTTTCAGAATCTTTCTGTAACAATATAGCCCCAATTGAGAAGTCAGAAGCATCAACTTGGACCATAAAAGGGCATTCAGGATCGGGGTGCTGTAAAATAGGCTCAGCAGTGAAAAGGGTTTTTAACTTTTTAAATGCTGCCTGGCATTCAGGTGTCCAATTCAGCACTGCCCCAGGATTTTTCACCTTGCGAGTCTCTCCCAAACCCTTGGTACATAGTAAGTCAGTAAGGGGCAAAGCAATCTCAGCAGATCCCTGGATAAACTGCCAATAGTAGTTACTGAACCCTAAGAAACTTTGTAATTGCCTCCAGGTGTGGGGGCGTTCCCAACTTAAAATCGCCTGAATTTTTTCAGGGTCCATCTCAATGCCTTTGTTAGATACCCTATAGCCTAGATAGTCAAGTTGGGTTTTGTGAAATTCACATTTGGAAAGCTTGGCATAGAGTTTGGCATCTCTAAGCTTGCTTAACACCTGTTTGAGAAGGCGTTCGTGTTCCTCCTCGGTTTCAGTGTAAATGAGAACATCGTCTAAATAAACCAGGACCCCTTTAAACAAATGATCATGTAACACTTCCTTAATCAATTGCATGAAGACCCCGGGCGCCCCTGCTAACCCAAAAGGGAGGACTTTGTACTGAAATGAACCCAATGGGCAATTAAAAGCAGTTTTCCATTCGTCTCCAGCTCGTATGCGGATGCGAAAATAGGCTTCACGAAGGTAGAGCTTGGAAAAAATCTTGCCCTTGGACAAATGGGCTAACATGTGTTTCATTAGTGGCAGAGGATATTTGTTGCAGATCGAGATGGAATTTAACCCCCGATAGTCCGCACAAAGCCTAAGCATGCCATCCTTCTTTTCCCGGAAAAGCACAGGGGCCTCAACTGGGGAATTTGCAGGTTCAATAAACCCCCTTGACAGATTTTTGTCGATAAAGTCCTGCAATGCCTCAAGCTCTTTCTGAGTCATTGGATAAATTTTTGGCTTGGGCAATTGAGCGTTGGGAACCAACTCTATTGCACAGTCAGTTTTTCGATGGGGGGGTAGCTGATCTGCTTCCATTTCCCCAAAGACGTCTGCAAAGTCTTGGTATCGATCTGGCAAGCCTTCTAAATGTGCCAAACTAAGGCGCGGCATGGCAATTGCAGCCCTTCCAACCCCCGCACGTGAAGCTCTCGCCGCTGTAGGGGCTTGGTAAAACCCATCCTTAAAAGTCAGAGTTCTGTGTTCCCAGTTTATATATGGGCTTCGATAGGTCAACCAGGGAATCCCCAGAATTACCAAGGGATTGCCAGCAGGTGCCACTACAAATTTTAAAGTCTCACGGTGGCTGCCCATTTGCATCGTGACAGTTCCAGTGAAATGGGTTGCCGCCGCCCCCCACCCCCACCGTTGAACCATCCAACTGTGTGAAGATCAAAGGCTGCTGGAGGGGAAAGCTAGGCAGGTCCAGAGCAGCAACCAGATCAGGGTGAATCATACACCTGGAACACCCAGAGTCAACTAAAGCCCAGACTTCCGTATTCTTAGTGCGGGAGCCCAATTTCACTTTTACTGCTAGAGTTGGACAGTCAGCACTCAGCATAGCATCTTCGCGCCCATCCTCCTCCACCTGCCCGCAGGCGCTTTTCAAGGCAGGTGGCTGGCGTTTCCCGCCGGTTCCTTAGAGTCATCTTCAACCTCTCCCGAGAAGTAGGGTACTTCTTCAGCGTCAGCCGCCCCCTTGGCTGCTGTCATCCGCTGCGATGAGGGTGGCGATTTGGCCGGCAGCTTGCCCACTCGATCTCCAGCCTTGGCTTTTGGGCAATCAGCTGCTCAGTGTCCTTCCTTTCCGCATTGGAGACACTGACCCTTCGCATAGCGCCGATCTCTCTCCTCTTCCCAGGCTCTGTAGCCTGACCAGGTAGCAGTTGCGGCACTTCGGGGTCCCCTCATGGTGGCTGGTTGCTTTTCAGGTTGTTTGGTTTGCATATAGGTATGCTGGGCATGCTCAGCCTTGCTGGCCAGACAGATCCATTCATACAATGTCTCTGGGTCGTCTCTACACAACGCCCACCGCAGGACGTCCCTGTTGAGTCCCTCTTTAAATCGTTCTATTAAGGTTGACTGAGACCAGTCAGTAATTTTCCCAGCTAAAGCCTTAAACTCCAGGGCATAATCAGCTACAGACAGTTGGCCCTGGATAAGATCCTCCAGTGCCCTTTTAGCCCTTGCCTTGGCTAGAGGATCCTCAAAATGCAGCTTTAACACCCACATAAATGCCTCGAAATCCTCAAGCTCAGGGGAGCTAGCCTCACTTAATTGAACATACCAATCAGCCGCTCGTCCCTTCAGCTTGGTGGCAATGGCAGTTATTTTAGCCTCTTTGGAAGGGAAGCAGGGGCCAAACTGTTTCATATAACTTTTAGCATTAGTGAGGAAGAAAGACAACTTAGTTGGATCCCTGTCAAACTTGACAGTCAAGTCTTTCACCCCCGCTCCTGTTGGAGCTGAATTAGCGGCTGCTTGAGTAGTTGGGCCCCAGGTTACAGTAGTTCTCCTGTCTCGGGGTGGGGACACTGTTGGACGGGCTCTGCGGGGTGGAGATTCATCCTGGCTTTGTCTCCGGCCCCGCTCCGCCGGTGGTCCAGGTGAGGGGATGGAGGGTGATTGCATGGAGCTGGAATCTCATTCACACCTTGGCTGTCCCCCCCCATGACAGAGACAGGGCTTTTAGCATGTACTCCATCGATTCTAATTTGGCCTCTACCACTCTTAGCCTTTCAGGGGTTTGAGATTCTTCCCTCCGTCTCGTGTTAGACTGACTCCCTTCTGATACCATGGTATATTCTACGTTTGGAGCCAGTGGGAACCGATATTTCCAGGACACCTGGGACGTCCCTGGCTGGGGTTCTCCCATTTCCTCCCAGGTGATCAACTCTGTGGGCGATTCGTTGGGTGCCGGTTGCTTTGCTGCTCTCCCATCTTCAGATCCCTCTCCCTCCGGGCTGGAACTTGAATGCTGCCGTGAAGCTGAAGGTTCTGGGGTGAGGCTCCGTTCTTCACTCCTGACCATTGACTTGGGCATCAAGCTAGTCGGCTCCTCGAGTCTCCCGGTCGTGGGTTTGGCTTTGGCCATAGTTAACTTTCTTCCCTCACAAGAAACTAATCTTGGCAGGAGCTAACGGTACAACTTTGGTGATTCTCAGCTTTATGTAATGATTGCCTATCCTAAAACACCATCAGACTCATGAACAGGTTCATAAAGATATCTGATTTATTAAAGAATAGTATGCAGGATCACAAAGAAAGCTGAGAATGGAAAAAGTGCACCAAATGCAAACTAAAAAACCCTCGGTACAAACGAGATCCCTCCCCCCGTAGAATCTTCCCAGGCTCACAATCCCAGGTGCTCCTAACGGCTTCTGCTGGTCCGCGGGAAAAGTCCTTGAGCAGAGCACATAACCCAAACACATTCCATTGAAATGAACATAAATACAGAGCTTGGCACAAGGTTTCACAGCAGCTCCCTCCCAAACAGAAACGCGTGTCAGCACCATGGCATGTGAACCGTTACGATGTACAGTGCACATTGAAACAGTGAACATGACACAGGGCGTGAATGACTTAAGTGATTTTAAGACGTAGCCATAATGAAAACAACTAAGACTAGAGTTTGTGTAAACAAGAGTAATCATCTGGAATGACAGTGGCAAATGTTGAAATAGGGTGATTTCACATGAAAGTGTTACAGAGTGTAATGGTTGCCTATTCTGACAGACTCAGTCTCACAAGCAGGTGCTTAAGGATAACTGATTTATTGAGAGAATAGTATGCAAATACAAAGAAAGCTGAGAATGACCAAAAGCGCGCCAAATACAAACTAAAAACCCTCGCTTCAAACCCGATCCCGCCCCTCGCCCCACCATAGCAACCACCCCCTCCCAGGTGTTGGTAACCGTTACACATCGGCCTGGGAAAGTAACCTTGAACACATACAATAACCCAAACATACATTCCTCAGTAACAGTAAGGAGATTACAGCCCGGCACGGCTGAAATTCTCCTCCCAGCAAATGACAGACACGGATCAGGAAATTGACATGAGAAACGTTACGATGTATCCAGACCATCGGAACGATGAACATGACACAGAGATCTCTTGTTATATCTGGTACAAACGCTTCTAGAGTTTGGGCTTGGCTCTTCATGGGCTTTGACACTCTCTTGCTGTGACATTGGCTTTTTTGCCTTCTTCCTTTACATTTTTCTGTCTCCTGGCTTTCCTTGATGACAAAATCAACATGATCTTAAGATAATGTGATTGTAAGTTATGCATGCTTACCTACAGTAAACCCTCAAGTTAACAGGTGACAATTTAGCAGACTTCAAATGCAGTGGGCATGATTTTTCTGTATAATGTATGCCTCTACATATGCATAAAATCCTGCTTGCTATATAAAATGTATGTATGTAAAAGCCCATTCCCATTTTATGTATGTGAAGAATGTGCAAAATACACATGTATTACAACCAATTTGGGTTTAATGGATATTTTGTTTTAATGGACAGGACACCCTTTGCCCCCCCAATTATTGCTTAATTGTAGAAGCAATACTTCTACAATTAATAAAAACCATTAAAGCAATGGTTTACTGTATAGAGACACTGCTCTGAAGTAACACGGATTCTGCTGTCCATTAAATTGTGGAAACAGCAGTGGAAAGAGTGGGCAACAGATCAAAGCTGAGGGTTAAATCTGGGTCTTAGGAGTATGGCCTTGTTGATAAAAAAGAGGAGTAAGATGAGGCCTAGAATGGAATAGATGTAAAGGTAAAACTAATTTTATTTCAGATTTCAGTGTAATACTTGACAGAAAATCATTTTACCTAAGCTCAGTCAGATCATGGGGGAATGGTTAGTGACAGGCTCTAGCTTGTGTATTGAACATGTGATCATCACAATGTTCTTTCTATACCACTCAGTAGGTGAAATTAGTTACCTATTACTGGAAGTGGGGAATTTCAAATGCTGGCTAGCTGCAACATTGTCCCTGCAGGATGGTCTGTCTATGACTAAGCTATCAGTTTTTCTGTTCTTTTGAATAGAGAGCATACAATTTAAAGTGAAAATGGCACATTTTCTTTTGGGACAATAGAAATCTTGGAATCACACATTATTTAATATAATTTTCTCCCTGGGCATGCAAATAAACACCATTAGTAGATGCCAGAAAAACCATCTAAAATTGTGAATATTTATTTTATCAATTCTGCCTTCCAGATTCATTTTAAAGGCCAACATGAAATGTAGGGAACAACTTACAATGTCAGTTTAGTTGAAAGGCACATTACAAATCAAATTAATATAACATAATATTAGAACAATATAATAATTAAAGAAAAAGAAATACAATTCAAATTAAAGAGCTGGTAGAACACACTTTTCAAAAAAATGTCTATGCACCATTAAGGAATAGTTGGACAAATTTCCCAGGACAGGGAATCCCACAATCTTTGTGATTTAACAGAAAAAGCAGTCTTTTATATGCCTTTGGCCTTATGCTATAAGGGCCCCATTTTACACATACCAGCACTTCAGGAACTTTCCCATCCACCTGCATCCTAGCATAAACTGCATCTTTTCCAGTAAAGGTAAGCCAGTGACAGCTGATTCTCAAGCTATTGTAGCCCCTCCCCCCCTTCAATCTTCCTCCATGCCTTCTGCCAGATCCCAGAACTTGTCTGATAGTTCCTTCATCCACCAAATCTTCCACTGTCCACAGAGGTGTCTGCTCTGCATTATCAGCACCCAGGAAATTATCCACTTAGAGTTTAAAACCTTCCAAGAGGCCACCCATTCTATTCAGGGGAAAGAGAAAAAGAGGGATGAAGACCATGTTGCCTTCTTGATTCTGGCTCCAGCAGCTGCAAAATTTTCTTCACAACGGCCTTTTCCAACCTGAGATTATCAGTTTCATTGTTGATGGGCTCTCCAGTCCATATTGTAAGAGGAGACCCATGTTAGCCTTTGATGGCAAAAAAACAGGAGTTGGGCAGGGTATTTTCCGATCCTAAAGTTTTTTCTTATGCCTTTTAATAAAATTTGTTAGGAAAACTGTTACCGTATTCCTGATTTTTTTGTCTTCAATCCATACTATCCAATCCTTACCAGTTCCTCATAAATCTAGGGAACAGATAACAGAAAGGAAAGTTCAAGACAGAACACCCTTAAGATGTACTCTTTTGGACTGCCCTCTTATCTTCCACTTTGGCTCAGTCTTAACCTCAAATCACTGAGATTATAGTTGGTTGCCACATACTCATACCACATACTGTCTGTTCCATAGTCTTCTCAAGCTCCATTGCCTAATCATGCCTCGGACCAATTATGAATAGCTTTTGCAATACTTTTTTCTCACCTTCAAAATTGTCTATTCTCCAAGATGGTCATTTGAGTTAGATCTTATATCCAAGTTCCAAACTCATATGGCCTCTTACTCAATTAGGCTTGAATATAGTGAGGCCATTGGGCTTCAGAATGTATCCAATCTCACTGAGCCACACTTATCCTAGTGGAGTTCATGCTGTCTCTAAACTTGATGATTATGTCTCTGATGCCTTCTCATTCTTTGTAACATCATCTTCAACCTCTCCTGATGCTAAGGTTGAAAACTAAACACCCAGTTCTCTGAAAAGCCTCAATTCCTACAGCAAACAACTGATAAGATAGCATATTCTCTCTTGATGAAGATCAGCAGTTTTCTCCAACAGTGGAGGAATCAGTATTCCACTTAGTTCAAGATCCTACCACATCAGTTCTAAGTGATTCTAATGTTTCCAGTCTTGCTGAATATAGCAGGAAACTCCTGGATGAAGCCACCTTCTGTGTCCTCTCTTTTTGTAACCCACTATTGAAGCATTTCATGAATGATGTAGTGGAACCTTATGTGTCCCTACTGCTTCTGGTCTGGATCCTCTCCCTTGTCCTCTCTGTTAAAGTTGAAATCTCTGTTGAAATAGACAAGACCACATATTTCCCATTGTGCTTTGAAACTGTAGACAGTGCTTTGAAACTGTAGATTAAAAAGCACAAAAGCATTTGTAATTTAAAAATACAAATTTATATGATCATAAAGGGATTTAAGTAGAGTCTAGCGCAAACACTTTGGTCAGATGTTTTTATTTACCTTGGTAATAAACTTGGAAAAATGTGCAGGTCACCACCTATAACTTAAATCAATGAATAAATTGTTACTTATATTTTCCAGTTAGTGTCCTAACAGGAATCACGCTGAGACGAGGAATAGGTCTGTAGTGTTTATTGCTGCTACATAAGACAGAGAATCCTAACAAACTGAAGAAGTGTGGGAAAAACCCAGACAGATAAACCCCAAAAGTTAAGGCAGGTCTGATCTGTGTCTCTTTGAATGGCTGCTTAATTCCTCAGTACTACGCATACGTTTCCCCCCCTGCATAGAGGCCCCCTCCTGCTCACCATCAGTACTCATGACATCACCCTCCCCTCCAGATTCACATTCCATTTCAGCCCCCTCCCTTCCAGAGGTCTGATAAGAGTCCATCTCTCCCTCCAAGCTCCCATGGAAACTGGGCAATGATGGAAATTCTTCAAAGGAAAACTCCTCCAAGGATGAATCAGTGCTGCTCTCCAGGTCTGATAACTCTTCTGGCCCAGGTGGCTGCTGCTGGAAAATAGCTAGATAATTAGAAGAGTCTTCCCCCCTCCCCCTTGGGAAATGCAAGCCCAAGGTGGAGGGCTGAGGCTCTCCCTCCTCCTCTGTTTCTGGTCTCAAGGCTTCAGGCGGGGGTGGAGGCTGCAAACTTACGAACTCCTCTGCTTGGGATTCCTCTGCTTGCTCAGCCAAGTGAGGAATCTGTGGTAGAGTGTGAGGCTTGGGTTTGTGAGGGAAAAGCTGATGGAATCGATGAACCAGCGTTGGTGCATGTACATCTCTGGCATTCTCCCATGTGCGCTCTTCCTCAGGGTACCCTTTCCAGTGTATTAAATATTGGATGCCCCTTCCTCTCCTCCTAGAGTCCAGAATTTCCTCGACTTCGTATTCCTCCCCCTCCACAATTACTGGAGGTGGGGGCAGTTGCAATCGTAAGGCACTTGGGGGAGGGTCCTTGGCTAGCAAGGCTCTGTGAAAGACTGGATGGATTTTCATGGATGCTGGCAGCTTTAAGCGATAAGCCACTGGATTTATCTGCTGTACCACAGTGAAAGGGCCCACAAACTTAGAGCCCAACTTCTTGGAGGGCCTGGTAGAGGTCAAAAACTTGGTAGAGAGCCACACTTTGTCTCCTACTGCATTCGCTGGCCCCTCTTGTCTGTGAGCATCTGCAGCTCTCTTGTAAGCACCCTTTGCCCTGTTCAGCTGCTCCTTTAACAACTCCTGTGCGGCTTGTTGCTCTTTAAGAAAATCAGCCACGGCTGGAACAGCTCCCTGCTGGAAGGAGGTGGGCAACACCTGAGGGTTAACCCCGTAGAGTGCTTGGAAAGGAGACATCTTGGTAGAGGATTGCACAGAGTTGTTATAAGTAAATTCTGCCATGGGGAGCAGGGCTGGCCAATTGTCTTGCTGATAAGTGGTGTAACACTTGAGATACTGCTGTAACAATTGGTTAATTTTCTCAGCTTGCCCGTTACTAGCCGGATGCTGCGATGATGATAGGTGGATCTGGACCCCTAATGACTGGAAAAGTGCCCTCCAGAACCTGGAAGTGAACTGAGGGCCTCTGTTACTCACCAAGTGATTTACCATGCCTCTATACCTAAAAACATGGTCCATGAACAACTGCACTGTGGCTTGTGCAGATGGGAGGCCCTTGCAAGGAATAAAATGCGCCATTTTAGTGAAAAGGTCCACCACCACTAGTATGGAAGTCAGCCCCTGGACCAGGGGTAAATCAGTGATGAAATCCATGGAGATTGTATCCCAAGGCCTACTGGGGGTGGGTAGGGGTTGCAAGAGTCCTGTGGGCTTCCCTGGGAGAGGCTTGGCTCGTCTACAGGTATGACAAGAAGCAACGTAACCTTTATGTCTGCAGTCATCTTAGGCCACCAGTAGTCTCTAAGAGCTCTATGGAGAGTTTTGAAAACACCTCCGTGGCCTGCCGTTCGGTGGTCATGGCAAAGTCTTAGTACTTCTTCCCTCAATGAGGGGGGAATGTATAATCGCCCGCTATGCCAGAGGATTCCTGCCTCCACATTAAAGGGGGAGGCAGTGTCTTGCGGGGCCCTCTGGAGATCATCCATCCTGGCCCTGGCATACGGGTCCTGTTGCTGCTGAGCTCTGACTCTTGTAAATAGGTCCTCTGCTTGTCTGCCTGCTGCTAAAATCTCTGTCTGGTTCCCCCTCATAGACTGCTGAAAGTTGTGAGGTTGTAATATAGTAGCCTGTACCTCCTGGTGAGTAGCGGGGGTTGCCTGAATGGATCGAGACAGGGCATCTGCCAAACAGTTCTGCGCCCTGGGAACATAAGAAATAACAAAATTGAAACAGGAGAAAAACTGGCTCCATCTGATTTGGCGTGGGGTGAGGGATCTGGTGTTTTGTAGAAGCTGTAAATTCTTGTGATCAGTGCAAACTTTCACAGGAAAGGTTGCACCTTCTAGCCAGTGCCTCCACTCTTGAAATGCTGCTTTAATTGCTAGCAACTCCTTGTTAAAAACATCATAGTTTCTCTCTGCTGGTGAGAGCATGCGTGAAAAAAAGGCACAAGGCAGCAATGTATTCTCGGTTTTGTTTGTATATTGCAATAACACCACCCCAATGGCAATATCGGAAGCATCTGAATGCATTATGAATTGCTTCGTGGGATCAGGGTGCTTTAAAAGCAGCTGGGATGCAAAGAATTGCTTAAATTCTTGGAAGGCTGCTTGCTCTCTCTCCCCCCAAATGAATTTTGACCCTTTCTTCAAAAGTTGTGTGAGGGGTTTAGCCCTGTCACTAAATTTATTTATGAATCTCTTGTAAAAATTGCAAAACCCAAGGTATCTTTGTACCTCTTTCACATTTCGGGGGGGTTGCCAAGAGAGAATTGCCTGGACCTTAGAAGGATCCATGGATATGCCTTCTGTTGATATTTTATAGCCCAGGAAATGTAATTCAGTTAAATCGAAGGCACACTTCTCTAGCTTGGCGAACAGCTTGTTCTCTCTCAATCTTTGTAAGACATTACGTACATGGGTTACATGAGTTGTAGCATCCTCAGAGAATATTAATATGTCATCTAGATAAATGACTAGATACTTATCTAGTAAGAGAAAATTTGATTCATAAATTGGGAAAATATGGCTCCTGCATTAGACAAGCCAAAGGGCAAAACAAGGCACTCAAATTTACCAAACCTGGTATCAAAGGCAGTCAGATATTCATGCTCCTCTTTCATCCGGATCAGATTGTATGCATTCCTGAGGTGCAATCTAGTAAAATGCGTGCTTTCTGTAAGCGATCCAGCAGATCAGATATTGTCAGGAGGGGATAATTTTCTTTTATTGTGAGTTTATTGAGGGAACTGAAATTGTGTACCACTCTCATGGGTGCCTCCTGGTTTGCCGGTGCCAACGGGTCAGGCTTCTTTGGTACGAAGAAGGTAGGAGCAGACGCTGGGGAAGTAGATGGTCGGATGAAACCCTTTTGGAGATTAGAATCCAAGTAATCCTTTAAGGTGGCTAGTTCCTTGGGGGACATGGGATATTGTTTCCTTGCTGGAATTCTGGCTCCTGGTATCAACTCAATGGTGCAATCACAGTCCCTGTGGGGGGGTAGTGCTGTGGCCTCTTGTTCATTGAAAACGTCTGCGAAATCTGCATACTTGGCTGGCAACTGGACCCCCCCTGCTTCCATGGCTTCGTTGGTTGCTGGAGAGAGGAGAGCGGCTTGAATCTTGTGGTGCTGGCATTCCTTAGCTGGGAAGGAGATTGCTCCTGTAGTCCAGTTCAACAGTGGGTTGTGGATCTTCAGCCAAGGTGTGCCCAGGAGTATAGGCACATTAAGTGATGCCGTAACATAAAGTTGGATCCACTCAGTGTGGTCTCCCGTTGTTAGTTGCAAAGGTTCTGTGAACCTTCTAATCGGCCCTGCCTTGAGGGGCTGGCCGTCAATGGTCTCCACTTCTATGGGACGTGGCAATTCTATGGTCGGGATGTTGAAGTCTTGTACAGTCTGTACATCAATAAATTTGGTGGAAGCTCTGGAATCCGCTGGAATCCACGAGGGCCTCTAGCTTGACCTGGTGCTCTGGGTTTATGTGCATTATGACTGGTAAGTAGTAAAAGGATTGCCTGGAATCCTCGGAATGAGCCCTTCTTAATTGATTGATGGTCTCCCTGCTGAGCTCTGTGGAGGAAGACCGACGGAGTTTCCCTGGTTGGAAGTAGAGGCGGAGGTGGCTCTTGGTTCAGCTGCTTGCCCTGGGGCTCTTACGGAATTTGCTTGGCTTC
Source organism: Candoia aspera (assembly GCF_035149785.1). Lineage (NCBI taxonomy): Eukaryota > Metazoa > Chordata > Lepidosauria > Squamata > Candoiidae > Candoia > Candoia aspera. Next base: position 234,002,632 of record NC_086154.1, read on the forward strand.
TCACTGGGCAAGCTCTCACCATGTGCCCCTGGACTCCGCAGTAGAAACAGAGGGTTCTCTCCTTCTCTGTCTCTCAGCCTTGGAAATAAGCCTCCTGCTCGCCCCGATCTGCATCGGCTCCTCTGGTCCTGAGTAAGGAGATGCTATGGACAGAGCTGGAAATCCTGGAAGCGCCCTGAGGCCCCTGCCTCTCCCCGGCTGCATCTGTCTGAGCTCTTCTAGCCTGGCATCTATGACCACGGATAGTTGATATAAACCTTCTAGGGTAGCTGGTGTTCCCTGGCGCACTAATTCATTTTTAATTTCTTCATCCAGCCCCTGTTTGAATTGGTCTTTCAAGGCACTCTCATTCCAGTCCAGATCTCCTGCTAACAGCTTGAAATCAGCAATGTAGATTCCCACTCTCTTGTTGCCTTGCTTGAGCTTCCGAATTTCCTGGCTGGCAGTGACCTCTCTGATCGGGTCGTCAAAGTGTGCTTGGAACCCTGCCAGAAAATTCTGGTAGTCGCTGAGAATTGGGTCGTTGTTCTCCACCATGGGAATAGCCCATTTGGCTGCTGGGCCCTTTAGCAGACTTAAAATGAAGGTGACTCTGGTTCTGTCTGTGGGAAACTCTGCCGGTCTGCTGTCGAAAAACATTGTGCACTGTGTGAGAGAAGTTCTCAACTGTCCTGCTTCTCCTCCAAACTTCTCTGGTAAACTGCCCTGGGATCTCAAGACTACTGGCGGAGCTGCTGCTGCTGCTGGCACCAGTTGTGGGTTAACCGGAGCTGGTTGTTGTAACTGCTGTAGCATAGCTGCTTGTAATGTGTTGATCTGGAGATCTACTTGTTGTTGGTGTTGTTGCAGGGCTGCTGCCAATTGTTGGATGGCTTGCCGAATTTCCTGGTTTTCCAAAGACATTTTCCCAAATGTCTCTCCTTTATTTTTCTTTGTTTCTCCCTCTTTCAATGGGAGTAGGAGTTTGTTAGGATTGATGTCCTAACAGTCAGGAATCATGCTGAGACAAGGAATAGGTCTCTAGTGTTTATTACTGCTACATAAGACAGAAAATCCTAACAAACTGAAGAAGCGTGGGAAAAACCCAGACATATAAACCCCAAAAGCTAAGGCGGGTCTGATCTGTGTCTCTTTGAATGGCTGCTTAATTCCTCAGTACTACGCCTGCGTTTTCCCCCCTGGATAGAGGTCCCCTCCTGCTTGCCATCAGTACTCATGACAGGCTGAGTTAAAAATGAATAAATTGTTTTAAATTATTAACATATTGTGGGCTTTATATTTTCCTGAGTTTGGACAGTCCAGATTAATGTGAATAAGTATGTTGCAAGTTTTACCTAATTGTCCCATCTAGCTTAAAATTGTACACTCTAGTGATCTTATTCAGTATATTTCAGTTTTAGTTTTTATTTGGTAAGGAAGAAAGTGGATAGTTTTACCTGGAATTATAAGCTCTTGAGATACAGATTTGGAATAATTATTGTTTGTAACTACAGAAGAATTTAGTTCAAGAAGAACGGCTGTGCTAACTATTCCCAGAGTGTGTTGTTCCCAAAAGTTTGTTCTTCTGTATCATAAATTTTCAGTTTGTATTACTGCCAAATGAAAATCATTCTTGTACCATCTTGAAATCTTTATTTTGGTAAAATGAGGTGCATTTAGCAATACTTCTACAATTAATAAGGCTAGAGAGATTGTCTGAGAGTTGTTGGTATGCCATTAAAAACATTCCCTCTTGTGAAATAATGACTCATCACAAGTCTGTTTGATGTTTCTTGCTTGCTTTGCATCTAAAACAATAGACAGTCTTTTTTGTGGCTGTGGACTGTACCTTTAAAAAAAACGGTTTTGAGGCGTCCAAGAATTGATATTGCTGGAAGAACAGAGCTAAAATTTTCAGCCTATTTTTTGGTGTTGGGGGATGATGTTACTTAAAATAGATGTGCTATGTCTGTATGCTGTTCAATTTTAGTGGAACAACTCTGGGATCTCTTGGTTGGGAACTTTTGTAGCCCATGAGAGTTCAGTTTTTCAACATGAAAAGTGAATAGTTACCTTGTACCTCCAATTTATAAATGCAGCGTTCTGCATCTTGAATACAACTTCTAAAATCCCCAGTCAGATGGTAATGAATAATCAGTTGCCTTTTGAATATGATTATGTTCCATCAAGTTGGTGTTGACTGCTAGCGACCATATAGATAGACTTTCTCCATGATGGTTCTACTGCTTTACAAAAATAATGCTATGCTGTTTCTACTTTTAATACTTTTAATACTTTTAATACTTTTAAATACTTTTAATCTATTTCTTTTAATCACCTGAATGGAGTTAAAGAGCTAGTAAATCAGTTACCTTCATATGGTGGTTAAGTAATAGTAAAGTAGTAACTATCAGAAGTGAAAAAAATGGTGATCAGTTTATACTTATCTATGTGTGCATGCATATGTGTGCAATAAATTCACCCAATTCTATATGGGCACATTTTAAGTATTTGGTCTTTATAAGGGCCACAAGTAGTATATAACATTTCAGTTTGGCAGTGAACGTGAACTGGAAGTGCTCTCTTTTTAATATTTTTTTTGTGATGAACTTTGAAATACAACAATATTGATACTTCCAAGTAATCTTTTTCCCTGAGAGAAATATTCTACTTCTCTTAGTTTTAAATACACATATTGAAAAATACTGTATACCTTTTACATTGTTTAGTGTTTGTTTATTTATTTAATTAGTTATTGCTACTCAAATTCTTTTTTATAATGCAGATGACAATTCTAATTGTGGAAGAAGGCTACCAATCATATTAAAATATTTAATTAAATTAGTATGGCATATATATCTCTGGAATGTCAAGAATAGTAATTAAGTGGGGAACCTTCATAATAAATTCTACCAAGATATGATGATAATATAAATGAAGAACTATATTGCCGACATTTACAGCAGATTGAATTCTATGAGTTTGATTGTAGTAAAATTGGAATTGATTTTGTTACTGGTTTTTTAGTTGTGTTATAGATGAAAAACATGTTTAGTATTTATTACCATAAACTGCCCAAAGTTTGGGCAGCTGGACAGTTTATAAATAAATGTAGTAAGTAAATAAAATGTCTATAATCAGATCTGAAGCACCTCAGAATTTTGTTTGATCAGCCTTCCGTTAAAAAAAAAAAAGGGAAAGTGTTCCACAGAATGATTTGAACATTTTATAATCATTAAGACATATTTAATCCCTCTGTTTAATTTCTCCAGGATTCACAAAATGAACTGTGATATTTATTGTGTGGATATTTCTTCCATCTTAATAAAATGTTTTATGATTTAAACATATACTAAAACATATCCATTAAACATAAACATAATGGGCTTAATTTTAGAATAATAGACTTCTCTTAGTATAACAGATTTCATATTTATAGGTACTGCCTAATGTCTTGTATAGTTCCACTTTCTGTGGAAACTTTCCAGGAGAAAGATTTATTGCTTTGTAGCTTCCTGAATAGCTTTCTGGATAATATGTAGTCAATGAAACAATTTTTCTGGGATTGTCATTTATTTCCTAAGTTTAGTCCATAAGAAATGGAAAAACTAAATATTTGTCTTCCTTAAACTCCCATAGTAAGGAATTTATTACAGCTGAAGATAGGCTCAAAATTAAAATAAGAACCATCTCAAATTAGCTATATCTTGAATAAGTGTTGGATTTATATTTGTTCACTTAAGATTTGGTTAATATTACAGTTTTCTTGTTGATCCTATCCTACATGTTTTCTCTTTGTGAATACAGAAATCTTTTCTTTGCACCATCTTAGATTTCTCTAGAACCTCTGTAATTTCATTATTAATCTTAATGGATCCTGGTGTTTGCAAAATCATCACATTATTGAGGGGGGAAAATCTAATCTCACTAAACTTTGATGTAAACTGAGCATATTCAACAGGCATGGAATGAGGACAGATTTAGGGAAAATAACAGAAAACTGGGGGAGGGGGCAAAAAATGAAACATTATGAAAAAAATGTGTGACTAGCTTTCTAAACAGATTTTTGTAAATCCCAAAAAGAAAATTGTCCTGAACTTTCTCAGAATTTGTAAAATCTAAATACTACAGGAGGCCATATGTATTTTGAATGTACCCCTGCTCATTTCCTGATAAATCAGGGACAATTATTCTGGCAGTGGTCCACATTTGGTCTTGGAGTGATATGGTAGAGTCAAGTCAAAGAAATGGTCAGAGCTACGATAAAACTCAAGTTTAAATTAATTAAATATAATTAAAGTTTAGTTAAATGAAATACCATCAATACAATTATCCCCAAAGTGTAAATTTCCTCTTGTGGTTTATTAAAAATCATGACAAAGTTTGGAGAAACCCTGGAAGCTGCATCCATGATTTTGAGGTAGGTCACAGGTTAAGACGCCCTGTTCTGAATTATGGCTAGTTTGTTGAATTACAGAAAGAATCTAAAGCATTATGTTATAATAGAGCTTTTATAATAAAGCTGTTATTATGTGGGGATGTTTGTTTTTGCAGGTGGATGGAAATCTGCCTAGATGAAGAATTACCACCCACCACTGAACTGGAAGAAGGTTTAAGGAATGGTGTTTACCTTGCCAAATTAGCTAAGTTTTTTGCACCAAAGTTGATCTCTGATAAGAAGATCTATGATGTGGAACAGACACGTTACAAGGTAAAACATACATGTAAGATTTCAGTACTGTATAGAAAATAATTTGCTGGTAATTAATGCTTCATATTTTTACTATAACAGCATGCACCATATTTAAGATTATAATAAATTCTTCATATGTCCCAAGATTAGGCCTTGGCACCAAAAGAAAATCTCAGGATTAAAATCCTGTTAACTTTGATACTTTTGCTGCTACTTCCTCTAGAAACATAAAGCCTTAAAATCAAGAAAAGTATGCTGAATGTTTCAGTGCAGGAAAGTATATATTTTTGTAGTAACAAAATGTATTTTCTTAGATTTTTAAACAAGAAAGATAAAAACTAACAGAAACTGTATTTAAGATAAAGGAAAGAAGAAAAGTAAAGAAAGAACAAAGCCAAAAGTATAGGAAAAAAAATAAAGATTATAAAGAAATAACTTCCAATTTTCTTTTACAATAGTTATAGATATAAATTTAAATTAAACTCTTACCCTATGGTTACAACATAACTTTCATTTTTGCTGTCATCTACTATTTTTTCTAGTCATCAAATCCATATATCATGATTTCATTTTTTTTTCTGTTTTACGCAAAAAGTCCAATGGTCGCTGCCTTGAGTTATTTATAAAATAATAAAGGTGGGATAGTAAGTAAGTAAGTAAATAAATAACTGCAGCTTCCAATCAACATTGAACTTTAGTGTCTTTTCTCTGATCAAGGCTGTCAGTTTAGTCTCAGCAAGCTCCATCATCTTCACCATCCACTCTTCCATTGTGGGTAATTTATTTATTTATCAAATTTGTCACCACCCATCTCCTCCCACCAGGGGGACTCTGGGTGGTTTACAAAAAAATAATCAATAAAACAATAGATAGATAATATAATTACAATATATAAACATAGACTATATAAAATACAATTACAAGTAACTAATAAATATAGATAAAAATGTCAGATGTGTAATGTCAGATCTTTCCACCATTTTGCATATAAAAGTCTTGCTGCAGTTATCATATAGAGAAGCAAAGTTCCATGAGTTTTTTCCAACTTTTTGTCAATCAGTCCCAAAAGAAACATCTCTGGCTTCAGCTGTATATTAATCTTTAGAATCTTCTGAATTAATATATGTATTTGGATCCAATTTTTTAAAGCTTTTTTACACGTCCACCAAGCATGATGAAAAGTCCCCACTTGTTCACATTTCCAGCATGAATTTGAAATACCTTTATACATTTTAGACAGTTTTTCCGGTGACAAATACCAACAATACATTATTTTATAAAAATTCTTTTTAAGATTGTAACATAATGTAAATTTCAGTCCTTTCATTCACATATTCTCCCATTGTTCTATTTGTATGTTATAACCAAAAATTTTAGCCCATTTTATCATACATTCTTTCACTTGTTCTTCTGTTTTAAATTTCAGTAAAAGTTTGTACATTTTAGCAATAACATGTTCATCATTTGTACATAATTCTGTTTCAAATCCAGTCTTATAGTGTTCAAAATCAAAAGTCCTTTTATCTACTTTAAATCTTTCTAGTAATTATACATAGAAAAACCATTGATATGTATAGTATATCCTTCTAATGTCAAATCTTCTCTTGATGTTATTTTGGATTCTCCCTGGGAAAATTCTAATACATCACCATAAGTTAATCATTTGTGTTTAGTTATCATTTTTCTTCTATAATATGCTTCTTGTGGTGAAAGCCACAAAGGTATTTTTGGACACAGCCTGGGTTTATATCTATTCCATCTTCTCATTATGGCACGTCTGACAAAATTATATCTTCCAAAACTTCTAATTCGTATCTTCCAAAATTCATATCTTCCAAAACTTTAAATGAAAAAGAGCAATTTAAATTGTCAAAAACTTTCTCTGTGTCTAAAAAAAATTAATGCAGCTTGTTTTTCATTATACTATTGACATATAAAATATAGTATATAGTATACTATATACATATAGCTTAATGACGTCATTAAACTGTCTTCTAGGTAAAAATCCACATTGATCTTCATGAATGAATTGTTGCAAAAAAAAATTCAGTCTATCTGCTGAAATTGTTGTGAACAACTTATAATCATTATTCAATACTGATATTGGTCTATAATTTCTCTTAGAGTTAAATCTTGCCCCTTTTAGGTATATGTTGGTATATGAAGGTATATGTTAAAACAGAATATATTAAAAGCATACATACAATCTCCTCTTTAAAAAAAACTGTATGTAAGCTTCTTTTATAAAATATAGCAGGAAACTACTTTTCTCCTCATCAAAGATTTAAAAAGATGCTGATTTTGCATATTAAAGTTTATATAGCAGATTTCCTCAACCTTGTATTTTCTGGGTCTATTCATGGATACAGCTCCTAGCTGTGCTTGGGACTGTAGCTTCAACGATCTGTAGTGCACTAGTTGGGGAATGCTGGTGTATGACAGAGAGTTGGAGGTGCTTCAGAACCATTTCTGCCTCCTGGTAATATCCAACAGGTGGAAATTAATGGATAAGTCCCAGTAATTTCCACCTGTGTATGTTTTGTGGATTTTGGCAGTTTCCTTTTTGAATGTGGCATCTACACATTTCATGCGATATTAATTTAAAATGCTTTTTAAATTTTTGTAAAAGGATTTCCCCCCCTTATTTTTGAGTTGTCTGAATTGGATGTACCAAAAGATTTTTTAAAATAAAGAATTGTTCTGATTGTTCAAAATTAGTGATTTGTAAACCATGGCTTCTGGAGTGACCTAAAAGTAAGTTGATATATAATAAAACAAATGTATTAAAGTAAACTGTAATTCATCAGGAAACTGAACTAAAATGTTTGATGAAAGAAAATGCTTTATTTTACCTAGTACCAACAAATGAAATAATTCTACCAGGTGATAGACTGTGGAGAAGGATTTTCTAAAAGGATACTATAGTATTAGATAGTAGGATCATCACCTTCTGTCAGATAAGGTGATACATTTCTTACAATGCTCTAGTTTTGCCAAGGAGGCTGGTATTATGCCAAGCATGAATAAGCATCCATCCACTTTACTGTCACCCTGCAGAATTTTAAAAGACTTCATGTTTATAATGAAATTTTAAAAAGAAAATTGTTTTTAATTTAAAAGAAAATTAAATGTTTAAATTTTAAAAAAATCTAAGATTAAGTATGCTAATCAATGTTTATTTGAGTGGCATAGTTTAATATTCTGTGTTCCTGGATAATTTATATGGTTAAAAACATTAAATGATAAAGCCATGGTAATTTCTTTTAAGAATTCCCCTCTAGAACTGATGTTGATCATTTAATTCAGAAAAATTTTGATTTTTTTTTTTAATGTGGTTAAACTGAAGTTGAAGTGAATTAGAATTTCTGCATAAGTAAATTACTTCATTTTATTATTTTTGGAAATAATACATGAATATGCTTGATTGTATTTTATTTGAGTATATACTGTATATTGATCATTGAGAGGCTAGGAGTAGGGGGAATAGAAAAATCTTCACCTTTTCATCTGCTAAACTTTCTAAAAGAGATGTTTGGGCTAAGGATATCACCTTCAAGCTATCCTTGAACAGTGTTCTTGACTTTCATAGAATACAGTAAAAAGAACAACAAACATCCATGACAAAAATTGACACCTAAAACATCTGTGTATTTTGTGTGTGTGTGTGTGTGTGTGTAGAATACAGGTAGCCTTCATTTAGTGAATGCCTCGTTTAGCAACTGTTCACAGTTAAGATGGTGATAAATGACTTTATGACCTATCTTTGCATTTATGACCTGTACAAGTCTGTAAAGAAGAGGAAAGCTGAAGTAAGATCATAAGCACAGTCACGGTTTCAGTTAGAAACTGCTTTGCTTAATGACCAAGTGGCCAGTCCCAATTGTGGTCGTTAAACAAGGACTACCTGTAATGTATAGCTCAGAGTTACTTGTTGTGATGGTTGCCTTGATTCAAATAAAACGCTCAGACTCAAAATGACAATTCAGGTTCTGAGTTTATTTAGAAAAGGGTGCAAACAGGTAAAAAGCTGAGAATGAGAAAAGCGCGCCTAAACTCAAACTAAATAGCATCTTACACACAGCAGCCCAGCCCCTCCCTCACATACAGTTCACCCCACATTCCCAGGTGCTCCTAACGAGCTCTGCTGTTCAACGGGCAAAGAGACCTTGACATTTCAGAGATAGTCTAAACACATTCCTTCTGGTACAGATCAACACGTTTTTAGTACGAGGCTCGCAGCAGCACCCTCCCAGCCAGAACACGTATCAGCACCATGGCAAGTGAACCGTTACGATGCAGAAACATCGGAACGGTGAACGTGACACTTGTTGACAAGACAGCTTGTCATGTAATAGCTTAAAATATAAAGTATTTTTTTAATGGTTTAAATACAATTTAAATTCCATGTACAAGACAGAGTTAGGTATTTAGACGGTTTTTGTGTGGTCACTGAAATAAATGAGTAACCACCTTTGTCCCTGTCTCTTCTTTTCTTTCTTCCATTAGTGTTCAGGCCTACATTTCCGACACACTGATAATACAGTACAGTGGTTACGGGCAATGGAGTCCATTGGCCTACCAAAGGTAAGCATTTGAAAACTAAATACTATGTAGCCATTTGTAAAGTGCTTGTTAAAATAAGGAAGTGTATTTAAAATAGGACAACTGATACAAATCTGCCTTTGTATTAAATAAGACCATTGATTCATGTAATCTAGACTAACAGTAATAGCTTTCCATAGTTTTGACAGTAGTATATGCACCTGTATATGAACGTGCTAAGGATTGAACTAGCGTCAGGCCCAGCCCAAGAACGACCAAGAATCAGTGAAGCCAAACTTCAGTTCTTTACTTGCTAATGCCATACAGACAGAATCTTGCCAGACTAAAGCTACTCTACCTAACCTAAGGGGAAATAACCTGGGAAGGCTCTAGGATGGGGCTATTCTGAAATTCTTGGTTTTCCCACAACTGCCCTCCGGACTATGTTTCCTCTTATCTTCTTGCCCTTCTTGGAATGTGCTCCCTCCTTCCTGAAAAACAGCAGCACCGCCAAAATCTACCGCAACTAGGGATCTTTTGCATATGAAACATTACCATATAGCCTTCCCTTAATGTGAACAGGACTAACTGAATTACCAATATGCAGGAAGAAAGGATTGAGTGAAAAAGTTAAAATAGTTGTACTGCCTGTTTTGCCAAGGCAACTGGCATCAGCAAACTCCCATGCATTCTAGTTTCTTGCAGTCAGTTCTGTTGGATCAGCAACATGATCCTGACAGCCATCCCAGCAAGTATAGTTATTGCATGTGCCGTTACTGTATACTCATTATGTAATGATAGAGCTGATCCTGCCAGACACCAATAATAATCCTTAGTACACATTTTTGATACAAAAAGAGTATAGGTGAAGCTGAGGAATATGGAATCAAATCATCGTCTATTTTGTCGAGTATTGTTATAACCTGAAAAAATTTAACTAGAGATGTTCATCTCTTATGCTAGGACATGTTGTTTACTATGGATGCAAATTTTACATTTTGAAATATTAGAACAAAGACAAAAATGATATTTTGAGCCATGATATAACTATAATTTTGTATGGATGAATTATTTTTTCATTAAACATAGTCATTTCTCCAAGACAAGTTCTAGGAAACAATTTTTCTTTCAGAACTATTCAAACACAATGAAACATCATTAAAACACCATATTTAATCATGTTCTGTTGAATATGTGACAGTAGTTAAATTTATATATAATACTAAGCCAGTGGCCCAGTGTACACATCTTGCTAAACAGAAAACTTTAGTTTGTGAACTCAGCCAATATCAATGTATGTTGACTTGACTTGTTAACATTCCATATCTTGCAGGTTTTTTGAAAGAGTTAAGAATGGCGTTTTGATTTAAAGAATTATGAGGAAGCTACTTGTCTAGGTCCACAAATATGTAGTTGATCAGAACCTAATCACACATAACATAAAATTCAAATATAATAAACTGGATCATAGTAAATTCAGACTACAGTGCTTACCTGGAGATTAATCCTGTTTCATCTCAGTGGACTTTATTTTTGAGTAGTAGTGTATTCGGAAAAGTGTCAAATTGTACATTTTTGCAAAACGAATCCCCCACTGAGGAAGAATTTGTTCTCAGTGTCAAAGTATACCATTGATCCTCTGCTTCAACACCTTAATAGATAAAATCTGACTAATACTGCATATTTGTTAACTGAAATAATGCTTGATGATTTGCCTTTTCATCCCTAGATTTTCTACCCAGAGACCACAGATGTTTATGATAGGAAAAACATACCTCGAATGATCTATTGCATTCATGCACTAAGGTAAAGCAGATCTGTGCTAAATTTCTCAGATTTTTTTTTTCATATTTCCTTTTTAAAAGTTTCTAGCAAAGCTTAGTTTCTTCATATGGTTATGAAGCAAATTAGTCTTGGAAAACTCAGACTTAAGAATTAAATTCTATTAAGTTTTTTTTTTTAGAGATCCTACTTCTTAATACTAATTTCAAAAAATAAAAATGGCATCAATTTGAGAATGAAAAGAATCCAACTTTCCCCTCTCTCTGCTATGCATGGTTAAACTGTGTTTTAATTATGGAAACCTGTAAAACTGGCCTTGTGATCTTTGATTACTTATTTACTAATGTCCTATTTCAAGGTTATGCTATTGTGTATATAACAAGGCTCTAGTCTCAGACAATTTTCTTAAAAATGTGGGTATCATAAATGGAATCATGTTATTTCTATAGAGTTAACTATAGTTCAGAAAATATTGTGTAAGTACTATGTGCCAAAAAAAATTTCACACTTGAATTACAGTGGGACAGGTATTCATTTCAGCATTACTAAGCAAGAAGCTACAGGTAGTCCTCATTTACTGACCACAGTTGGGACCAGCAACTCCATCACTAAGCATCACAGTTATAGAGTGAAACATTACATGGCTGCACCCCATTACGTCAGTTTGTCAGTTCCAGCTATGGCATTACTGCAGGTCATTATGTGTGACATCATGTGACCGCTACTTGCGACTTCCTGCTGGCTTCCCCACTGACTTTGCTTGTCAGAAGCCTGCTGAGAAGGTTGCAGATGGCGATCATTTGACCATGGGATGCTGCAACTGGCATAAATGTGTGCTGGTTGCCAAGCACCTGAATCACGATCACATGATCTTGGGGACTCTGCAAGGGCCATAACTTTGAGGACCGGTTGTAAGTCTCCTTTTTTTAAGTATCGTCATAACTTTGAATGGTCGCTGAATGAGTGGTCGGTAAGCTGTAGTTGAGAGTGACAGACTGTGTTTAATTGATTTTCATATATGTAACACATTGCCTATATGAAAATGAAATGCATTTCTCTTCTGACAGCATGTAGAGTTCTGCTTTTGATATCTGCATCCTATGCAGGCTTCCATCTGAGCATGGAAGAGCAATAAATCTTATGTAAGTTCTTATCTAGACAGATATTATTTTGCATAGTAAATCTCTTTCTGGCATTTTAAAGAAGATTCTTGGGTCAGGTCATCGCTTTGCCATTTTTTAATAAATTAGGATAGAGAAGAACAATTTGGGCAGGTGGCTGGGTGCCGCCTTAATTCATAATTCTGGGAGAAGGAAAACTGCTGAGCATAGACTGGTGTGATACAAAGTGTATGGGCACATCATGTATATATTTGGGGTCAAATGTCATTGATTTTAGTGGCTGAAACATGACACCCATTCAGTTTTGGACCCCTTTAGTTTCAAGTGTGTGTGTTTTCTTGCTGACTCATGTCATTAGTATCTTTTTAAAAAATTATAGATATTATAAACATTCTGAAGCAATATTTTTCTTATAATGCTATGCAAACATGGCTTCTGGATTTGTTAAATGTGTAAGTTTAAAATTGTTTTACAAAGTAAACACATGGGACTCTAAATATTAAGCATTTTAATGGTAAACAGCGCATAACAAAATGATGCTAAATTCCATCCTAGTGATGTCACAATCCTTGTTCAGATATTCTACAGAACATTGAACATAGAGAGGCTTTCAGATATTTATATCTGCTAGAGTACTAAAGATGCCTTAAGTGATTGCTAGACTTATAGAAACATATGGATATGGAGATCTTCACATTTAGCTGTACATAATTTCAAGGAAATCTATTTTTCCATACATTTTAACTCTACTCTGCCCTCCAGGACAATGTTCTGTTAGTTGGAAATTGCTTAGAATACAGTCTGAACCATCAGGTGAATGATAGAATAATTTATTGCCATGCTGCGCTCTAAACCCTTCTACTAGGAAGCACAAACATTTAATTTTAAAGGAACCTGGTCTCAGGTACATATATTTTGGTGATTTGTTTATTGATATCTTACGTATTCCTATATATATTGTTGACTTGAATGTGGAAATTAGCTTCTTTGAAAATTGTATTTGTAGCTGGTACGAAAACTCTTTGGAGTCTTAAAAGATCCCAATTATCATTAGTTATTTTGGTTTTGGGAGATGGCCACCCACAATAGAAAGAAGGTACACAGCAGTGAAACTATTTGTGGTGGCTCCACTGCTAACACAAAGCCAGAAATGTTAGTGACTTCAGCTTGAAGAATCAACAGCTTAGGATCTGCTTGATTCAGAGCCCTGAATCTATCAAACATCTAGTCCTCCAAGTCATTGGCAGCCTGCAGCTACTATAGCAGAAAAAGACCACTCCCATTTTCTACCCAGAGTGATATGAGTCAGCAGCCTTCTACACATGATGATGGATCCAATACTGTTTTCCCCTGGCTCCATTTGGATTGTTCTGTCTATCTATCATGGATTAAGAGAACTTTTGATTTTGAATGGCCTGCAGGCTACTTGGAGGAATGTTAAGTGTTCTCAAAACACAGCCACTGTCATCTCCAGTGAGAGGCAGAGCAGTGAGATATGTGGGGGGTGGGGGTGGGGAGGAAGAACTTAAAAACTTCTTTGTTCTCACTAAGTTTGGGTTGAAGATTCCTGCAGGAAGTAGGAACCTACCAGAAAAACCAGATTTCATGTGCTTGGGCCTATGAATTCCAGCCCAAAGCCAAAAACGCTCCAGGAACAATAGAACTAGTAAGGTAAAAGTGGTAGACAACATTTAATTACTCTTTTCAGGTGTAAAGCAGTGTAACACCCCTATGCCATTCAACATGTTTGCCTGTTGGGCTGTTTAAAGATGCCTGAATGCTAACTTTTGTCTGCAGATTTCAGTCCCCTGTAACTTGTTGCAGTTAACATTGGTTCTCTCCCTTTCTTTGGGGCTGGTTCTAGTTGGTGTTGGTTGATGGGGAGAGATTGTCCCCTGGGCCCCTTATTTGTGAGGTGCTGCAGCATTCTATTCTCTCTCCCTTCCTTTTCAACATCTAACATGAAACTGCTGGGCGAGCCATTCACCGGTTTGGAGTTCAGTATCATCAGTACACTAATGATACCCAATTATATCTTTCAATTCCAGGCCGGCCAAGTGAGGCTGACAAGATTCTGTCCCAGTGCCTGAAGGCTATGCGGGTTTGGATGGGGAGGAACTGTCTCTGACTTAATCCTACCAAGTCTGAGTGGCTGTGGGTGTTGGACCGCCCAGATCTGGGGATATTCCAACTTTGACCTTGGATGGAGTTGTGCTTCCCCACTCAAGGACAGTGTGCAATTTAGGAGTCTTCCTGGACTCCCAGTTCCAGGTGGCAGCCCTGGTCAGGAAGGCTTTTGCTCAAATTCATTTGGTGTGCCAGTTGTGCCCTTTCCTAGAATGGGGGGCCCTTCAGACAGTCACTCATGCCCTGGCCACCTCACAGTTTGACTACTGCAACACACTGTACATGGGGTTGCCCTTGAAGACTACCCAGAAACTTCAGTTGGTTCAGAATGCAGCAGCATGGGCAGTGATAGGCATGCCTCAGTATGTCTGTGTAACACCCCTGCAAGCTGCACTGTTTTCCAGTTGCTTCTGAGTACATTCAAGGTGCTAGTCACCACCTATAAAGTCCTACATGGCATAGGGCCTAGTTACTTGAAGGACCGCCTGTCTCCCATAGTATCTGCCCAGCTGGCAGAGTTGATGTGCTCCAGGTTCCATCAATTAAACAATGCCATTTGTCCAACCCTGGAAGCATGCCTTCTCTGTAGCAGCACCTACCCTCTCGAATGAGGTTCCTCCCAAAATTTGAATGGCTCCCACCCTACTGATACTTTGAAAAGCCCTAAAGCCCTGGCTCTTCCCCCAGGCCTTTGGTGAGGATAACTGACGCCCCTTTCTTCCTTTTTGTTCCTCTCCAGTTTTGTTTTCTTTGTCATCATTTTTCTGTCTTGTGCTTTTTTTTTTTGTTCTTAAATGTTTTTAACAATTGTAAACCACCCAGGGTCACTGGGGATCTGGCAGCATATAAATTTAATTCCTCTTCCTCCTTCCTTTCTCTCAATTCTTTACTTGGTTTTTGTGATTTGCAAAATTCATTGAACTTGGAGAACTCAGGAACAATCCATTTTCCTCTGGCTGGTTCAGCAATTTAGAAGTTGGTCCTCTAAACTGGAAGCATAACATTCAGATGCAGCAAGTTTTTCTAAGCCAGAACACCTTGAATTGCTTCAGATAATTTACTTCCAGAAAATGCTGAATGATCTCTTCCCACATCCTGGAATGGCATGGTCCAAAGGGAAAGAGAATGTTCCCTGATTCTCCAGAACAACCCATTCTGACGATAATTCTACTTAGTTGCTGTTATTAAAATAAAAATCCTTTTTCCTTGATTACTTCAGTGCCTTGTAATTTAGCATCAGATACTCCAAAGCCCTTGGACCTGGTGACTCTAATTAAACAGGGGAAATCTGGAGTCATTTATTGAAAAGCTTATTCTTGAGGAAGGGGATTTCCTATTCTGCACCATCCAAATTCCAAGTGGTCATCTCTCCATTCAAGAGCATGTGACAGAATAACTACCTGCCCAGGTGGAACTCCTTCACCTGAGGGAAATAGATACATCAACACACTTCAGAACTCAGGTGGCAGGAGCGTGAGGGTAGAAAACCCAGAGAGGGGTCTGGAGGACTGGTGTGTGTGTTGGTAAGAGACACACCCACCTCCTCCGTGCTGTACTGTCATAAAGTGAGAAATATGTGTGTGTGTGAACAGAAGCACTGTATCTTCCAAATCTGTTTTCCTTGCCTACTAGAGAAATACTGTATAGCATATGGGAATGTAACATAATCCTACTCTTCAAGGAATACCTTTATGTTGAGATTTGAACATCAGATGCAGCAGTTACATCATCACAATGCCTAACAACAACAACAATAATAATGTAAAATTCAAGCATGAATAATTTAATATACTTTGTTCTTGGATAATCTGCATAAATTTTATGGTAAAAAAAACTTCAAAATCTGAATAATTTAAAATAAATATTTGTGCCATGTTGTTGACTTGCAGCTTTGTTTAATATGAATTCTAAGACTTCAAAATGTTTGTTTTAAAACACAGTTTATGCCAGTAGTGTGTGTGAAATTGTGTTAAAATTCCCAACACAATTGCATATGCATAAAATAGCAATTAATAATTACTCATAATAAAAATGAGAAAGGAATATATTACATATGTATGTTTTTATTTTGGTAATAATTACTTCTAAAATGTACTAAGGTGAAAGCTATTGATAAATTAAAAATAAAATTCCAGTGCCCTCTAGTGGTCAACAATATTTCCCTCCCCAACATTTCTTTTTTCTCTAAGTACTAAATATCATGCTACTCCATGAAAATCACAGCAGTTGTCAAAATGTCAACATCGAATGTATTAATGATTAATTAAATAACTCTATGCCAATTACAAAAATTTCTAAGCACTAGAAATTGACTAGAAAGTAGTGATGGGATTGTTCACTGAAATTTTATTAGAAGTTGATTATAAATGTAATACATAACTGCTTTTAAAAATTGAGATCACAAGTAGAAAATAGGATAATCAGAACCTGACAAATTTAGGTATTTGGCCTAAATTACTATCTATTAAATATGTAATTTTGCAGTTAATTTTTCCTGTTTGTTCTTTGAACTCCCTCCTAGAAAATCCTAAATTACTGGAAATCTAATTTTTCCTAATATTTCCTGTTTCCAGAAACAGCTGTTTTCTCTTTATGCTTGTTCCCTGAGTTCTAACAGCTTGGCAAATCCATGAGTGATTACATTTACCTACAGGGGTATATGACTCTTCATTTTTGTCACTTCTTTGTTTCATTCAAGTTCAACTTTTAAAATGTTAAGCTTCTTCAAATAAAAAATCTTCTATTTAGACAGAAAATGTGCCTTGGCCACTTTTGAACTGCTTTGACCCTCTCTTTTATAACAAATTTGATTAGTCCCTTGTGTAATCTTAATAAATTTCCCAAATCCTTAACAGTTGTTAACTTCACATGGCAGGAAGACATGAATAAAGATGTGAATTTGTTCAGCTGTTGTCCAGATGGTTTCACTATACACATTTTAGAATGGTAATTATATAGCTTTTTTCAAGTATCCTGAAATGAAATAGGACTTCTGGAGTGTTTTCTATAGTTTTGAGTTTATTCCAGATTCTCCAAAGCATTGAAGAACTGAAACATAGATAGTCAGACATGTATGTATGTATAAGGGATATTACTTTCACTACTTTCACTGTTGAGGCAATGTTTTATGTATGTTATTTAGAATTGTCATGAAGAAAGTAGATACAGAAGTTTTGCAAGTCAAAGTTAAATGTGTTTCGAAAGGAATGTAGTTGTGATTATTCTAGGACAATCATTTCTGACAATACTTGCAGCATTGTAAAGATCAACAAATGCATTGTAGAATAAACTTTAATAGGCAACACTCAACTTTAATTGATCATTACCCATTTTATTTAATGCAATTCACTTTCTTTTTCTTTCTCTCTCAGTTTATATTTGTTTAAATTAGGAATAGCTCCACAAATCCAGAATTTGCTTGGGAAAGTAGACTTTACAGGTACTTTCAATCTTTGTAACTTTTTTGTATTGAGGAAACCTTATTTTTTGAAGCTTCTAGTAATTCCTTAATTGGATAGCAATGTTCTCCTCCTCCAACATTTTTCGAGTTTTTGTGCTGAAGTGGGTGTAAAGTAGCTATGTAAAGAATGTGCTGTATTTTACAAAGAGATGCTGGGTAACGAACACTGTATCTGAGCTGCAGTATTTCTCATATAGAAAAAGGGGACAAGAAGAATTAGAAGAATAACATTTGTCCCATCTGTGTGTGTGTGTGTGTGTGTGTGTGTTGTGCTTGGTTTTGTCACTTAGTAAACCTTGGACAGTTTTTTTCCCCCCTATGTACTGTAATCTCTTTCTTTTTCCTTCCTCCTGCCACCAATAATTAGAGGAAGAAATCAGTAACATGCGGAAGGAGCTGGAAAAATACGGTATACAGATGCCATCATTTAGTAAAATTGGAGGCATCTTGACCAGTGAGCTTTCAGTGGATGAAGCTGCATGTAAGTTCCCCTAAGTGTTGGGAAATGCTATGCTACCTGCTCCCTAAAAGATAGTGATGTGCCTGAAAGTTGCTTTAACTTTAAATATAAAGTGACAATCAAAGTTACCAAGTAAATACTTGTTTTTGCAACTGGCTACTTGATTGTTATGGAAATTTTAAAGATGTACATATTTTATAATATTTGTTTGCTATCCATATTAGGAGGTTCTGAGCAGCACATCAGAAATCAGAGAAGCATCATAAACCATAAAATCATAATATTCAAAATAGCCTTAAAAATGTAACCAAGGAAAAAAATAATAACCCCTTAATCCAATAGTTTTTCTGATGATCTCTTGGGATAGTCTTTCAGTTGGTTTAGCTATGTACATTTGTGGCCTGAGGATGAAACAGGAAAGGAGCAAGGGTTTGAGTCAAATACTCACACCTAGGATATTCTGGTGAAGCATTTTTATAGAGGCTGGTTTGTTCTGAATTTTTTTATCTTTGTGAATATAAAAAAAGGGCACTCCCTTTTTGCTTGCTGTCTGTTTTGTATGAAACTGGACTATTAAATAGAAATTGTGAATAAATCACAGTGTAAAAGTGTGATAGCTAATAATAAAGATTTGGGAAATTTTAATTCATGGGGGCTTCTATCTTTAAATACTGAACTATTATTCTTGACTATTCTTTTTTCAGTGCATGCTGCAGTTATTGCAATTAATGAAGCTATTGAGAAGGGAGTTGCAGATCAAACTATCAAAACATTGAAAAATCCTAATGCCACGTTAGTAAATGTGGATAATTTTGCCCATGCATATCAGAAGGAACTTTCAGAAGCAAAAAAGAAAAAAGAAGAGAATGCAAGGCTCAAGGTGCAGAATCATTTATTATTATCTGTATTATGTGAATGTGAGTTGTTGTTTGTTGTTTATTCGTTTAGTCGCTTCCAACTCTTCGTGACTTCATGGACCAGCCCACGCCAGAGCTTCCTGTCGGTCATCAACACCCCCAGCTCCCCCAGGGATGAGTCCGTCACCTCTAGAATATCATCCATCCATCTTGCCCTTGGTCGGCCCCTCTTCCTTTTGCCCTCCACTCTCCCTAGCATCAGCATCTTCTCCAGGGTGTCCTGTCTTCTCATTATGTGGCCAAAGTATTTCAGTTTGGCCTTTAATATCATTCCCTCAAGTGAGCAGTCTGGCTTTATTTCCTGGAGGATGGACTGGTTTGATCTTCTTGCAGTCCAAGGCACTCTCAGAATTTTCCTCCAACACCACAGTTCAAAAGCATCTATCTTCCTTCGCTCAGCCTTCCTTATGGTCCAGCTCTCGCAGCCATATGTTACTACGGGGAACACCATTGCTTTAACTATGCGGGCCTTTGTTGTCAGTGTGATGTCTCTGCTCTTAACTCTTTTATCGAGATTTGTCATTGCTCTTCTCCCAAGGATTAAGCGTCTTCTGATTTCCTGACTGCAGTCAGCATCTGCAGTAATCTTTGCACCTAGGAATACAAAGTCTTTCACTGCTTCTACATTTTCTCCCTCTATTTGCCAGTTATCAATCAAGCTGGTTGCCATAATCTTGTTTTTTTTGAGGTTTAGCTGCAAGCCAGCTTTTGCACTTTTTTCTTTCACCTTCATCATAAGGCTCCTCAGTTCCTCTTCACTTTCAGCCATCAAAGTGGTATCATCTGCATATCTGAGATTGTTAATGTTTCTTCCAGAGATTTTAACTCCAGCCTTGGATTCCTCAAGCCCAGCTTGTCGCATGATGTTTTCTGCATACAAGTTGAATAGGTAGGGTGAGAGTATACAGCCCTGCCGTACTCCTTTCCCAATCTTAAACCAGTCCGTTGTTCCGTGGTCTGTTCTTACTGTTGCTTCTTGGTCGTTATACAGATTCTTCAGGAGGCAGACAAGATGACTTGGTATCCCCATACCACTAAGAACTTGCCACAATTAGTTATGGTCCACACAGTCAAAGGCTTTAGAATAGTCAATAAAACAGAAATAGATGTTTTTCTGAAACTCCCTGGCTTTTTCCATTATCCATCGGATATTGGCAATTTGGTCCCTAGTTCCTCTACCTTTTCTAAACCCAGCTTGTACATCTGGCAATTCTTGCTCCATGAACTGCTGAAGTCTACCTTGCAGGATCTTGAGCATTAGCTTACTGGCATGTGAAATGAGTGCCACTGTTCAATAGTTTGAACATTCTTTAGTGTTCCCCTTTTTTGGTATGGGGATATAAGTTGATTTTTTCCAATCTGATGGCTATTCTTGTGTTTTCCAAATTTGCTGGCATATAGCATGCATTACCTTGACAGCATCATCTCTCAAGATTTTGAACAGTTCAGCTGGGATGCTGTCGTCTCCTGCTGCCTTGTTATTAGCAATGCTTCTTAAGGCCCACTCAACCTCACTCTTCAGGATGTCTGGCTCTAGCTCACTGACCACACCGTCAAAGCTATCCCCGATATTGTTATCCTTCCTATACAGGTCTTCTGTATATTCTTGCCACCTTTTCTTGATCTCTTCTTCTTCTGTTAGGTCCTTGCCATCTTTGTTTTTGATCATACCCATTTTTGCCTGGAATTTACCTCCGATGTTTCTAATTTTCTGGAAGAGGTCTCTTGTCCTTCCTATTCTATTGTCTTCTTCCACTTCCGCGCATTGCTTGTTTAAAAATAATTCCTTATCTCTTCTGGCTAACCTCTGGAATTTTGCATTTAATTGGGCATATCTCCCCCTATCACTGTTGCCTTTTGCTTTCCTTCTTTCTTGGGCTACTTCTAGTGTCTCAGCAGACAGTCATTTTGCCTTCTTGGTTTTCTCTTTCTTTGGGATGTATTTTGTTGCCGCCTCCTGAACAATGCTGCGAACTTCTGTCCAGAGTTCTTCCGGGACCCTAAGTCCAGTCCCTTAAATCTATTCTTCACCTCCACTGCATATTCCTTAGGAATATTAGTGAGCTCATATCTACCTGATCTGTGGGTCTTCCCTAATCTCTTTAGTCTGATCCTAAATTGTGCAATAAGTAGTTCGTGATCTGAACTACAGTCAGCTCCAGGCCTTGTTTTTACCGACTGTATAGATGTCCGCCACCTTTGGCTGCAAAGGATGTAGTCAATCTGATTTCGGTGTTGTCCATCTGGCGAAGTCCATGTATAAAGCCGTCTCTTAGGTTGTTGGAAGAGAGTGTTTGTTATGCAGAGTGAGTTGTCTTGGCAAAATTCTATCAGCCTATGTCCTGCTTCATTTTGTTCTCCCAGGCCATACTTACCTGTAATTCCAGGTGTCATTTGACTGCCCACCTTAGCATTCCAGTCTCCTGTGATGAAAATAACACCTCTTTTAGGCGTGTTGTCCAGTAGGTGCTGCAGATCCTCATAAAACTGCTCTACTTCAGCTTCTTCAGCATTTGTGGTTAGGGTGTATATTTGGATCACTGTGATGTTAGATGGCTTGCCCTGAATTCGAATTGAGATCATTCTGTCGTTTTTTGGGTTGTATCCAAGCACTGCTTTAGCCACTTTACTATTAATTATGAAGGCTACTCCCTTTCGTCTGTGGTCCTCTTGTCCACAGTAGTAGATCTGGTGGTCATTTGATGTGAAGTGGCCCATTCCAGTCCATTTCAGTTCACTGATGCCCAAAATGTCTATCTTTAATCTTGACATCTCACCAATAACCACATCCAATTTGCCCTGGCTCATAGATCTTACATTCCAGGTTCCAATGGTGTGTTGATCCTTAGAACATCGGATTCGCCGTTCACCACCAGCACCGTCGGCTGCTAGCTGTCCTTTCGGCTTTGAGCTAGCTGCATCATCACGTCTGGGGCTCGTTGAACTCATCCTCTGTTCCTCCCCAGTAGCATTTTGACCATCTTCCGACCTGGGGGTCTCATCTTCCAATGGTATACCGACATATCTCTGGTTGTACTGATCCATTTAGTTTTCACGGCAAGAATACTGGGGTGGGTTGCCATTACCTTCCCCAGAGATCGCATTTAGTCTGACCTCTCTGTCATGACCTTCCCGTCTTGGGTGGCCCTTCATGGTTTAGCTCATGGCATCACTGAGGTGCTCAAGCTCCGGCACCACGACAAGGTAACGATCCTTTGCTGAAGGTGAGTTGTTAGAGAATAATTAAAACACCAATTTCAATTTATTTATGGTTGTCTTAAATATGCAGCTTTGTAAAACTTATAGTGTCAAATTGATCAATGCTAGTAAATAATTTGTACATGTAAAACATGTTTGTTTATTTGTTTTATTTGTATGCTACCCAATCCCAAAAAAGATCAATCTCATCATATATTAATACATCAATAATACACAAAAATACATAAAAGAACCATCAAAATGAAAAAGATAAATGTAAATTTAAATCAGCATTTCCCAAAATTAGGTAGGAGACCTGCTGACAGATACACTCCTGGGGGGAGGTGAAAAGGGAAGAAATACTGGCCTGGCCTCAGAAGGTGATTGGAAGGAGAAGCATCAGCCAATTTGGGTTGGTTCCTTCTTTTTTCCTCTCTAGGAAAACACAGCTTTAGTCCAAACGAGGGGGGAAGATTACAAAAATGTCTTAGACAGACACCCCCCTTATTCACATGAATATAAAAGAGGAAGGAAGGGAATCACAGTCAGACTTGCAAGATTATGTTACTATTGTTGCCCATGGCTGGGGGATTCTGGGAGTTGAAGTCTACCCATCTTAAAGTTGCCAAGGTTGAGAAATGCTGCTATAGCCAATCCAAATAAAAGTACAGTAGTTTTTAGTATTTTGTGGAGTCTGTTTCCTCTTCTGGCCTGCTTTGTAGGGCTGACAGCTATTAAGATGAGGTTAATTAACAAAAGCTTATTTTTCAAGACTTTTGGAATCCTCAGAGAATATTCAAAAAGGAGGCCCACTTACCAGTTCCATTATGCTGGAAGTGTAATGTGGGTTAGGAAACTCCCATACAAGATATAGGATCTTCAGTTTATATTCCAATTTGGTTCATGTGGTTTTCATATGGAAAATTTAAAATATTAGAATGGTATTACAAAGATAATAATTAGTTTAAAGACCTGAATATGTCTTTAAATTATATAATTGATTTTTGGAATTTATCACTAATCACAATATAAAGAATTATGGATTTAGTCTACATGGGGAGGGGATAGCAAAAAAAATAATTATTCGCTGTAGGAAAGATAGTTACCCCAGATTTATCTTTTTGAATTATAGATACAAGTTCACTTTCCATTTATAAACTGGCACTCCATCAATGTAATGGAAGACTGAGGAATATTATGAGTTGTGGTTGAGATTCAGCTATTTCTTTCAAAATTCAGTGGAATGGTATCTTTTGTGTGTAACATGCTTTTGTATGTGGGTTTTTTCCCTCATATGTGTGCATTTATGCAAACACCACCTCCATTTTGAAGTCAGGAATAGCACTGCCATTTTTTCTATAATGGTAATTGTTGCTTTTAGAGTGACTCAATTTTGGAAGAGGAAAGAGATGTATATGAAGAATTGCTGACACAAGCTGAAATCCAGGGAAACATCAATAAGGTCAACAGTGAGTATTCTTCCTTCTTAGGAAAACAAGCATTCCTGAAACTGACATACCCACCCTTAATTTTACTGGGAAGTATGAGTATGTATTTCAGTTCACTGAAATTTAAAACTGGCGTAGGCTATTATTTCATCAGTAATGTGTAAATCCTTCAGAGATGTCTTGCTGTTATATTACTAATCCTGGACAAGCACATTCTTCTTTGCTCTTTTGCATTCTTGATAACAGTAGAAACATTATGATTCCAGTCTGCTTTACCTGTATTTCTCTCCTCTTCTGCTAGCTGCAAAGTTCTGTAAATTTTGACCCCTCTTACATGTTGCATTTTAGCTTCGGGTTTAAGAATTAAGTGTCTATTCTGAAGTGTCCTTGCATGCTTGTCCAGAAGGATTTGATGCAAGTTCTCTTAAACAACTACATTTATCAAAGGGCTAAAAGGAAAAAAAAACCCTTACAATATTTTGCTGTCTGTAAGTATTGTTTTCCTTTCAGTTCACATAGCTTTAGCCCAAGTGAATGAGGCTATTGACATGCAAGATGAAGTGGCACTAATGGCAGGCTTGAACAACCCTGCTCTGAGCCTGCTTGAAGTTCTGCTGCAAAATTCCTCGTGGTACCTAGCACGGTTATTTGATTCTAAAGAGCAGAGGAAACAGGTAACTGATTATAACGTGCTAGAGTGACACCTAAATCTCTTAACTTTAAAGTGTGATTTCAGCCTTGAACAGTAGAGAGAGGCTTTCAAAATACTTTATAACTATAACTATAGCCTATAGTATCACACAATTTAAATTTCTTAATTTAATTTGGAAACGTGTAATACATTCTAAGATTGGATATAAACAGAAAAAATATATTTAACCCTAATTTGAAAAATGTTCAAATTGTCTGTTCAAAGAAATATTTCTGATCATTTGCTTTATGAAAGCAGACATGTTAGTTAAAAGTAGAGCACCTGTTTTTTATAAAAACAGCCTACTATTGATGTCCCTAAAGCTGGTATCCACCCAGTTGATCTGATATTATGGTATTGATTACTTATTTGCCTTTTACTTAAAAATACAATAAGAAATGTTTCCCCCTAATCTGTTATCTGTTAGATAGCAGGGGTTCCAATTATCCTCGACAAAAGTGAGATACAGAATGAAGTTAGTGTTGCCAATGAGGAATCAGACTCTCACAAATTTAGTGAGTAAATTGTTAATTTTCACTTACAACTTCACCACATTTTTAATGTTTAAGGTTAAGCAGTTATAATGATAAAACATGAGTCTAGTTATATTTTATCTAAGATAGTTCCATGGTGCTTTTTGTCATCTTTACTTTGGTGTCACATTGGGGTCATTATTTGGTTCAGTAGTTTCCCCTCCCCCAATATTGTGTTCTTACTCCAGTTCAATTACTGGGTTAAGTACACTTGCAGTGTTCCAGATGGAATTTACTTACACCTATCTCACTTACTTTGTATGTATCAAGTTAGTGTTGCAACAAATAGAATTTTGAAAGTATGACATGCTTCTATAATATATTACCTAAAAGCGAAATTGCATAATTTATTGTTGAAGTTCTTTTTCTTTGAACACTATGTTTAAGAGGGTTCTAAATTTGCAGTTGCCTTTCTGTCAGTTGCTCTTCTTTGCTTCTTGAGATATTAGAGCTTGTCTTCTGAGATCTTGATGAGCTCACTTTTCATTTCATGCTCTCTTTGGTTAACTTAATAGCAATTTATTCTCCATAACATTTGACTTGAATTCATGAATATAATAATTTTTGCTTGTTATATATGCATCAGTTGACTTACCAATCAGAATTTCTTTATATGTAGACAGTTTTTATAAGTGTATCTATATTGTTCCATTATTAAAAACGCTTAATGAAAACATTAGTTATATAAAGGAAGCCATTTAGTTAGTTTTATTAAGTGTTGTTCTTCAGTCTAAACGTGTAATTATTTTACATGTAGTGGTTTATCCAGTAGGTCCTTATATATTTGGAATAGTCAAAGCCCATGTCCAGGGGCTTCTGCCTGATATGATTTCCCATTTATTTCAGCATCTATCCCAGGTCTGTGGATGTATCAGAAAATTAGTTGCAGTTGCTAATTTCTAATTTAATGTGTCAAGCACAGAGTTTTAAAGACTGCTTTTTCATTTGGAAAAGAGAAAGGAAATTTCTGTCCGTTATAAATGCAGCCCCAACATAGACATTAATGTTGGGTTGGGCACTGTGCCCCTTTTCATATTTCCTTGACTTTGGTTATCTTAAATTTAAAAAGAAGCATTAAATTATGCTTTATATTAAATTGTCAATTAAATATAAAATATAGGCTTGCATGGTTAAGACACCTTTCACTTGGAATATTTTAGATTTTTTCAACACTTTTCTGAGGCATAATTAGCTTCAAACAAGAGTCTTAACATTTTCTTCTATATAATTAGAAATATCAGATATACGATCTTACATGGAACAAGGTTAACTGGAATTTCTGATATTTCTGTTTTTTGACACTAGAACTTATTGCAGTTGACAATATTAACATTGCAATTCGTAACTGTGACTCAGACATGACAATTGCTGCTTTAATGAAACCTGAAGCCCAGTTGCCTGATGTTTACCCTTCTGCTGCCTCTGTCTATCAGACTGAACTCTTCAATCTTCAGCAACGGAATGCTACGGTAAGATGGAAGCCAGTTGAATCCAGGATGTCTCCAAAGCCAACTAATTAAACAATAGATATGCTAAATATCTGTAATTTCTTCTATGACTTCTAAACATGCACTTTCTGCAAAGACTTCTATGAATTCTTGGTTGCCAGTATTTTTACACAAATGTGTATTCAATGTTATGGAAGTAAGAGATAGATAAGAAAAAATACTAGACATTTTAAAAATGTGTAACAAAGCTACACAATGTAACAAAACACATTCTAAAATCATATGTAGCCTTAACGTAATAGTTCTGTTCCTGTAGCAGGCTTTACCTCACAAATCTTGGTCAAATTTCACATATGGTGAGCTGTTGGTTTTAATACAACAAAACTTCCTTCAGGTTAGGATTGTCTTAGCATCCCTAATAACTTCATTCCTGGTTATCCCAACCACCCACCCCAAGAAATCCTTTCTTTGCTATTAATAGTTTGTTGCCAATGTTTACAGCTAAAAAAGGTTTCTTGTTGCAGAGACTTTATCAGGTCACCTTCTCCTTCAGATTTTGCTCCTTGAGTTTAGCAGGTGCTCTATGTTTGAACAATTCAGCTGCTGTAGCTGGGAGGCAGTAGTGTGCTTTCAAAGTGGTTGTTCTTTCAACGGGACTGATCTCTAATTTTCTTAACAAAATTAGAGTTGAGGAGGAAGAAAGGAAGAAGGGTAAAGAAGAAAAGGTGATATGGAGGGTTGAAGAAAGGACAGTATGGAGAGAACCAGAGAAAGAATAATATGCCTTCAAAAGCATTTGATTAGTCATTACCTTATTGTTAATAAATTCAATAATAAAATCAAATAATAAAAAACAGAATAAATACCATGTAATCCAGGGAAATATGTAAGCTAATAATTATTTTGTCTTCAGCTACTTAAGGTTGGACCTTCCTCATTTTTTTAGGAATCCTAATTTTGAAAAAGCAAAACTAGTTATACACTGTACTGTGAGAAAAAATAATTCTCAAGTGGATGTTAAGACAATACTTTAGGCCATTTTAAAAGTTTGCAAAATGGTATGTAAGTTTTTACATTTCTAAGATGAAATTCGAAGGCTTACATGTTATTTTGTAAAAATGCAGTTAACTTAATAGATGTTTTATTTTAATATTTGTGTTGGCTTTTTCGGGGTTAAACCATAACCCCTTTTTTTACACATTGAAAGCTTTGTTTCCTTGCTGATCAGAATATATTTCTACAGAAATACTTAGCTCATGATGAACTGTCTATTGCTGTTGAAATGCTCTCAGCTGTGGTGCTGTTAAATCAGGCTTTGGAAAACAAGAACATAGAGGCAACAAAAACACACCTCAGCAACCCATCCATCGGCTTTAATAATTTGGAGGAAGAGAACTTGCAACGGTAAAAGCTTCCATTACAGATGCATTTCCGTGAGATAGGGAGGGCTACTAATATTTTAAAGAAAGTTTATTAGAGAATATACTGTAGATAATTATACAAATTCTCTTATTTCTATTTAATGGTGCTTTACTGTGTAGAACTGTTCATTAAACTATGGTAATCTTTTAGCTAATCTAATCCTGGGTTACAGTACAATGCAAATAAAATTTTAATTGTTTCCTCACAGTTATGCTGACACCCTGCTGTCTATTAAATTAGAAACTTTATCTCAAGGACAACAATATTTAAGCTGGAATGATATCCAGAATTATATTGACAAGGTTAATGCACAAATTCAAGAAGAAAATGATAGTAAGTATTCTGGTCCATTTAACTCTTGGTTTATACATTTCAACAATGAAATACTGATCAACATAAATATGTTAAATAGCATTAATTTATTTACAATACTCAATTCATTAAAAATCTAGGATTGTGAGATTGCAAACCGTAATGACAATTGTGCTCAACCAGGAACTACATGTTAAACATTTTATAGTGTGTTGGCTGGAAAAAAAAAAACCCTCTCTTTTATTTACTGAATATGGGGAAGACCATCTTCACCTCCACCACCAAACTCTGCTTAAAAAATAGTTTGGGAAGAGACAAGTTCAGTTATAGCAGTAGACTGTAGAATTAGTGGTAGATTTCCTACACTTTCAATAGATTTCAACAGATCTTTATGTATCTGTAACAACTAGTCTGTACAAAAAGCCATGAACATCTTTGTTCCAAAAACAGCATAAAGTAAGTATATTAGCAGTGAAGACAGACATGCAAGTGTTAATCGAGCTTTTATTGTTAGCGTCCAAGTAGATAATTTACAGGTGTTCTGCAGATATTTGGAGAATTAAGCCAAAAGAAAGGGGTTTCGAATTGCTCTCCCTCCAGTTATATTTCACTCATTTATGATCCCATATTGCTGTCCAACAAAATTGCTCAAGTAATTTCAATATTCATCTTTCAACCAGTCATTCTTAAATAAAAATATTTTTTCATGTATTTTAAAATGTAACGATTAAAAGCTGAATAATAAATTTGCAATTCTTAGTTTAAACCACTTGAATATTGATGTATGACCACAGTTATGTTTTCTTTAATCTTATACTATATTGACTATAAACTACTTCTGTTTTTTTTAGAAATTTTGGCAGTGGGTCATATTAATGAAGCTATTGATCGGGGAGATCCAATAAGAACAGTAGAAACACTGCTGTTTCCTACAGCAAAATTACAGGGTGTAAAAGAAGCAAATGCATGGCATTATCAAGCAGTTTTGAACAATGCAAAAACACTCAAATGTCAGGTAGACTATTTTCAGCACCTTTTTTCCTATTTTGTCAAAGTTATATATATAATTCCTATTATATATGCATTGCAGTTGTTTATTATACAATATGGATATGGCATCTCTGTAAGATGTAAATCTTCTACCCTAAAGCCCCTTTCCCTCAGAAAGTAGACTGAACATTTTGGCTCTGCATACGCTGAGGAGTTTTGTGGGTACTAGAGAGCTATGGATTGCCCTCAGCTTGACATCTTTAAATATCTAATTGTCTTCTCAGTAATGTATCTGAAGAGGCTATAAGGTCTGCAGTGTATTTCTTAAATAACATTTTACCAGTATGACTTAATTTTAACTAAATGCTCAGGATTGGCTTTTAGGTATTTGCAGTATGGATTTGGAGTTTGCTAATGATTTCCTTGCACCTTTGTGGATGTTTCATTCTGTAACAGATAAATGCTTAAAGTTGTGCTCTGAGAATGGGCAACAGCCTTACAGATGTTAGGTTTCCATCAGCCTTAGATACCATGATCACCAGTGATAGATGCTGGTAGTTGTTCTGCTACATCCAAAGGACTGCACATAGCTCAGTGCTGCTTTAGACCCATGCTTATCTACATGATGAGAAAATAATCAGAAAATATTGTGAAAGTGTGAGATCTGTTACACAATTATGAAGGGATGTAGCTGTCTTGTCCTGCAGTCCTATGATGCAAAAGTGGAATTACTCTCATTTTGTTATTTTCTTACTACAAGGGTGTGTTACTATAGTACTGGAACAAAAACTAAACTTTATTTCATTTATATTTAAATTTAACTAAAATATAGTTAATATGTCACACGTACAGTAGTTTTCTTCTCATGTCACCTTAAAATTACAATTTGGTGATACTTTCTGCTAATCTTTGGGGGCATATTCAAGACATTTGAAAGCCACATATGACCCTTGGGCCTTGGACTGCGCACATCTCTGATTTATTAAGTTTGCCATGTTGTCTAGCTGTTATTATTTCAAGCAGTATATACAGACTTCCAGTTTAGCAATGTGGGGTGGGAGATGCCCATAAGCCAGGAGCAACTAGGGCTGTACAAATCATTTGGAAGGATGATTTCCTTGTGGCTCCTCAAAGAGTTGTGGGAGCTACATCCTTCAAGTCTTGGTGCAGCTGCTTTGAAGGACTTCCAGAACCATCTGTATATGTCTGTAATACACAAAGGCCTTCCACTGGGACTCAGCGGAACTTGAAAGGCACTTGAAGCTATCACCTCCAAAACGCTTGTATAATCAGTAGCTTCAGTGCTTAAATGAACCGTATGTGTGTATTTTCATTGCCACCTTGTTGATTTTTTTAAAAAGGATTAAATGTTAAAATGGTCAACAGGTTGAAGTTTAGTTGATTGATCTGACAACAGCATTCAGATTTAGCCAAATAATCATTAAAACTAAACATTAAACCTTATGTAGTTACCTTTTTGAGATTTGTTAGAAATATAACACTGCTTAAATTTAAAGAATCACTGACTGCTACAGAGAAAGTCCAGGTTTATTTTTTGTTCTCAATTATGAGAACATTTATGAATTATTAGGAAGATGTGCTACAACCAAAACAGGAGCAAAACAAATAAAAAGTGTGTAACTTTTAACCCTGTTAAACATTTTCCTCAGCAGTATAATTACAAATAGCTTTAAGTATTTGCATATAATTTGACTTTTGACATTATAAAACTAGAAGTCTTAAATAGTTGATTTTGTCAAAAAGTTACGTATGTGCAACTTTTTCAAGTATCACAGTAGATGTTTGTCATGTTTGTTCTTCCTGAGCTATTTTAACCATGGTGAGATAAGTCTTGGTGTTGTCACTGATTTTGGACATCAGGAAATAGAGGAATGGATCGAGACAACTATTCAGGCTACTTAGACATAAAGCAATCAGATAAAAGAAATATAAATTATCTTTAGAACTATAATAATAATTCAGATGATGAGCAATCAGTATAACATTGCTGGGAGTATAACAAATAGCAAAAATGCTGAGGATAAGAAGAGTGACTTTGATGTACCAAAACCACTTTTGCTCATAAGCCTTGAGTGTTTGAATAATTGAAATGTAACAAAAAATAACAATGCAGAGGGGAATCATGAATCCAAATACCGCAAGAAAGATGAAGTAGTAGTGTTGGAAAGGGAGCATGGTTTCACAAACATTAAAAACATCATGGCAGGTAACGATGTTTAGCTGGTCCAGATGATAGCTTTGTTTCATTATTATCAGAGGCAACATGTATAAAAAAACAACTGTCCACACTATCCCACAAGTTAAAGTAGCTAAGAATTGCTTAGGCAGAGTCCTGAAGATAAATGGGTGAACAATGGCCATGTAACGGCTGATGCTGATACAAGTGAGAAGCAGGGTGGAGCAATACGTATTTCCATAGAAGACGGCAGTCATGATTCGACACATTGCTTCTCCAAATATCCAGTTATTGCCACTCAGGTGATATGTAATTTTGAATGGTAGCATTATACAGAAAAGGAAATCTGAAATAGCCAAATTTGTGTAGAATACAGCAGTACGGACAGATCTGATTCTGAAAAATAGCATCCACAGTATAACGGCATTGGCTGGTATTCCTATTAAGACAACAGCTATGTATATAGCTGGTAACATCTTCACACTCAATGCGCTAGTAAAGTATTCCATGGTGATATTATTTACTTTCAGTGATGAGACATTGGATTTCTCCATAGGACACTTTTCTTTTTTGTGATTGGAGTTTGTCAGCCCATCTATGACAGAAATAGGTATCGGCTCATACGTGTCTTGTGGAGTGCCATAGAAAGTCTTAATGGGGTGTGATTTATGTTGAAATTTCAAGCTGATGTTGCCACATCTGTTTTCTAAGAATTGAAAAAGAAACATGGAAATGTAGACTGTACACAGAAATGAGCAGTGATTTTCAAAAGATACTTTCCATACAAAGAAGATATATTCCACAAGTAGTAACAAGGGAGTGACATTTCTAAGTTAGTTGGTTTAAGAAAGAAAACCAAGAGTGGAAAAGTACCCTGTTTATCAAATAGTCTTTCGTTTGCTCTATGTGTTATGTTGCGGAATAAAAGTAGTTGTGTTTAGGATTACAACTTTAGACTATTCAAGTGATATTTAAGATGAAAGAAGGTTTTTCTCTTTCCTCCAGAACTTCACATCAGATCTTCCTTTATACTAGTTGAACTAGCTGTGATATGGCAAGTATGTAGTTCAGGAACACTTATGCCTTTTAATAAAATGTGTTAATTTGAAAAAGACAGGGAAAGGAGGAGGACAATGGGCTTCCCAATGTCCCTGCAGTTCCAAATGGATTATCCCAGAGGGAATTTAACCCTTCTGGTTTATGGCTACCCTGGAGTAATGCTGCTCTCCTCCTACAATAATTAGATAGCTTGGCAATTCCGATAAGCACTCAGAAGCAGTTACAAAGATCGGTTAATCAGTAATAGTATAGATTACTGTATTAGTACAAGTAATATTCCTCCTACTATTTGTTTATTTCATTTATATTCTATTTTCTAAGGAGCTCAAGAAAAGGAATATGCACCTTTCTCAGCTCAATCACTCTACAGGTAGTCCTCATTTAGTGACTGCCTCATTTAGTGACCATTTGCAGCAAAAAATGGTGATGAAAAAGTAACATTGCGACCAATCCTCGCATTTACAACTTTGAAATAAGATCATAAGCACAGCCACGGTTTCACTTAGCAACTGCTTCACTTAACAACCAAGTTGCTGGCCCCAATTGTGGTTGCTAAACAAGGACTACCTGTACAGTAATTACCATGAAAACTGCATATGACGGCAGTCATGCGTAACTTCTTAATTCCATCAGCAGAAAAAGTCACCAGTTTCGTCCATATTAAATAGAGTAGTAATGAAGTACTTTGTTGTCATCTATACTTTGTATTAATTTTACAGTGTATGTGGAGTTTCCTGTTTGACTTATATTAACGCCCACAGATTGGTCAGTCGGTCTGTCTGCCTACCTGCCTATCTATCGTGTATAGCAAGCAAGAACAATCTACAGCTCTCAGCCTGGTTTCAAAAGTTCTTGGCAAGAGATTTCAGACCTCTGTTAAGAGTTACTTGCCCCTTCTCTCAGTCTGCTACTCTGGAGTGAGAGAAGAGGGGCTAAAGAAAGATAATGAAAGACAGGGGAAAAGGATGAGAAGGGGCTTCCCAATGTCCATGCAATTCCCAATGGATTATCCCAGAGGGAATGCAGCCTTTATAAGAAAAAAGGGGTACCCACCCCTGTGTGATAGCAGTGCTACTCAAATGGAGGTAAACATTAAAAAAAAATTACTCAAAACCACACTTACCTAATAAATAACTGAAGCACTTAAGAACAAAAGGTATGTTTTTTTCTTCTTTCTGAGAGTATTTACTTTTAAGTGATTCATTGCTAATCCAAGTGTAATAGGACATATCACTAAATGGTAATGCAACAATGCTTTCCATCGAAGTGTTCTGAATGAAAAAGCATTAATTTGAAAAGGAAATCCATCTGATTTGTGATCTTGTTTAACAACCTATTTGCGCTTGCATGTTTGTTCTTGATAGATGACCTAATTGCTAACAAAATAAAAGCAGCCAAGTACTGAGACACAACAACACAGATATCCTACCTTTCCGGCACAAACAGGAGGACAGATGGAACAGTCCGGTTGTCAATAGGAGCCAAGTTTTCATTCTAGCAATGATCAAATCTTAATTTTCTAGAACAGGCATTTTTAACTTGAATAGTCTTGCTTAATCCCCATTTTAGTGAAAAATGCTCAAAGCTTTAGGTCTGTTTACTGGACTCATCCTGTATGTAGTAATCTTGCAGAAAACAGCCAATTCGTGTTTTTTCTTGTAGTGAGAAGGGTGTGATGCATCAGAATGCGGAAGTGAGCGTGACTGCTTAAACTTCCAGTTAACACAGACAAGAATTAATTCTTGAACTACTGTTAGTAGAGAGAGGAATACTTATTTTGTACGAATTATGACTGAATTTACAAACATTTGTTTACATTTTACAGGGTCTCCCTAAATGTAGGCTTTGTATTGGAACATAGAGTAGAGCTACCAGATCTGAAGGGCAAAAACATACAAAAACCTTGCTGTCCTCTAGTGGTTGACTGGATTTTTACAGCCCAGATTTGGGAACCCTAAGTGGAAAGGGAAGTCATAGCTAGAGTCACATAACATTATCTAGCAAGCAAACATTACATTTTAACAAAATTGTATAAGTCTGGGAGAATGAACTACATAGTCATCTGAAAAGTAAAAATAACATTATAGCATTTTTAATAAGGAATTTGTTCTTGGTACAAAGCAGAAATAGACTATTAAAAGAGGATGCCTGCTTCTGTGGACAGTGGGTGGCATCCATTGGTGATACATCCTTGGCAGTGGAGCTGTATGCCAGTCCAGGAGCTGGTGTATATAAATTATCCTCTGATAACAAGGAAACTAAAATATGAAAATAAACTGCAAAGGAAGAGAAAGACAGAACTACTCTTCCCTTTGGGGGACTATTGTCTTGGTACCAAAATTGCCTTAATTTTGAAGTCTTGTTACCCCAACTTTCTGTAGGATAGTTCTGTCTTTCTTTTCCATACTCCTTGCTTTACTCCTTATGCTGCTTTTTGTCAGGGCTGATTGTGGCTAACTACTTTACTTAACTGCTTCCTTTCAGTTGCAAAAATCTTGAAGGTACAAGCTAACTTTTCACATAGTATTTGATTCAGCTTCATGTATATATCATTCTGATGTTTTTCACTGGGAATACATTTTAAATCCACATGCTTGCTGTTTAGAATGATAAAAACTGAATATAAGTTGCAATTATGGTTTTAAAAGCAAAGTATTAACACATTATATTCATACTTCTCACCTGATACTGCAATGATTAGTGTGCCTCCCATGAACTGAAAGCATAGACATTGTATTACACATTCTGTACAACAGAGATAATTCAAGGTAAGTTGTGTTGAGAATTAATAGGTATCCTGGGAAGGGAGGGGAGAGGAGAATGCCTAAAATTTAGTAATATTTGCCTTGGTCCTATAATTTTCATAAGACAAATTCATACATAGTAATCCCTTTTTAGAATAGTTTAATGATCTTGGGATATTTTGGTTGACCAAGTTAAGTTTTCAGAAATTTTAATTTTTAGTTCTATCTTTGTTTTAATCAGGAATCTCATGATGATTCATCATTGCTTTGGCTAGATGAGATACAGAAAGGAATTGATGACGCTAACAGAAACTTGGAAGAGGCATCAAAATGTAAGAACTCATTTGAATCCTTCCATTAAGCCCTGCATCTTTTGCAGTCACTACTAGATTCATTGACTTCAATATGCAATCTCAGATTATTCCGTCTTGGTAATATATTATTGGTAACTTGATTGTATGAAAGGGTAGAACTTAATATGCAATATCTTGCAACAGACGTGAGCTTCTAAAATGGTTTCACAATTTCACCTCAGTGATCTTTTGAATTTGAGGATTAGGCAATCAAGGTCTATTAGTCATTATGACTACATACATCCTACAAGCAATGTGTGCTTCTCATCAGCAATTGCTACAGAATGTGTGTGGAAAGATAATTTTGCATTTAAATTTTAAGGGCTTCCCATAGACATCTACTTGGCCACCTTAAGAACAGGAAGCTGGATCAAATGTATGGTTATCATATCTAGGCTGCTAAAATCTGGATGAATGCTGGGTGGCAGCAAAAAGATAACAGAAAACAATTTTTTGATGCCGTCTAATTAGTCTTCAGGATTTTGGAGCCCAGATTTGATAGCCTTAATCAAATGGGTCTTTGGGAAACTATTAAGTAGGTTAAAAGGAACTAAAAAAAATGGGTCTTTAGGGTCCCAAGTATATTACTAATCAATTGGATAGGGAGGGTAACAGCTCCACCTGGGGGTGGTTAGTGCCATAGCACCCCCTATTAATTGCTATTCCATCTCCTCTTGGATTTTATATTTATTATCTTATTTATGTTTTTAGATTGTGATTGAGGTTTAGATGTTTTTATTATTGCTTTTATTGTAAACCGCCCAGAGTCCCCCATTGGGGAAGATGGGCAGTGATATAAATTTAACTAACTAACGAACAAACAAACAAATAATGTTTTGTTGGTGGATTCCAGCAGCAAACTGAGAACCACTAGATTATCCACTGAATATGTAGAAGTATGTCACACTTCCCTATTAAACAGGCAAATGCTTGTTATGCATCTTGTTCAGCATTAATTAAAATGTTTATTGCACTTGGCATTGATGTCATTGACTTCATTATAATATTCTTGCATAAATTGTAGGAGTCTACTTTTTATTTGTAAGTGGACTGATTGCCTGAAATCATACAGATAATAAATAT
The DNA here is from genome assembly GCF_035149785.1 of Candoia aspera. Taxonomy (NCBI): domain Eukaryota; kingdom Metazoa; phylum Chordata; class Lepidosauria; order Squamata; family Candoiidae; genus Candoia; species Candoia aspera. The sequence goes on from NC_086154.1 coordinate 234,039,191, forward strand.
TTGCTGTGATAGTTCAAAGAAGCTTCACAAAATGGTTTTAAATCATGTCACAATATGAAAATTGCAAACTGTTATTAAGTGGACTGTATCTGGGCTGCAAAAAATCCAAATGTTGACTTGATGTACCAAGAGGTACTATTCTCTATTTGTTTGCTGTTTTCTAGTGCTTGTCTGGATTTTTGCAACCTACAGTAGATATAGGAGGCCTGGTATTATGTTTATTAAGCATAGTTGAAAAAGAAAAGACTTTAAGCAATTTTGTATTTTTAAAATACACCACTTTAAACATGATGGTGGCAGATCTCTGTTCTTTGTGTAAAAAGGTGAAAGGGTGCATTATAATGAGCAATAGAGATACAAATCCAGTACTTAATACCTGAAGACAGCAACTCATCCTGCTGATCTTTGCTGGAAAATGGAAGCATGGACTTTGAAACTAAATATTTATATTCTTTGGGAGTTTTGTTCCCTATGTTCCAAGCCAAATATACTCTAAAGGTGTTGCATTCTGGAATGTAAACAACCTCTAATTACTTCGTCTCTCAACCTTTTTCTATGCAATCTTATAAAATGGTCCTCAGAAATTAAGAGGACTTCTGGAGAGGAAGAAGAGCAAATATCAAATCCAACATTAAAGATGAAAAATAAGAAGTTGCCAAAATTTGAGTCTCTTTGTCTCAATAGCTTATACTACTATAGAGTGGAAGCATGAGGGATTTCAGGGTTGCAACTGCCCCCCTTCCCCCTCCCACTTAGACAAGTATTGCATCACCTAGAAAACCAGCACATCTGGGAGGAATCTGAATGCCCTATCTTGACTTACTTTCTTTTCAGTGTTCGAAGGAGTAATTAGTACTGCTTGTTACCTACATTCTGGTAGAGTTCAAGAGAGGCTGTGTATCAAATGGTGCTTCTAAATACGTAGATCAGATGTGCCAAACTTAAGGGACTAGGACTGCATGTGGTCACTTGAAAATCTTAGATGTATTCCCCAGAACCCCTCCAATAGTTACCCTGAATTTAATGTGACAGAAGGGCAAAATGATTAAATACCTGGAAAGTTACTGCATTAACTATATTTAATTATAATGAATATTAAAAGAAATGAAATACAGCTTTTGTCACAGCCCATTTCTTTGTCTTCAGAAAAAAGTTGCATATCCCTAATTTATACCGTAAATGTGGCCAAACAAGATCTTTATTCAAGGGTCATTTCATTATTATATGCAATTTCTTATACGCAGTTTCTTCTGTGGGAATTTATATCCCATATTTTTGGTGATCTTTAATACACTCATACACATTCATACACATAATGTGTTCCCATTTAATTTTATATGTGCAAATTAGATTTGTAATAAAATCAAATTAGTCTTGGAAACTAATGTGCAAATTTAAACCTTCTCATTGGCTGACATTAATTGGAATAGAAGGTCATTTCTTCAACTGTACCACCAGCTTACATGAAGCTATAATTTTTGTTTTGTGTGGAAGTTAGATTTACCAGGTAAAATCAGAATTTGTATAGATACTATGACAAGAATTTTATTTTTACTTGGATTGCAAGATGAAAAAAAAAACAGAAAACTAGTACTTGTGTCAAATTTGAGATAGGTTGCTTTGCTTCCCACCAACATGATAAGGCCTTTTAAAGAAAAAGATTATGAACAGTGTGATTTGGGGCAAGAAGGGGATAAGAAAGGAATGACTGTCAACAATATTATGGTATTTGTACATTGCTTATTCTTAAAACATTACTTGCTTTGCTATAGGTCACCTCTACTTCACTGTACAGGTAGTCCTCGACCTATGACCATTCATTCAGCGAATGGTGAATGGTGCTGAATGAATGGTCGCTACAACTGGTCCTTGGAGTTCTGGATGTTAGAGCACCCCCACCGTCACATGATTGCGATCTGGGTGCTTGGAAAGCTGTTCGCACTTATGACTGGTTGCCAAGTGCCCCGCAATCGCGTGATCGCCATTTATAACCTTCCTTGCTGGCTTTCCCAGAAAGTTAATGGGGAACCCAGCAGGGAAAGTAGCAAGTCACTGGGGTAAGTCTCCCCCACCTGTGCATCCTCCCCCAGCCCCTCTGCACTTGCACTGTGATAGCCACTCATGCACCCTCCCCGACCTGCACTGCACCCCTGTGCATCTGACCCGATCCACATGGCGCATCTCGCGCACCCTCCCCAACCCACAAGGCGCCTCTTACACACTCTCCCTGGCCCACATGGCACCTCTCACGCATCCCTTGCACTCTTGCACACCCTCCTTGACCCGCATGGCACCTCTTGCACACCCCCATGCACCCTCGCCAATTCTCCTGCGCAGCACCTCTCGCTGGGTAGATTAATACTCCTATTTTTGGCCTTACATTACAGTTGTCATTTATTTTCCACTGTAACATATTGAAAAACTGTCCTGACTTCTCAACTGTCCTGATTAGAGGGGCCACTGAAAAGGTTTGAGATCCATGGGTGACCTTGGGATTGCAGATTGCCCATTCTTTCTATAAGATATTGTGGGAAATGTATGATACTAATACTTCTTTGATTCTACTCTTTAGTGGCTATTGGGATATGTATGATAAACCAGTGTTTAGAAAAAGGTGACTCTGCGCCGATCATCGCAATTTTACAGCCGCCTAATTTCATTCTGAGAGCTGTTCCAGAGTGTGCTGAAATCTACTATGAAAGTTTACAGGAAACTAAGGGTTTAAAAACCAAAGGTATTGTTGTCCGTGCCATTTTATACAACACAAGAAATATATAAAGCTCCTGAGGCACTCCAGCATTCTACTTCTTAAAATATTTCATTAAACATTTATTAAAGATAGATCATGTAGTTATTAGCCCTTGAAACAATTAAGTTGAGTCCAGGAGTACAACTCAAAATATTTCTTGAAGTTGTTCTGGATGTTTTGATTTAGTGAGTATCAAATGGTAATTAGGCAGAGTTTGTTCCTTTGAAGTCCTGATCTTAGCTGAAAATTAAAGTGATCTTCCAAGTGTCTCAGGAGCTATTCCCATTTGAACTGTCTTTCAGAAAGGCTGCCTCTGGCTTGGTATTCCTGGTATTCTACAATCCCATTCATTTTTTCCCATTCATTTTCACTTCTGCATTATTGCCCACAAATGACATATGATGTGCTTTCCGTATGAAAGGTATTAGAATTATGATCCCATGGTGGAGGAACTGTGCTGTTTAAACAGGAACTGCATTATTGGATCAAATCAGTGAGTCACCAAGCCCAACATCCTGTTTCTTTCTGTAACTGGTTTGCTTCCTATGAAGCATCTGGGGCAAGTAGTAGAAAGCAATAATGCAAACCAGCTCTGAACTTTCAAGTCATCTCAACTCTCAAAGTATGCACGGGATGTGAGCCCATATGAAATGCATTTAGCAACTTTGAGGTAAATTCTTTTGCACTTATTTTCTTCAGGAAGAATGCACATGTCTGTGCAGATACACACCCAGAGATGCCTTATTATTTTTCATGCTGGATGGTAATAATAAGGCCCCTATCTATGTGTTGTACATTTATCTCTTCCCTCAAAAGGCCCTTTTTGTGGAAGCTTTGTAACATACCATTGGTCAACATGGACCCTACTCCCATTTTTTGTAATCAGAGATCCCATTCTTTGTAGAGTGGATCCAGTTTTTGTGCCAAGAAAAAATATTTCATACATTGTGTACTTTTCTTGTTTAAGGGGTATAAGGTAGAGACTTAAAATACATTTGTGTTTCAGCAATATGTAATCAATTAAAAATATTGCTTTTAACATGTTTAGATCCTGATGAAGGCCCATGGATTAAATTTTTAATTCAGGGTAGTTATGATTATTATTTCAATGAAGAAAGTGGAGAGGGTACATGTGTTCCTCCTGAAGGAATTATCCCCAAAACATCCTGGCTCACTGGGGAAGAGATTCAGGTAAGATGTTGTAGAAACAGTAGTTGTTGTTATTATAAGGGTTAAGGGGTGGAGGGGATGTTGGCAAATACCAGAGTGATCAAAGGATAAAATACAGCACAAATAGAATTACATATCAGTACATAGGGTTGGGTTTTTTTTGCAGTTTCCATAGGATTTGAAATAAGATTTCTATTTATATTTCAGATTAGTTTATTTAATCTTAATGGCACATGTTATATTTTGTGAATAATTATCAACTAAAGAGAAATTGCCTTGTTACTGCCATAGGCTTCCACAAGAAATAAGGGAGTCAGTGTGGTGGAGTGGTTGTTGGTCTAGCAGTGGGGAGACTCAAGTTCTAATCCATCCTCAGCCTCAGAAACTCATTTGATTACTTTGGGCTCGTGATTCAATGTCAGGCCCCCCTACCACAGGATTGTGGGTTTGGGGGAAAAGAGGAGGAGGGAGTGCTACATATATCACCTTGAGCTTCTGAATGAAAAGCAGAATATAAATCTAAGCACTCAGTCAAAACAGTTACTGTAGATTACAAAGATGAAAATGAAAATAATTATAATGACCTCTACATATTTAAGTTCCTATTTAATATTCACAAATGCTTATTTTGAAAATTATTCCAAAGGAGAAACTCAAAAATAGACTACAAATATTGCCATGGTTCAAATCACAAATTTGTATTTTAAATATTTTAAAATTATTTTTTAGGTCTAAGAAATTCTGCAGCTAATTGTTACATGGCTCCTTCAGATTATACTGCTTTTTAATTTGAAGTTAGCAGCATGTCAGTATCCAGTAGAATTTAGAATACAATTAAGGAGGCACTACTTGTAAACATTCTTTCTTCTCAACACTACAGTTTGCACAAGGGAGCTACACACAAACATGTGGCTCAGTTTTGCCACTTTGGTGTGATGAATCTCTGTGAGACATTTATATTTGTGGACAGAGATACTGCTTGGTGCTTTCTCCCCATCAAAGCAGTTGCCAAGATGATATGAGAAGCTGCTGACTACATACTGGAGACCCATTGATGGTCCTATTCATCCTACTTTATCACCTTCTGCTATAAAGTTTGTGCCATGGGGCTTCTTTCATAAGGTGCCTAAGACTTCTAGCATGGCAGATTGGTATGCATGACTCAGTGCTTCATGCAAGTTCATGGCAGAAAGCAAGGCATTTGACCAAGAAAATCACTACTAGAATGCTGTGAAGAAGGCTCTGTGTTCACACAGATGACTTGAAGAACCAGTTATAATTAAGCTTCCGTCCCCCAAGCTGCAAAGGAGAGGAACACATGCATCTTGCACAGTGGCAAAGTATGGAATTGCTGACTATATTACTAAACTGTTTGGTAGTATCTTAAGTGTCCATAATATAAACATCCTTGTTTAGTCCACACAGTCAATGCAGCTTTGAAGGATCAGTTGCATATGACTTCTAACAAGTTTTGAAACTAAAGAAAAAATTAGGTCAGGCTGCGTGGAAGTCGAAGTGTAGTTAATTGCTGAAACAATATGGTTTTTGCTGAGTTATTTATGTTTTGGCTGTCTCCTTACATTTATCTTTTTCTTGCAGAATATTGTCAACCAGATCACATCAAATTATAACAGAGAACAACTTTGGTTTGCAAATGAGGACCTGATCATTCAGCTGCAAGCTAAAGCAAGGGGATTTTTAGTCAGGAAAAAATATAAAGAAAGAAAAGCGTACCTCCAAGCCCAGGAGCCATCAGTGATAAAAATACAGGTAGTGTGCTTCTGGTATTGGATGGATAATAGTCTAATGATGATGATTAACAAATACAGCATGTACATCTATATAGCACCTGTGTTCCCTCTTTATGTTTCCGGACACCCCAACCTCTCGTTAGTACAGATAAGGTTTTCTTGTAAATGTAAATGTGCAATTGCTGCAATTACAATTCTGCATTTAATCGTTAAATCAGGGACTGAATACATACTGTGAAGGGAAACCAGTTTTACCAGCCATATGTGGCAACCATTTTTAATGGGCAGTCTCTACAACTGCCTCACCAAAAACAGATCTTTATTACCCTTGCAGTGTGATATGTATTCTCTGCTGTATATTGTGTGGCAGCTGGAGAACAATCACTACAGCATATATTTTAGTGCCCCATTTCATAAGATTTTTTTAGAATGATGGAGTAGAAAACTACAAATAAAGCTTACTGTGAATGACTGTTGGAAAGCATGTTTCCTCTCACTTTAATAGAGGTACATTTCTGTGTTAGCAGATTGCTAGGAAAGCCTTTGGCCCAGGAGAGATCAGAAAAGTCGCACACCTGGCATTTCTATAAAAATAATTTTATTTATAGAAAGCAAACATATTTACAGGCTCTCAGTGAGAGCTGCTTAACTCTCTACATGCCTACACAGAAGGGAAACTGAAACTAAAACAAGTCCAGGCAAGTTCTTCTCCCCAGGTGCAAAAATTAACATCCGAAAAGAGGACAATTAAATTCAACCTCTTCACCCAGCCAAAATGATTAGTTACCATAGTAACCTTAATCTGTAGTAGAAAACATATTAACATTCTGTATCTCTTCCAAGAGCAAAATACAGATTTTTATCTGAAGAAGAAAAAAACATCTGTCCATTCTGAAGTTTGCAAGTAAAGAGCAGAGAGTGAGGTGTATGGCAAGTTGGCTATGCTTAGAGAGGGTTTGGAATTAATTTAGGATTGGCCATATTGCTAATATGTCTTGTGTTTTAAATAGGCACTTTGGAAGGGGTATAAACAAAAGAAAAATTACTTGGAAAGACTTCAGATGTTGCAAAGAAATGTTGCCTCTGTTATCAAGGTAAATATGTCTTGTACATGATGAGTTGCAAAGCTAACTTCAGGATGATGTATTCTTGCTATTATCTAGTGACTATGGCCTAATAATTTCTGAATTCCTACATTTTCAGTGCATACATCTGATTTGCCTCAGCTACTTTAAAAAAAATAATTCTGTTCTAAATGTGACAGGTATTCTGCAGCTTGTTAACACCTTTGTAGTTGCCCAATGAAGCATATGGGATGAAGTCACTGATGAAATGTCAAAAATTGGGCACATTGGACAAGAATGTGTTTAATTAAGCTATAATTAGAGTTACTTTTAAGAACTAGGTATCAGTCATCTGACTGCTTTTCATTGGGAATATGTATAATTGTGCAAATAGAACTGTGAAAATCTCACAGAAAATCTCACAGAAAGAGGAGAATTTGCACAGGCTTAAAGGCAGTGGTGCTATTTCTTATTCACTTTTTAATTCGAGATGTGACATACATGTGTATTAAAATCTATTCAAACTAAGTAAAAATAACATGCTAATAAAAACTAATAAAATGCCAAAAAACAAAAACCATGTTTAAACATTGATCATGTAAGTATCTCTTCATTCTTCTTTGACTTTCAGATTCAGTCATGGGTCAAAATGTGGTTAGCAAGAAGAGCATACAAGGAACGATTAGAATATTTCAAAAATCATGTAAGATTTTCCTCTTTTTTGTTTTCCTATTAAATAGGTCCTCTGATTTTTATTGCCTACAATAAATTCCATATTTTCCGTATATCATTGGACAGACTAAAAAGGAGGGACAAAATTGAAAACTATTATGAAGACTAGCTGTAATTCTTAACTATCATGAGAATACCAACTGCAAAAGATAATATTTGCAGTTTGTTTTCTGGGTAGCAATTGTAAAAAAGTTTATTATGTTTTTTTTCAGAATGAAGAAATCGTGAAAATTCAAGCATTCCTTAAAGCAAACAAAGCTAGGGAAGATTACAGAACATTGAGTAAGTGCTAAACAATATTTTATGAATATATACTATATAAAGAATTAGATGCTGCACATAACAACAGGCATGTTCCCAACTTTACCTCTCCTTTTCACCTAACACAGGTGAGGTAGTTGGTGTTCTGAACCAGTACGTGGGCACATAATGGACTGGATGAGAGCTAATATAAACTTTCAATTCAGAGAAGATGGAGATATATTTTGTGGGTGGTGCATCTCTCCAGCTGAATGGTGCCTTGCCTGTCCTGGATGGGTCTACACTTGCCCTAAAGAAGCAGGTTCGCGGTTTGGGTGTACTCCTAGATCCATCACTGTCACTAGAGGCTCAGGTGGCCTCGGTGGCACGGAGTACTTTTTATTCTTCAGCTGATTTCCCAACTGTGACCTTTTCTGAACAGAGACAACCTTGCAACAGTTATTCATACTCAGTTATTCAAAACACTGTTTTTGACCTTTAAAGCCCTAAATGGCTTAAGGACCAAGTTACCTGAAGGAATGCCTTCTTCCATATGTACCTACCCAGACTTTAAAATTATCTCATGAGGTCCTCCTTCAGGTCCCCTCGCCAAAGGAGGTGAGGTGGATCTCTACAATGGGGAGAGCTTTTTCTGTGGTATCACCCTATTTATGGAATTCCCTCCCCAGCGAGGCTCAGTTGGCACCCACATTAGTTTCATTCTGGTGCGAGGTGAAGACTTTTCTGTTTTCCCAGGCTTTTAAATTGTATTTAAATACTGTTTTAGTGTTTGAATGACCACTGCGCTGCTGTCTAGTTTATATGGAGTTGTATTGTATTTTATTTAATTTTGTTGTATATGTTTTTACTCAGATTATAGATTCTTAGCATGCTTTATTGTAAAGTATCCAGAGAGCTTCCACTATTGGGCAATTTAATTTTTTAAAATAATAAAATTATGTAATATTTTAAACAAATAAAAATGTTTCAACTGTCAGATGCATTGTTTTTGGAACTGAGTGCTGTAATTTTTAATTTGTTTACTTGTTTTATAGCTAGTTCTGCAAATCCTCCTTTGAATGTCTTGCGCAAATTTGCTTATCTCATGGATCAGAGTGATTTAGATTTTCAAGAAGAGTTAGAAGTTACAAGGCTAAGGGAAGAGGTGGTCACAAATATCCGATCTAGTCAACAGCTGGAAAAAGATCTGAACTTAATGGATATTAAGATAGGATTGCTGGTTAAAAATAGAATAACACTGCAGGTTAGTGAACTTAATGTTTTCACAGCTTTAATAATTAGAACCAGATTTGCTTTTTCCTCCTGTTTTTCCTACCTGTTTTTATTTGCCCTTTAGTCTATAAGCTTTTGGCCAGGGACTGTCTTGGGTGTTGCTGATTTCATGCAATTCCTTTCTGATTGAACATTAAAGTAAAAATGCTGTGAAACAATATAATCAAGAAATGCTTATTAATATTGGTTAATATTTTCCTGACAAGGGTAGTCATGAGATCTCTATGGTCTTCCAGAGAATTCTTGAAATTAATATATCCATGTTTATTTACTTAACAAATTTATAAGTTTGTAAGTAAGAGAGACTGTAAACATTTCCTCCTCTACTTCTGGATTCTTCTTTAAGTAAATGTATTGTTGTAACCACAGGTCATAACATATAATGTGCCATAAAATACAATAAAACAACAGTAAATAGTAAGGTCGTAAAAGAAAGTAATAAAAAGAATGTTAGATGTGGAAAGGTTACAGCAAAATAAAGCCAAATCTACAACTGAGAACTTAAGTATTTCTAAGTTTAAATGACAGAGGAGCAGAAGTAGCAACTTGGCTGCTGACAGTTGGGAACACATCTGCAAGAAGATAGTTCGATTTTTTGAGGTCTGAGCCCTTGAGTTTACCTACCATCGATAATTTGGCCCAGTTCTCATTGTAAATGGGGCAGTGGAGGACATAATGGATAATGTCCTCCACTTGGCCAGCACCACAAGGACAGAGATGCTGTTCAACAGGGAGCTAAAATTGCAGTAACTGGAGTAATCATCACATACAATAAAACCTCAATTGTATGGACCTATTAGTGGACTTTAGATGCAACAGATAAAATTTTGGTTTGAACTTTAACTCCAAATATTCAGTGTTAACTCCTCAAGGTCAGTTTCTGAAGCAGTCCAGATAATTGACATAATTATGTTAGTTATATCAATTACATCATTAGTGTAACGCCAGCGATATAACATAATTTCTTAAATTAGATACCTAACCAGATTACATAAGTAATGCAAATTATGTAAATTACATCGATTTACATCCATTTGAATGTAACAGTCAGCTCTAACAGACATCAGCACCAATCTGCCTGAGAATACCTCCCTTGGTTCCTGCCAGATTTGCTGCCATGGCTTTTTACATTTTTAATGAATTTTTCTAATTGAAAAAAAGGAGTGGATGGAAGCTGGCAAGCTGCTAAGTAGCATCTTTCACCATGCATGCTTATTCACAAGAATGTCACTTGGCCTCAATGGGTCCTGTAAATTTTCTCAGAAAATAAAAATAAGGGCACTAAAACCAGAAGTTAATTGGAAAATATGCTAACCTGTCAGAAAAAAAAAAGGTAAAGCAGTGGTGAGGCAGTATAATGTTCTGTTAAATTGATGCTTTGTACCTTCTAGCACTCAGCAATTCTGTTGAGCACCTACAAGATATCCCAAAATTACAAATGGGCCCACCAGGCTTCAAGTTTGGAAACCCCAATCTTACACTGTCTCTTCCTCTTCTCCATTGCCAGACCTCATTCAAGCTGTCTCTTATAAGAGATTACATTTCTGTTGCTGGAGCTTGTAGCTTGGCTTTAAGCATTGAAAGTCTTCATTTTCAGGGGCTGGTTGTTAGATTTTTCTCATGGTGGTTTTATTTTTGTCACTGCTGAGGTATTCAGAGCCATACGATGAACTTCTCTCAAAATGCTAAATTGAAATGAATTTATTTGACATGAATAAAAACTTACATTTGTACCAAATACCAGATTTGAAATGTTGGTATGGCTTTAATTTTTCAGGATGTTGTGTCACATAGCAAGAAGCTGAACAAAAAAAGCAAAAACCAGCTGGAAGAGATGGTAACTGGGGAAAAGCAAGGTATCAAAGGCTTGAGCAAAGAGAGGAGAAAAAAACTGGAGGCCTATCAGCACTTATTCTACCTTCTTCAAGTGAGTTATCAGTAACTGAGGATTTATAATGTAGAGGATCACAAACGTTCTTTTTTATTGGCTCTGGCAGTAGCAGTTTTTGAAGCCAAACCAATTTGTTACAGTGTAATTGAGACAGAAGCCAGCTCTTCAGTCCCTACACACAGACACTAGGAGTGCAAATCAAATTTTGTTTTAATAGGGCTGAACACTACAGTATGTTTCATCTTTTCTTTTTTTCCTTGTGTTGAAGGGTGCTCATTGTTGCACTTTGCTAATACACATGCACTGGGGTGTCCACAGGATCTTGCTGCTTTTGTCAGAATGGGCCACAAACACCACCCTTTTTGTATGTGCACATAATGAAACATCATGCAGAAGGGGTGGGGCTTATGCCACAGTACTCATCTTTCAGTCTACTTGCCCCAACCACTGCATATACATGACTTACGCTCAATTATATACAGACATATTTTGTGTATATGTACAATGGGGTTTTCTTTTCTGAGTTCCCTTTTCCTTGCAGGTTTTAGAATCAATCCAGAATTGAGGAGCTTGTTATATGACCTATTCCAAACTTATTGCTGTAGCTACATTCTCTTTTCCTAACAGAGAACAGCATGTGCTAAATCTGAATCATGTGCATTTAAGAGGTATATAACCTCAGGCTCCATAGCTGCTTGCAACCCCTTAAAGTTTTGAGTATATCCCTTTTATAAATTTGACAGATGAGCAATTATTAAATGCATGATAAAAAAATCATATAGTTTTTGACCTATCCCCTCCCCCATTCTTTGTCATGGCCCTGCCCACTGATTGCATATCTGAAAGGCCAAGGGACCATCACCCCCCAAAATGGTTACTCAAATGTTTAGTCTAGTAGGAGTAGCAGCCATTTCAACGTCTGAGAAAATTTTGGAGCTCAGAGAATGATATATGCCAAGAAAGTTTAATACCCAGGATGAAAGAGCTGCAGGGATGTATTTAGATCTGGTGAAAATAATGCTGGTGAAGTGATTTTGCTGATAGGATGTGGAAGAGCAGATGTTGAATGTAGATGATGAATATTTATTGAAGCCAACCATAGTCCCTCCCTTTTCAAAGCTGAAGGGCTGTTTGGAATTAAGTTATGAGTATCTCCTTGAACATCTGATGGGGGGGAATGATTTCAGATTGCAATATTATACATAATATTATGCCTTTGCAATATTCATTTGTGTGAACATTGGAGGTTGCTATAATTACTTACACAGTGAAAGAGAAGCTTGACATCAGTGTGTCTACCCTGAAGCTGTGCTGATAAAAATTACTGTCATGTATCTAAAGATTTTGCTCTTATTAAAATGTATATAACAAATTTGGGTATAATTACATTTAGTTCTGGCAATAGTATCAACTGAAAAGACTTTGCAAGAGTACTGCATTAGTTTGGCACAATATATTTTATGTAAGTAGAATAATGTAATTAATTTTGGTTTCTAGTCTAATGGTAACACTTTTACAAGAGAATTTTCAATCATTAGTATAAGTATAAATTTATACAGTATATATTAAGAACAGTTTAGATTTCTCATAAGTAATAAATAGTCTGTTGAAAAATACATTTTTGTTGGTGTTTTATTCTAGTAACTCTAATATTCTTTCCACAGACTAATCCAACTTATTTGGCAAAGCTCATCTTCCAGATGCCCCAGAACAAATCCACTAAGTTTATGGATACAGTTATCTTCACATTGTACAATTATGCTTCTAATCAACGAGAAGAATACTTACTTCTGAAGCTGTTTAAAACTGCTCTAGAGGAAGAAATAAAGTGTGTATATTAACTCCCTTCACTTTTTAATATTTATTTGAATAGACACAGTAGAGAAAAGCTATGCACTATTACATTTCCTTTAACTTGTCTAGTGGATATAATGGGTTTTTCATGGCAGGGAAAGTGGGAAGTTGCTTCTGGTTGCTCAACAAAGGATGCTTGCATCATATTAAAGCAGATTTAAGGATCAGGCTGTAAACTTCAGCAGAAATGATTTGAGTACAAGCTATGGTCTACATTTATGTTTCAAAACGTTCCTTCATCTTATTAATCCTTGCATTAAATAGAATAGTGTTGCAAAATTGTGTTTCATTAAAAAAAAAATCTCACTACGAAAGCAAAAAAGTATGGATTTGATGTCTGCGGTCAAAATATAAATGTCGCTAATTTTCTTTACTGCAGCTCTAAAGTAGATCAGATTCAGGATATTGTCACAGGAAATCCTACAGTCATAAAGATGGTTGTTAGCTTCAATCGAGGTGCACGAGGGCAGAATACTCTGCGTCAGCTATTGTCATCAGTGGTAAAGGACATAATGGATGACAAATCCCTAGTCATCAATACAAGTCCTGTGGAAGTGTACAAAGCATGGGTAAACCAGTTGGAAATGCAAACTGGAGAGGCCAGGTCAGTATGCAATGGATAAATAAAACTGGGTTTTTTTCAGCATCTGTAGGTGCTCTTGCAAAAGTGGGAATGAAAGGGAAGGATTCTGACAGAATAGATGACAAAAATAGCGAATGTATGGGTCACTAGTAACAAATGAAATTATGTGAGTTGAAGTCCAATATATTTGGAGGGTCCTAGACTGGAGAAGGTTATATTAAAATGTAGTAAATGATTAGGAAGTCTTCTTAGTGCTTTTCAACTTTAGTATTTCTTCAGGCTCTGAAAAAATAGTGACATTAAATTAATGTGAAGATTTAAAATAGATTGTATTTATTTAATCTCAAAACGTGTACTAAATGACAGTCATTCAGAAACATAATGGCATGTAATCTGTATAAGTTGCAAACATATAGTAGATAAGTAAACTTTGATTTGATGGACTGATTATATGCCATCAATTAGTGTCAACTCTCACTGAGCACATAGATAGATCTTCTTAAGTAAGCTATGTCACTAAAACAATGGAGTACAAAATCTTTTAGCATTGTAAATTTAAAAAGCTAGTGTTATTTGACTGAAATGCTTAAAGACAGCAGTTCATTTTACATAGGTTTATGTTCTGGGTTTAATATTACTATTTCCAAACATGGAACATAATCTTTGCTGTATTTGGAGGCCTCTTTGTTTCTGCTGAATGAGACCCTTCTGCCTCAAAGACAGGCTTTGAGTACAAAAGTACAATAATTTCATATAAAAAAAACTCTGCTGGTCTGATAGATAATAATGAAATATACCTAAACTAAGCTGATTCACAGCCATAATAATAAGAATGACATGCGAACAGTACTTAAACATCTCCGAGTGAGATGGGTGGTGACTAAATTTGATATATAAATAAATATAAAAATCTATTCAAAAAGGGAAAGCCTTGGAAAGTGGAAGTGACTTAGGACATGGCAGTCTGAAAGATTATCGGAGAAGTCTCAATAAGTTCATAGAAAAATAATGCTTTAATATTGTTAAAATTATTATACAAATAATCAGTCCAGCAAATTCAGTAGGTTATCAAATAGCTTAATTATCATTTTAAAATAATGTTCAATTAAAAATTTAATTCTTCTCTGTGCTCTGTAGTTTATCATTTTCCTCTCTCTGTTTGTAGCAAATTACCCTATGATGTAACAACAGAACAAGCCTTGACACATCCTGAAGTAGTGAATCGACTAGAGTCCTCAATTCAGAGCCTCAGAGCCGTAACAGATAAAGTCCTTGCCTCCATATTCTCATCTCTGAACTTAATGCCGTAAGTGCAGGGACCTCTAAGAATGTTGGTGGAACTCTTGAATAAAATGCAATGTTATTTTGTAATTCCTCAAATGTTTTAATTTGTACAGGTAGTCCTCGACTTGCAACCATTCATTTAGCGACCATTCAAAGTTACAACAGCACTGGAAAAAGTGACTTGCAACTGGTCCTCACACTTAAGACCACTGCAGTGTCCCTGTGGTCACTTGATCAAAATCTGGGCGCTTGGCAACCGGCATGTATTTATGACGGTTGCAGCATCCCAGGGTCACATGATCACCATTTACAACTTCTCAGCTGGCTTCCAGCAAGCAAAATTAATGGGGGAAGCCAGATTCGCTTAATGACCACGTGATTCGCTTAACAGCTGTGGCAAAAAAGGTCATAAAATCAGGTCATGTGGTCATGTGATGCTTCATTGAATGACTGCATCACTTATCAACCGAAGTTCTGGTCCCAGTTGTGGTCGTAAGTCAAGGACTACCTGTAATGATATTTTACCAGCAGAGAGTAAATTATTACCAAACCCATACTTTAGATTTAATAAGCATTCATAATGTACTTTCTTTTTTTTTACTTTTTGGATATATCATCTTGTTTTGTTTATTTCTAAAGTTTTTAAATGCGACATTTCGTTTTTCTTTTTTGGTTGACTTAAATTCTTTTTCATCCTGTCTCCACTTTTTTCCTTTTTCATCTGTTTTTGCATGTAGTTATGGAATGAGATATATAGCCAAAGTTCTGAAGAACTCACTTCATGAGAAATTCCCAGATGCAACAGAAGATGAGCTGTTAAAGGTAGATTTGCAAGGGTGATTCAACAGCATCATTGTACTTTCTAAGTATATGAAAGGGGATTTTCTTTGTATTGGGGTACAGAGTAACTTAGGAGAACCAGGATAAAAATTCAAGGATACTAATTTCATGTTTTTAAAAACATGACAATTCTATATGAAAACTCTTTTCTTAGATAAAAATTAAGTGACCATAGTGGTACTTAACCTCTTTTGATAATGCAATATGGGTGGGGTCATATTCATGCAAATGGGGTGTTTTTAAAATTAATGATTGTGCTTTTATTTATAATGGTAGTATAGCTTATAAGGTGCTTTAGTAAGATTTATATCCTAAATTGCAGGATATAAGTATGTAATCAGTTACAAATAATAATTGCATTTTTCTGGGTTAGGGGTGTTTATTTTTCTTTTTTCAAACTACATTAAACCTGTTTTAGGCCTACAGTACTGGACATGTGTGTGTCCTCCCTCAAAATGGCAGGGAATGCCTGGCAATTTTTGTCAGTTGTGAGTAAAGGGGATTTAGTGCAGGATTCAGTAGCCTTTAAAATAAAAACCATAACATATTTTTAACTTTGTTTCTATGTCTGGTTTATCTATAAATCCTTAAAAACAATTTATGACCCTAAATATAGTAATGTGGAACAAATTAATTATTGCATTTTTCTTGGTTTGAAAATGCTTGTACTGTATAATGTGCCAATGTGATATTTTATCCAACCTAGAGAGCTGAAGCAATTGAGCCATGCAGAATACTTGCCTCACAATAGGGTCAAGCATTTGCCTGAATGTGTGAAGGGTTCAAAAAAGATAGAGAAGAGGGCTGAGCTTGCAATTCCCCCACCTTTCTAGTCTCTATGAGTTCTGGCGGGAGGTTAACTTGAATGCAACTGGAGCTCTCCATATAATTCAGGATCAAGTTTGAGCTCTCTGCACATTTAGGTGGGGCTTTTGTTGCTTCAACAACTCGTTGTTGTTGGGTTTTTGTTTTGTTTTTTTTGGTGCCTTTGAGTCAGTGTTGACTCCTGGTGACTGCCTGGATTAGGCCCTGCAGTTTTCTTGGCAAGGTGTTTTATTTGGAAGTGGTTTGCCATTGCCTCCTTCCTAGGGCTGAGAGAGAGAGTGACTGGCCCAAGGTCACCCAGCTGGCTTTGTGCCTAAGGCGGGACTAGAACTCACAATCTCCCAGTTTCTAGCCTGATAACTTAACCACCACACCAAACTGGCTCTTGCTCTGCTCTTTAGGCAGTCTTTAATATTGCATGATTAAAGAGGTACAAAGTTTGTTTCAACTCTAAATTTTTATATCATGGTAAAGATATACTTTACTGTCAAGTTGCTTCTTCTAAAACTTCAAAACGCATGTCTTACTATACTCAGCATATGGCCATTTAATATGCTGGAAAAGAGAAGAGAAAGAGAAAAATGGAAGGAGATGTTTTAACTTAGACATCTCCCTGCCCCCCCCCCGCTATGCAGTTGAATTACTCTGCCAAAGATAGCTGTCTTATTTATTAGTATGAAATGGGTAAAAAAATGAAGTCACTGTGTATTAATTGCTACACTTTGTAGACCATTTTTATCACAGCTTGGAAAGGCTGGGTTTGGGGTCTTTTTTACATAAAACCGGAAAGACTGATCACTCCTCCAATAATTTGGGGGAAGTAGATCATTCATATGTTACTGTTTTGACAAAACACAATACTCAATGCATCTGTGATGGAATGTCTCCTTGAGGAGGGTGGTGATGTGATGGAGGTCAGAGCTGGGGAAGAAGAGAGCACATTCCAGGCTGATAAGCATTCTATCAGCTTGTATGGCTTGGAGAATGCAGGGGGTGCGGGGCAAGGAAGAAAGTTAGACCAGCAATGCCCTAGATTCCCAAGAGTATTTTTCCCTTTAGCTCAGTTAAGGAGCCTTTAGTCTGGTAAGATTCTGTATATGGTAGAAAACAATAAAGGAACTAGAGTTGCAGTCTGACTCAGTGTGGTTTTCTTCGCCAATTACCTTGACAGCATCTACTATTTAAGGTATACTTAAAAGAAACGTCTATCTATAATAAATACAGTGTTTGCTAAAAAGGAAGATAACCCTGAATTTAAGACAATCTTCCCCTCCCACCACACCACAAAGGAAGTGTAGACGGAAAAAAATCATGCCTGGTTTTCAATTTTGTCAGCCTACATTGCCAACTCCAGCTGAAGCCAATCCCAAAGATTTCCTCCTCCCCATAAACATTTGGGTAGCAGATAAGCATATGTGTATACATACACCTGCCAGAATTTGAGAAGAAAAGAAACAACAGAATGAAGAAAACAGGAAGGGGGAATAAATATTTGTACCAGGAAAGGAAGGGAATTGGATGTAAATGAGGTGAAGGAAGTAGGATAAAGAAGAGGAAAGGAAGAAAAGACAGAGAAATGCTTTTTTGGCATTACAACAAGAATTAAAATTCACCAAACGGTTCCTCCCAAGCAACTGATGTTCAGAAGATCCATGACTTTTAGTAGGTTGTCTATATCCATTAGCACCTCCCACCCATTCACATTCAATGTCTTATAAACAAAATTCAGTCACACTCTTGGCCTCCCCCTTTTTTGCAAGTAATTATTGGGGGGAAAGAGCTAATTTTCTTACGTACATCTTCATTCTTACATAAATATCTATAAACAATTGCCAAAAATGTTGAGAATGTTTACTTTCCTTATAGTAGATGTGTACTGTCCTAAAGTATCAGTTATATTTTCAGATAAGTGATGAAGTCATGTGCATCATAGGTTTGATCCAAACCATTTTTATTTTATCACTTGATTTTCCCTCTCCAGCTTGTAGTATATAACCAATTTCATTTGTTTAAGAAGTAGGGCTAAATCTGTGAATAAATATGCCAAGTAGAGGTATCTAACAGTGTTCTTTCCCCCATAGATTGTTGGAAATCTCCTATACTATCGGTTTATGAATCCAGCTATTGTTGCACCTGATGGTTTTGACATCATTGACATGACTGCTGGAGGCCAGATACATTCTGATCAGAGGAGAAATTTAGGTTGTGTAGCCAAAGTCCTTCAACATGCTGCATCAAATAATCTCTTTGAGGGGGAAAATGCTCATCTCTCATCAATGAACAGTTACCTCTCCCAAACATACGAAAAATTCAGGTTTGTACTTATCTAAATATGGGCATGTACTATAAAGTGTGAGATAAAAGGATCTCTTCTACACATCACTCATTTATTTAGATATAGGTTTAATGGGATTTGACTTCCTGCTGAAGAAAACAAAAGGCTTTTCTTTCTGTCTTCATAATCTTCCTATACCAGCTAGTAATATGAATTGAATCCCACTGATATTTTTATGGATTTTCCCATCCAGGTACACACACCTTGGCAAGTAATATAAAAGTTAATGTTCTTCTCAAGCACAATAAAACCTTTTTAATAATATAGGAGGTATTTCCCACCCAAGTAATGTATTGTGCCCATCTCTGCTATTTTGTTAGGCAATTAAAAAATTGCATCTTGATATATTGCTGAAATGTTTGGGGAAAATAAACGTTTTTTGATCCAAGCAAATTTACTTTCCAACTGCTCTCTTAGTTGGAAAAGCCCCATACATCAGTGAACGGTTCCAACACATGTTTGAAATCTTATTAAAATTGTATTCATTTAACTGTTTGTAAGCTGAAATATTAGACAAATTAACAGCCTTTTAATTTCTTTAACTTTTTCTTGCTTTTTGCATTTTACTACTGTGATAAATACTTTTGGTGGTAAAAGATTTTGAATTGCATAAAATTAGAAGGGTCATCAAGTCCAATCCCCTACTTACTGCTGGAATCTAGATTAAAGCAACCCTAGCATTGGAATTTATCCAATGAAGAAAAAATTCCTTTCCTCTGTCAAACTGATCTTCTATACAAAAGCTTTTCTTAACACTCAGCCAGAATCTGCATTCTTGTTAGGGCTGAGCATGCTTCAAAATTTTCTCAGGAGGATTCAGACCATGCATGAGCACAGTGCTTTTCTGCTATTCATTAAAACAGCCCATCTTTTTTCAGGCTTCTCCATAAACTTGAAAATAGATGCAACTACTTAAGTAATTGACTCCTTTAAGTTAATGCTAAGGAGAAGATTTATCTTAAAATGCTTTTTCTCCATATATAGTTAGAAAACCATCCTATTCTAGATTTAAGCACTGAGTAGGGTATTGACACGACTGGACTTTACGTCAAGGGAAACCTTTACCGTTACCTTTAGGGTATTGATGGCATATATATGTAGTGTTCTGAAAATCTATTCCTTTTTCACCTTAGGAATTTTTTTCAAGCAGCATGTGTGGTTCCCGAACCTGAAGAAAAATTCAATATTGATGAATATTCTGATATGGTGACTCTTAGTAAGCCAGTAATATATATTTCTATTGAAGAAATTATCAACACTCATTCAGTAAGTGCATACAAAGGAAAGGATAAGTTTTAAGTTTTGGGCACTGTGGGGCTGAAAATATAAAATGTATAATTTGATAATGGAAACCCACCATTTTCTTCCTATTGGAATTAGATTCCTATGAGAACCTGAGGATTTGAACAAATACTTGGAGATGTTAATGAGGATGTAATATCTTATATATACAGTATGTTACTTAAGAAATGTTCAAGAGTATTCAATAGAATTTTATAAGAGAAGATGAATTGTGGTTGTCATTTTCCTTTTTCTGAGTGTGAACAAAGACAATCCGTACATATAACAATTATTGGAAGAAAGTGCAGGAATAAGCCTTGTGCTTCTGATTGTGTAGTGCTTTTCAGTGTAATAACATTTTTTTAAATATACGAGTGTCAGATATAACTGTATTTTTGGAATTATTACTTCATGGAAATTAATTATTTTGAATGAAGTGTGCCTTGTGTGTTGTTGCTGTTGGATAAAGAACAGATGAATGGCAGAACTACCACTTTTTAAAACATTATTCACAGACTCTTAATCTAGTTCTGTATTACAGTCCTTTCAAAGGGATTAAACAAAGAGAACTCCTAAAATGCATTTCTCCAAAAGCAAACAACTGCAGATTGTGAGCATTTTCTTGCTCTCTAAATTAGCGTTGTATGTCATGTTGACTGCCCTGCAAACAAGGTATGGAATGTTCTCTTTTTAGTTTTTAAACACTGAGGTTTGAGTAAGATCTGTAAACTAAACCGCAGGATGAATTGAGCCATTTGTTTAGATTCTTAGTCGAATTCTTTGGGAAAGTTGAGCCACAGAGCTGTTTTAATTTTTTTTTTTTTAATTTTTGCCTAATCATTTATAATTTATATAGATCGGAAGGGGATTACAGTTGCATAGCAGACTTCCCCCCCCTTTTTTTTATACTTCTTCAGGATGTTAGTTTTAAACAAGAGCTGTTACGTACATATAAAGAAATCTTTAAAAAGAATGAGAGGGTAATTGGGTTCTGAAGAAGTATGTTCCATATGGATCTGTTTCTAGGATTGGCTGTGTTCCAGAGCATCTGCATTTTAGTTTTGTAAGCTTTGCTAGAATTTCTAGTGTTGCATTCTTGTGACAAACCACATTCTCCAACTTCAACTCTTTTCACCCGCAATAAGTGTGGCCAGTGCTGAGGGACTGTCATATCTGTAAATCAAAGCCACACGGAGGACACTAGGTACCCTGCCTTTTGTTAATAAAAGTGGGGGGGGGGAAGCATATTGTAGAATCTTAGAAGACTGCCTTACTTTCCTGCTTGCTTATTCAAATGAATAAATGTGGTAGATTGAGAATGTGGTTATAATATAACAGATGGTCTGGTTTGATGGTTATTCCTTTTCCTCAGTGATCTACAGTAACAGTCATTCTAAAAAGAGCGTAGGAACATATTCTGTTTAACTGATATAGTAGTTTTAGAAGTCTGTAGCACTATACTGTATGTTAAAACTTAAGAATCTTAGGTGTATTAAGGATAAAAGTACTAACTCTAACCATGCCTTCTTTAAATATTAATTCAAAGAAGAATATAATGGGCAATCCAAATAAGAGAAAACTGGAATTGCAGTGGTAAAGGAAGATCTAAAATCTGAGTTCAAATTCCCCTTCACTCCTCTATAAAGTGTTTCTAGTTCTCTAGTTTTTTTCCTTTTTTGCAGTATAAAAATGTGGTATAATTTAATGATTGAATATTTAGCCTCCTGAAAGATTAAAATTATTCAGGTTTGATCTTCGCAGTTCCAAATTTAATACTGTTCTTTTATGTAATACTTATTATACACTTATTTTTACAGATAGCGAGGCAGATACTTTCAGCTTAGGATAGCTAGATTTTGTGGTTATAATATGATATTCGTAGTGTGGCTGTACTTAGAAAAAACAAATTTGAGAAATGTTAAATAATGATAGTTATTTAATGGGGGTTATTTATTATCATAGCCTTCCCTATTTCTTACAGCACAAATAACATTACTGACTGTAGGCAGGCTAATTAGAGGAAATCAAGCTGTGTGGTCATACTGTTTATATTTATCTATTAATATTTCTTTCAAGGATGACATCTTGGACTTTAAAAAAAAATTCTAACTTGAAGAAGCACAGCTGCATCCCTAATGGTTATTTATGGCTGTGGATATAGTTCCTCTGATAAGAGCTAATACTTGCTGACTGTAGGAAAAGCATGGGTGAAAAGTTAACGCAACATCTTTTTTTCTAAAAACATTAGGTTGAAATTACTGCTTTAATCATTTGAAAAGCATATTCAATTTTAACTGCTCCTCATCCTGTAGCCTTTTTATTTATTTCCTATCCCGCCTTTATTATTTTTTATAAATAACTCAAGGCGGCAAACATACCTAATACTTCTTCCTCCTCCTATTTTCCCCACAACAACCCTGTGAGGTGAGTTGGGCAAGAGAGTGTGACTGGCCCAAGGTCACTCAGCCAGCTTTCACGCCTCAGGCGGGACTAGAACTCTCAGTCTCCCGGTTTCTAGCCCATTGCCTAGTCTCCTGAAACTGAAATATGTAAGATTCCTGCAGCGACACATTTGGAACCTTGCAGAGAAGGATTGATTTTTCTTTTTTAAAACAATTTTAAAGAGACTACTATGAAAAATATGCAGTAACATACCAAATATAGCAAGGGTGAAATGTAGCAAATGGCATCTAACAGAATAATCCTCCACTGGCAGAGTAGAAGAGGATAATTTCCCACCTCCCCCCAATTTTTTACTGTGGGGTTCCTCAGTTCAGTAGGATGTTTGCTGGGGGAAATCAAAAATTGCCCTCTCCCAGTTCATTGGCACGTAGCTGCTTCTGCCAACAGATGCTATCCATTAATATTCTCAACTGTGAAACGAGGTATTTTGTAGGAGCCAAAGATTGGTAATAGAGAATGGAAAATAATACATTAAATAGAATCCTCTCTTAATGAATTCTTCAAATCAAATATTTGATTTGGTTTCATTTACTAATATTTTATCATATGATTTTTGTGCCCAGTGTCTTTAAGGATAGTGACAATTCTATGTATTAATCAAATCCAATTAATCTGAAAGTGAATAATGGTAATGTTAATAAAATATTTTTTTCTATACTTCTTTTGGATGAAGAGCACACTTTTGCACATACAATAGCAGCTTTAAATAAAAAATTGGTGGAGTAAAGTACATTTCAAAAATTAAGGAGTGTATTTTAGGATTGTATGTCTTTCTTGTATACAAATTCTATTGTTTTCTAAAACGGCATTGAAAAAACATTTCACAGTGGTTTGATTTATTGCTTGTTCATGCGAAATGGAGATTATTTCCTCCATATGAATATGAATTTGGAATTTTTCCTCATGGATATATATTGAATTTCCTTCTACCATAATGTCTCCTGCAATGCTTTTTCATGATCCATTTCTGGTTTTATGATTATTTCAATTTATATTATTATCATTCTGGTTCTGTATTTAAGCAAATATTAGTGTGTGGAAACATCAGACCTGTCCCAGTAGTTTTAACAAGTATAAACTCATTTACAGCTATTGATAGAACATCAGGATGCCATTGCTCCAGACCGAAATGATGTCCTAAATGAACTCTTGCAAGGGCTGGGAGAAGTTCCTGATGTAGAGACTTTTCTTGGTAAGAAAATGCAACAAAACCACAAAAAGGCAACTAAAAGATATAACTTGTGCTTAGATTTAAAAGAAATAGCAAAATTGAACTAGAGCAATATTTTTGTTTGGGTTAATGCAAATTCTCAGGATGTTTTGTTTGTTTCAAAGTTTGTTTCCTTCTTTTATGATGGAGGCAGCACAGCTATCCATATGACACCCACACACCCTTGAAAACACTCAGTTTTTTCATGATCTCAGTTCAGAGCGTTTCCACATCAAGGTGGACTGAATGCATATATTTTCTTAACAGTGTAGCTCAGGTATTGCCTCAGCTGATGTATGGACAGGGAAAGGGGTATGTTTCTTGAAATCAAGTTCAGAATTAATAAAGAGAAGATTATATTTGAGGCAGTACACATTCTACTTAAGGTTTGGTCTAGGAGCCTGGCTAGTAACATAACAAGACATTTCTCCTCCATATCTGCCGTCACAGTCTGCTGGGAAAGAAGATGATAGTAAGATATGCTCTACAGGCTTGTGACTCAAAATTCAAAGCTGCTTATTCCTGAACACCTAGTTCTTGCACTTTAAAAACGGTAGAGATCTGGAAGACACATTTCAGCTTCTTCCAGCATTGTCAATAAATATGTTTCTTCTCCTCCAGAACTTGCAGTACAGTTAGAGTCCCATGGTGACTCTACATTTAATTATTAGGTTTGTCCTCCTTTCTATCAGCATATGATTAGATTCATTTTTTAGCTGGTGTTTTGCCAGCTGAAAAGTATATAAACTGCATATGTATATGTGAATACGAAAATCAGAAGTTAATGCCAGAACTGATTACTAGAAAAAGCACACATGCATTTTTGCAGACTGTCAAATATCTTTGCAGGTAATTAATTCCAATTCTTAGTTAATAAAAATGGCAATTGTATTTCTTCATAGATCTCCAGTAATACCATATCTGTATGAGAAGTAGCAGGGAAACCCCAGTGTCTTGTGTATGTTCTAACAGCCAGGAAACACGCTGAGACAAGGAACTGGTCTCTAATGTTTATTGCTAGTACATAACAGGAATCCTAATAAACTGAAGAAGCGTGGGAAAACCCAGACATATAAACCCCAAAGGTTAAGGCGGTCCCGATCTTGTCTCTTTGAATGGCTGACCAATTCCTCAGTGCTACGCATGTGCTTGACAGTCTGGATGGGAGCCCCCTGCTCGCCATCCTTACTCATGACAGTGTATATGCTAATCAAGTATTTAATAAAAGCAGTCCACAGAGTGATTTGTTTTAATTAGAGTAGCATGTATCATGTAATTCCACATACTTTTCTATAGTCAGAGCTGTCTATAAATTTCTTACCTTCTTACATTCCCATAACTATCAGCAACAGAATAAATGTTTGAGTAATTGAACTACAAATGTACTCTATTTATATTTTGTTCATACACAAAATTTTCCTGAATTTTAGTTCCTATTGAAATATTTTTTTAACGTAAGCATTATCTATACGGTGTTGTCTTTCTCTATTTTTGTTCTGATGCATTTTTTAAAAACATAAGCATAAAGTTAGAATCATTAACATTTTTTTTCTATGCAGGGGAAGGCGCTATTGATCCCAATGACCCTAACAAGGAAAACACTTTAAGTCAACTTATTAAAACAGAAATTTCTCTTTCACTGACCAGGAAATACGATTTACCAGAAGGGGAGGAACAAGACATTAAGGGCCTAATGATAAAGTATGTTTTTAAAATACATGGTATTTAAAAGACTTTTATCAATTAAACAGAGTGATTTCTTTCTAATGCTTTCTTTAGCCACTGAAAATCTTTATGCATACTTTAGCAATATGATGAGAAGAGGTGTTAGCCAGTAATAAATGTGTGTGTGTGTGTGTGTGTGTGTGTGTGAGAGAGAACTTTATTTAAGTTCAATAGGCAGTGGGTTTAATATTAAGTTTTATAATCATCCTTAAAATTCTGAATTCACAGTGATACACATTTAGAAATTCCCTTGATTCCTGTCATGTTATTTAAATGCAATGTTGAATTTGTATGACGGTATTTAACGGCATCTCTAAATTAAAATGCTATTGGAAACTCTGTAGAAAGAACACTGAAATGGTTTCATGATAAGGTTGTATGAAAAAGACACTGAGCAGCAGGATATAGATTAGACTTACAGGAAACCAGAGGAAACATCTGCCTTGGATTTTGTATAGTTAGAAATATTTGAAGTACCCTTCTAAAAAAAGCACACAGTCATTCTGCAGGAATATGATGAAAATTAACTTCTACTTTTTATGCTCTGTTGCCATTTAGTTATTAGAAGAGAAAAGGGAGTTCCATTTCATTTTTGTGTGTTCTGGTCTGCCTGCCTGCCTACCTATGTGTGGTGTGCTTTAGAGTGTCTGGGAGCATGAATACAGCATCTGTTTGCAATTCCTTAAAGCAGCTCCACCTTTTTCTGGGATCACACAGCTTCCATTTGCAGCGCCTGCACAATCCTGGGAAAAGATGCAGTTGGCTTAAGGAATTGCAGACAGAAGCTATGCTGTACAAAGTACTTTTTTGTGTTTTGATCCAGAATTCTTCATAGGCCTAGTATGTATATGCCTATATAGACTTCATTTCTCTATGATAATCAAGAATATCATCTTTGTCTATCTTACCATTTCACTCCAAAGTTCTGTGCCAGTGGTGGCATGTGTAAGAGACAGCATTATACCCTTTCTCTTAATGTAAAGTATTTCAATATGAGACCTTTAGTTAAAATGATGATGAACAAATGATGCCATTCTTAAAAAGCAACAGTAAAACCTATAAACATCAGTCTTAATTTTAGTCATTAAAGATCCTGGCAAATAGACAGGGAATAGCCTAGCATCTAAAATTGGGTAACCTAGCAGCAACAGGCAAGCTGATCTGGGGAGCACATTTATTTGTAGATTTGGGTATCAATTTGACTTAAAATACTTCCTTCAGTAAATAATGAAAAACACAACAATAAACATACTCAACTTTCTAAGTAATAAGAATATCTGGATATAAAAGTTATTGTATGTATGTATGTATGTATGTATGTTTGTTTACATGATTTTTTTTAAAATTTAAGTTAAGCATCTATTAATAATACAAGCCTTGTTTTCTGATTTGTTTTTGTGTGCAGAGGAAATAGTCATCAAAACATATTCTGTATTTGTTGCTTGTCACTATCTGTGCTCCTTGCTTTGTGCAGTAGAGGGAATGAGGCTTCTACTAGTTTCTATTTGATTGGCCAGTTCAACTCTTGTAAAAAAGCATCACCTGATCTGATTGCTTTACCAACAGAAATTTTGGAATTAAGAATCACAGAGTTAAAAGAGGTTCCTAAGAATCATATGGATGAATCCCAAATCTCATTGTGCTAATGTCAGCCCAAGGTAGACCAGGCTAGCAAACCAAAGTACTGCAGGCCAATAATATTTTTGTAATATAAGTATAGTAACAGAATCTTGCAAATGTGAATGCGCTTCCCACCTTCCTTTATCTTCATGAGAACTTCCTCCTGTCCCTCAAGGTCATTCCTTTTGCCTATTATGGCTATGGAGCCTTCTTATATTTTATTTAAGGATTTTAAAAGCTGCCTTTCCAGAGCCAGTTTGATGCAGTGGTTAAGGCACTGGGCTAGAAACTAGGAGATTGTGAGTTTTAGTCCTGCCTTAGTCATCAAGTCAGCTGGGTGACCTTGGGCCAGTCATACCCTCTCTGCCCTAGGAAGCAGGCAGTGGCAAACCAGTTCTGAAATTTTGACAAGAAAACTGCAGGGACTTGTCCAGGTAGTCGCCAGGAGTCAACACTGACTCAGAGGCACTATATACATACATACATTTCCAGATAGCATGCAACAAAAAATAAACATAAAACCACAATTAAAACAAGAATAGACTGACTTATGATTGAAAGTGTTCAACAATTCATTGCCACCTTCTAGATTTGATTTTGGAATTCCTTTCCTAGATAGAGGTTGCATTCCTTCATGCCTTTAGATCTCCGTATCTCTTTTGATTGTATATTCCCATTGTTCATTAGAGTTACTGAGGTCTCCCACTGGGTCATAAATAGTAATCCTCAGGGAGGATGCATGCTTATAAGGGTAGATTCTATTGATATAATGAGACTTATTTCTGAATAGACATATATATGATTACATGTAAAATACTGTAACAGTCTTTAACATGTTTATTTTTATTTATTATTAAATTTATACACCCCCCATCTCACTATAAAAGTGACTCAATCTATTAATCACAATTTTTCTGAATTTTTCATTAAGAACAAAAAGGCTAATTGTCGATCTGATACAAGCTCAGCCAGGAGAGTCGCTTGCAAAAATCTTGGAAACACCAGCCTCTGAACTTCAGGTAACCATCCCATTTTGTATGAATCCGAACATTTCAATTCTGAAATAATGCTGTAAAACACAAGCAAATGTATTGTTAAAGAAAGCTAGCCATTTTCATTCTGGAGAATAACTGAATAACGAGCACACATTATGTCTTTATTCTGCTTTATTTCCAGTGAACTTGGGGTAGCACACTTGAGTCTTTCTTCTGCCTTACTATCTAAATTAGTTTAGAACCTAGGATAGTGTGATTAGCTCAAGGTGATTCCCTAGACCTCATAACTTATCCTTGCCTAGTCTGATGTCTTCCAGATGTGGTGGACTACAGATCCCAATCAGCATAGTTTCAGGACATACTGTCTGGAAATCCTGGCTTGAGTCTCCCTCATCTCACAAAAAAAAACAAAAAAAACCCCACACTATTTGTTTCTCTGGGGAGGGGTTTCTCCTTCAGAATGGTGTATGTGGTTATGTAGGAAGATCAAAAACATTCTGAAAAAATGTCAGAAGCTGCATCAGAGCATTTATGTTTACATGCTTTTACATATTACTCTTCAAAATCTACAAAAACCACTAAGGAAATAGATACCAATGTGGTGTAGTTGTTAAGATGTTGGACTAGGATTGAGGCAACTCTTAGCAATGGAAATTTACCATGAAAACTTACTGGGTGACTTTGGGCCACTTAATTTCTCTCAAGTTAAACTACCTCCCAGGGTAACTATTGTGAGGACAAAATCAAGAGAGGTCCATATGTAAGTTGCCTTACGCCCTTTGAAGAAATATTAACTGAGATGTTTAACTGGAGTACTGTCCAAATGTGAAAATATTCAGAGAAGAGGAAGAAAGTGTCTAGAAGAATGGTTATAAAAGGAAATGCTGAAGGGATTGGGGAGCATAAGTAAATAAACTGGCATGTTAAGAAAAAAGATGAAAACTAAGGGAGGACGTGTGGACAGTTTTTCTGTATTTAAAGATAGCAGAAGGAAGTTGAAAATTGTTCATCCTAGCCTCCTTGGGTTTTGATCCAAAATAACGAGCTGGATTCAGACTTTGTGTAGGAATATTAGGATGTAAGAAGAGCCTATCTAGTCAAACATCTTACGTCATAAAGCTGCTCTTTAGCAGCTACTATTTAAGGCATGCTGCTAGCGATTTAAGAGGTAAAGTAGCTATCAGGATTAGTAGTCGTACATAGCCTGATCCTCCATAAATTTGTCCACACTGGTATTGATGATAGTGATGTAATAGAAAATCTGTGCCCCCTCCCCACCCTCCAAGTCCATTTAAACTGAAAACCAGGACACCATTACATTGAAGCAGATTGATTGATTGATTGATTGATTGATTGATTGATTGATTGATTGATTTCATTTCATTTCATTTCATTTCATTTCATTTCATTTCATTTCTATAGCCGCCCATCTCAGCAAGTGACTCTGGGCGGCTTAATTGATTTTATTGAACAATTTCAGCACCGGAAGCCCAATGGCAAAGCCCAGAGAGGAGTGGGGTTACAGCCCCTCTTAAAGACATATGAAATGAATTCCTCCATTTGATTAGCTATATTGTAATTACAGCATGTCACCCACAACATTATTGGTTATTATCATTATACTCTGATAATATTACCTCTGTTGATTCGTTAATAAAGATTTTAATGCTATATGGAGGGAAAGATAAATGAGATCACTTTTTCTTACACAATAGAACCCTTTACTTAAACAATAAGCCTTTATGATGTATCTTAGGGTTAGCTAGCCACTCTCTAGAAAACCTTGATTCCCGCTAGCAGTTCTCAGCTGTTTTAATATATTCTCAACAGCTTCCTTGCATTCTTGTAGTTCACACTTTTACTTATCCTGTTAGCCCCTTGTTACTTAAAGTGCAGGTAGGAATTACAGGCTTGCCCATTATTTCCAGTTTTCCGAATGGCTTGTTACTGTACTCTAAAGTTTGTTTAATATGTAGTATTGGAGTTTCTTTAAAAATCCCCCCAACATTCTATTTCAGTGATAACATCCGACGGTAGTAAATTTTCCGGGTTAAGCACGTGTTCTTTAAAGATGTATTTCCTTTGGTCCTGAATTTTCCTGCATTTTTTTATGTTAGTGACCTCAAATTCTACATTTTTTAGAGAGGAAAAACTTCCCTGTATCCACATACTTCTATATTGTGCATGATTTTATATAGCTTTATCGTATTTTCCCTTATCCACCTTATCTTCAAGCTAAAATGCCCAAGACACTATGGCATTCCTTTCTATGTAGGGAATTGCTTTAGTTCCTAATCACTTTAGTGATTTATTCATCTTTTCTAATTCTGTCATATAAATTTTGAGGTATCATGTCTGCGGTTGTACTTCAGATACAGAACGCAGATTGCAGACATCCATAGTCTGCACTTATGAGTAAGGCATGACTGCGTCACATATACAGAACCTTGCTTTCCAGAGAAGGTAGAGAAAAACTTGGATTATTTTAACAGGAAGACAAATATGAGTAAGAAAAGGAATGAGAAAGGTGATACAGTTGTGGGAATTTATTATAGACTGGGCAGGCAGAAGATAAAAATGAGGCCTTTCTACTTCAGATGACCAGTCTTTCAATTTAGGATCAGGCTAAAGAGATTAGGGAAGACCCACAGATCAGCTAGATATGAGCTCACTAATATTCCTAAGGAATATGCAGTGGAGGTGAAGAATAGATTTAAGGGACTGGACTTAGTAGATAGGGTTCCGGAAGAACTCTGGACAGAAGTTCGCAACATTGTTCAGGAGGCGGCAACAAAATACATCCCAAAGAAAGAGAAAACCAAGAAGGCAAAATGGCTGTCTGCTGAGACACTAGAAGTAGCCCAAGAAAGAAGGAAAGCAAAAGGCAACAGCGATAGGGGGAGATATGCCCAATTAAATGCAAAATTCCAGAGGTTAGCCAGAAGAGATAAGGAATTATTTTTAAACAAGCAATGCACGGAAGTGGAAGAAGACAATAGAATAGGAAGGGCAAGAGACCTCTTCCAGAAAATTAGAAACGTTGGAGGTAAATTCCAGGCAAAAATGGGTATGATCAAAAACAAAGATGGCACGGACCTAAGAGAAGAAGAAGAGATCAAGAAAAGGTGGCAAGAATATACGGAAGATCTGTATAGGAAGGATAACAATATCGGGGATAGCTTTGACGGTGTGGCCAGTGAGCTAGAGCCAAACATCCTGAAGAGTGAGGTTGAATGGGCCTTAAGAAGCATTGCTAATAACAAGGCAGCAGGAGACGACGGCATTCCAGCTGAACTGTTCAAAATCTTGCAAGATGGTGCTGTCAAGGTAATGCGTACTATATGCCAGCAAATTTGGAAAACACAAGAATGGCCATCAGATTGGAAAAAATCAACTTATATCCCCCTACCAAAAAAGGGGAACACTAAAGAATGTTCAAACTATCGAACAGTGGCACTCATTTCACATGCCAGTAAGCTAATGCTCAAGATCCTGCAAGGTAGACTTCAGCAATTCATGGAGCGAGAATTGCCAGATGTACAAGCTGGGTTTAGAAAAGGCAGAGGAACTAGGGACCAAATTGCCAATATCTGCTGGATAATGGAAAAAGCCAGGGAGTTTCAGAAAAACATCTATTTCTGTTTGATTGACTATTCTAAAGCCTTTGACTGTGTGGATCATAACAAATTGTGGCAAGTTCTTAGTGGTATGGGGATACCAAGTCATCTTGTCTGCCTCCTGAAGAATCTGCATAACGACCAGGTAGCAACAGTAAGAACAGACCACGGAACAACGGACTGGTTTAAGATTGGGAAAGGAGTACGGCAGGGCTGTATACTCTCACCCTACCTATTCAACTTGTACGCAGAACACATCATGCGACATGCTGGGCTTGAGGAATCCAAGGCTGGCGTTAAAATCGCTGGAGGAAACATTAACAATCTCAGATATGCAGATGATACCACTTTGATGGCTGAAAGCGAAGAGGAACTGAGGAGCTTTATGATGAAGGTGAAAGAAGAAAGTGCAATATCTGGCTTGCAGCTAAACCTCAAAAAAACCAAGATTATGGCAACCAGCTTGATTGATAACTGGCAAATAGAGGGAGAAAATGTAGAAGCAGTGAAAGACTTTGTATTTCTAGGTGCAAAGATTACTGCAGATGCTGTCTGCAGTCAGGAAATCAGAAGACGCTTAATCCTTGGGAGAAAGCAATGACAAATCTCGATAAAATAGTCAAGAGCAGAGACCTCACACTGACAACAAAGGTCCGCATAGTTAAAGCAATGGTGTTCCCCGTAGTAACATATGGCTGCGAGTGCTGGACCATAAGGAAGGCTGAATGAAGGAAGATCGATGCTTTTGAACTGTGGTGTTGGAGGAAAATTCTGAGAGTGCCTTGGAGTGCCGAGTCGTCTCGCCCAAGCGACCACCTTAGGACCTCCGTATTCAGACCGTCCTTAAAAAGTTCTATTAGGGTGGATTGGGACCAATCCTCAACTTTCCCAGCCAAAGCCTTAAATTCCAGAGCGTAGTCTGCCACCGATCGTGGCCCCTGGCACAGTTCCCTCAATACCCGTTTTGCTCTTTCCTTAGCTAATGGGTCTTCAAAGTGTAATTTTAAC
This sequence comes from Candoia aspera, assembly GCF_035149785.1. Lineage (NCBI taxonomy): Eukaryota > Metazoa > Chordata > Lepidosauria > Squamata > Candoiidae > Candoia > Candoia aspera. The sequence goes on from NC_086154.1 coordinate 234,071,721, forward strand.
GCCCACAGGAATTCCTCAAACTCCTCCAGCTCAGGGGCCTCCGATTGACATAACTGTATGTACCGATCGGCCGGCCGCCCCTTGAGCTTAGTGGCAATGGGATTAATTTTGGCTCTTTCTGAGCGGAAACACTGTTCCCATTCGTCCATATAACTCCTTGCATTGGTAAGGAAGAACGACAGCTTAGTTGGATCTCCATCAAATTTAACGGTAAAGTCCTTTACCCCCACTCCGGGTGGTCCCTTCGCCACAGCTGGACGGTCGGGCTTCCTTCTAGCCTCCAAGGATCTCCACTCTCGAGGAGGGGACCTTGAAATTCTTACCCTCGGCGCTCTCACTTGCTCTCGGTGCCGGGTTCTACTCCTTTCCTTCGGGGAAGGTGGGGGCGAAGAAGGAGTCGAATACCTATGACTAGACTCCTCTCTCCTCCTCTCCCGTGGACCCCAGTCCATGGACATTTTCCGAAACATGAATTCTAAGGACTCCAATTTAGTCTCCACCAGTTTTATACGATCAGGGGTTTGAGAATCCTCCTTTCTCTCTTGCCTCACCGCGGTTGGGGACAACGGGTACCGCTGCTTCCAAGACATTCTTGACGTCCCTGGTAGGGTTCCCTGTGTCTCATCCCAGGTGAGCAACTCGCCTGGTGACTCGCCAGTCGGTTCGGGGGCTCTTTTACCTCCAACCTCCTCATCTCCTGGGCTGAAGCTCGACCCCTCCCGAACTTCTGAAGTCTCTCGAGGAGGGACTCTCTCCCTTCTTATTACTGTAGAGTTGGGTTCCCCCTCGCTCGATTCCTCGCTTTCCATGGTTTGTGGATTTGGTTTGCTCATCGCTAGCACTTCCCCTCACAAAATACATCTGGAAAGGGGCTAACGAAAAATTTTTTTGATTCTCAGCTTTATGTAATGGTTGCCTATCCTAATAGACTCAGACTCACAAGCAGGTACTTAATGATATCTGATTTATTAAAAGAATAGCATGCAAATACAAAGAAAGCTGAGAATGAGTAAAAGCGCGCCAAATACAAACTAAAAACCCTCGCCTCAGACGTAATCCCTCCCCTCGCCCTGCCGTTGCAAACTCCCCCCCCCCAGGTGCTGGTAACCGTTTCAACTGCTATCCTGGGAAAGTAACCTTGAACACATGAGATAACCCAAACACATTCCAACCCAGCAGCCAACAGATAACAACTCCCCGAGATGGAATCCTCCGCCCTTCCCAGATGAAACACATATCAGTGAAATGACATGCGAAACGTTACGATGTACCAGCAACATTGGAACGGTGAACATGACAGAAGATAGATGCTTTTGAACTGTGGTGTTGGAGGAAAATTCTGAGAGTGCCTTGGACTGCAAGAAGATCAAACCAGTCCATCCTCCAGGAAATAAAGCCAGACTGCTCACTTGAGGGAATGATATTAAAGGCAAAACTGAAATACTTTAGCCACATAATGAGAAGACAGGACACCCTGGAGAAGATGCTGATGCTAGGGAGAGTGGAAGGCAAAAGGAAGAGGGGCCGACCAAGGGCAAGATGGATGGATGATATTCTAGAGGTGACGGACTTGTCCCTGGGGGAGCTGGGGGTGTTGACGACTGACAGGAAGCTCTGGCGTGGGCTGGTCCATGAAGTCACGAAGAGTCGGAAGCGACTAAACGAATTAACAACAATCTGGGAATCAGAGATTCAACAAATGTTGTCCTCTTTTGCTGACAACTTCATTTCTCAGCAGGCAGAAGAAAAAACAATGGGATATATCCTGGGCTCAATTCTTACCTGCAGGAGGACTTGTTTGACAAGTGGAAATTATTTATCCCTTGGGGGAAGTAATAGTTTTATCCCTGAATTTGTGATATCCTAGTGAGGGGAAACAGAACAGTCAGATCTCATTTTTACATACTGTTTTTTCTACAAACTGTTGGATTTTTATTGTTTATATTGCTTATGTTGTTTGTTTGTTTTAATGTGAGTTACAAAGAGGGGAACTGGATGCATCTTACAGTATCCAATAAATAAAAAAATAAAATAAATAAATAAAGATCAATAAATCTGCATACCAGACTTCAGAAGAGTAGATTTTTATGAAGTCCAAGGAAAGGCCAGTCAGACCCACTGACCTGACATAGTAAAAGAAAAGAGTGTCCAAGAAGGATGGGAAAATTCTACAAAATGAAGTACTGTAGGTGAAATCACAAAACAATTCCTACATAAAGGAAACATCTCAGGTGTCCTGCATTGATACATGCAGAGCTCTCTAAAATGCTGGAGAGAAAAAATGTCATGCACAAAAAATGGTAGGAGGGGAATATTACCAAAAAAGAATATAAAATAGTCACCAGAAAATGTAGGAACTCTTGTCAGAAAGACAAAAAGCTCAGAATTTGCTCATAAGAGATACCAGAAACAAAACAAAAAAGGGTTCTTTGGGTAAGTCAGAAGTAAAAGGAAAGAGGATATAAGTCCATTGTAAGGAGAAAATGGTGACTTGGTGATGGTGAGAAGGTAGAACTTTTTAATTCTTATTTTGCATCTGTCTTCACTCAAAAAGGAAATGGAGCCTAGCTGGTCATCATTATGTCACTGAGGGAATGAGGGACTGAAGCTTAGGACAGATATAAAGAGAGAATTTAAACAAATTCTCTGGGCCATATGGATTATATCTTATGGCTCTGAAGGAACTAGTGGAGATGACAGCAGAACTGCTCTGTAATCTCTGAGTACTGGAGGAACTGTTGAGCCCAAAAGACTGGAGGAGAGCAAATGTCTTCCCCATCTTCAAAATGAAGAATAAAGGATCCAGGAAACTACAGACATGTCAGCTTGACCTCTATACTGGGCAACATCTTAAAACAGATTTATTAAGCAGCATGTTTGTAAGCACTTGAATAGGCATGCCACAGTTAACAGGAGCTAGAATGAGTTTTTCATAAATAACTTGTGCCAGACCAACATTTTCTCCCTTAACGTTAATAGGAAAAAGCCATACACATACTGTAGCACACCTGGACCTCAGCAAAGCCTTTGACATTCTCATATTTCCCTTCACACAGTGGTAAAATAAGTGATACTAAGAACATAAGCAGTGACCTGCTGGATCGGACCTCTGGCCCATATAGTCCAGCAGTCTGTTCTCATAGTGGCCAACCAACTGCACAAGGAAGCCCACTAGTCTCCCAGCAGATGCCCTTCAGAGGCAGTCACACTGCCATCAAGGCTAATAGCCATTGATCCCCATGACTTCCATGAATTGGCTCAACCCCTTTTGAAGCCACCCAAGTTGATAGCCAATACCTCATCTCGTGGTAGCAAATTCCAAAGTTTAATTACATGTTGTGTAAAAAAACAATTAGTCTTGCCCTGATTTTTCCAGGATTCAATTTCATTGGTTGACCCCTGGTTCTAGTATTTTGGGAAGAAGAAAATGGTTTCTTCTTGTCCACTTTATCCACATCTACTACACATCTTTATCCACACCTACTACACATCTTTATCCCATCTTTTACTGTTAGAGGCTTACAATTGGATAAATGACTGCACCCAAAAAGTGCTTGTTAATGGCTCTCCTTCAGTTTGGAGGAAAGCATCAAGTGGAAAGCCACAGGGCTCTGCCCTGTTCCCTGTGTTATCTGCCTTGATTAGGGAGTTGAGCAGACATTTCTCAATTTGCAGATTACATGATACTGGGACAAGTGGCTAATAGTTCAGAGGAAAGAGAAGACAGGCTTGAACAGTAGACTGAGATGAGCAGAATGGAATTTAACAGGGAGAAATGTAATGTTCTCTGCATCTGAGTAGAAAAAATGAAAGGCAGAAGTATGGGATATGGGAAACCTAGCTTGGGAGTACTACATAAGAAAAGAATCTGGGTGTGCTTGCTGACCACAAGATAGATAGTTTAGTAAATTGATTTATATGGCCACACATCTTGCAAATGCAATGCTGGGCATTTAATGGGATTTTTTTAAAAAAAGAATATTTAGTTAAACATCACAGTGGTGTGATGAAAGTGAAAAGACAAATGCTATCTTGAGGTGCTTTAACAGGATCGTAGAGTCTAGACCACAGGAAATAATAGCTGGACTCGGCCCGGGTCAGAATACTGTGTCCTGTTCCTAGCGACACAGTTAAAATAGGCAAATTGGAATAAGTTCAGAGGTGGGCTTGGATGGTGAGAGGCCTGGAAACCAAGCCCTGTGAGAAACAGTTAAAGGATCTGAGTCTATTTAGCTTATGTCCTAAGTCCAAACCATCACTAAACAAATGTCATTAAGCGAGGACTACCTGTACATTGTTTTCTGCTTGCTTACACCAAGCCATATTTGTCATTTTGAGGTCCCCTTAGTTTGAAGAGATCATTTTGAAACTCTTAGCAAACATTTACTGAGCCAGCAAACAGTCATTTGGAACACTGCTACTGGAAGAAATGAAACAGCTTCCAATGTACATCTTGTGATATTCTGGAAAGTGTCTCAGTCTTCTGGATCACATACCGGGGATGATACAGAGAAGTTGCAGTTGGTGCAATAAACAAAGATAATCTTTCACTGTCTTTCCCGTACTCCATTCCATCAGTGGATTCATCTCAAATGTTCAAAACTTTCCATACACAAAAATAGATCTATTTTGTATCTAAGCCAAAATACTTAGATCAGAAACTGATTTGGATTAAGGATGGGGGACAAATCTTGACTGCTGTATGAAATTTTGTCTTTTAGCATTTCTAAAGAGAACATTGGGCAGGCATCAAGGAAGATTCAGGCAATAGAGACAGACTTTGTGGTGGTGTGGCATCAGAGAGCTGTAGCATATTTAGTCAGAGATGGTAGGCCTTCATCCATATTATTTATTAGATTTATATCCTGCCTTTTCTTCTGGAGGTCAAGGTGGCTTACACAGAGATCTCCCCTCATTTTACCTCACATCAACCCTGTGGGCTTGTTGGGATGAGAGTGACTAATCCAAAGTCACCCAGTGAGTTTCTGTGGCTGAAGGTAGGCATGAACCTGGGGTGCCCAATCCTAGTTCTTAATTACTACACTGGCTTCCCTACCTGCTACCCCTGTGTTACACTGCTGGGGAACATTTGTACAGTAATGGATGGGAATGAAAATATCTCTTGCCTTGGATTTGTCTTTTAATTCACTTGTCAAAATGGTTATTCCTGGATTAAATGTATTGGTTTTATGTATACATGGAGAGGTAGAATATGCAATTCTTAGTTGTGATCTGAACACATAAGCTTGCTTAAGTAAAAGGTGGTAATATTTGTGTCTTATGAATACAGTATATATTCTTACTTAGGTGAACTGCTTTTCTTTCTCAGGAAGCTGAACATATGAAAATAATAGAAAAACGAGCAATTCTGGATTCTAAAACACCAGAGAAAATGAAACATAGTCGATCTATTCTTGAAGAAGGGCAGTTACCATTAGAACAAAAGAAAAGAAAAATCCAGAGAAACCTGCGAACATTGGAACAAGCTGGGCTGGTTTCATCTGAAAACAAGTACCAAGAAATCATCAATGAAATAGCCAAGGTTGTAGCAATATTATTACATTTTTCCAACCGTTTTCTGCTCTTTCATGTTGAATATAATAGGTTTGTCTTGAATAAAATAGCATGTTGTAATAAGCATAGATGAACTATACCAAGTAAATTAAATTAAAAATTGATAGGCTTGCATATATGGACATATTTGTTCACTAATTTTAAATATGTAAATTATTATGTTTTATTGTAAACTTACTCATTTTGACTGCAAATTCATGCTGCAGCGACTCTTAGTGAGTTATTTTCTGAACTATGCCTCAGAAAACAGTTACTGGTAATGGCCAACATGGTGCAGCTTCAGTTTGTTTACTTCAGTTGCCTAAATGGAAAGATTCATATACGTTCATTTTTTATATACAAGGACTTTTTTGTAGTTACCAGGTAGACAATACAGTGGTTTCTGCTTCTGCAGATTAGCAAATTTTCCAGTTACTTGCTTCCTAGGTACCAATATTGAATCTTGGTGTGGAATTCTGGTTAACCCTATATGAAATTAAACTTTGTGTAGCATCAAAATAAGCACTATGTTTGAATAAGGGAGATAAATCAATGAACAAGTGCTTTGCCAATAAAAGCATAAATACATAAGCACTTATAAAGCAATTTCCCTTCAGAGAACTGAAGACAGCATATATGACCCTTATCCCATCTCTTCTTGCAGCTCTTAGGGTAGACTTTGTTTGCAGGTTTAAAAAAAATTAAGGAAATAACTTTTCCTCTTCTGAAACTATTTTTTAGGACATCAGAAATCAAAGAAGATACAGACAACATCGAAAAGCAGAGTTGGTAAAACTTCAGCAGACACTGAATGCACTCAATTCCAAGAAAGCTTTTTACGAAGATCAAATAAATTATTACAACACCTACATTAAAACATGTTTAGATAATTTGACAAGAAAGTGAGTGAAATCTTTTTTATTTAGAAAGAAAATGCTTTCCACCTGTCATGGCAAAGGATTGCATTACTATTATCTGTAGACCTTATTAAAATCAAAACTATACTGTGCTAAACATGATAGAAAATAAAATACTGAACCTTTTAAAATTTAAACAAATCTGTAGGACATTGGCCCTACAGACGCTGCTAAGATGAACCTCTCAACACAGGCCACTGAGACCACTGAACATTGTTTTCATCATTATCTGGATGGTTCCATCTTTAGAATGGAAGAGTTTGGGAACCACTAGGGTGCTGTGAAAAAATTACTGAGACACTCTGGGTGCTGTGACTGAAAAAGTTCGGGAACCTCTGGTGTAGAGTCATTCTGTATGTTTTCAAATAAGCAGCTTTATGTGTAAAGCAAGTGATCTGCTCTAGGAGTTTTTGTAAGGGCTTTAGGAGCTGGGATTATGCAGCAACGATCAATTTGTGTCCTTCAGATGCAGCCTCCAGAGCACTCTGCTGTGTTCATGCTGATGAAATTCAGTACCAAAATGGCTGGCCTCTGGTGGTACCATTTTAAATTAAAAAACAGTAAAAAGAGGGAGTGGATGTAGCATGCCTTGCAAGTTAAACACATAATTTACATTGTTAAAATCTCCAACCCTAAAAACAAAACATTTCTCTAGTAACTACACTGTGTCATGGGACACAATCCTGTGGTCCTAGGAGGCCGAAGTATTTTTTAAAGAATATATCCCTTTCCACAGATTGAAAAAAAATTGCCTGTACCTTACACTCCTGAAGCACATAATTATCTCTATCATTGCACAGCCCTTTTTCCTGAAAGCCCTGAGATAGGGTCAAGTCTTCGGGTATCCTGTCCCAGAAGTGAAACATTTCATCCAGGCAGCCAGACATTCTGCATCTCCTGGCTCACAAAATGGGGGTGGGGATAATAGTCCTCAGCCCTTTCTTGTTCTCACTTTAATTCATTGACACTTAGATTGCCCTTTTAACAAGTTGTGAGTGCCTTTGCTCCTCCTCAGAAAGAGAGAATGTCAGTATAGGGGTTGATATTGGCTTGATGAACTGTTTTAAATTTGAATCTAAGAACATTTGTCTTTATTAAGTAAACATGTCTCCTCTGTGAGTGGCCTAACATCTATTTATCTCATTCCATTTTACAGAAATTCACGAAGATCTATTAAATTAAATGGAAAGCAAGACGAGAAAGGTGGAAACAAACTGAAGAATATTTCACTGAAATACACAGCAGCAAGGCTACATGAAAAGGGAGTTATTCTAGAAATTGATGAACTTCAGCCTAATCAGTAGGTTTTGTACAGCTCATTTATCTATTCAAATAGATTTTGCATTTTAGAACTTAAATCAGTCATTTTTCACAAGTGTTTTCATTTTAATTCAATAGCATTTTAATGTGAAATGTATTTCTACTTACAAATGATTACTTTTCCTCTTCAAAGGTTTAAGAATGTGATGTTTGAAATTACACCTGGTGAAGAGGTGGGTGACTTTGATATTAAAGCTAAATTCTTAGGCGTGGAGATGGAAAAAGTACAGCTCCATTTTCAGGTAAATTGTGCTTTTAAATCATGTGTGCTTCATTGGAGGCTTTTCTAGACAATGTATTGTGGGGGTAGAGAGAAAGAAGTAACTTGTAACATGCATTCAGGCAGCATCTGAGCTACTCAGCAACCCTATTTTGAAATTGAGGACTTTACAAAGTAGTTTACTCTTATCAATAGGATCTTCAATTCAAGCAATAAAAAGACAGAGTTCCATCAGTCATGACCAGATTTTTGCCATGTTTATTACTCAAAATCTTTGAGATAAAATATACCCTGCCAAAATGTTAGGAGAACTGATTAGAGCAGGGCTTTTCGACCATAGTAACTTTAAGATGTGTGGACTTAACTCTCAGATTTCCCAGCCAGCATGGGGAATTCTGGGAATTACAGTCCACACATCTTGAAGTTGCCAAGGTTGAGAAACACTGGATTAGATAATTCCTCTGACAGGTGGACAATCTACTATCCTGCAATCTACTACAATCAACTAGTGCCAATCTACTGTATTGTAAACAGTAATATATTTGTACAGCTTTCTTATAGAGATACTTGTGGTTTCTTGTAGTACAGGACTTTATTCCTTTTTTAAAGTAGTTAGAAATCAGCAATCAGTGCAAACTGGCACACATAATGACCCCCCTCCCCACCAAAGTTGCTATGGTCGAAAAGCTGATAATGTTACCTAGTTGGGTAATGAAGCATCTGCAAGCAAACAACCAAGCTCAGAGAGCACCAAGGACTCCACCGTTCAACCCTGAGCTACAGATATTCTCTTCTATTGAAATCAGCAATACTCTGCCACCTCTATCAAAAGGGCTGCCACTATTTTGGAATCTTTCTGGGTTTGGATTTGTTGTTGAGTTTGTGTCTCTTCCTTCCCAGTGCAGGAGCACTAATTAGAAGAAAAAGAACAAGGAAGAAACAAACTACCATCCATTGTAGCAAAAACAAATAGAAACTGACTCATCAAACTGCTTCCCTTCAGGATAAATTTTATATAGAACATGCATTGTGCAATTGCCTTTCAGTTTTTATTTTACTCTTGCATAAGTACATGGTAGTTGCTGGCTAGTACAACATCTGGAGGGTCACATCAAGTGGTCTACGCAGAATTTAATATTTTTCCTATTGGACAGTTTTCTGCCTGTCTTCATTGTCTCAGATAGAAATGGTTTTGAGGCTTCTTGATTTCAATCTCCAAGATTGGATTTAGGTGCATTCAGCATTAGGGAAGAGGGTTATGGTGGGGAGGGGGGTCATTATGTGTGCCTGTTGGCACATTTTGCTTGTATTCTGTATGTGTAACTATAAGCATCGGCAATTCTAATTTCAATTTGAAAATACCTTTTTTTCCTTACTGCAGGACTTGCTTCAAATGCAATATGAAGGTGTTTCTGTAATGAAAATGTTTGATAAAGCTAAAGTGAATGTGAACCTTCTCGTTTTTCTGCTGAACAAGAAGTTCTATGGAAAATGATTCACTGCATTTTGCTTCAATCAAGTCCCAGTTCTGGCTGTATGCTTAACTATTTGAATCTATTATACAGCAGATCTTTCTTCAGGACAGCCCAGAAGAAATTACTTGTGTGCCTTTTTCATCCTACGATAATATAGTAATAAAATAAGAAACTATGAATCAGCTTAAACATTTCCTGATTTCTGTGGTGTTGGTACTCAATTAAAAAAGATAAGATCAAGTGACATCCAAGCATTGTACATCTGATTTTTAAAAATACGAACATTTGAACAACATATGTAGAAATCTTACCTCAGTAAAATTATATACCTGTAAATCAATATCAAGTACAGTTTTCCTTAAAGAATTATTCATAGGAAAAATAATTACTAATATGAGTCTCTAAAGAATAGCTTTGGCAAATACTTCTTCAGTGCTATTTTTCCAGAAGCCTGTCAATTGTAAAGTGAATTATTGTACAATTCAAAGTTTTTATAAGTAATAATAAATTTAACATTTACTGTATAAAATATATTTTGCAATTCATTCCTACTAAAAATGCACTACTGCCTCAATAAAATCTATACACAGCCTTTTAATTTAAGTGAAAAGAAGTAATTGGAATAGTGATCTGTTTTTTGCAGTGTACTTGAGGTATTTTAAATAAATTGTGCCTGTCTTTTTTGTAAGAAAACAAAAAATTCACAAATAAAATGCAATAAATCATAATCTAGAAAATTTTTAATTTTCTTTCAATATGTGTAGTTCTTTTATAACTAGTTGGGAGGATTTAGTAACTAAGGTGTAATACTGCTGTGCCTGCTTATGTAAATTAAGAGTTTCCCACTCCATTTCCAACAGTGGGTTATTCCTCTTAAATTTTGCAGTGGCTTTGATAGAACAGGAATTGACTGCAAAATCAATGAAGCAACCCAGATTTTCTACTGGCATCTCCTTATTGCAATGATAGTATTTTGCATCATTATCAAATGTCTGCTTTTCTCATGATGAATTGTTCTATACAAGGAAAGTTCAGAAAACTTATTGTGCAATTTCATGAGTATTGGAGGAAGGGTAAATTCAAAAGATATTTCCACAAAAATATTATAATAATTTAATAAACTTGTATGCTGCCCAACTGTAAACAACTCTGGGCAGCTGACAATCAAATTACAATAAAATCAATAAAAAATAAAGGTAAAAGATGGCAAGAATGATGAAATGAGGGACTTCACTGTTCTTCACCAAAGGCCTGGGTGAAGAGCTCTTCTAAGCAGCAGCAGAATGGGGGCCATCCAGATCTTGAGGGGAACCTCATTCCAGAGGCAGGCAACAGAGGAGGTGTGCTTCCAGGGTCCTGAAAGATGATCAACTGAAGGAACCCAGAGTGTGCCAACCCTGCAGGATCAAATCAGTTGGGTAGATGTTATGGGAGATAGCCTCAAGTAACCAGGCCCTACACCATGTAGGGCTTTATAGGTAACAGCCAGCACCTTGAATCTCATCCAGAAGCAAAGCGGCAACCAACGCAGCTCACAAAGCAGAGATGTTACATGGGCATAATGAGGTACGCCCATTACTGCCGCTGCATTATGGACCAGTTGAAGCTTCTGGGTGGTATTCAAGGGCAACCCCATGTAGAGAACATTGCAGTAGTCAAGCAGTGGGGTGACTAGTGCAGGGATGATTGAAGGGCCCCCCAATCTAGGAAAAGGTGCAACTAGTGCACCAGAAGGAGTTGTACAAAGGCCTTCCTAGCCACAGCTGACACCTGCCTTTAAGCAGGAGCTGTAAGTCTAGGAAGATCTCCAAGTTGCATAACAAGTGCTACCCCATCCAAGGTCAAAGATCAAATATCTCCAAATCTGAGCAGTTCAAACACCAACAGCCACTCAGTCTTGGTAGGATTGACTTGGAGACAGTTCTTCCCCATCCAGTGTAACACAGAACTTTTAAATAGATTATTCCAGTCCAATTAGCAGCATCCAAGCATGACCAAAGGGCTAAATGTGATTTTTAAAAAAAAACTAAGATTTAAATCCTGAGATTTGAGGCTCTTGTTCAGAGTTGTGTTTATGTCCTGGCTTAATGAATTCTTCCAGCCCTAGATCACTCCTCTCAAAACCTAAATAAAAACAGAAAACCATTTATTGTGAATTTAGGATTTTACGTTTTCTCTAAAAGCATCCTTTTAAAACATTATTTATTATTGTTTAACAAGTTTTACAGAAGGAAATAGAAAAATTACAAAACGCAAAAAAAAAGGCCAGGAAACAAATACATGAAAAACTACAAAAACAGAACAGAAAAGGGAGAAACTATCACTATATCTCACATATTAATCAAATGTTAAACAGATTTCTAAATCTACCTTAGGGGGAAAAAATGATTGTCTAACATTACAAAATATAACATCTATGCCACAGGAAAAACACTGAGTAATTTTTTGATTAGTAGATAAAATCACCTTTTCAAAAACACAAGTCGCACATCTCTTGAATCCAGTCCTTAATATCAGGAATACTACTACTTTTCCAATTTCTCAAAGTAATTCTTTTAACATCCCAGGCCTGATACAATCATAACTCCTCAAATATTTTGAGACATCATTTAACATGATATCTTCAATGCTAAAAAATTACCCTATTTATGTACATTAAAATGTTACTCCAAAAGGATGTCAAGGACCAAATCATAGGAATCAATGACCCCTCAGATTTTTTACATTGCCAACAGAGAAAATCTGACACCCATCCTTTCAAATACAGTCAGATAATCAACAATATATATCTTCTTTGGGGTGTCCTGTAAACTAGAAATACGATATTTTGATGCATCAGTTTTAGTTTTAAATCCACTGAAGCAAATTAAACATTTTTTAAGGCCTGCAACCATTTATGTTCTGTTATTTGGTATTCCAGTTCTTTAATCAATGAGCCATAATGTCAACTTCAAAAATGTTCTTTACTTTTTGATTAAAAAAAAAAGGATATGTGTTTAATTTCAAACATTGACTCCCAACAAATATATTAACACCTCAGGTTTCTCAGATGCAGTGTCCATACTGAGATGTTAAAACATGCTTGAATTGATTATATCACCACAGTGAGGAATTAGGGAGACAAAATTCCACTTGAAGTTGAGCAAAATCTTTAAAATAATTGTTAAAAAGTAATTAAAAAGTAATTGATTTAAGGTATGTATTCCAGATCTGCCCATAGATTCCAGTAGAACATTTTGCCCCCTATTTGTAGGCTACAGTTTGTCCATAAAGTTAAATATTCATGAGCCTCAACATCAAAACAGTCTATAACCCAATAGGTCCAAATATGCCTGGCTGCTCGTAAACTGTGGAATGAAGTACCCTGTCTACTATATATCACCCTAGCAATTGCCAGGACCTTAATAGAAACATATAAAAACTTTCCAACAGAGCCCACAAAGCTTGATGTTCTATTAGGTGTAATTGATAAACTGTAAGCCCAATTATATTTTTGAAAATCTGGTAAATTAAACCATCCTCAG